>NC_138083.1:48336935-49549435 GCF_964212035.1 Myotis nattereri
CAGCCATGAGAATTCCAATCAGAGGCCCTGAGGCCATAAACAGCACAGTGACTTGGAGTAATTGAAAGGAGGCTATTGTGACTTATGTTCTGAAAGCCTGTGAAGCTGGCAGGCTAGGCTCCTGTTGAGTTTTGTGACTGTAATTAGAGCAGAGGAAGACCTAGCCTAAAAGCAATGGGGGGGGGGGGGGGGGGCACGAATGAGTTGAAGCTGAAGAGTAAAAAGGTCTGATTTGCATTTTACCCACACACACCTCTGGCCTATACCACAGGCTGACATGGGTCTATTGGTCCAGGCAGGTTCCTGCCCCTGGTGAAATTTCACACTGTTCCCATGCATGCTTGTTGTATTTCTGTGCTGGAAGAGGTTTTATCAGTCTCTGTTTTGCTGTAATGAATTTGTGAGCCTAAACAGAAGCTCACAATTTTTAGTTCCCTCCTATTTTGTCAATTTAAAGAGTTGATGGCATCTTGGGTTAGGGCTAAATTATTTTCCGTGTTTTCATGGAAGCTAATGAAAAACTTCTGCATGTTTATTGTTTTGTCTTTCTGACTTATTATTAACTATTTCAGGTTATGGCCCATAGAGTGAGGCAGATGTTTGGAAGGGCTAGCTCCTACCAGCCAGAATTTGTGTTTTGATGTCTTTAGTACTTCTGCCTCTTTCAAAAGAAGGATATACCTAGTCTAGCTCTCTGGTTCCAGAAAGAGGATGAGGTACACATGGGGCAAAGCTGCCCCAGGAGAGACCACCAGGATTAGAGACCCTATGTGACCATCAGACAAATGAGTAGGCCCTTCCGAGATGAGCAGAGACACCAGCACCAACCTTCAAGTGCCTGAGAGTGAATGTTTATTAGTTTCCTCTACTGAATTTTGTAACAGTTCCTTTCTACAGCAACAGTTACCTGATACTTAGTGGGTGAGGACCATACATTCCAAATGATGAAGAATTACCCCATCTATGCACCAGTAACACCCATGAAAGATATTGCCTCCCACCTATGAAAGAGGGGTAAGGAAGAATAGAAGGTTTCCCTGATAATTAGTAGTTCAGACTGGAATTCCATAAGATATATAATTTGCGGTTTGCATATATGATCTTTGCTTAGGAATTTGTTACTGAGATTTTTCAAAACAAAAAGCACCTAATTCAAGAATCTAAACACTCAGGCCAACCTCCAAAGAGAAAAAAAAAAATCATACACATGTCTCTGTTGTTCCCAGTTACTAACTCACTTGCCAGTAATCATTTGAGCTTAAGAAGACACATAGGTTTACTGTTGTGCAACTGTAATGCCATAAAGAAATTGCTATGAGTTTGATCAGGGTGAAGTTCCTGGCAGCCAAGTCTTGCTATGGGTATTCTGTGCTCTCAGAAAAGTTAAGGACCCAGGAAGGGACTGTATTTTGCCCAATAGAAGGTCAGTGGTAGAGTCAGACTCGTTGCAGAACTGGCCCCCATCTTGCTTATTGTGTGTCTTTGGTCATGAAGAGTCTTTTGAAGAGAGTGTTAACTAAGAACTCTGAAGTGTTTTTAATAATAAGATAATAAAAAGAATATGAGATCCGCACAATTGAAAAGAGAGGAGCAATATGCACCTTATTATTCTTGCCACTTAAGAGGCCACATCTTACAGGTTGCTTCTGCCTAACTGAGGGGAATCTGGTTTTTCAGCTCTGCAGGGTCAGCAATTTCATGTAGCAAAGATTGATTGTGTTTCCTCAAGTGCCCTGTTATTCCATTCATACTAAACAGATATATGCCAGAGGAGTAAATGGATTAAAAGACGATGGAGAGACATAGCTGCCAAGCCAACTGGAATTAATCACATCAATGGTCCATTCATTTTTGTTCATTTTGGAAATAATATGTGGGAAACCAAAGCAAGACAAAAAGATAGCTTGATTAATATAAAGTAGAGCTAATACAGTTAATGCTTACTAGTGCCATTCAGTGTTTTAATGCTCAATCTATATTTATCTAACTAATCCCCATACCAAAGCTATGATAGAGAGATCACTATTATCCCTAAAAATGAGGAAGTTAAGGTCCAGTCTGATTAAATATTTGTTCTTTGTCACAGAGCTAGCAAGTGTCAGAGCTAGGATTTGAACCAATGAGACCGATTTCAGAATCCACCCTTTATTAAGAGTTAGTTGATGCAGAGAGTTGTTGAATCAGGTTAGGCCAACTATATTTAGTAGGTCTTTATCTACACCAAGGTGATTTATGCTGTGACAATAACTGCTAGTTGCTTACTCACTACCCATTCTGACATTAAGAAAACCCAGTTTGCTTGGGGGGTAACCATGTGCATAGCTGCAACACTCTGTCCCCAGATTTCTTTGCAGCATGGAGGCCATGCGACACCTTTTGACCAATGAGAATTCAATCTATGTGCTGGGTGTTTTTCAGAAAATTTTGATTTCCTTCTTAGCTTCCCTGCTTTGCTCTACTTCTTTTCCCACCTGAAATATGAAGTAAAACTGCAGATGGAAAATACATCTTAAGAAAACTAGGATAAAAACCACATAGAATGTCATAGATGGAGGACAGAGTGATCTGTGACATTAATGGCAGGATAGGGCTGATGGAGTTGTCTTTTCCAGTTTCTTCTTGACTGCCGTGTAAAAAAAAAAGTAGGCAACACTCAATTTAGTTATGTCTCTACAGGCAGATAATGTCGGCCCCCCCTCACTTGACTGTGAGGAGTTCGAACTCTGCTTGTTTTATTCTCTTTGTTCCCACAGCCAGGAAAATACTAATTGCTCAGCAATATTTCCAATTTGTATTAAATGAATGGAGACTGCCACAAAAAGAGAATACTCCCACCGATATGTGATCACTGGGAAGGACATAGCTTCTGCGAATAGTTGGAGCTATTGCCAAGATCACATACCGTCCACCTTGAAGGGCCATAGTCATTGAGAGAGCAACAAGGGAGGCCTGTTAGCAATAAGATGTGCCAAATGGAGGAGCTGCCCTTGCGGGTTTAAGTGGAAGTACCATTTTGTGTCCGGCTGGGCAGTGTTACTATTCAGGATTTTCCAGGCAACTTCACAATGTCAAAAGCAGTCACATTTGTCATTTCGAGGGAGAGTGAAGATACTGAATCCTTCAAAATATTTCATACTGATGCAGAGTCAGGAGAACCACACTTGATTGTGTGTCTAACTTGCTCTAAGCACTTTTCTCACATCGTCTCATTTGATCCTCACAGGGCGCATTGTACGCATCTCAGTTTATTGACTGGGAGCTTGCGGCTCCAAGTGTCAAGGCCATACGTACAGTTGGTAAGGAGGATCTCGATGCTACACTGAGGCTTTATGGGAAGCCTGCAGCCTGCACCGGTTGGCCTCAGCCATCACAGTTTACCTCATGATAAACTGGAGGCCCACACACCCCAGACATGGAGTCATGACAACGTAAAGACCCACCTGCAAGACATCCGTCAATGCTCTGATGAAGTAGGGGCAAGAGACCCTGCACAGATGACGGTGCATGCTCATCCCCTTGCTCTGACCACAGGTGTGACCAGCTACTTTAGAGGCACTGCTGGATTGAAGGGAATCACATGTTTTACTCAACAAAACATAGTCTTTTGTAACAGAGAGACTCCTTGAGAGTAGTTGTAATTTTTACTCAGAGAAACTCTAGAATTGTTTTCTGATATTTAATTTTTTCCATCTTTTAATTTGACTACAGGTATCACTTGTTCTGATTTTTTCCCATGGTTTATAGGTGTCTCCAACTTTGCATTCATAAATTGAATGTTTTTCTCAAGCTGTGCCCACGTAGGCAGCTCTCCATCCTTTTCTGACCACATCTGGGACTTTTCTACTCACATGAAGACTCAGACAGGAGGTCAATCCTGACCTTAGGGTCAGAGAAAATGATGGACACTCGCTCAGAGGACGTCACTGTGAAGTTCCTATGGCCATGAACTACCAGAAACAGGGGACCCAAGTTCTTCATCCAGGAGACCCTCAGATTCTGCAGGTCTCTTCTAACTTTTATTCTTCTGCTGACTGGATTCTTGTCTAGTTTTGTTTGTTTATAGACTTGATTCATTATTGTGCATGTACCTTGCAGGACTATGGATCTTTCCTGTCTCTTTTCCATCCCCTGACAGGTGCCCAGGGCCCTGTTATCTGCTGACAGAGTACCCAGTCACACCGTTGGCTCACCGGCTTGTCTCTCTCAGCCCACCTGCTCCGAGATTTTCCATTGCTCTGCTCTGTCTACCTGCCAAGTCCCCTCTTTCCTTGTATTAAACTTTTCAAGATAATTAAGCACCAAACCCAGAAATACAGCAAACATAGTAAAGGTTGGGACATGAAACCAAAGCAGGGTTCAGTAGCAGCAGTGTCTCAAAGTCTTGCTCCAACAGGAGTCTTTGCTTTTGTTTATTTCCTACTCCCTGTTTCCACCTCACAGAAAGACAGAAGCATAAAGTAAATTGAAAACTCCATTAAGGGAACACAGCACCTGAGGGGAACCACAGCTTTGAAGAACAGAGGAGGGGACGTCGACGTCCATCCTGCTGACCCCTTTCGGATGATCGGTGCTGCACTTTATCCGAGGACTGCCTTGAGGATACAGAAGAAACATTCACTTTGCACGCTGACCTGGGGAGTTGGGGGTAGAAAATCAGCCATAAAACCTAACAACAGTTTTACCCAAGGAGAGCATAAAGCTACACATAAAATGAGATATAATCCAACAGGGAGACCCAGGGAAGGAGCTTGGAACTAATTGAGGCTAAACTGAAAGGAGTAAAAATAGTGCCTCAAGAAGGACATTATGTTGATACAAATAAAACCCAATTAAAATTTAAAAATGAACAAATCACTAAATAGAATAAAATATGTTGGGGTTGTATAATAGCAGGTTAAATATATGTTATTGGGGGGTGTGGGTGGGGGTGAGGAGGGTACAGGCTCAGTTGAACTTTCCTAAAAAGGTCATTGCTAATTCGGCATTACATTCAATACACAGAGAAGCACAGAATGTGAGAAAATCGAAAGTGTTTCAAGATGATAAAAGTTTGGAAATGGCTGCTAGAAAATCCCATTTTGTTTTTTTAATTATATATATATATATATATTCCTCTTCTAATCTTTTTTTTAAGTGAATATATATCGCTGGCTCAGTGGAAACCTAAGTTTCCTTAGAGATCAAATTGAAATTCTATATATGAAAAACACATTTTTGTGAATAGCACACATCTCTTTTCACGATATTCATGCCAGAATTCATCACAACATGAAAAAAAAAAATTGGCTGACTTCTGTGTATTTTACAACAGGCTGCATTTGCAAGCACATTTTCATGGCCTCATTCTTGGAAGAACGGCATTTCTTTTCAACAGATATGATCTGGAAGAAATGTTCTTAGAATCTTAATTTAAGAGGTGTAGAAAAGAGGCACGGGCAGTCCGGTTAAGTGACAATAAGAAAACAATTCTGGCTAGATCAGGAAATGAAATCTCAAATTCTTGGCTTCTTGCCCAGGTTCTGAAGGCTCATGCATTTTAGAACAAAATTAAAGAAACATAATTTAAATAAGTGTTATACTAAAAACTATCTTTGGGCATAGGATTAGGACTCTCTGGCTTCAATACTAACTAGGGGGTGTGCCCTTGGACAAGTTACCTGTCTTCCCTCCTCTGAGAGTTCATTCAGCAGGGTTACCTCTGAACACCTCGTGGGTTGAAAATGGTTCCTCGCCTTTCATTCCCACTGAAACTGTCAACTCCAAGTCTCAATTGCTATTAATATCCTTATTTAAATAACTTTTCTCTGCAATTTATTTTCCCTCTATCCTTATTCCGATTTAATTTCTATCCCAAATAGTGGTGCCATATTCAACTCTCCCAGTACTGTTATTATTGTATAAGTTCTTTATTAATTAGACATTTAGTAATGTCCTATTCCCAAGTGTTGAAATACAAAGGATATCAACCTTGCTTTTCAAAAGCAGTCTCCCACTGTTCTCATATTTCATCATTCCTACATGTGAACAGTCTTCCTGTCCAGTTCTCTTTACTCTTTGCTCCTTGGATACACAGCCCTATCTGTTAGAATTCCTGATGAGGGATCTGAAATCTTCACCTCCTGCTGAGTTTTCCTTTTTTATTTGTCTATCCAAGTCTTCTTTGTCCTTCAGTACTTGGTTGGAAACTCTCCTAAGTGCCATTTTTCCATCACACAAATGCTTTCTGGGCTCCTTGAGCATTTTTTAATATATTCCATTCAAAGTTATAAATATGTTTTACCTTGTGGCATATTATTATTTTATTATTATTCAGATACCTTCCTATTGAATAAAAGCTCTGCTTTTCAAAACTTTTGGGAAATAATTTATTCCATTAAGCTAAACTTTCTGGCTAACTGGAGATTCCCCCTTTTTTTGCCTTAACCTTTTCTTATTTTAACCATTGTGGATTGAGAATAGATAATATACAGGGTGTCCCAAAATGTATACACACTTTGAATAATTATATAAAGACAATGCTTATTAAAATACATTTTATTTTCAAGATGTAATAGAATCAGCTGTTAAAGTGTGTATACATTTTTCTTATGTTTCCATGAATTTTAAAATAAAAAGTGATTATTAATTAGTTTTCTTGGTGGCTTCGTATAACAGCCATTGATAAAAGTTTTCTAGTATTATAAAGTTGCTTAAAATTATGATACTTACTGATATTTGTCTACCATGTAATTTTATTTTTTGTTTCCACTGCAAATTTTTATTGGTAGTATACGTTTTTATGGCAATCTTTCTTATCACCACTAATTTGCTAAGAACTTGATAATCAGGTATCCATACTTATTGTTTGCCTAAGCACCATGACTATAATGTATTCATGTCACCAGAACTAGGACACATGGTAAGCAAGGAATCTATATTTGTTGCGGCGGTGAGGAAGCAGACTGCAGAGAGAATAATGAGAATTGATTCTTGAAAATGAAATTCAAGGTGTATCATGGGCCTGATAAGTTGGAGTGTACATTGGAAAAACCATTTTGCTACTGAAAAAGAAAATGTACCATCCCTTTTGGCTTTGTTTGGCTAAATGTGCAACTTTCACTTATAACCCCTCTGAGTTAGAGGGTTATTCTAACACCATCTGCTCTGTCTGCTTAACTCATGGGATGTTGTGATGAACGATAAAATAATTCATGTGAATGTCCTCTGGAAAAGAAAACATTATATAAATGTAAGATATTTAGGCAGGGAGTCTGAACAGTTCATTGTATTGTCATAGACTATGACATTTGATAACATAAATAGCACTTGTGCTATCAAACATTGTATATGAAAAGATCAGCAATGCCACGCAATATTCCCCCCCCCCCAAATTTGGAAACATTAGGTAACCTCACTGAACAAAATAGAAAACCTGACAAAATGCGTATTTATTGTTCTGGTGATATATAATCCCGTTGTTGACAGAAAAGGACACACCGACTGGGAAGCTGACAGGACTCAGATATAAAGTATATGTTGCAACCATGTAAAACAAAAAGAGATTTATGCAGAAAAATCTCATTCTCCTGACAAGACTGATAAGAAGGAAGGAAAACATGAACAAATAGATAAGGACTCTGGTTTGAAATAACCCAGCTAAGTCACAGTGACAGTCAAAATGGGAAGAGCATCGTCCCAAAAGATGATTTCAGCTGAATGATGATGTATTTTGCAGAGACTTGGCATTAATAGGAGCAAATGCAACAGTCTGAGTCATTTCTTGAAGAGAACAGTATCAGTTTGAAAATAGAATGCATGTCCTTTAAAATAAACCCAAATGCATGGAACAAAGCACGCCTGTGTCACTGACTATGTCTCAGCAACACTGAATACATTCGTGCTGAAAATGCAGGTTTCTGAGAAGTCAATTTCAAGGAGCTGGATTAATACTTAATATGGCAGATTGAAAGTGCAAATGAGCTGGGCTCTGTTCCTGAGGTCACCTGGCTTCAGGTTTCCTTGCGTAATTGTCATGCAGGTTCTTCATCTGCACAATGAAAGAACTTAACTCAGATTACATGCGTGATCTTGTAAGCAGTCAGAAGGTTAAGAAGTTAAGGGAGCCTGAGACCACTTTAATCTATAATGAGGATTAACGTATTAGTTATGTGAATACGTAACAGACTAAGTGAGCTCCTTGAGCAGATGTAGGTTATCAGAGATAGGGGTGCTCTGGAAAGACTGCAGGGGCGGTGAGGAGGAATGTTTGTGACAACAGGAACTCAAAATGCTTGGTAGCCCTGGTCAGTGTGGCTTAGTTGGTTGGGTGTTGTCCCATGCAAAGAAAGGTTTCCAGTTCAGTTCCCCATCTGGATACATGCGTGGGTTGAGGACTTGATCCCTGGTTGCGGGTGTGCAGGAGGCAGCCAATCAATGTTTTACTCTCACATGGTTGTTTCTCTTCCTTCCCATTCCTCCCTCTCTCTCTAAAATCAATAAAAACAAAACAAAAGGTAAATATCCCTGGAAACTTCAGGCAATGAGGGGGAAGAATGTGGAGAATAGTTTTCTACACATCTTCAAAGACTGGGTGACTTGAATAGTGTGTGTAGGTGAATGCGTAGTGGAGCAGCTGTATTTTTTCACCTCACCAACATAACTAGGAAGAGTACTAGAATTTTCTGCTGTTTTTTCTCGGTTGGTTGAGCCAATCTTTGCTAACTAGGCTCTCGGGAAAGAGTGTCGATAAAACCCGACGTGCAGAAAGAAAATACATAACAGACTTTCTCTACCTGTCCTAGTCATGGCAGCAGGTGTGCAATCGGTACATAATCCAGCGGCATCCTCTCTCTTTTGATGGCAACCAAGCAGACATTTGTGAAAACTGCAGCCTGGAGTTTGATGAAACAAACAAATAAACACTTTCTGAAGGCATGACAAAACAAGGCAAACTTAACAGGACTGAAATCTTTATTTTGGGTATTTAAAATCCATGCCACAGCCTAGGATGGGTGCAGCAATAAGAGGATAGCATCCATACATGAATTAATTAACAGAGAAGGAGTTTTTGTTTTGTTTTGTTTTATTTATTTGTTTAAATGGAACTATTGGTTGGCCTCACCCAGGGAGTTTTTCTCACTTAAGACTTTCAGGGAGAAAGTAGGAGTTACTTTCCAATGTATGATGACCTCACTATTAAAGTTTCTCCCTACCATTCATAATTTTACTGAGAGAGAGAGGTTGAGAGACAGACAGACAGATTCAGAGAGATTCAGAGAGAGGTACCCTCCATAAGAAACTCACCTGAGAGAAAATGTCATAGAAACAATGGCACAATTTGTGTGCATTGTGAAGAAATATCTCAGCATAACACTAAGGATCTCAGAGAATGGCAGGTTGAAGGAGATTATAAGAGACTAGCAACAAACTCCGGTATAATCTCCAAGCCTGGAGTTCTTTTTATTCCAGAAGTCATTAATTTAGGGTGGTGGGTGTACATCACCAAATGAATGCTTATAAATCTCTCCCAGAAACAAATGTGTTTTGAGTATATATGAGCTATGTCTATATCTCCATATTATTGTAGTTATACCTGTAGAGTAAACCTTGATTTTTCGGACCTCCATTTAATGGTCTTTGGATTTAACAGACAAAATTTCTGGTCCATATGTCATATGTGAAAATTAACACCTGTTGATTTTACAACGCTTTTAACCAAGATTTGCTTATAATTAGATTAGCAGGTTGTATTTTTGTTGTTGTTATTAATTCACTGTTATTTTTCACAAATTTTAGTGAATAGGTCTTTGGAAAAAAAAATTGTAGTAATTTTGCCCACATAAGTAAATATTACATATCTACAACTATAGTCTAAATTTAAATCCAAGAGTCAGCACTCATAAACAATGTTCAGCTAATGATTAGCACGTGATCACAGATCATAGTGCACTGTGGGCTGTAATTGGCTTGGCATGACTGTCTACAGCTGTTTTAACACATATGGCTAATGTTCCACGTGCACTAAGCCACGCCCCAACCATGTGCATTTGTTTACTCATGGTGCAGGCATTTATAACTTAAAATTACTGTAACACATATAGAAAACCTTTGTGAAATTAAACTTTTCATACAACTTAATTTTAATTACAAAAACATGTCTACATAAGTAAAAATAGGTAAATTAACTTGTTAAAGCCGAAAGTCATCTAATCTAATAAAAGAGAAACATGCAAATTGACCATAACTTCACTATGCCCCAAGCCACGCCCACCAGCCAATCAGAGCGACTATATGCAAATTAACCCAACCAAGATGGCGGCCGGAAGCCACAGAGCTGGAGCAAGCAGGAGGCTTGATTGCCCCGGTGATGGAGGAAACCAAGCTACCCACCTGCCCTGGCCATCTGTGGCCTCCGCTAAAGGCAACAAAGTTTCAGTTATAGAAGATAAATAAATCCCAGATACCTGTTTCCAGCTAGCCTCCACTGGGAGCTTGGGTGGCTGGGGGCCATGGCCAGCCTGCAAACAGCCACCAGCCCCTCACCAAGGATGGCAGGCATCCCAGCAGGGACCCCCACCCTGAAGGGGCTGTGGCCAGCCTGCAAACAGCTATCAGCCCCTCACCCAGGCTGGCCAGGCACCCCAGGGGACCCCCACCCTGAAGGGGCTGTGGCCAGCCTGCAAACAGCCATCAGCCCCTCACCCAGGCTGGCCAGGCACCCCAGCAGGACCCCCCCTCCCTGAAGGGGGTGTGTCCAACCTGAAAATGTCCTCAGCCCCTCACCCAGGCTGGCCAGGCACCCCAGCGAGACCCCCACCCTGATCCAGGACAACCTTCAGGGCAAACAAGCCAACCCCCACCCATGTATCAGGCATATAATAAAAGGGTAATATGCAAATTGACCCTAACAGCAGAATGACTGGGAATGATTGGTCACTATGACACACACTGACCACCAGGGGGCAGACGCTCAATGCAGGGAAGGATCTGCTCAGCCACAAGCCAGGCTGACGGCCGTCAGCACAACAGTGATGGTGGGAGCCTCTCCTGCCTCCTCAGCAGCACTAAGGATGTCCGACTGCAGCTTAGGCCTGGTCCCTGCTGGCAAGAGGACATCCCCCGAGGGCTCCTGGGCTGCCAGAGGGATGACTGACTGCCAGCTTAGGCCCGATTGCCCCGGGGATGGAGGAAGCCAAGCTACCTGCCTGCCCTGGCCAGCTGTGGCCTCCGCTAAAGGCAACAAAGTTTCAGTTATAGAAGATACATAAATCCCAGATACCTGCTTCCAGCCAGCCTCGACTGGGAGCTTGGGTGGCTGGGGGCCGTGGCCAGTATGAGGGGTCCCAGACTACGAGAGGGCACAGGCCAGGCTGAGGGAACCCCCCACCCCGAGTGCACAAATTTTTGTGCACCGGGCCTCTAGTCTATAATAAAAGCATAGTATGCTAATTAAACAGGATGTCCTTTCTGGATGAAACCGGGGCTGTGAGGGAAGCCTGGTCCCGGGTGCTAGAGGGAAGCCAGCGCAGGCAGCTGGGGGAAGGAAGGCCTACTCTTGCACGAATTTCATGCATTGGGCCTCTAGTTATATAATAAAGTAGGTTTTCCAATTTTGCTATTACAAAGTACCCTAGACAGGGTGGCTTATAAACAACACAAATTTATTTCTCATGTTTCTGGAGGCTGCAAGTGCAAGATCCAAGGGGCTGGCAGATTCAGCAACTGGTGAGAGCCCCCTTCCTGGTTCCCTCTTCTCCAAACGTTGTTTGTATTACAAAACACATGTAATTGTACCATATGTATAGCATTTTCTTAGCTTGTCTATAATTTTGTTAGTTGGTTAATAGAATATATGTAGTTTACATATAGATATATCTATTAATGGACAGTATGATCCTAATTATCCTTTGGGTTTCTTTATTAAATCCCAAATTAAAGACTCTTTGAGCGATGCTAAAGTGAATAAAGTGGTCAGCATCTGAAAATTGTCACAGATTATCATACCTATAATGGGAAGAGGGATACATATACAGCATGTTTTTGCTGGATTTTGTATTTTACTAGAAATGCTGCATTATTGCACAGGCCCAAAGAATCACTGTTTTGCCAATTTGAACAGCTGAATGAAAAGTATCAACTCCGTCAATAGCCACAAGAGTCAAACCAATTATGTGTTTTGTTTTTTTATTCAGAGTGGGTGCCATCCCAAGGAAATAGTTTTTAAGGCTAGATCATAAATTCTGTTTTTTTTTATTTGTTTACAAGAGATGCATTTATTTTTTAATATTTTTTTTGTTGATTTCAGAGAGGAAGGGAGAGGGAGAGATATAGAAATATCAATGATGATAATCATTGATTGGCCCCCACTGGGTATCGAGCCTACAACCCAGGCTTGTACCCTTGACTAGAATCGAACCCAAGACCCTTCAGTCCTCAGGCCGACTCTCTACCCACTGAGCCAGACCAGCTAGGGTCATTTATTTATTTTTAATAAAGAAATGTATTGTTTTGTTGTTGAAAGTATTACAGATGTCCCCTTCCCCCCCAAATGGCCCCCTCCTCCCCACTCCTGCCCCCTTCCCAGGCCTTCACCATACTATTGTCTGTGTCCAGGGGTTATGCATATATGCATATAAGTTCTTTGGTTAATCTCTTCCTGCCTCCCACCTCTACCTTCCCTCTGAGATTCATCAGTCTGTTGCAAGCTTCACACCTCTGGGTCTATTTTGTTAGTCAGTTTATTTTGTTCATTAGATTCCACATATAAGTGAGATCATGTGATATATGTATTTCCCTTAAAACTAGTAACTAAAGATGTCCTATTCAGCCTTTACTAGAGTATATAGTATAATATAAAGGTAATGTGTAGATTATGTAGATTATGATCAAGCAAAATAACCCTAATAACCACTTCTGTTGTTTTCCTTAGGTTTGAGAATAAACCTTTGAAAATTGTTTATCTGTAGGATTCAGCTACTCTCAACAGAAATACATTCCTAATAGAACTTTTCCTTTTCTGTATCCCATTAAATTAGCAAAACACAAGAGAAATGTTGATTAACTTCAAAGACATGGAAAACAACATTATCTGTGTTTAAAAGGACAGTGCACTTGAATGAATGAAATAACTCCAAGTTTATTTTACTCTGTTTATATTCGTTCCAGTCAATAAGCAAGATTATTTTGCAGAACATGAACTCCAGATAAAACCCAAATTCCTTGGGTACAATTAAAGATACATAGTAGGCTGACCCTCAGCATTCTGCATGAATTCTCTGGGCTGCAAATCACCTCTGAGAAGCAAGGGCTCAGGAGCCAGACTGCAGTAAAGATCGTGGGGTTATGCCTGATGAAAACACAATGAAATAGGGGTGAAAGGAAAGTGTCAATACAATGGGAATCGAGAATTGATGAGTAGAATTAGTATAGTCATATACCCATAAGTCATCATTTTACTGAGGCTTGTGAAAGCCTGTTTTTGAGATGGCTTGTGGGCCCTTTGTAAGAATCACTGATGGTGAACCAATTTATTAAAGCAAGAACCCATCTGTTTTGGGTAAGTCAGACATTGATGTCTTCCTGGTTCTTATAAAGAATGTTGAATAGAGTTCTTTTAGCACCTCTATAGAGTTAGACTGTGAAAGCAAGCTGACTCAGACACTTACAAGCCATTGGTGCATTACCAGAGCCTGGTGTGAAGGAAGAGCCAGAAGTGGATTGAGGTTAAAAATTTAACACATTAGAACAAACCAAACCTGAGCAAGAAGACAGAGACTAAAGATTGAAACAAATATTTACAAGTTACAACAAATAAACAAGTAAAAAACCAAACAAGGTAGTAAACTTATCCTTAAACTCAGTCAAGGATGTATGAATGTCTTGCTGCCATGTGGATTCCATTAGGGTTCCATAATCGCATCTCCAGAGATCATCATCCTGTGTCCTCAAGTGACAATATTCTAAGCCCAGTGTCTGACACTGATCATAAAAGTGAACAAGCAAACTGAATACCTTCAGAGTAAGTATCCTGACAGGTATATTTAACAAATATCTGAGAGCATGTTAAGCAGTTATGTAATAAGTCCTAGACAATACTTATCAACAGGTGAAAATTTTACCCCACTTGTGAATAACTCAATGAGGAAATGTAAGAAATACTTCAGGGGTATTATGATTTTACCACCTGGTCATATTATAACATTTTGGATTAGAAACAATTATTCCAAAAGAAGGAAATTATCTGGGTTTTTTTTAAAAAACTAACTATTGATCTACAGTTAGAGTTAATGAAAATGTCTAACTAAGGTGCTTCCTAAAAGAGAATCAGCATGATTTATTTCAAAAAATTCTGGCAATTTCTTAATTGCTTTTGGGTCTCAAAGATTGATTTCAAAACCAAGGATGTTGTACTAAAATTGGCTATGGGTTATGAGAAAGGGACTCAATAAATGATTTATTTCCATAATTATGTTGGTTAAATTTGACCCAAGATAGCTCATGAAATTGAGTCCCCTGATGGAGTGTAGTAGATTTTGTTCCCTTAAGAAAATTCTTTTGACTATTTCTAGGAACTAGTAAAACTGGGAATCTGGCCAAATTTGATTAGTTAGCCCAATTATGATGTCAGTATATTGTAGCCAGTCAGTAAACCAATGAAAGACAGTATGGTATGCTGGAAGGAACATGGGGACAGATGATCATTGCAAGTTATTCAATCTCTGTAATCCTCAGTTTCCTCCTGTGTGCAATGGAGGTAACACTGCTTGTATAATGTGGTAGACACAGGGCACGTAAAAACTCTCAATACATTGGGGGACCCATTGGAGACCCACTGAAACAGCTGTGCTTTAGAGTCACTTGGGAGAGCTTTTTAAACACACCTTTGCCCAGGCTCTACCCCAGATCAATCTATAATAATAAAGAGCTAATATGCAAATGGTCATCACTCCCTCATGCCATCATGCCATCATGCCCTCATGCCGTCAATCCTCATGCCATCACGCCATAATGGTTCAGACACTCAACACTGGGGAGAGAGGAATGGGGACCAGCCAGGCTGCGCCCCGGAAGAGGGACAAGCCTGCCCCGCGGTCCCGGGTGCCAGCTCCTGCAGCTACAGCCTGGGCAAAGCCGCCCACCCATGATCCCCTGCAGCTGCAGCCGGCCTGAGCGAAGCCAGCCTAGGTCTTGGGTGCCTATGACCGGCAGGAGGAGGGAATCCTGGGTCCCAGGTGTGGGGTGAGGCAGGGGTGATTAGGGGTTATCAGGCAGGCAGGCAGGCAGGTGAGCATTTAGGAGCCAGCGGTCCCGGATTGTGAGGAACAGTCGGACATCCCCCGCAGGGTCCTGGATAGGAGAGGGTGCAGGCTGGGCTGAGGGACACCCCTCTCCTCTGCCCCCCATGTATGAATTTCATGCACCGGGCCTCTAGTTATAACATAATGCCTAGGAACCAGTGACTTTTCAGTACCCAGAACTTTCAAAGTGTGAGGGGTAATTCTAATGAGCAGCCACCATCTACCTTAGGAAGGAATTTCACCTATAACTTAAAGGAATCAAAGGGCTCTTTACCCTAGTAGTTCTCCAATGCCAGTCTACACTTTTGCATCAGAATCTCTTTGGAAGCACATTAAGTGTATACACTCTCTCAACTGTCTTCAGTTACTAAATTAGAACCTTCATGGGGTTGCCTTTGAGCCTGTACTGTTTACAAGATCCCCAAGTAATTCTGCTGAGTCATAGCTAAAAACCACCCATGCAAAATGAGTTTCCCCGTCTGTTCTCATCTTACAAATGAGCAAAGGGAGATCCAAGGGCAAAAATGATTTGTTCCAGGTCACCTAGCAATTAATGACAGAGTCATAACAACCCAATTCTCCAGGCCCTCAGTCCAGTTCTATTGCTAATACATTGTTATTTATACTGCTGTGTTGATTTGGATTAAAAACAAGATTTGCAAAACCAACTCCTGAGTGCATTAACATGGTGCTTGCACGTGAGCACCAAGGTTGGAAAAAAAGTAAGTCCTCAATGGTCAACAAAGTTTAAATTTCTGAAAAAAAAAAAGAAAAAAAAAAGAAAAACAAAACAAGTAGTAGTGCTTCAGAGTTGCAAATTAACAAATTCTTCTGAATCAGTCTTCACCTTCACTGGGTCTCTGAGGAAAATTTTGAAAAGACCAAATCACATCACTTTTTCTTCCTCTTCTTTGCTGAACAATAATTCTCCGTAATATCTGGATTTGCCAGGTGCAGTGATAAGGTTACAATAAAGGCAGTTGAGATCTCCTTTTAGTGATCAAAACAACAAAGTCTTTTGTTTCTTTAAGATCAGCCCATCACACACTGCAGCCGGCTCTGCTAGGAAGATTGACAGATTGCCTCATTCAGACAGGCTGTTCAAGAGATAGCCTAATAGCCAGTGTGTATCAAATCATTTTCAGACAGCAAGAGAGAATGGAGGGTGATTGTTGGCACCTACTGCAATTTGCATTCATGTCACATCTGGAGGTGCATGGGAGTGAAGATCGGGACATTCAAAATCAGAAGTAATGTCTGGCTGAAGTGTTTGGGAAGGAAAGACCAGAAAATTTTAGGTTTATATATCATTTTACCCTATATCCTCTGCTAGACGAAGGATAATACATAGGGTGTCACCAAAAATGTACACACATACTTTGAATAACTAGAAAGGCAGTGCTTATTAAAATACATTTCATTTTCAAAATTGAGTTATCAGCCGTTAGCAGCGGTTCTCAAACTGTGGGTCGCAACCCCTTGGCGGTGGAACGACCCTTTCACAGGGGTCGCCTAAGACCATCCTGCATATCAGATATTTACATTATGATTCATAACAGTAGCAACATTACAGTTATGAAGTAGCAACGAAAATAATTTTATGGTTGGGTCACAATATGAGGAACTGTATTTAAAGGGCCAGAAGGTTGAGAACCACTGTGTTAGAGTGTGTACACATTTTTTTGGGACACCCTGTATTTAACTACCTTTAGGCTGCACCAGAGTTACTTGAACCAGTTTGTTCTCACAAAGAAATATGAGGAACACACTTCTGTGTAAGAAGACAAACAAAATCATCTCACCAGACAGAAGGAAAAATTAGAATTTCAGCCAAGTTTAATTCATTGCTTTGTCTAAATTACTGCTAGAGAGATGCCATTTAGAGATGTAAAGCCTGGACTAGAGAGCTCTAGGTTTACAAAGATGAACTCAGGGACATTTTTTTTTTTAAATATATTTTATTGATTTTTTACAGAGAGGAAGGGAGAGAGACAGAGAGCTAGAAACATCAATGAGAGAGAAACATCGATCAGCCGCCTCCTGCACATCTCCCACTGGGGATGTGCCCACAACCCAGGCACATGCCCCCGACCGGAATCGAACCCAGGACCCTTCAGTCCGCAGGCTGCCGCTCTAGCCACTGAGCCAAACCGGTCTCGGCAACCTTTTTTAATATATACCGGCTTTCTCACAAAAAGATTGCAGACTTGGACTATATAATTATTTCACCTCAAAGTAATTGTAATTGAGTATTTTTTGTTAATGACCGACTTATTTTTTACATTAGTTATGAGAAGCTCAACTTACTTCACTTAGAAATATCTCAATGCAATAGAGCAGTGTATTTAGACTTTATGATAGACTTATTGAAACATGAAAGCAATAAAATGAGCCAGTGTGTGACTTAAAGGCTTCATTCATAAAATAAATATAAAGAAACTTACTTAGAAACATGCATATATATGTAGGTACATGTATATTAATAGGCAGGATGAAAAAGAAGGTGGTGAACTAAATATATATACATTATTCTTAAATAATTAAGTTGGATTAATGAGGCAATTAATTAAAGGATAGAAAAATAAATTTAAAAACACACTTCTTTATTAAGCATGCCTAAAAGACTGCCATCTAAAAAGTGACATTATTTTTTTCCTGGGAATTCTGTGTCACTGTTACTAGATATGTCCCAATGGTGAGGGAAGAGATAAACAAATTCAATTCTATAAACACATAAGAGCTTGTATTACCCTCGTGCTGAGGTTTTTCCTTGAAGCAGTAACAGTTATGAAATTGTAATGAGTTGAAAAAAAGCTTTTTCTACTTTTGACCCCACTATATTTTAGAATTGGAACTTAGATACACAAAATAGAAGACAGAAGATTTCAATATTTTGATTCTCCCCCCCCACCCAAAAAAAAAAGTTTATCAATTTGTTCTGCCCAAGAACTGCTAATCATAAAACCTGTAAAATTTCATGAGACAAGGAAGAAATGGGTGCTATATTGAGGTCATATTTCTGTTTTGACTGTTATTAAACTTTACTGTATTAGCAAGAATAACAAAGATTCCTCTTCTGGGATGGGATGGGGCTGGCTAGTCCTACCTCGCCACTCACACATCACACCTCAGGTGAAGGAGAACTCACTTTAGGAAGATTGTGCCAACTCTGCTGCTCTTCTCACCCCGAAGATCTGCATTCCTCCACTCTTTGCCTCTCTCCCTTAGAAGTCATTACATACAGAGATGTTTTGGTAGGCATACCTATGTGAATTCAGTAAGGTAGGAAACGGTGAGTTTAACAGAATTTCTGATTCTTCCCAGAGACTTTGGGGTTTGAGAGCAATATTAAATCCAAGTGGGCAATAGAGTTCTAAAGCACTTCAATTTTATTAGTGCATTGCGTCAAAATTCTGTGTGAAAAATCAAAGTTTATCGGGCAAAAATGCCATTAATCTTAGTACAGCAGCTCAATGGAGGAAGATTATAAAATTTTCTTTAAATTAGCTTTTAAAATGACCATTTTGAGCCTGTAAGTGCAGACTCTATATTATAATTGGTCAAAATCTGCTTAAAGAAACAGAAAAACAAATAGATTAGCTGAGACTTGAAAGTAATTCCATATGTATTTTGTTACTGGGGTCTGGTCAAAAAAAATTTCTATTGCAGAAGGTAAAAATCTGGAACTTTTGCAGTATCTGTCTCTAGATGTAAAATGCAGAAATCACCTTGGAAAAGCAATAGGGTAGTGAATATATTACCTACAAGGTACAAGGCCAATAAAAGATTTTAATGTATAGCAAGAGTATTTTAATATATGTTTAACACACATTGTCTCACTCTTTCTTTATTCTGCATTGATTATTGTCTCACTTTACTTATAAAATGAAAACCATAACATATGTTCTCAGATGTTCCTGTTAGGTGGTTCACATCCAATCCAATATCAAATGAACTCTTATCATCTCCTGTCCTTTCCCATATTGCCAATAAACAAAACAATATGCACCCAGACCTAGATATTAGCATTTCAATGCATTCGATGCTGATATTCTTCTAAATTATCTCTTTCCAGAAATTAGACCAGAGGGTACTTCCACATTTATATACTAACTAGAGGCCCAGTGTACAAGATTTGTGTACTCAGGGGAGGGGGGTCCCTCAGCCCAGCCTGCACCCTCTCACAGTCCTAGAGCTCTCGGAGGATGCCCCCTTAATGCTGCTGTGGAGGCAGGAGAGGCTCCTGCCACTGCTGCTGTGCTCGCCAGCCGTGAGCCCAGGTTCTGGCTGAGCTGTGCTCCCCCTGTGGGAGGGCACTGACCACCAGGGGCAGCTCCTGTGTTGAGTGTCTGCCCCCTGGTGGTCAGTGCGCATCATAGCGACTGGCTGTTCTGCCGTTCGGTCGATTTGCATATTAGCCTTTTATTATATAGGATCATAGACCCATGTTAAGGAAACCTGCATTGTTGAAGACATATGGGATTGAAATAAAAACAACCTTGCTTGGAATGCTAGTCCTGCCACTTACTGACTGGGACTTCTCACGCTCACTTTTTTTTTTTTCCCTTGAACTTTATTATTTTCAATGTTAATGGGAATTCTACCACTAACACACAAAAATGTTTAGTGTGGCATGACTATGTTCCAGACAGAAAACTAAACTCTGGGGGGCATCAATGTGCAGGAGAGTTAAACCCTCCACCTGCACACATGACGATTAGAGGAAGACTCAGACAACCACAGAAGTTTTATGAGGGGAATTTATAAATATGGGAGTTTACAGTAGGCTCAAGTGACATTGTTTTTTGAGGGAAGGAAATAGTTCCACACAACAAAAAGTATATTAAAGCTAAGATTTGAAAGAATGAAAAAAAGAAAATTAGGAGATTAGAAGTTTGAGTAGGAGATAATGTCTCCATCTGATGAAAATAAGTGTGGCAAATTTGAGGTTTAAGAAGGACTGAAAATATCCAGTTTAGTTTGTGTACAGAATTTTTAAAAAGATGGGAATATATTGGGATAAAGAGAAATACGTTCCTTTTATAGTTCTTATGAGGATTAGATATAATGTCTAAAAAATATCTACCATGTAATAAGAATGCGTAAGTTAATTAAGGTGGTCATTACACAATCTATTGCATGAAATCAGGATTTAAACTTGAATTTTAATATAATTTTGGAAAATCTATGTAACTAAAGACCATTTAAAACTTCTTTAATTTAGTACTGTGACTCTAAACCAATATAAATCTACTTAATAACCGTATTAACTAAAATAGCAATGTAAACTCATTTCTAACTTGGACTCACATTCCTCTGGAAAAAAGGATATTAAAAAAGGATGAATGAATTTAACTAATGTACAACTGAAGAATTCAATTAACTCATTTTAATAATATGTGACTAAAATAATTTAATTTTTTCATGAATTTCTTGGAGCGAATGTCATTATAATGATCATTTATGTGAAAACGAGAGATTAGAGCTGTCAGTGGATGCCATGAGAGGGAACAAGCAAATAAACAAATACACAATTGCCACTGGAACTAAGTTACATAATAGAGCTAATCTGAAATTTTTAAGTGCCCATTTAAAAAAAAATCCAATATAAATGAACAAAACTACAAGCTTCTGTAGACAATTGATTTGAGTTTCTAATCTATCTCATCTCTGTGGCATAGTACAGGGAGAACATCTGTAGATTGATTTGCTGAGTTTCACGAAGCACTAGCACTGACTGTCATTGGAAACAAATTTAACAATTCCCTTTTGCATTGTAACATCCCTTCTGTTTTTCTCTTTCCCAGCCCAACTATTAAAAAACACTCCACACGGTTCTTGTAACATTTTGAAGGTGTTTATAAAGCTATTAACAATTCTTTCAAATTCCTCCCTCTAAAGTGATTCACTTTTATGCTTCCTTTGGAAAACAATATTTCACAATCAACTTTATTGCCAACAAAATATCAACACTAGCTTAGGCTTTTATAATAATTAGAACCAAAATTACTTTGAGTGTTATTAAATTGAAGAATTTTAGAAGAACTGGATTATTAAACCAGAATCTATTTTTAATTCCAAGCCCAAAAGAACATCATTAATCTAAGAAGGCATTGAAGATAAAATGGCTGTCGATGGATGATTCAACATTTTATAAATTTTAGTTGGCTTATTCTTCATTAAAAGTAGTATAAGAAAAAGAAGTGAAGTTGTTGAATAGATTGTTTTCTTATTTGCATTGTAAAATATTAAAGTAACAAGCATTGAAAAGATTAAAGACAGGCAAAAATAATAGTGTTTCAGAAAAACAGTATCTTTTACACATGAGGAAGCATGACTTTAAGAAATTAACCTACTTCCTATTTCTCTAAGACCAATACTGATTAAAATCTTAACTAAACCTGCTCAAAATATTGCCAGCAGTAAACAGAGCAAGCACTTTGATATCTAAGATGTTTTTAACCCCCAAAGTAAACCTAACCCTTATATACATATCTATATACTCATATAGTCAATAATTTTGAAATCAGATAATGAATAATTTGAGTCAATAAAAATGGTTTGGGGTTGAGAGTATATAAATTTGTTCTTTCTTATCTTTTGTGTGTGAGACCTTTTAAAAACATTTTTCTTTGGAAATAATTTAAAACTTACTGAAAAATTGCAAATAATAAATATAGCTAAGCACTGGAATTTGTGTGACTCAGAGGGACTAAGTAGATAGGAACTTCAAAGTAAGGAAAGGCAGACAAAAAAGTAGTGAGGGGGAGGAGAGAATGAGAATCCAGAGAAAATCATGGGGGCTATTTCTAAAAGTGCACAGTCCATGTTTTGTTTTGTTTTGTTGTTGTTGTTTAAGTAGAAAACTACTAAGTTAATGGAAATTTAACTTTTTAAATGTTTTATACTATACTTCACTTTTGAGGTTTGGTTGCCTCTTCAGTAAAGATTTTTATCTTGCTTTGGTTATACTTTGAATGGAGACAGTTGGTCCCTCATTGGCTCTCCTATGAAGGCTCCAGCTGCAGGGAGCACTGATCCAGCTTGTTAATTTCAAACCTACTCCTTCTACCTGAGACAGAAAGTTGCCAGAGCCTCCTATTCACACTTTCCTATGGACAGCTGAACCTTGGCATGTCCTTGGATTTTGCTGGAATGAAGTTATGCGACTCTTTCCTAGACCAGTGATGGCGAGCCTATGACACGCGTGTCAGAGGTGACACGTGAACTCATTTTTTTGGTTGATTTTTCTTTATTAAACGGCATTTAAATATATAAAATAAATATCAAAAATATAAGTCTTTGTTTTACTATGGTTGCCAATATCAAAACATTTCTATATGTGACACGGCACCAGAGTTAAGTTAGGGTTTTTCAAAATGCTGACACGCCGAGCTCAAAAGGTTCGCCATCACTGGAGACAAAGGGCATATGGATCAACACAGTTGACATGCACAATGAGCAAAGCTTAGATAACAATCCCTTGAAGGGAATACGCAATTCTTTTCTAGTTCCTACATCTAATACGGCACCCTGTTGTGCTCCTGTGTTCAGTAATTCCCACTAGACAATGGATTTCCTGAGGACAGAGACTGTGCCCTGTGTGGGTTTGTGCCCTTTCTATAGCAAGAGCCTTCTCTATAGCGTGTAGAACCTGGGGAAAATTTGTACTGTATGCTTTCTGCCTTCACTACTCCTGGCATTTTGGTAAAGATTATCGTGAACTAAAACAGGTGTCAAAGATGGATTTGAAGACAAACAAAGCAAGACAAAAACAACTGGGAAGGAGGGGATTATGGAAAGGCCAATTGTTAAGTGCATGGCCCCTTGCCATTGTCAGCTGAGAGGATGGTATTTGTGGTGTAGAGCAGATTCAAGCTTAAAAAGAAGCAAAATCTAGATGTAACTATTTCTTTTTCTTTCTCAAATGCCTGCAACTCAACATTCCACAGAACTCAGGGGATAGAGCAATAGACCTGATTTATCATCTCCCAGTGTCTTTAATACCTGCTGCCTTGTAGTGAATTATTGTGACGTGAAGAGTTTGTGTGTGTGTATGTGTGTTTAGCACTTTGAGTTGTTTATTTCTATTTAACATAATTTCTCTTAAGACAAAAAATTAGACAAAAAGAATTGACATAAATGTTCAGAATTGTGGATTTATGAAATAATTCTGAAATCTCCAAAGAGCAATTCAATATACTCATTTGTGCTAAAAGACAGGTAATTTTTCATTTGACATATTTGTTGGGATGCTGCATACTTGTACTCAGGGGGTACATTTATCATCAAAGATAGTGTGAATGGAAATCCCTGGGTTAGTACAACATGGCAGCCCTGGGGTTTTCAATGGAGCCAATAAATAGCACTTGTTTTTCCTGTCTGAGTTATGAACTAATTGCTAAATAAGAAGCAAACAAACTAAATAGTCAATAGATAGATAATGAAAATTATCACTCTTGTAACTTTTGAAAGCTAAGATATAGAATGTAATTTAGGGCAGAGTTGATACTGAGAATATTTAACAATTCTAAGACAAAGGCTTGGGTCACCTAAAATGGTAGTATCCAAGCATAGCAGCTGTATGGTCATACCAGGCATGCCTGTTGAACATCTGCTCTATGTCAGAATGACATTGCTCAGTCCTACCCACTAGAAAAGTCAAGTAAAAACAAGTCCCCTGCCCTTGTCAGCATGCTCAGTGGTTAGAGTGTTGGCCTATGCACCAGAGGGTCATGGGTTCCATTCCCAGTCAAGGGCATGTACTTGGGTTGTAGGTTCGATCCCCAGCCCTGGCTGGGGTGCATGTGGGAGGCAACGGGTCAATGTGTCTCTCACATCTCTCTCTCTCTCCCTCTCACCCTCTCCCTCCATCTTTCCTTCCCTCCCTCTCACTCTCTGTAAAAACCAATGGAAAAAAAATATCCTCAGGTGAGGATAAAAAGAAAAAAAAAAAAGACAAGCCCCCTGAAGAAAGTTAACAAAACAGATACATCTTACCCAGTTACATGTTGGTCCTTGTGGAATCAGATGGAGAGAAAACTCAAATAATTCCTTCCTCTATATCCAGCCCCTCCCAGGCTGCTCAGGACTCTGGGAAATTAACTCCACCCGCCAAGAAGGAGGACCGCCGACTTTGATCAAACAACCGCGATCAAGCCTTATCCATGAGAGGAATAAAGGCTGAGACATGAGCTTAGAAAGGCTTAAGAAACATCCCTCCTCTAGAAAGGAATGTCAGGAGAGGGCGGGAAAGTATTCCTTCCTAAAAATATCCAAATTCTCATCTTTAATGCTATGGCATATTACAGCCTGGGTGAAAGAAACATGAAAGCTAGGGAAAAACTAAGTCAAAGGAATGGAACATTGACCCACAACTCTCCTTGGCATGTTATATTGCTTGGACATTGATTTAAAATGAACACAAATATTCTTTGAAAATGTTTGAATTCATTACCCTCCAAATATAGCAATTTTACCAATTACTAGAGTCCCTAAAATGTTGCATAGATATAGATATATATAGATGTATATATACAGGATGTCCCAAAAAATGTGCATACACACTTTAACAGCTGATAGCTCAATTTTTAAAATGAAATTTATTTCAATAAGCACTGCCTTTATAATTATTCAAAGTGTGTGCATACATTTTGGGGGTACTATATATATAACACAATTTTATAACTAACATGTAGAATATATAATGTTATATAAATAAGCTCTTGCTTTCTTTTACATTAACTTTGAAGGCCATTTTATATTTTCCACATATTTAACATTAAAGATACTTTTATCTCTCAAATGTTTTAATGATTTAGAATACATACATCTTAGTAATATTTAACAGTAAGAAAACAACAAATGCCAATAACTACAGGACACTTGAAATGTGGTAGACACTGTATTGAGTAATTTACATATATTTATTCTTTAATATTTGTAATTATTGTATAAAGTAGATATGGCTGTTGTTCCATCTTACAGAGCAGGAAACTGAGGCATGAAGTACATTTCTATAGGTCCCTCAGTAATTTTAGGTGGAAAAATTGTTTCCCAGTGGGGCATGGATAGCAATTCTTAAACCACTATACCTGTATTCTGAAATTAAACAATTACCTAAAGGGGTTGAGGATTATGGAAGCCAGCCCTCTCAGTGTTGGAATGGGAGCCGACACATAAACTGGGGAGGAGGTTGGAATGATCCCATGATTATGGATTAGAATTGGATGAATAAGTATGAGTTCATGCTTAGCTTAATACACATTTAGATGACTACATGTAGACACATTTCAAGATAATAGTACATACAAAAGTCAGTTTACACACATATATCACCCAGTTCTTGGTTTGTCATACTATTCTCTCAGAGTAGGAATTAGGACTCTTTGGAGACATGACTGGCTCTAGGACTGGGTCAGGGAACATATGAGAAAACCTTTGTAGTCCCCAAGAGTGAGAAAATTCTCCAAAAAATAAAATAAAATAAAACCCTGCAATAATATCAGCAGGGCACAGGACACAATGAAAGATTACCAATACTCAAAGCTGGAAACATTTGAACACGCAATAAATAAACTATAATTGGATTTTAACTGAAAGTGTATAATAAATATCCTAGCATCAAGACTGATCCTACAAAGGAAGGTTGAAACTGTGGGATGACAGGGGTCGTACTTCCCTTGAGAATAACTAGAAAGAACACAAAAACAGAACAGAACTCCCTTGCTCTCTCCTGTCCATGTTCCCTCTCACCCTGTTGATTTTAGTGTATCAAATCAGCTTCTTTACAAAGCAGAGCTTCAGCCTGCCAGGTGTTTTCACTTTTAATGACTATTTTCCTTGTGAAGTAAAAGCCAAGATCTCCTACTGAGATAGAGGTGATTTAGGAAATATAAATGAATTAACAGGACTAAAATTAAGAAGAGCTGCTCTGGAGCAAATAATGGAGATGAGACTTTTGAACACTATTGAAGGTTGAGCCGAGAGTAGAGGCAGTTATTTATAACAAGACCCATTTTCAGTATCATGTTTGCAATTAGGTTTCTAAACTATTCAAAAGCAATCTCGAAAGTCTTATTTAAAAAGTAAGATACACCCTTTTTCCTCCATTCTGACATGCTTCCAACTGTAAAAGGCGCCATCATTTTAGCAACTGCTTTTCACCTATTCACTCAATGAATGTTCTGTGATCTCATGGAGCTTATGTTCTAATGATGTGGGGGAGTTGCTAATAAAGTAAATAAGTAATTATGATATATTTCAGGGGATGATCACTTCTATTGACAAATATGCAGCAGAAAGGAATACAGAAAGTGAGGAGGCTGTGTTTTCCCATTGTAAATAGGTTGATAAATTAGATATTAAAATAGTTACTTGGGGGCAAAACCTGAAGAAGGTGAGACAGCAGGAATGCCCATTATCAGGGAGACAAATGCCAGGGCACAAAAGGAGCAAAGAATCCTGTGTAGCTGAAGCGGAGTGTGCAAAGGAAGGGACCAGATGAGTCAGAGAGATTATGAGGGTTCAAGTATGTAGGGCTTTAGGAGCTATCACAAAGGCCTGACTTTTAGTCTTAATGAGTTGGAAAACCATGGGAGGGTTTTGAGCAGGCAGACAACATAGTTTGACATGTTTTTTAAAAAGATCATGCCAGCTTCTGTATTAAAAATAGACCATAGGAAAGTAAAGAAGAAAGCAGGGATATTACCTAGAGCACTATTTTAAAAAATAGACAAGAAATATTTGTAGCTTGGTCCAGGGTGGTAGCAGCAGAGGGGATTGTTAGAGTTGGTTGATAGAGGAATGCAATTATCTTTGGTTTTGGACTAAGCATCTGGTATAGAGATGCAATTATCTGAGGAGACAGCGGATTGGGGTGATTAATTCAATTTCAAACAATTTTTTGAGATGCTTACTATACAAGTAGAGACACTGAGTTCACTCTTGCATATTTGAGCCTGAAGTGAAAGAATGAAACCCAGGCACTAGATATAAATTTGCAAAATGTTGGAATATAAATTAAAGCAATGAGATAGAGAAAGAAAACCAATAGAGTAAGTGTATATGGAAAGTAAGCAGACCTGGGGAAATCCAAAGGTAAGGATAAAGGAGTAGCAGGTAAAGAAGACTTAGATCAGTGGAGATATAGGGGGAATCACAAGGGTGGGGGTTTTGGGAACACAAGAAATGGTTTCTGAGAAGACTGAGAGCTCATGGCTTCAAACACTACTTATAGGTCAAATAACATGAGGAATCAATGGTTTAGCAAGGTGAAAGTCACAACATCTTTTTTGAGAAATTTTTGGTTGAATGGTTGGCTGAAATTTTGGTTTAAGTGGATTAAAGAGAAAGTGGGATGACTGGGATTGGAGACAGTGAGTCTAGTTCAGCCTTCTTAGAAGTTTTGCAGAATTGGGAAAGTTTCTGAAGGGAGATATGGGGACCTAAGGAGGTTTTTTGTAGAGCAGAGATGTTATAACACATTTGCTGGTGAAGGTAATGATTCAATTGACAGGAAATCTGATGATGCATGAGATAATGAGGGAAAAATTCTGGAATTATATACTTGGAAACATGAGAGGGAATGGTATGTAGTGCACAAGCTTAATTGTAGACAGTGGCAGAAAAGACCTCTAGAATCATAGGACTGGCAGCAGAATTCATGGCTGGAGAGCCTGCAGGTGGGAATTGTGCTGTGAGGAGCCTACATAGGTTCTCTTCTGATTGTCCTGTTTTCTCAGTGAAGCAGGAAACAGTCACAGGAGAATAAGCTTAGGGGAGGAGGTGTTAGGTATTTGAATAGAGAAGCAAAGCATCAGCTCATCATCCAGGAGATTGGAGAATGAATACGTTAGGAAAGGAGAAAATAATGATGGAAACGTTAGTAGCTTTTGGAAAAGAAAAATTCTCCCATGCTAAGTATGTGTCAAACATGAAACTTTAGAATCACACACAATAAAAGGAGGTAGACTCAGGTGAATATGGCAATGCTTACTCTCAAATATTCTGTGCTCTGCATCCTTCTAGACTTACAGCCTCTGCAAGTCTATTCTTTAATCAGAAGCTGATCACAGCCTGGAAATCAAGCTCTCAAAAGTTTCAGTTTTGAGTCTTGTGTGTATTGGAGGACCCTGACACATTCTAGTTTGGTAGTATTGTTTTATTGATTGGTTCATATTTGTGATTTAAACATGCATTCACGAGCTTACAAGATCTCTGGGTTCCAAAGGGGTGAGTTGCTATTGATTCCAGTTGGTGCCAGCAGAGGTCTTAGATACACACATGTGAACAGGGACATTCTAGTGAGAGTCCCAGGGAAGCTCAGTGAGCGTGGGACCATTTGGCAAATGGACAATGACCAGATTAAGGCAGAAGTGATGCAGGTTAATATTTGTGTTGCAAGCAAATTATTATAACTCCAAGAAAAAATATATAAAAAAGGAAGAGTTGGACTTGATTCTTTTTGCATTCTTCCTTCTACTGCTAACATCTTAGAATATTTTAGTGTCTACACATAACTGTGCTATTTATAAATGATTGCAAACTGTTCTAAAAGGAATATGTTCTTGAAGTCACTTTAAAGTATCTTTTCAACAAGTTATGCAAATTTATTATAGAATTTGTCTTCCTAGACATTTTAGTATTATTTTAGCAATTTCATATATTGTCTGCTTGAATAGGGACACATTTCTATGTCTCAACTGTGTTTTCTGATTGTGCAATGCAGTCATCACAATTTACTTTTCATTTGTGTTAACAGTGTTGGAAATTAAATAAATTGCTCAACTTTTAACATTTAATTTTTAAATACATAATAATAAAATGTAAACATAAAAAGCATATGGAATATATATGTCTTTGTCCATTGGGGTTGCTAAGAGAAAAAAATGCCGTAGGCCAGATGGCTTAAATAGCAAACATTTATTTCTCACAGTTCTGGAGACAGGGATGTCCAAGATCAAGGTGCTAGCAAATTTGATATCTGGTGAGGGTCTGCTTCCTGTTCCTGGTTCATAGATGACCAAATTTCTCTTCACTTGTGAAAATGTCCTCTTAATTTGTTCACATGCATTGAATGACCTTGTTTATAAGAAACCGCTCCCAGATCATCTGTGTCAGCTCCAAACTTTATCAGCTTGTTGCAGAACTTTGGCTGGAAATAATGTGCCTTTCTGTCTTCCAGTGTTAATATTTGAGAGATAGAGTCCTTTCAGATTCTTAAAACTTTCAATTAATCCTTTTTTATTTTCTCTTCTGGGGAAGCTTGCAAAACCCTTTCATTGCTCACAGTATTCTAAAACTGTACCACATGACACGGTTCCCTTTAGAAACACGGGGCTGAATGCTCAGAGGCTCTGCTAGTGGAGACAATGCAGGACACCAACAGCCATGCAGTCACAGGCTTGCACATTCCAATGGGAGAAGAAACATTTCATCACTGCTCATTGTGGACATGCATCCACCAAAGCCACTCAGCATTTCTGGCATTTTTGAAAGTCATAACATCACAGCAATTATTAGTTGCAGTGGAGCGGTCAGAAAATCTCAGTATTTGTGTAGAGCAGACCAGAGTGCTAAGGGAAATCAGAGACAGGAAGTCATTCTGTTAAGGTTTGGAAGGCAGCCATGAACAGCCGACTCCAGAAGGATTACTTCCAGACATGCAGGGTCCTTCCCAGGGCCTTCTTTCCTGTAAGTGTCCTCAACTTGATTCATTCTGGGGGCCTGATTTACACAATTCTCCACAGGAGGTTGGAGAACATGAGAGAGAATAACCTGATTGCATGTATCCAGAGCATTTCTTTCTTGCATAAGAATAACCAGAAAGCTTAATTAATAATAATAAGTTACTGTTATTAGCAGAATGAGGTCTGAGACAAGAATGGTGGGTAGCTTTCATAGGTAATAAAATGTAGAAAAAGATATACGTTGTCTGTACTGTTGAAACAAGTCAAGATGAAGTGAGTGCAATGAATCACCTGTCCAGGTGAGAACTAGGTTGCCTTCAGGAAGTTTTCTCTGTAAGGCATGTCCTTCAGCTAGTGGGTTAGTGAGGATTCTTGATGGCCAGTATCACAAGCCAGGTCTCACCACTGTGAAGGAAGAAATGGAATTTGTTGTCAGGATTGTGCTTGGTTCAAAAAATTGGGGAGAGCAGGAGACCTAAGCCTGGAGGAAACAGAGTGAGAAACCAAGTCCGATGTCACGGCACTAAGTGGGTCTATTGATGCTGCTGTGACCAAATGACACACCAGGGCTGGCCCCGTGCACTCTGGCAGCTTGAGAAGCTTGGATAAAAAATGAATACTGAGAAGTTTAGATTGTGCTTTTCATTATATAAGCAAGGAATTATTAGGGAAGGGAAGCAAAGAAGAGGAGAGGAAAAGAGGGAAGTGGTAGATTTTAAAATCGTCTACCTCTTGCAATTAGCTCGCTGGTCATCACACACCAACTTTATTGAGCCGGATCTTATGTAGAGGCTGTTTGAGGCCACAGGCGTGTGAGTAGGGTAACATCTTGGTCTTCAGCACACTTACACTCCAGTGTGAGATAATGGTTCTATGAACATATGTACAGCTATGTGGCAAGTGCTATAACTGAGGCTTGAGAAATGTCATATAAGGACTTGGAAAATATTCCTAAGGCTTTTGAGAATTTATGAAAGAGGTGTATGTGTGACGTATACATTTAGCATTTGCTCATGCAATTGAAATTGGCAATAAGTAAAGTGAGTATTCAACTCAAGCGGGAAAGAAGAACGTAACAGTCTCGTGAAGGAGGAATAATATGGATACAACATAATTTTTTGTTCAGTCTTTTGTTTCTTAAAAATAACCAGCTTAAAATAATTAATGTATTTTTAAGGCATATTTTGGGGTGGCAAACTCTGTTTTCCCTCACAACTGACAAAAGAAAAAGCATATCTCTCACATCATAAATGTTAGTAGAGCATAAAAACCTCTGGGAATCAACAAACTTACAGTTTAATGATTGGTCAGGAGAGCCCTACTTAATAAAGACACTGCATCTGTTAAAGACCATCTTATGAGTATTCCCATGAAAGGCAAGACACAGCTTTGAAAATTGTGAGCATTTTAGCCCACTTAAATAATCTGAGCTCAGTTTTATAGAATGGGGTGAAATGAGTGAACAAGTTTAGTTAGTTGCAACCTCCTTCATTGCCAAGGGTTGACATGGTTACTGGTGGCAAGTCCCAAGAGAACAACAAAGGATGGCCATGGCGCAGGAAGGTGGCAGTGCCTCGGTTTCCCTAAACTCACAGCCAGGCATCAGGCTCTGCTTTCTATCTCAGAATGAGAACGTTTGAGAATCGCAAAATGATGTTGAGAAATATCAGTCTGTCGAAAAGTTCCTTTCTTGCAGCTCGGTGATGAGAAATAGCTTGGAAAGTATGTTCATTCAACTCGTGATTAATTCCATGTCGCAACTGCACATATTTTATGGCTTAAAGAAAAGATGAAACATTCAGCCTTATTTCCGATAGCCAATGTTGCAATTTTGAAAATTTAATATGTGTTAGTCATGCCATTGTTTTATACTTTCTAGAAGATTTATTCAGATGTGAGAAGAAACAAGTTCCATTAATTTTTAAAAAGTTATTGGCCAGTGATTAGTTTATTGTATAGTGACGAGTACATGTAGGGCAATTGGAAAAGGTGGCTTGTAGTGGCCAGCCATGTGTATAGAAAGGAGCAAAAAATGGATACACAGGAAAATAATCAAGAAACCTCTGCTACCTGGTCTTTGCCCAACTTTACCTTTTGAGTGAGTCCTTTCCTGATCGCCTTTATTTAAAAGTAACCGTCTCCACTACTCTCTCAATTTATGTATTTGCTTGTCTGCCTTCTCCTACAACAGTGGTTTTCAACCTTCCTAATGCCACGACCCTTTAATACAGTTCCTCATGTTGTGGTGACCCCCAACCATAAAATTATTTTCGTTGCTACTTCATAATTGTAATTTTGCTACTATTATGAATCATAGTGTAAATATCTGATATGCAGGATGTATTTTCATTGTTACAAATTGAACATAATTAAAGCATAGTGATTAATCACAAAAACAATATGTAATTATATATGTGTTCTCCGATGGTCTTAGGCGACCCCTGTGAAAGGGTCGTTCGGCCCCCAAAGGGGTCGCGACCCACAGGTTGAGAACCACTGTCCTACAAGACTATGAGCTTTGTGAAGGCAGCAACTTTGTTTCTTTTGAGTCCCCCAAGACAGTGTCTAAAATGAACACAAATAGATCATCAAAATAGATAAATCATTTTAAAATAAACAGGAAAAATACCAAAGTACTGTCTCAAAAAAAAAAGTTTAGTAGCCCCCAAATTTTTCTTGTTTTCCTATTTGTAACAGATAATTTTTATTTAAATGGAAAATATTCTACAGTTTCAAAAATGGCAATTTAATAAAGTTACAAGAGTATGAATTACAAACCTAAGAAAAATAAGACAAATTATACTACAGGCTATTTAAGTAATGAGTAGCAAAGACATAAGCACACCCCTAAAAGACTCAGAGAAAACTAATGATGAAACAGGAAGGAAGGCACCTTGGACCATTTGCACATCTCCAGTAATGTGGGATGTGAGTCACCTCGGAGTGCAGGATGGCAGCGGGCTGAGTGATACGTGAATCATGGTAACTTTTAAAAAATATGGGGACTAAATGGATTTTCTGCCAGCATCACTCTGTATTTATAATTTTCTTGAATCCTGGATAATTGGTTCCTAGCGTCTCCTCAGAGATAACAGAATCTGATTCAATCTTACTTACCTTTGATCTTGCCTGAATATGTAGATAGTTCATCTGCTGAAAAGGTGAGTGGCTTATGAATTCATGCCAGAGGAATGTGATTAACTATGAACCAGCTCAAAGGCAGGTTTTCAGATAAAATTTTAACATATAATTCAGAGCACTTACCCATGTTGGAACTATGCCATTCATCTATGAGCATCTTCTGTTGCAGTTAGAATTAATTCAGCTATTAGCCTTCTCTTTAGTAATATAGGTATTTGGGGTCTGAAAATTTAACATCCTTGCCTTACAGGGATAACCTTCGCCTTTTAACAGTATCACATATCAAGTTCAAAGAGTACCTATCAATAAATTAATTTTATGATCAAAGTGACATGAATAAATTGCAAAGCTTGAGTGAGAAAATTTAAAATAATATCTAATTTTTTTTCAGATAGGAACAATTTTTTACAACCATAGTCTTAAATGATGTGGAACCTTCCCTAACCCTTTCAGCTGTTTCTAAAGAATTAATCGTTTTCCAGCCATCCCATTATATTCTCCGTTTAGCAATGCTAATGGAACTATAAATACTGTGAGGTAGTAAAATAATGAATAAAACATTAACCGTCAAAGAATACTTATTGTAGCCAATTTGACGGTGACTCACAATTCTCATCTATTGGAGCTGGGTGATGTTACTAGGAAGTATTTTAGAATATTTCAAAAGTCAGATGTTTAAGCCAAAAAGGAGCAAAATGTGGTCATGGAATCACCCTCCTCATCCTCCTCATTATATCTCAAACTTTTGACAATCATCATTGCTAAACCTGCGACACCCTGGGTTTGTGTGCATTCACAGATAGAAGTCCACATGCAAAGGTGACTACACATGTGCTGCATAAGGAAGTCTGTTTGTCCTTGGTGATTCTGAAGTTTGCCTATGCATGCAAACCATCTGGAGTTTTGTTTGCTGGGTTTGTTTGTTGTATTATTATTGATTTCAGGCTCCGTATCCATATATTGGGAGTCAGGAAGCTTAAAAGGAGCTGGGAAATAAATATCTATTAAAAACTGATGAGCCCTAGCCAGTTGGCTCAGCCGATAGAGCTTCAAACTGCAGACCAAAGGGTCCCAGGTTCAATTCCGGTCAAGGGGACGCACCTCGGTTGCAGGCTCCCCCCTGGCTGAGCCCTGGTCGGGACATATGCAGGAGGCAACCAATTGATGTGTCTCTCTCACATCGATGTTTCTCTCTGTCTTTCCCTCTCTCTTCCACTCTCCCTAAAAATCCATGGGAAAATATCCTCGGGTGAGGATTAACAACAACAACAACAACAAAAAACACACACAAAAAACCCCACAAACAAACAAAAAACTTTGTGAGAAGATTCTGACGCAGTCAGTTTTGGGAACCACTCATCGAACACGGCCGCTGCAACTCTCACCTGAGTTACTTCTGGGTGTGAACTATATCAAGATCATTTGCACATGTGGATTTGAGACAAACAGCAAGGAATGAGAGTATGTGGGCTTATCTCAAAACGTTAAGGTCAGTAACTATGCAAGAACTACTTTCATTGACCAGTGAGATATTAGATTCTTTGCTCATTTGGTTCAATGGTGTCTGATTACTGCCTCTGAAATGATCCAAATTACCTTGGATGCTGCAAATCTGTAGATTTTACTCTTTCCCTGATTGCTAGTCTTCTAAATTATATAGGGGGAAGCCAAGAGGGGTCAACATAAGCCTTCTTTAGAATTTCAAATTACTGTTTAATATTTTCTCAATGGCTGATGTAGCCATAATTCTAGATAATTGTTTTGCGTTTAAATTGATACTAAATGAGCTTTCTTATTTGTGCCAAATTTATATCATATTGTACAATAGTGATGTTATGAAGGCTGCATGTTTTCTCAGCAGCTACAATGAAAATAGTTTCTCTCTGTAGTCATTGTCTTCACTGCCCTTCCCCCCCTCCCCCCCCCCAAATTCTAATTTTGAGATATGTATAACCTAAGAAAATAGAACAGCACAAATACCTGTACATTGATCAAGGCAGGGCTCAGGCTGCATCCAGGCCAGTCAAACTTGCCAGGGTTCTCTTTACTCCAAGCAAAATGTATGGTGAAACCACTCCCACTTTTACCTGCTCTTCCCGGAATACCTGGCTGTGCTTTCAGGCAGTTAGGATCTCCTCAAATTGGGATACTTGCTTTGACTATTTTTTTCTTGGTTCTCCAGTTCATGAATCCGTTTCTCAGTTCCCCATTTTTTCTTACATAGTGTGATTGATGTGGTCTCGCAACTGTCAATGGTTTGACACTACCCACCTCCACACACACACCTTCCATTTGGAGTTTGTGAACATGCCTGGGAATGTCCTTTCACGGAATTTATTGGCTGTGGGTTAGGCCCTATATTGTTGTTCTGGTTGCTTTATATACATTTGTGGAAGGACTGGTTTGGATCGATTCAAAAGGATGCTGTGCTACCACTGCCATCTTATCGGATTTATGACTGGTGGCATTTCTCTCTGATGGTTACATGCTTGTTTCAAATCTCAGGCGATCAAAGAATAAGATCAAATATTTGTTTCATCTTTCTTTAACTCTTAGCTGAGGTTCAGTTTTAAGATAAAAGCTGAATCTTACATATATGAGATCACACACCAGAAAAAGAATGCACAGAGACGGTCAAACACCATAAAATACATTTTATTCCTTATTTCTAGACAATTTTAGTTCTAAGCTATTTCCAAAGCTTAAAAATTCAGGGCCACCTCATGGAAAAATAGCTTTGAATTTCATCAAATGTTATTTTTTTAAAATAATAGATTTTTTAAATAGCTCCCACTAATTTAACTAGTTGACAATAATAGAATATAGTACTATAGAGAAAACCTGTGCTTCAAAGGTGCTAATGTATTATCTTGAGTGTCTTGCATTTATTAGAAGATTTAAATGGTGGAAGGGGAACCTGAGTCAGCAGGCATATGTTACAGTCAATGTGAAGCAATGCTTACATTTCAGATCTGTCTCCAGGAAATGCAGAAAATTACTTAAAGTTAGCTGAGAAGAATAAATGAATCCTTGATGAAAGGGGCATTTCTAAGGAAAGTGAAATCCCAGAACAAATTACAGTGCAGGGAGCATAGCAGGGTGTTTCTCATTTCTCATTTCACTTACTCTTTCTTCCACATTTTTTTTTTACCAAAGTAAAAGGATTTGGGGGGCGGGGGGGGGGGGCGAGATAAAACAACCTCAAAGAAAACTTAAAAATTACAACCCAAAGTGTAGATATCAAGAAGGGTTCTATGGAAAATATTTTCCAAGCTGGCCCTAATTATGTCTTGGCTGCTACCTGACCGCTCTTTCTTTCTTTTCTGTTTCAGACTGGAGTTCTCCTGATCGCTCAGAATTATATCCGAGAACTCTCTGCCTACGTGTAGGCTTTCCTTTTCCTTCCCAACTCAACAACACGCTACTGTCAGATTCACCCTTTCCATGTTGTCACATTTTTAAGTTATAAATATTGAATTATTAATACGTTCAAAAATTTTTAACAATAGCCCTGGTGAATTGAACATCCTGCAAAAAAGAGCTTTTAATCTTCACAGAGAGAAAAAAAAAAGTCATCTGGAAAGTACAACTGTGTGTCTCTGAGCCATATAGAGGGAGCAAATGTGACGGTGGGCTAGTGAGAGCTTGTGAATAGAAGAATAAGAGAATAAAAGATGTAAAAATACCATGGCTTTTTAAAAAATTATGGAAACTATTTCAGTGTCCATAACATGTGGTGTATATAATGTGTATAAAATATTTCATTTTGCACCATGCATGTTTACCCAAAGAAAAACAAAATGCCCTTTACTTCAAGATATCTTTGTATCCAAAGTTCAAAACCTCCTGGGTGCAAACATTTTTCTTATTATTTTTGAAACTCAAGAAGTTGGCGGGGGGGGGGGGGGGTGAAATACACACACAAAAAAAACAATGCATTTTTCAAATAGCAAGTTCAGATTGTTTTTTTTCACCGGGGCTTTCCATCTCTTTCAACATGGACATGGAATAATATCTATATTTGGAAATGAGAAAAGAGGGGGGGAAAGGCATTAATGTGGTTAACCTTGAACATCCTAAACAAAAGCATAATTCTAGGAATAGTTCTAGAATTTTTGGGACTGAAGCTCATAAAAATCAGGGGCTCTCTTTAAGAAAAGCCATACAACATATGCAGGTAAAATTAGATACAAAACGAGTGTATGTTTAAAGTAGAGAAGACATTAAGAAAAAATGCATAAAAGCAGACAACCCAATTCTGAGTATATACATGTATAATTAGATATACCTCTACAAAATCTTTTTCTTTTATTTTTACTACATGTATTGGATTACCTCTTCTTATGAATTCCTTTGAAAGTATAATTTTCTATTAAAATAACCCAGTTTTCACTTTTAGCATAATGGATTAAACATGTTTTTTAAAAATTATTATTGCTGAAATTAATTAAAATCATGATCTCTTTATAGATTTTTAATATTTTCCCCCTGGACACATATTATAATTCCTAAATAGATTTTAATTTTTTTCTAGGTAAATATCATGTATATCAATGATCCTTTTAAATATCCTTTATGAAGTTGCTAACTGGTGACCGTCACACCCACTCTCCAGCCTCCGCACCCCAGTACCTATTGATCACTCCTCATCCTCCCTATCAAGTCGCCTGAGATCCCCGCACCCTGAAGACAACAGGAAGATCACAGAGAGGATCTTGGTAGGACTAGCAAGAGCTCTGCTACCTTAGGGTACAATGAAAGGTTTTCAGGAGTCCAGAACCAGGGCTTCTGTTGGTAACTGATATTGTTAAGAGTGGGTAGCTAGATAGACATGAGCTGGGATGGATGGCTAAGATCAAGAGGAAGATGTGGGAGATTTGACAAACAAGAATTAACTAAAAGTTAGCAGACTCCAGAGTGAGGAAGGGGGAGACTAGAAAAGTCCTCCAGAATGCCGTCTGACAGGTAGCTTAACATCTGGGTGGGGCAGCCTTGAAAACTGAGGAGGTTGTTTTTTGTGGTTGTTGCTGGGTTTTCTTGGGTTTTTGTGTGTGTGTTTTGTTTGTTTGTTTGCTTTTGTGTTTGTTTTCTTGCACAACCCAACTCCAGGTATAAAATTTCAAATGCCTAAACCAGTGGGGCACTTGGTTCAGCTTTGGGCAACTTAGCTGCCCACGGGTACTATACCTGAGTGTATTTCCTTTTCTTGCAAATAAATTCTTGCATGCTTTGCTGCTATTTGGTACTGTCACTTGTTTGAATTCCTTCCAATAAGCAAGACAAGAACCAGGGGCACAGAGACCACCTCTAACAATATGACCATGGAGAAGGATTATACTTAAATCTATCCTGCTGTCCCCAAAGAAGGTAGAAGTAGAGAGGCTGTAATTGTTCTGGAAAGGGACTCCTAGAAGCAGAAGTTTTACTCCTCCCCACCTTGACTCCCACTGATAGCATCTTAAGGAAGGGCAGTCACACTCAAAGTAGTTTATTGATCTCAGCTGAGTAGGGTCATGCTGTCAATATTAACACTTCCCTAGATCCTATTCCAAGCTCTAGACTGCCCATCCTGGTGATAACCTGCACAGCAGCTGCTTTACTCTGTACAAACCTTAACAGAATTGAATGAATCTATCAGGTGTTTATGTGGATATCTATACTATTTAGTAGTCTAAATAATGAATATGTAGCTCTAAAAATCCAACAGCTCAAAGAAAATAGAAGGGTATTTCCTGCTGCAGCTCTAGTCCAGGTTGGGTGCTGCTGGTTGAGGGAGTGTCTTCTCCAACTGGGCATTCAGGGAGCCGGGCCATAGTGTCCCTGCCATTTTCAACTGATTATTTCTCAGGCTTCTAGAGTCATTATAGTTCCAGCCTGCACAAAGCAGGTAAAAAGCATGGCCAAGGGTGTTTGAGGAGTTGTATGGGTTCTGTTGGAGAGCAATGTTGTTCCCACTCTTGAAAACATAGTTATATGGATGTCATTGTTTAATTGAAAGAAAACCTGGATGATGTGGTCTAGCCATGCATTCAAGAAGCAGAGAAAATGCTTTGGGTAGACAGCAGTCTCCAAAGATATATTTCTAAGAAGTTCTTTTGAGCCTCTATAGTCATTTTTTCGTGTGTACTTGAAAGAGTAAACATATTTAAATTATAACAAAGAAGATGCCAAATTACAATCAGTACATTTTATCTTCAGTATATGCTTTTGAGATGCCTCTTTTGAGATTTCCTGAATGAATACTGCATTTTTAATATCTACCTTTTTTGCTTATTTTACTCAGCCACAAAATAATGTAATCATGTTTCTTGAGTTTATGTTTTTCTTTTCTTAATTCAATTAGCCTTTTGAAGGCATGAACATTTTTTTCCTCTATGTGCCAAATGGCAAAGATTGAGGCAAGCAATAATAATATCTAAATGTAACTGGATTATTCAGAGCTGCTTATTTTTATTTTTCTCAAACAGAAAATCAGATCAGTGACTTAAGAGCTAACTATAATCCTTCCATGTGGTTATAAACTTAAGTGGTATAGACATCTCTAATCATCATAGGGTGGGCTTGCATGATGAAAACACTAATTTTTGCTGATATTTTTTTGACTTTTAATTTCTTTATTGATTTAGGTACTACATATGTGTCCTTATCCCCCCATTACCCCCCACACTCATGCCCTCACCCCCCTGGTGTCTGTGTCCTTTGGTTAGGCTTATATGCATGCATACAAGTCCTTTGGTGATCTCTCCCCCTTACCTCCACCCTCCCCTATCTTCCCTCTGAGGTTTGATGTTCTGATTGATGATTCTCTGTCTCTGGATCTGTTTATGTTCATCAGTTTATGTTGTTCATTATATTCCACAAATGAGTGATATCATGTGATATTTATCTTTCTCTCACTGGCTTATTTCACTTAGCATAATGATCTCCAGTTCCATCAATGCTGTTGCAAGTGGTAAGAACTCCTTCTTTTTTACTGCAGCATAGTATTCCATTGTGTAGATGTATCAGTTTTTTAATCCACTCATCTGTTGATGGGCACTTAGGCTGTTTCCAAATCTTAGCTATGGTGAATTGTGCCGCTATGAACATAGGGGTGCATATATCCTTTCTGATTGGTGTTTCTAGTTTCTTGGGATATAGTCCTAGAAGTGGGGTCACTGGGTCAAGTGGGAGTTCCATTTTTAGTTTTTTGAGGAAACTCCATACTGTTCTCCACAGTGGCTGCACCAGTCTGCATTTCCACCAGCAGTGCACGAGGGTTCCTTTTTCTCCGCATCTTCACCAGCACTTGTCATTTGTTGATTTGTTGATGATAGCCATTCTGACAGGTGTGAGATGGTACCGCATTGTTGTTTTGATTTGTGTCTCTCAGATGATTAGTGACTTTGAGCAGTTTTTCATATGTCTTTTGGCCTTTCTTCTGTCTTCTTTCAAAAAGTATCTATTTAGGTCCATTGCCCATTTTTTGATTGGGTTGTTTATCTTCCTTTTGTTAAGTTGTATGAGTTCCCTATAAATGTTGGAGATTAAACCCTTATCAGTGATAACAATGGCAAATATGTTCTCCCATGCAGTGGGCTTTCTTGTTGTTTTGTTGATGGTTTCCTTTGCTGTGCAAAAACTTTTTATTGTGATGTAGTCCCATTTGTTTATTTCCTCTTTAGTTTCCATTGCTCTAGGAGTAGTATCGGTAAAGAAATTGCTTCAGCATATGTCTGAGATTTTGCTGCCTGTGGATTCCTCTAGTATTTTTATAGTTTCCTGTCTTATGTTTAAGTCCTTTATCCATTTTGAGTTTATTTTTGTGTATGGTGTAAGTTGGTGGTCTAGTTTCATTTTTTGCATGTATCTGTCCAATTTTCCCAACACCATTTATTGAAGAGACTGTCTTGACTCCATTTTATGTTCATGCTTCCTTTGTCGAATATTAATTGAGCATAGTGGTTTGGGTTGATTTCTGGGTTCTCTATTCTATTCCATTGATCTTTATGTCTGTTCTTGTGCAAGTACCAGGCTTTTTTGAGAACAGTGGCTTTGTAATACAGCTTGATATCTGGTATTGAGATCCCACCTACTTTGTTCTTCTTTCTCAGGATTGCTGCAGCTATTCGAGTATTTAGCCTTCTTAAATGTTGGCTATTCAAACTGCTTGGCAGTTAGGCCAGACTTAGAGTGGACACAAAGAGCCTTGCCACTGACACCAGGACGCTGCAAAATATTATCATTATCTCTGTGTGCTATGCTGCCCTAGTCATGATCACAGGACCCATTACAAAGCTACAAGATAAATTGTTCAGCTGAATGGCATGGGCTCCTTTCTATGGTGCAGTTATTTCTGTTTCTTTTAATGACAAAATTAGTTGTGCTGCATTGTGATTTAATCCTCGATTAACAACATATAGGCAACATATCGATTGTTAATCGAGGATTAAATCACACACAGTGCAGCACAACTAATTTTGTCATTAAAAGAAACAGAAATAACTGCACCATAGAAAGGAGCCCATGCCATTCAGCTGAACAATTTATCTTGTAGATTTGTAATGGGTCCTGTGATCACGACTAGGGCAGCATAGCACACAGAGATAATGATAATGAAGGGTGTCCCAAAAGTCATGCAGGAAGTAATTTTGATAGAAAACACAGGTTTATAATTAAAAATTGTAAATTTTTTATTGATTCATAAAGTATTCAGTATAGGGTTATGTATCGAATAGCATATCAGGTAAATAGCCTCCATGGCTTTGCTGGCACCTATGCACTCTTTTGCTGAAATTTCCCATGACCGTTTTGCATAAATATGGCTGAATTTCAATGAGGCTCATTTTCATCTTGATGGCTTGGTTAATCGACAAAATTGTCGCATGTGGGGTTCAGAAAATCCACAAGTGATTGTTGAGAAACAAATGCATCCACGACGTGTCACTGTTTGGTGTGGATTTTGGGCTGTAGGCATCATCGGACCATTCTTCAAAAATGCAGCTGCTCAGGCAATAACAAAAGAGTGCATATGTGCCAGCAAAGCTGTGGAGGCCATTTACCTGATATGCTATTTCATACATAACCCTATACTGTATACTTTATGAATCAATAAAATACTTACAATTTTTTTTTATAAACCTGTGTTTTATATCAAAATTACTTCTTGCGTGAATTTTGGGACACCCTTTATTTTGCAGCATCCTGGTGTCAGTGGCAAGGCTCTTTGTGTCCACTCTAAGTCTGGCCTAACGGCCAGGCAGTTTGAATAGCCAACATTTAAGAAGGCTAAATGGGAACTTCTAGTGTAGAGAACAACTCTAAAACTCTCACAACTGTGATGCTAAAGAGATGCCATCACAAGGATGCTTGGTTTATATTTCTTAATTTAAGAAAAGAGCACCTTATACTAAAATACATTGTCTTGTTTTTGTTGAATGGGTGATCATGATGGAGAAATATACTTAACGTTCTCTACCTATTGGTATATAGTTGCCGCAGTCTTTCCGCAGCTAGGGTTCAGGAATCTGGAGAAGGGCTGCGCATAAATGAATACTAGACCAGAAATATAAATTTGGAAGGCATTTTGGGAGAGCCAGACGAAAACTTAGCTCTAGTGACTAAGCTCTCTGAATCTCTGGACCCAGAGCTTTTTATTAACACATTTTGACCTTTAGCAAAGCAGATATACATATCAAAGGTAAGGTTTGGTAAACAATAAAGGATTATCAGGTTACTGCAACGGTCAGCAAACTCATTAGTCAACAGAGCCAAATATCAACAGTACAACGATTGAAATTTCTTTTGAGAGCCAAATTTTTTAAACTTAAACTATATAGGTAGGTACATTGTTATTAACTTAATTAGGGTACTCCTAAGGCTTAGGAAGAGCCACATTCAAGGGGCCAAAGAGCCGCATGTGGCTCGAGAGCCGCAGTTTGCCGACCACGGGTAGGGGAATTGCTCTCAGCTGTTTGGCAGCAGGTAATAATATGCAGATCTTCAGCCCTGCTGAAGATGTCCATCAGCCTTGCTGAAGATGTTCATTAGCCTTCTGACAAATTTCTTGAATTTATTATACTAACTACTATCCTTAGCCTCTAGCATATAGTACATAATAAAATTAAATAGTAAAATAAAATTCTAATATAAACTTGTTAGTTTATGTTAATTGTTGAAGGATAACATGACAACCTTTGGGATAAATCATCTTTCTGACTTGGCATGAGTCACTTGATAGAGATGCAGGCATGATTATAAAACTTAGAAAAAGTTCTTTAAATGAAATTGTTAGCTCAGCAGAAATGGAGAGAAAGTTTGTCACCATAAGCAGTATTGTTGATATTAAGGCACTTTTTCCCTTACTGAGACTATGAATCATTTCATTATGACACCTGTTGTTGGTTCAGTAGGTGGGTGATGGGCAGCAGTGATACCAACCTACATAGGCAAGCCCATGGTGGCTCTTGAGTCGACCATGGCTCAGGCACCACACATGGTGTTAGTGGCTCAAGCTCTCCAAGACCAGACATGTGAAAAGAGTAAATTTTGGTATGTGTGTGGCTTGTGGGATGCTTGGAGAGCAGGCTCCACTGATCTTCTGATACAACAAAGTGCCTACTGCAGCATCCCTCTTGATGGTTAATGAGGAGGACGCTACTGAAAGATTAGGTGCAGTTCTTTATGTCAAATGAAGACTCAGAAAGAGACATCTCATTTGAAATTCAAAATACTTCTTCCAAAATTATTAAAACTACTGATCTTTGTTTACGCATCTAGTCTTTAACCACATTAAAATATCTAATTCGTTATAATGTGTTTGCAGCAAAGTCTTTTCTAAATTAATAATCATAAGATGCGGCTAAATTTATTTAGCTAAATGTTTAATTATCTTGCCTTATTGTGTTAACAAAACCCGAAGGTAATATTGAAAATCTCTAGTGAGTTTTATTCTTGAGTTTCATGAAACTGGATTGACAATTTATCATGTAATATCATTTGTTGACTTTTAGCTTTTAAGTGGTTGCCATACTGTCCCATTATTTGTCTCCTTCTGATGCTACTCATTTTTAAGTTAGGAGTATCTTGTGTGTGTGTTTTCACTTCTTTTGATGCAAATGCATGAAGTAAGCATTAGTACAACATATATAGATAATGCTTTTCCATGGGTTTAGAAGTCACATGGATAGTACATGCAAAGAATACTAACCAAAAAAAAGCACATAGATGAGCAAGAATTTGTATACAATTTAAACCAAAGTTGTTTGGATTTTATCTTGGGATGATAAATCTTAAACAATTTAAGTTCCATACAGCTTTCTGCCTTTGCGGATAGTTTATGAGTTGAAGTACAAAAGTACTGAGCTAGAGAGCTACTTAAAACATTAAAAGCCACCATATGACTTAAAGTAAATAAAGTTTATAGCCTCATCCCACAAAATAACTGTTAAGTTTTTAGTAATTTTAAGCATTGTTCTAGCTTCCACAACTAACAGAAGATTATCCATGATATTAAAATATTGGAGAATTTTGATAAGATTTAAAAATTTTCATTCTAGATTTGCTTCCAATATCTGAGAACATATTTTTGTATCAAACCATCTTTAAAAAATTCAATATGTGCTATCTTATTGTTTGTGACAAAGTATTCTTCAACATACATATGTATGTAATTATAAAGGAAGCTTTCATTACAAATACAACATTTTTTAAAACTTTCAAGCTCTTATTTTAATACTTAAATATCATAAAAGAATTTTCTCAGTGAAATAGATGTGTAGGAGATTTTCACCACTAAATACAGTAAAACCTTGAGATAACGGACTAATTCAGCAAGAGGGTGTCATTAAAGCTGGAGCTCTGTTATATAATAAAGTAGGTTTTCAAATGCATATGTTAAAAAATTGACAAATTAGTTAGTTTACCTGTTTTTACTTATGTAGACACATCTGTGTAATTAAAATTATGTATGAAAAATTTAATTTCACAGAAAAGTTTTCTATATGTATTACAGTAATTTTAAATTGCTACTGAATAGGTCTAGTAAATACATGCATTCACCAATCATTGAGAGTAAAAAAATGCACATGGCTAAGACATGGCTTAGCCCAGGTAGGAACATCTGCCAGCATGTGTTAAAACAGCTGCAGCCCAGCTGGTGTGGCTCAGTGGTTGAGTGTCAACCCATGAACCATGAGGTCGCTGTTTCAAGTCCCGGTCAGGGCACATGCCCAGGTTGTGGGCTCTATCCTGAGTAGGGAATGCGCAGGAGGCAGTCGATCAATGTTTCCATCTCTCTATCCCTCTCCCTTCCTCTCTCTCTGAGATCAATAAAAACATTAAAAAAAAAAAAATACAGCCGCAGAAAGTTACACCACATGACAACAGAACCAATTACCACTGGAAATGCGGTGTGATCACGTGCTAATCATTTGCCAAACATTGTTTATGAGGGCTGACTCTTGGATTTAAATGTGTACACTATAGTTGTACATATGCAATATTTATTTATGTGGGTGAAATTACTACAGTGTTTTTTCCAACATATGGCCTATTTGCTAAAATTTGTTAAAAATAACTGAATTAATAACAAAAAATAGCCTGTTAATTTAACTATAAGCAAATCTTCATTGAAAGCATTTTAAAATTAACAGGGTGTTAATTTTCACATATCACGTATGGGCCAGAAATTCTGTCTGTTGAGTCTGAAGCCTGTTAAATTGAGGTCTACACAATTGAGGGTTTGCTGTAGTTATGATTTGACAGTGTTCTGTCCTGTTTTAAGAATACTTTCTTGAATTTTTATCACTATTTAAAAACTGAGGCCTCCAAAAGTGGCTGCACTTAAGTCATTCTTCTACACAGCAGAGATATATTAAAATGTGAGCAATTTCTCTGAAAAAAATGCCACACTCTTCCAAGCCGTTTCAGTGATTCAATTGGATTGATTCTCAGAGAATATAATTTTGTGAGGGATGCTGAATAGTTTTTGAATGAGTTATACATATTTATAAATGAATTGCTAGTGAGAACATTAGAACAAAATGAATGCGTTGCCATTATCTAAATGTCATTTTCTCTATTAATTATAAATAGTCAGGGTACTGTAAATATTTATGTTTAACTTAATTCCCTGGATGAGCAAAATATGTGAGAATTGTTCTGGGATGTTTGAAATACTGTGACATCTTTATTTTCCCTTAAGTGTGAAGTGTACATTAAATAGGTAATTTTAAGGAAAAGAAATAAAGCAATTAAGCATTTATGTGATCTTTTCTTAATTCACGTGTTTGGAAGTTGGAAGTCAAAATTGCAAAGCCATGTTAGTAGGTGTTTAAGTTGGCAATCACCTAAAGAAAACAATTGTTGTAAGTAGTTTCAGACAAGCCTTGAGGTAGTCTTGAAGTTGTCACTGAGCATCAGCAAAGATGTTAGTTTGAGTTTGTCAATTATAAAAAATAAACAAATTCAGTGTTGCCAGATGGGAGGGTAGTCGGAGAGGCTGATTGAAAAAGGTGAAGGTATTAAGAAGTACCAATTGGTAGTTACAATATAGTCACATGGATGTAAAATACAGCATAGGAAATATAGTCAATAATCTATAATAATAAAAGTGTAACATGCTAATTAGACAGGATGACCTTCTGGATGAAGCCACAGTGGCGGGGGGCCAAGTCCCTTGCACGAATTTTGTGCGTCGGGCCTCTAGTATTGTAATAACTGTGTATGGTGCCAGGTGGGTTACTAGAAATAGCAAGGAATTGACTTTGTAAATTATATTTGTCTAAGCACTATGCTATACACTTGAAACTAATACAAAATAATGTTGAATGTCAACTATAATTGAAAAATAATTTTAATAAAAGACTTGATATAGTTAAAAAAAAAAAAAGAAAAAGAAAACAATTGTTTACTTAAATCTTAACCCTTGGGTCCTGGTAGGCATAGGAAAGTCCATGATTCCCAAGTCTTTCTCCCTCTTATTTGATCTTTGCACCTAAAAGTATTAAATCTGATTATTCTGCTTTGGAAATGCAATAGATGTAAACTTAGTTCAAAACAATAACCAAAACCAGTGAAAACAAATGGAACGATTAAAATGTTGCACTAAATTAACTGAATAATATAAAGATAATAGCATATCGTTGCTACTCTCATTTGTTATTCCAACTGTTCTACATTTATGGGGCTCTGCCCTGGGGTATTTTATCAGCAGTTGTTAACTGCTGTCATTTATCAGGCACCTTATTACAATTAAAAATGGAATTGTAAGTGAAACACTTGAACAAGTTGAAGTTGACAATAAACTCACAGTCTGATTGGATTTGCTTAATGAACTTGATACAATAAAATTTTAATCATTGTCAAGCATTTATAGAATATACTGCCCAAAAAGTTTTTAATTTTATAATTAAGACATAACAATGAAACATAGCATTATTCCTAACAGAAATAGTAACATATTCCCTTTCCCTGGCTGCTTTTGCTCTTTTGTTTTTCTTCCCCATTGGATAGCTGACTTGGTTTTACTGCCCCTGAGTTGTAATTTGCAGGGTAAGAAGAAATTTTGCCTAACTCTAAATATCCTATTCACTGGTCACAATGTCTGAATATTAGGCTAATACATTACATCCAAATTAGATCTTCGAGTCAAATGTATGGTAACACATCCCCATTAACATTTGCTGACATCCCTGGGTCTTGGTTTCCTTATCTATGAAATAGCAGTAATTATTTACTTGGATATTGTGAGAATTAAGGTAGATGGTAAGCACAAAATAAATGTTACCTTTTTTTTTTATTATGTATTTGCAATTTTCACCTAAGTTATTCATTTAATCTTTAAATTAAATCAGCATAGGTATTTTCAGGATGATTGGCTAGGAACTAGTTAATTTACTGAGTTAGGTAGCCAGTGGCCTAGCAGGATTCGGAGAGAAATTGTGAATTAAAAATATCTTTAGAGTATGTAACCCTTGGTGTGTCTGTCCATGCAGAGAACCTCAAAATTGTTCATGGTTGACTTGGTGGAAAGTGAACATTGTAGGCAGCAAATGAGCAGAGAGTCTCTGAAAGTAAAACAAAAATGTCTGAAAAGAAGGTAATATTCATTCTTTCATTCATTCAACCACTCACTCACTCATTTATTCTTTAGCAATGCCCTCCATCTCCTTCCTGAAACACAGAGACTTAACTGACTTTAATAATGTGGGAAACATGCCTTGTTTGTCTCAGGGCAGAAAGGCTAAAGGCAAACGTTTGGCCTAAATTTTTAGTTACATTTCTTAAATACCTCTCTGAACTCTCCATACTCCAGAAAATAAAATAGACTTCACTAGAAGACTGTATTTATAACATCATCATTTTTTAATTTACAAAAGTACTATATGAACCATTGTCTTTAAAATTGTTTCAAGCAATGCTTAGTCACCTATATACAGTAAATGCAATTGATTCTCTTCATAGAGATTTCCATGCCTCTTGCCAGATAAAACTCTAATGGATAAAACACTAAAGGATTTTCCATTTCTCAGACTGGGAGATTCCATCTCCTATTCTGTCTGCATATATATATATATCTGCGTTAAAAATACTTTTGTAATACCTTTGCAAATAAATATTCTGAGGTTGGTGACTTGATCTTTTCCCTTAAGTATATATTCTTTTTTCTTTTTTAAACTTTTCAGTTATTCATGCTCATTATAGCTTCCTAGTGAATTTTAACATAAGCTTAGTGAGTTGTAAAACCTTCCTGGTTGGTTTATTTGGCTAGTTTATTTGGACAGAACTGACCTTTTTACAATAGGAAGTCTTCCCATCCGGAAACATGCATGTCTCTCCATTTGTTTACATGGTTTCTCATGCCCTTCCATGACATTTTAGATAGAATTCCAATGGGTGTTAGCCCTTGGGAGGTATATTGCAAAGTACTTAAGAATGACATGTGTGCTCTAGTAACTGTTTCGTTAGGTGTTCTTTCTCTCGGTTGTTGATATTGGCACCTCCTTTTATGACGTTTGTTTTTTTCTCAAAACTTGGTGGATTTTGGGAGTTTGCTCATCTTTTTATTTTACTCTGTGTGAAAATTGTGGAGTTCTACTAAATGAAGTGCTCATAATTTGGTTACATGGTATCAGATGCTTCTTCTGATATTAAAAATGGTTACTTGGACATAGATTTAAACTTTCCTAAATTATTTCTTCATGGATTGCTTCACTTTTCTTCCAACTCTTTTCCATTCATCTCAATTTTGAATCACATCTATATATATAAAGAGCCAGGGGCCATCACATCCAAAACAACCAAATGGACTACCGAACAGGCTGAGTGGGGCAACCAGGCTGGCAGGGGGTCAGTGAGGGGTGACCAGGCCAGCAGAAGGGGGCAGTTGTGAGGTGACCAGGTCAGCAAGGGGTGCAGTTGGTGCAACCAGGCCGGCAGGGGGTGAGGGAGGGGTGACCAGGCCAGCAGGAGGGGCAGTTGAGGGTGATCAGGCCAGCAGCGGGGGGCCATGAAGGGTGATTAAGCTGGCAGGGGGGCTGTTGGGGGCAACCAGGCCAGCACAGGGGGCAGTTGGAGGCAACCAGGCCAGCAGGGGGGCAGTGAGGGGCAACCAGGCTGGTAGAGGGGGGCAGTGAGGGGCGACCAGGCCAGCGAGGGGGGGCATTGGGGGTGACCAGGCTGGCAGAGGGGGCAGTAAGGGGTGACCAGGCTGGTGGAGGGGGCAGTTAGGGAAAACCAGGCCATCAGAGGGGGGCTGTTGGGGGTGATTAGGCCAGCAGTGGGGGGCAGTTAGGGGCAACCAGGCAGGCAGGCACGTGAGCAGTTAGGAGCCAGTAGTCCCGGATTCTGAGAGGGATGTCCGACTCCCGGTTTAGGCCCGATCCCCAGGGTATTCCGGATTGGAGAGGGTCCAGGCTGCACTGAGGGGAGCCCCCCCGCCCCTCACATGAATTTTGTGCACCAGGCCTCTAGTATAATATAAAAATCACTTTTCATTTACTTTGGTGCTTCCATAAATACTGCATGCAATTTATTATTTTCTCAGATATAAGTCTATTTTTAGAAAGAAGCACTTTATCTTTAATGCTATTTTTGCACCATTTGTATTTTTCAGATTCTGTTGTGCTTCATAGTTTTTCTTTTATTTATTTTGAACTGCTGCACATGCATTTCATCCTACCCTTTCTCATAGATATTGTGGGGAGCTTTAATTTAGATTATGTTACTTTTAAGAGATGATATAAGACTCTTATTGTTTGGAGCTGAGATTTGAGGACTGCATTAAGTGAATTTTTATTGCCACTTTGTACAATTAATCTGGATTCGTGAGATATTCTGAAAAGCAATTTTCTCTACATTGAAACTTCTTAAGCAGAGGCAAATGTTTCCACATTTGATTGTTTGAATGTCTTTCTTTATTAGACGTATAGGCAAATATTCTGGGATCCCATTTCAGCTTATTTCCTACAGACTCGGGGAAAAGACTAGTTCTCATGAGATTTGCCCCTCACAGTGAATGTAGTTCTGGGCAAGGACAAATGTGGGGCAGCGCTGGAAGCCGTGTAGATGAGAATTTCTCTGCCAACAAGTTCCCTCTTTGGTGGAGTTAGCACACCCCAACCGAGCACATCTGTTGCTGGTTTACAAAGTTAAGATGATCTCAAATGTGCTTTGTTTACCCTGAAGCCTTGTCTCCATCTGTCATACCTAAAAATAAGTTAGAATGCTCATCTTTTCAGGAGAGATGTCCTTGATGGGACAAAGCCAGCTGACTTAAACGTTGAGCCCTACTATTCACTGTATTCATATTTATTGTGTGTATGCTTAGTTTTTCACCCTTGATAAGTAGCTTATACTGGTTTCTGATCTATATAAAAGTCTTTACTGGTAAATGACTTCATCTTTTCTTATCTAAGATTTTCCTTTCTTCCACCCAGGCTCTCCGAATAGCAGTCACTTGCGTTATTCTACAAGAGTCTCTTTATTTCTTTCCACACTTAGGTATGCAGACATTATTTCTTAACTCTCTCAATCTGATTCCATCTATAATATATTTAGGGGGAAAATGTGTGTATGTGTAGTTACATATAGAACAAGAGTAGAAACAGGGACATTTAAGTCAATTGTCAGTAAGTTAAGAGTGAGATATTGAGTACCTTTACATAGTATGCACACAAGAAAATAAATTAAAAATAGTTTGTAAAAATATAGACCTATTGATACCTAGGTAGATAGATAGTAGATAGATAGACGATAGCGTATTGACAACAAATGGGGTCTGAAGGATCTTTTCAGGGTAATAGAAATACTCTAAAATTTATTTTGGTGATATTTGCATAGCTCTGTAAATTGACAAAAAAGAAAACTTAGTGTATAAATAAAATGGGTGACTTTTATGGAATGCAAATTTTCCTCAGTAAATCTGTTTATTTTTTAAAAAATCACTTGAGCCCAGCCACGGTGGCTCAGTTATTGAGCATTAACCTATGAACCAGGAGGTCACAGTTCAATTCCTGGTCAGGGCATGGGCTGGGTTGCGGGCTCGATTATGTTTCTCTCTCTCTCTCTCTCTCCCTCTCCCTTCCTCTCTGAAATCAATAAAAATAAAATATATGTATTTTTTTTTAAATCACTTGAAATCTTGCAGTAAATATAAATATAAAAATTAATAAATTTCTGAATTAAGCAGACATTTATTGAGTACATACTTCATACCAGGCACTGTGCTAACAGCTTTAGACTTGAATATGGATAAAAGTGGTTACTGAGCTAGAAAGCTTTCAGTCCAATAGGAGACTACCAATGAGCCTGTCAAAGGCATTCTTCACTTCTCTTAGCAATTTGTTTTTAATCTAGCGCTTACTTTTATCTCTTTCCATCTCACTGGTGAAATGCTCCATATGTTCTTACAGGTTTTCCATCTTTTCCACTAGTGCCTTTAACATATTAGTCATAGTTATTTTAAATTCCCTGGCTGACAGCTCCGGCATCTGGGTCACATCTGAGTCAAGTCTTATTGATTATTTTGTCTATGGACAGATTTTCTTTTTTGTCTTCCTCCTTGTTATCGTGTCTTCCTGAAAATTGTTGGTTGAAACACAGATAGTGTGTGTATTTATTTATTCCTGGAAGTGAAATGAACATGTCCTTTGTTCTGCTCTGCCTCTGAAGGAAATGGGGATGGGGATTTGAGACTATCTAATCAGGAGTTGAACTGGATTTAAAGTTTGTTATGATAGTTTCCTATAATGAACCACAAGTGGGTCTGAAGGATCTTTGTGGGGTAATAGAAATACTTCCAATTTTTCTAATATTACCTTGTTCTTAGGCTGGAGTCTGTTTATCAGAGGGTTTTTCTTATTGCCTCCTTCACTCTTAGGCCACCTTTTTGTGCCTGTTGCTCAGAGAGAGTTTTCTCCAAGCCCTTGCCCCCATCTTAGTAGTAAAATATTGTTGCTTGTTTCTTAGTGATTTCCAGTTTAGTGGAGTGGGACAAAGAGGCTCTCTGTTGTCATGGTTCAGCCTCAAGCTTAGCAGGGTACTGAGTTTTGGAAAAGGGACTTTTCCAATAAACCTGACCCTCTCATAGTGGTTGGATATCTCTAATGGTATATGCTCAATATGGTGTCCTTTCCCCACCCAGAGGTAGAGATTATTCTTACTATTATCTTCTTTGGTCCTAGAGGCAATAATATGTGTTTTTATTCCACCTGAAAATTAAGACTTTTCGCCCATAGGCAAGAAAGATGCAGGTGATGTGTATAATTTTTTCTCACTACAATGTCTACTCTTTCCTAGACTTTCACCATTTAGGGAAGCTTTCTCCAGTTTTCTGTTGTGAACATTTGGTGAGGATCCAGAGAGAAGAGTCCTTGAATAGGGCAAACCCCTTTTGCCTGAAGCTTCCTGAGGTTCTATACTCTCATGGTCATCCACACTCAGCTATTTGCAATTTTTTTTAAACTAATTGAATTCTTCATAATGGCTTAAATAGCACTCCCTTTTCTCTTCTGCTCATTCCCATGTGAATAAATGTTGAAGTCTCCATCTCTCCTTAGAGGTACTTATCAGTAATATCAGGCTTAGTTGACCTGTTATCTCAGCAATCTGATGACACCAACAAAGACAAATTAAAGGATGGTCAGCAATACAGATGACCAAGCTGAAGTTGGAGTCCTTGAAACTGTATTCCTACCATTCTCAGTAGCTTTCAGTAACCTGAATGTAAAAAGAAAGAAATTAAATGATAGCATTTCCCAGTAATCAATGGTATGGTTTTGCTGGGTGGGTGTTTTGGGATAATGGTACTACAAAGGGAAAAAAAGATTGTGCTAAGAGAAAATTAGATAAGACTATCATAGTATACAACTTAGGAAACAAAATTTAGAGAAGGCAGACATTGCTTAGAGATTGGAAAGGAAACAGAAATGTCAAGAGATAACCTATGGATAAAGACATAGATGGGTAAAGGCCTGGGAGGGTCAGATATGGGGTGGAGGAGGTCAATGGGAAAAACACATACAAACAAACAAAGGGAACATCTGTAATACTTTCAACAATAAAGATAAATTTTAAAAATAGAGATAAGTCAAAAGACAAGGTTAGAAGGAAAATGAATGCATAGAGAAGACCCCAAAATATTGAGACAGAAATTGTGAATCAGAGATTGTGGAATCGAGGAGTGTCAGTTGAAATATTTTAGATAAGTATGCTTTGTTTGATTTTCTGATTTGGAGTGCTGTTTGGGGAATAAATGATTAGATAAAATCGAGTATAGAGAAATGTTTTAGGGATGAAGATGTTCCAAGGATTTGTGGGGTGAATTAGAACATGGGTGGTCTTCTTAGACAATGGTATCAACAAAACTTAGAGTAGAGAATGACAAAGACAGGCATTCCATGATTATTCTTGTGAAGGAATAATCATGGAGTGAATGTGGGAGTAACAATGCCAAGAATTGGATGACAAGAGTCCTAAGGTCAGGAGGGTGTTGCAGAATGGGAAGTGCTAAATCAACAGAATGTTATCATTCCTTTCCTGGGTCTTCGGTACTTCATGCTTGAGATATTGAATAATTCTGTCAAGGTGGTAAAGAAGTGAAGTTAAAGGGAAGATTAGGTTTAGACAGGTTTTCTGCAACCTACGAAAATTGGCCTTTCCCTATGGATTGGTTACACAGCCAAAGCTGTCTGAGTTTTCCTGTAACACAGGCAGACAGGGAAAAAAATAAATGTAAATAAATAAATAACAATAATAAACAATGTCAGCAAACTGAAGTCTATTTTTGAAGAATGATGAGGATAAAAAGAATGAAAAAGCAAAGCATATTAGGAACTTAATGAACTAACTGGATATGGGTAATATGTGGGAAAATAATTTCAAGAGATAGTAAATCTCTTGAATGAATGCATTTGGTCCATGTAGGCCAATGAAATAGAACAAAACCTATAAATTTGAAATAGTAAGGATATATACTTTAATTAAATATAAAAACAATTTTCTAAAAGTGAATTGCACAATTAAAAGGAATGTCTTAGAATTTCATCACAGTGTACTTTTTAATTAGAATTAGACAAGCTCTTATTACTTTTAACCTGAAGAAAGAGAAGCAGGTTTAAATTTGCTGATATAAGTAAGCAAGTATTGAAGTCTTTATGATTACATTACTAATTAATAGTCTATCTCTACTGCTAGTGAATAACCTTATATTTTAATATACCTAATTATGTTGTGCAAGTGTGTTAAGGGTAGAGTCTTATTCCCTGGGACAAATCATCTATGAATAAAATAATTTTACCTGTCATTTTAATATACTGGAAGCACAATGGAATTTCCTGCTGTATTTTCTTACAATGCAATTTTAAAATACATTGGATCATCCATCAAAAATAGGACAGACAATAATTGCTCTCAATTCCAACTCATTAAGTCATCACTTCTGACTAATCAGATTTTTAAAAAAATATTTTGCTGATGAGCACTGAACACTATTTTATATTGATCATGGTGGAATATTTATGTAATTACAATTTAACCCAACATGTCAGTCATAATTTTCTGTAGCATAATCTAGTCTTCTCTTGAATAATGCAACACTTTGAAAACGTAACCAATTGATTCAACTAAATACTCTGATTCAGCATGTTATTCACCCTTGAATCTTTTTGGCCCAGGATCAACAAACTCAAGTCCTGTACAATCCAGCATGTTCTTACAGTGATTTTTCTATATTATAAATTCAGTATTTCCTATTTAGAACAAAAGTGGTAAATAAAGTTTAGTTTGAAAAATTCCCAAATTAGAGTAGGTAAATTTACTAATGATTTATGTAAGCATTTTCTGGATATACCAAGGTTGTGGGTTCAATCCTGGGTCAGGGCCCATACAAGAATCAACTAATGAATGCACGAACGAGTGGAACAACAAATCTATGTATCTCTATGTCTCTGTCTCTCTCTGTTTCTCTCTCTGTCTCTCCCTCTCTCCCTTCCTCTCTCTTTCTCGCCCTCTTTCAAATCAATAAATAAAAAATAAAAATATTTGGAAAAATAAAGTTCCAGAATGGTTGATTCAGGTCCCATTTCTGAGGAAGGTGGGAACTTCTATTAGGTTAGGTGTTAAATCCAGGTTTGGTGGTCTTGGCTTCAGCACAGGTGATGCCACTTTGGGTCTGTGGGTTTTCTCTTCAACACAGGTGAGACTTTTGATTGTGGCTCAACTCTTCTGTATAACAGAAGTATTAAACTGAACCCCAAATCAAGGCCATGGTTCACATAGACCTCCAGACTAAACACTCACAGCCACATAATGGAAACTTAAACTGTCCTTCCTTCCCTGAAATGCTGATTCTGACCTTAAAAGAAAACTTAAGTTTTCTCCATGTCAATAGGACCTTCCAGCTTCTAAGCCAATCACCTACAAGCAAGATTAAAATGGACTAACCTAAAAGGAATGCTTCTAGTAACTGTTCACAAAGCAGTCTCTCTCCTCCTTATGCCTTATAAACTATTTATGCACTTCTGGTTTTGAAATCTCCCTGATTGGAAACAGTTTGTTTCTCCCACAGAAAAAGTCTATCTAATAATAGACAAACATGGTAATTGACCGTACCTTTGCTACACCTCCCATTGGCTAATCAGCGTGATATACAAATTAACCACCAACAAAGATGGTGGCTAATTTGCATACTGAAGGCGGGGCCAGCAGCTCACAACACTGCCCACGGGACCCGGGACCCAGACCCCTGACCCGGCGAGGTGGGGCTGGCAGCATGTGACGCTGCCTGCGGGACCCGGGCCCTGGATCCCTGACCTGGCGAGGCGGGGCTGGTAGCGCCCGACGCTGCCTGGGGGATTCTGGCCTTGGATCCATGACCTGGTGAGGGAGCAAAGCAGCAGAGAAGGGAGAGAGCCCAGGTGGCAGAGAAGGGAGGGAGCCGAGGGCTAAGTGGCGAAGGGAGGGAGTGAGGCAGCAGAGAAGGGAGCGAAGCCCTCCTCAGTGGGCTTTGCTCCCTTCTCTGCTTCACTCTAGTCTCAGGAAACCCTACTCTTGAAGGAATAGGCCCGAGGAAGCCCTATTCTTAAAGGAATCTTCCTGCAACGGGCCTCTAGTATTCATATAAAGTAAAACTTTCTGAATTTTCTTTTGCCACAGGCAACCCTCTCCTAAACTGTTTCAATGTTAGCTTGATTTTCCTTTTCTAATTTGTTTCACCAATTATGTATGTAACACTAAATATATACAAACTATGTATGGAACCCTAATATATACATGTATGCAGTTTTCCTGTACCTATTTCTCTTTCTCATAATTATGTTTGTTAGGTTCATCAATATTTTGGTATAACTCTGTAATCCTATCTAATAATAGACAAACATTGTAATTGACCATACCTTCTCTACACCTCCCATTGGCTAATCAGCACGATATGCAAATTATCCCAACCAAGATGGCGGCCGGCAGCCACACAGCTGAAGCGAACAAAAGGCTTGCTTGCTCCAGTGATGGAGGAAGCCAAGGTTCCCCGCCTGCTGTGGCCCAGCTCTGAGCTCCGAAAGCAACAAAGTTTCAGTTATAGAAGCTAAACAAACCCCAGATACCTGCTTTCAGCAGTCTGTGGCCACAGAGCAGGAGCGAGCAGGAGCCTCTCGGCTCTCAGCTCCAGTGACAGCAACAAAGTTATAATTATAGAAGGTAAATAAATCCTAGAATAAAAAAAAAGAAAAAAAGGAGAGTCTGGGAGCTTCAGTCGCCGGCCAGCCTGAAAACGGCCCTCAGCCCCTCACCCAGACTGGCCAGGCACCCCAGTGGGGACCCCCCACCCTGAAGGGGGTGTGACCAGCTACAAACAGCCATCAGCCCCTCACCCAGGATGGCCAGGCACCCAAGTGGGACCCCCACCCTGATCTGGGACACCCTTCAGGGCAAACTAGCCGGCCCCCACCTGTGCACCAGGCCTCTATCCTATATAGTAGAAGGGTAATATGCAAACTGACCCTAACAGCCGAAAGACTGGGAATGAATGGTCACTATGACACACACTGACCACCAGGGGGCAGATGCTCAATGCAGGAGCTGCCCCCTGGTGGTCAGTGTGCTCTCACAGGGGGGAGCTCTGCTCAGCCACAAGCCAGGATGATGGCTGCCAGTACAGCGGTGGTGGTGGGAGCCTCTCCTGCCTCCTCAGCAGCGCTAAGGATTTCCGACTGCAGCTTAGGTATGCTCCCCGCTGGCAAGTGGACATCTCCTGAGGGCTGCCGGGCTGCCAGAGGGATGTCTGATTGCCAGCTTAGGCCCAATCCACCTGGGAGCAGGCCTAAGCCAGCTGGTGGTCATCCCCTGAGGGGTCCCAGACTGCGAGAGGGCACAGGCCAGGCTGAGGGACGCCCCCCCGACCCGAGTGCACAAATTTTCGTGCACTGGGCCTCTATTCCTATATAATAAAAGGCTAATATGCAAATCGACCGAATGGCAGAACAACTGGTCACTATGATGCCCACTCACCACCAGGTAGCAGAGGCTCAACACAGGAGCTTCCCCCTGGTGGTCAGTGCACCAGAAGCCTGGCTCATGGCTGACGAGTGCAGTGTCAGTGGCAGGAGCCTCTCCCACCTCCACAGCAGTGCTAAGAATGTCTGACTGATGGCTTAGGCCCGCTCCCTGTGGGGACATCCCCAGAAGGCTCCCAGACTGTGAGAGGGTGCAGGCTGGGCTGGGGGACCCCCCACCTCCGCAACCTGAGTGCATGAATTTCATGCACCACGCCACTAGTCTGTCTATAACAATTTTTCACAGAAACTTTCCATTTTTGCTTCCACCAGAGATATTTTTGTTGTATATATTCTGACCAGCACTTGATATTATCAGATTTTTTCATTTTCAACCATTTTCTCTTGTTTTTTAAGAAAAACTAAAAGAGAAACCTAAGTTTGTCTGAGTTAACTATTATCCTCATGGCAAAAGCAATTTCAGATTCATTTTATTTATTATATGTTTACTTCATTTCTTAGCTTGAAAGTGCCTTAGTATTTTTAAAGTTCTTTGATGATTTTAAGGACCTGATATTTTAAAACACCCTTCTCATATTTTTAGAGTTAATCCAGATTCCCTCCCTTGACATGGCTAGAAAAACAAGTCTGGGCCTTTATTTTTCACAAACAATGCCTTTTCACCATTGGAGGTGACATAATTGCCAATTCACATATGTAATTGTATACTCATCCTAAATCTTCTATTTCACATATATGGCCCATGTCTGTTAAATACTCTTACATTATTTTTTATAACAACTTTATTGGGATATAATTCACAAAGTATAAAATGCACCCTTTTGAAGTGTGTAATTCAGTGATTTAAATATATTCAAAGAATTGAGTGACCATCATCACTATTTCATTTGAGAATATTTTTGAAAATATTTTTATTGATTTTTAGAGAAGAAGGGAGAGAGAAAGAGAAACATGGGTATGAGAGCGAACATCATCGGCTGTCTCCTGCATGCCCCCTACCAGAGATCGAGTCTGCAATCTGGGCATGTGCCCTAAACAGATATCGATTAAACCAGCAACCTTTTGGTGCATGGGATGATGCCCAACCAATTGAGCCACACCAGCCAGGGCATTAGAGTATATTTTTATCAAAACTCCCCTCCCCCAAAAAAAGTTTTTTAAATCTCCATGCTCAATCACAGTCACTCCACATTCTCCTAGGCCAGTGGTCAGCAAACTGTGGCTCGGCAAACTGCAGCTCACAAGCCACTTGTGGCTCTTTGGCCCCTTGAGTGTGGCTCTCCCACAAAATACCTACTTCTGAGCATGGTCCATGAAGTTTCAGTTGCACTGTATGTGTGCACCCGCACGTGGTATTTTGTGGAAGAGCCACACTCAAGGGGCCAAAGAGCCGCATGTGGCTTGCAAGCCACAGTTTGCCAACCACAGTCCTAGGCCCTCAGCCCCTGGCTACCACAAATTTATTTTCTATCTCTAAAGATTTGGCTAAACTGGATATCTACTTATATAAAAACCATGGGTAGTGTTCATCACGACCACAACTGCCTCGACCAACTGGAAGAAAGTCAGTCCTGGCAGGGGTTGTCTTGGCAACAGCCCTGCCCTCCCCTGAGCTGTTTCCCGGAGCAGTTTCCTATAAGGGCAGGGTTTGAGGCAGGAACCCACCCTGGGAGCGTGGAGGCACATCTTTCTAAAGTGTGCCGCGCCAGCATGGGGTGAACCTAAGTAGGGCGGCTGAAAGGCTTAGAAAAGACAGACAAGAGAATTAAAGCCAGGTCTTGGTGGGACGCTGCTTCTCTGAGAGACAGTGACCATGCCCACAGCCATGCCTTTATTTTATAGCAGATGCTACGAGGCAAAGTAAGGGCGTGACCAAGATGTTTACAACATTCTCCTGGGTTTCAATCCTACTCAACTACATGCACCTGAACTCTATCAAGCCTACATCACTCAGGAACATGGAGCCACGAGTTCAGACTATAGGTTCAAGCTTACAACTATAGCTGTTGGCTATAGTTGTGCTGGGAGGACCCTGCCCTCCAAGCTGGGATTTGCACGTGGCAATGAGAGGACTGTGCCCTCTCATCAGTCCAAGGCTTGAACCTGTCCAAAACACTGTAGCAGCTCCCCACAATAAAGTTTTAATTCTGTTTCTTTGTTACTAATGTTGTGGCCCCACCCCATAACAAAGAAACAATTTCCGGAGGATGAGGCCCAGGAATCAGGATTTTAAAAAGATTCCCAGGTGATTCTAATGTGCAGTCAAGGTTGAGAACCACTGCTATAGATAATATTAAAAATATATCTAAACATGCAATTCTTTGTCCAAAAAATGAGCATGTTCAAAAATTAAATGGAGAAAATTTGGATATATTCAATGGAGATTTTCACACATATTTGAGTGATGATTCCATTGATTCAACAGATGATGCTGAAAAGGAAAATTTTCCTATCGAATTTCTTAACAGTATTACTCCTTCAGGAATGCCGTGTCATAAATTAAAATTGAAAGTGGGTGCAATCATCATGCTATTGAGAAATCTCAATAGTAAATGGGGTCTTTGTAATGGTACCAGATTTACTATCAAAAGATTACGACCTAACATTATTGAAGCTGAAGTATTAACAGGATCTGCAGAGGGAGAGGCTGTTCTGATTCCAAGAATTAATTTGTCCCCATCTGACACTGGCCTCGCATTTAAATTGATTCAATGCTGGTTTCCCATGATTCCAGCATTTGTAATGACTATTTTTTTTCTCCACTTAACAAAATTCTTTCCAGAGTATCCATGTTGCAGTGTGTGTTAGTCCTTCATTTCTTTTCACTGCTGAGTAATGCTCCATTGCATGGCTGTGACACCTGGTTTTGTCCATTCATCACTGATGGGCACTGGATTTCCCCTGCCTTTTGTCTATTCTATATACTAAAACCCTAATATGCAAATTGACCCAACGGCAGAACGACCGGTCACTATGATGCACACTGACCACCAGGGGGCAGGCACTCAACGCAGGAGTTGCTCCCTGGTGGTCAGTGCACTCCCACAGGGGGAACTCCACTCAGCCAGAGGGGGAACGCTGCACTTGCCAGCAGCAGGAGCCTCTCCGACCTCCATGGCAGTGCTTAGGACCCCGAGGGAGATGCCTGACTGCCAGCATAGGCCCGTTCTTGGCTTAGGCCAGAGCAGGCCTAAGCTAGCAGTCATACATCCCTGAGGGGTCCCAGGTTGCGAGAGGGTGCAGGCTGGGCTGAGAGAGACACTGCACCCCAGTGCAAAAATGTCGTGCACTGGGCCTCTAGTTTTAAAGAATGGTGTTATGAACATTCCTATAAAAATTTCTTGTCAGGCTTACATTAGTTTTTAAGTTCTGATTTTACAGAAATCTATTGACATTCACAATTTGCTATTAGCTATTTTCCATTTTATAGGCCCTTATTATATCAAATATACCTGTTTACATCTTTACATTTTTAAACACATTGTTTTCTTGGCAATTGATGTGGTTGTAGTCATTGTTAATAAGGTTCTATTATGCTGAGTTGTGCTCTCACTGACTTTGTAGACTTTAACCAGCAGAGTCCAGGCTGTCATGACCCCACCCCCAGCCACCTGGCTGCCTGCCTCTGTTTGTCCCTGTCTCTCTGCATGTCTGCCTCTGTTTCTCTATCTCCGTCTCAGAATCTATCTGTCTCTCTTTCTCCTTCCTCCACTCCCACTGTATACTCTAACCCTTAGTCCACTGCCTTGTGATACTGTTATTTGCAGCAAAAGCTAGTTGCCCTCTGTAATTTGTGTGCATGGTAGCACATCTAACCCACTGATTAACTCTCCAGTGTGAGAGAAGAGATTTATCATCTCAGAGGAAACCCCATCATTTCAGAGGCTCGCCCTGGGGGAGGGGTTTTCCTGCTGTACTCAGTGTCTTTCTCAGTGGCAGCTGCTGTGCTGCTATAGATCATATACTGCCCTGCTGCCTCTGGGCAGAAGCTCTGTCACAGTTAACTCTTTTTTGCACATTCTTCTCCAGAATCACCCTGTTCCCTCTTTTCAGCACTAACTTAACAGTTTCCTATTTAATCAGCTTATTTCTTGTGTAAGTAGACAACCTGTTTCTGAATCGCTGTAAAAATATTCTGCTGCTGCCCGGCCAGTGTGGCTCACTGGCTGTGTTGACCTATGAACCAGGAGGTCACAGAGCACATGACCATGTTTTAGGCTTGATCCCCAGTGGGGGGCGTGCAAGGAGATAGCTGATCAATGTTTCTCATTGATGCTTCTATCTCTCTATCCCTCTCCCTTCCTCTCTCTAAAATCAATAAAGACATATTAAAAAAAAATTCTTCTGGAGAAAACACAAAATCAACTGAAACAAAAGAAAAACCTAAGAAATATGGACCCATCCATCTCTGTTCAACCATTTTTTTTTCAAACTGCTGTCTGAAAAGGTTAATGAATTATATAGGCTGAAGTAACTTGTTTGGAAAAATTCTGATAGTTACTTTAACATTAAAGCAAATGGTCTTTTAAAAAACCATTGAGATCATAAAATATGTAGTTATATGTAAAAAATGAAACTCGAAAAGTGAAGAAAACAGACACAAGCAGGCAAACAGTCCACCATTCTGAGCCTGGCCTCTCCCCTCTCAGTTCTCCCCACTCTGGCCTTCGCTGTAACCCTAGCCCTGCTTTTACATCTTTCTTCATTCTTTTCTGCATGTCTGAGCTTCTATACAGAATAATCTCCCCTTTTTACAAACATACCCTCTAGGTTTCTTTTTTTCTTTATTGCAGTTCTGCTGGGGACACGTTCTCTCAGATATTTTCTTCCAAAAATGTATTGATTACCCTGAGTGGTATGTCCTTGTTGTTTGGTTTATTTTTTGGAGTTTTTGTTTGCTTTTTACCAACACAGGTCTCAGGTAGACTGGAGTCCCAGAAAAGGATTTAACTTCTGCAAACCCCCCTGGAAACTGGCTGACGCCAGTGGGAAGGCATCAATTATGCTCAAACACAGTCTTAGATCAAAGCCTCATTAAAAAGCCAGGGGCACTTTACCAACTATGAAGGCCCTTGTGAATCCTGATGCTCTCATGTCACCTGGTTGCATCCACAAGGCTGGCAAACCCCACCCTCTGATGATAGCCAGGGAGGGTCCTGTGCTTAGTCTGACACATGAAGACCAAGCTGCTGTCATCAAGGTTTGGCCGTACTATGTTTCTGTTGAATCCTGAAGACACAAAGCCCCAAGCCCAAGGTTGAAATGGTCTTCCTAGACTCTGATATCTGTTCTGTTCAAGGCTGTGTGTGTCCCTGGTGTGAGAAGGCAACAAGGAACACATCCCTGCCATTGGTTCCTTCTCTGCAATATTTCCTGATGAGCCCTGGCTGGGTAGCTCAGTTGGTTAAGTGCCAGGAGCCAAGATCAATAGTAACTAATATAAATGTGAGAACTTCAGTCAATTCAGCTTTGATATTCACAGGGCTGAATATCTGCATTTTATTACCTGCTGCTGACTCAATAGCGAAGGCAACCCCCCAAACCTGATGATCTCTTTACTGTTTACTAAACTTCACCTTTGATATGTCTGTTTGCATTCCTAAAAAACAGTTGTGTATTCTAGTAAATAAAAAGCAGATGGGAATGGAGATTCAGTGGAACTTGGTCCCTGGAACCAAGTTCACAACTGGCTTTTCCCATAATTTTCAAATTTATATTTCTTGTCTGGTGTTAATTTGTGTGTCAGCCCTTTCTCCAGGTCTTTGAACCCAGGCCATGCTGGCCGTGGACTCACAGTTAAGTGTCTTCCCAATACACCAAAGTTGTGGGTTCAATCCCTGGTCAGGGTACATATAAGAATCAACCAATGAAAGTATAAATAAGTGTAACAAAAAAATGAATGTTTCTCTCTCTCCCTCTTGCTCTCTCTCTCTGAAAGCAATATAAAATTTTAAAACTATTTCCTGACAAGCAGGGTCTAACAGTTTTCATGCGTGTGCTGCTTGGGTAGTGGCCTTGTCTTTGAGACATTCACCTTCATTGTGAAGAACATCTGTTGCTCACTATTGGATATGTAGACAGTGTGTATGCACCTGCCCATATTTGTGTTCATATGGCATATATAAACATAGGAGATGAGAGCAAATGTCATAGGTCAGGAAATAGAAACTGGGAGTGGTCATATTTGCTGATTATAAATATGATTGATAGGACTTGGTATAAACTGGTTCTTTATTGGGGAGGCATGAATTATTAGTACCTTTGAACACCAATAGCAATATATCCTGACAGATATGTATAAGACATGCATAGTTGATATCAATGGTTCACAAATACAAAAGATTATCTATATGTAGATTTGGTACATCATATTAAATCCTGATTCATATTAACTCCCCAAACTAATTCTTAATAAACATCCTGAAATTATAAATGCATTTTGCTTTATTTTATTTTTAGAGAGTGTACATATCTAATCCAATCCTCTTTATTAGTAATTATGTTTAAACTTCTGAACTGTAATTAGCAGATTAAACTTATAAATGAAATTATGCTAATTTTTCACAGTTAAGAAAATATGGTTTTAAAAAGTGCAAGTATGTATCCAATTTTAATGAATAACCTATATTAATATACTCAGAGAAAATAGCACTCTAAAGGAATATGAAAGTATATGCTTTACTGCAGAGTAAAATTATGAACATTTAAGTACCTTTGACAATCTATTAAAAAATGCAACCTTTAACAATACACAGCACAAATGATTTCCTAAAGATTATAGGCAATAATAATCTCTTGGTTTCTCCTTGCTTTTCTAAATGTTCAGTTTTTCAGGGTTTTCATGATATTTCATAGAATTTGGTGTTTTACAGATTTGATAGTATTTTTTCTTACTGAGTATGGCTCTATAAAATCTAATTGTCTTAAAGTATTTTGTCTTTGAATGAAGTTATTTCTTTTAAGTACTTTTCTTTTTCTTGATATCTCTCTGCCTAACAGGAAAATCCACTATATAGAAGTAATGGAAATAAGCTTTTCTTCAAGAAAAATAATTATAACCCATGGTTTAAATCCAAACACCAGATTTGAACTTACAAAGGAAATAAATCTAAAATTTATCCTAAAGTAAGGTTCAGTCTTCTAATATAACTAGAACACAGAAACTGTTACTTTCTCACTAATTTAAATGGATACTCAATGCATTGACATTTTTATTTAATAAAAAAAAACTAATTTATGTAATAAAAGCAGACTTTTTATTTACTAAAATGATGTAATAAAATAAGATAGAGATTTTGACAGGATATAAAAAGGTTGCTGATTATTTAGCTTTTGGGTTTGGTTTTCTTTCAGCTCTTAAAAGAGAAAGTGAGAAATAAACTTATAGAAATTAGTTTTATATGCTACATTTGTTCATAATATGCATCTCATAAAATAAAAACCTCTCCATAATTTATCCCAAATAATTTTGGAGTTGAAAAATTATATATATTGATTTTTAAAAATATTTTTATTGGTTTTTTTAGAGAGATGAGAAAGAGAGAGAGAAACATCTATCAGCTGCCTCCTGCAAACCCCTACAGGGGATTGAGCCTGAAATCAGGACATGTGCCTTGACCAGGAATGGAAACAGCATTCCTGGATAACGGAATGGGGTGATGCCTAACCAACTAAACCGCATCAGCCAGGGCATTATATATTAACTAGAGGCCCTGTGCATGAAATTCATGCATGAGGCGGGGGTTAGGAGGGCCCCCTCAGCCCAGCCTGCACTCTCTCCAATCCAGGACATCCCTCTCACAATCCTGGACCGCTGACTCCTAATCACTCACCTGCCTGCCTACCTGGGTCGCCCCTAATTGTCCCCATCATCCAGCCTGATAACCCCTCACTGCCTCTGCGTGCTGGCCTGATCACCCCTAACTGTACCCCCTGCCAGCCTGGTTGCCCTTAACTGCCCCCTACTGCCAACCAGATCACCCCCAATAGCCCCCTCCCTGCTGGCCTGGTCAGTCCTAACTGCACCCGCCAGCCTGGTCACCCCCAACTTCCCCCCCACCAGCCTAGTTGCCTCTCACTCCCCCCCCCCGCCAGCCAAATTGCCCCCAACTGCCCCCTGCCAGCCTGGTCACCTCAACTGCACCCCTCCCCGCACTGGCCTGGTCGCCTCTTACTGCCTCCCCTGCTGGCCTGGTCACTTCCAACTACCCTTCTCTGCCGGCCTGGTTGCCCTTAACTGCCCCGCGCCCCCGGCTGGCCAGGTCACCCTTCATGTCCCCCCCCCCCCCCCCCGCCAGCTTGGTTGCCACACACAGCTGCTTGTTCAGTCATTTGGTTGTCCCTTACTAACCTCCCTGCCAGCCTGGTCGTGGGCAGCCATCTTGTGAGGGTATGAGTGTTAATTTGCATATTACCTCTTTATTATATAGGGTTTTAGAGTGAAATGTTAGTAACAGACATAACAAAACTTTAAGTTTAATGATTATAAGATAAATCTGAATAATTTTCATAAGTAATATAATTAGATCAATTACACCAAAAATTGCTAAGAATTGCTATAGCTGTAGCTGCAGACCAATGCCAAAATGTGATTTCTCATCAAAATCACATTTAGATTCATATAAGAGTTCTTGCAGTAGGGGATAAGTCACTCCTTTGAAAATGATGGAAAAGATGTTTTGTAGCATTTTTGTCTTATATTGAACATCTCTGACCTTCACACTGAGGGATGCTGCCTGAAAATGATCTCTCCCTTTTAAGCAGGTCATTTGCCCTAATCTTGGTTTAGAGCAAGAGTCCAGTTATTGCATTTTGTGAATATGGTTTATTTCCTGCCACATCATCTTTACTTCCCCTTGAAATCAGAGCTGTGGAAACTATGAGCTGAGCCCTGGGGAGAAACAATGTGTGTGGCAAAAGAGCAACTTTTTCAGAAAAAAATAGACGTCCTTTTGTACTTCAGAAATGTATACTTAAAGTAAGGTGGAAAATGTTAGGAAGTACATGGTGGGGCAAAAGTAGGTTTATAGTTGTTCATATGGAAAATAAGACAATAATAAATAACTCAAGAATAAACTGTGTTTTGCAGACTCACTGTAAACCTACTTTCCCCCAACTCTGTATATTTTAACTTTTCAACAGAGGACATGGGAAAGTGATAATTATATTTCTTTCCTTTGTCACTAGGTTTTCAAGCACTAGAGAAGGTGTTTCTGAGTCCCCTGTCCATCGACCCCTAAGACACCCATCTCCCCAGCCCCATGCATGGCTGGACTAGGCCCCATAATAGAACTGGTCAAGAAAGGTGTGAGCTTCAGACTGCCCTCATGGCTCCCAGGTGTCCTAAAGATCACAGACTTATTCCACAGAACAGCTTACAAACCTTTTATTATCTTTAACAAAACCTTCCTACGGGTATGTACATTCATGACAGAGATTAATAAATGAATATTAAGTTAAATGTACAGTTCAAGGCGATTCTCAAAACACTATTGTAACATGTAGTTGCTGGACATGCATTTATTATATTTACTGACATGACACTCATAGCTTTGGTACAGATAACCAGTAATTATTTTTTCCTTTACATTACACAACCGTAACATTTCTGCTGATCTGCCTGACTTTCAATCTCTAATTTATATTAAATGAGGAATCAATACTTCCTATAATTGCTGGGTTCCTTCTCCACTTACTCACTCATCCCCTAATCCTATGTTCTATATCACCATTTGTACACTTCTGGCTATCAAGACACTAAAAGCCTTTCCTGAATTTTCTTTTCAATTCTCACTGCAATGTACCCACTCTCCTCTGTGAGGTTTGCTTTCCTCTGCCAGTTTCTTCCATACATTTTTAGTGCCAGACTCTTTCCTATTAAACTCTTCCTATTGAATTCTTTTGTTGGGTTGAGTGACCTTGCAAATTCCTAACTATAATGCTACTTTAAAACTTTATACTTAGTCATATGTTTTTCTCAATCATTAGTCACTATCCCAAAGATCATCCAATTTTTTAAAATTTTTCAGCTCTTTATAAATGAATATCCAAAACACTTCTCTGATGCTTTCATTTTGTTAATTTTTTAGCCATGTCTAAATTTTGTCTATCAAGAATAATTGGGCCCAGCCAGAGTGGCTCAATGGTTGAGCATTGACGTATGAACCAGGAGATTAGGGTTCGATTCCCTGTGATGGCACATGCCCGGGTTGCAAGCTCAATCCTCAGTAGGGGGTATGCACGAGGCAGCCGATCAACGATTCTTTCTTATTATTGATGTTTCTATCTCTCTCTCTCCTTCTCCTTTCTTCTCTGATATCAATAAAAAAAATTAAAGAAAGAGAAGAGTATTTGGTTGCTGTGCTTTTTAAATTGAGCAGTGTCTTGATGAAGAATGTGGTAGAAAACAAAACTTTAGAATCTCCTCTCAGACTTTTTTTAAAAATACATTTTATTGATTTTTTACAGAGAGGAAGGGAGAGGGATAGAGAGTTAGAAACATTGATGAGAGAGAAAGATTGATCAGCTGCCTCCTACAGAACTCCTACTGGGGATGTGCCCGCAACCAAGGTACATGCCCTTGACTGGAATTGAACCTGGGACCTTTCAGTCCGCAGGCTGACGCTCTATCCACTGAGCCAAACCGGTTAGGGCTCCTCTCAGACTTTTGAAATCAAATGTGAAACTAGTAAAAGTGAATTGCAAGCTTTTTTGAGAAACTCAACGTGAACCCATCTCCTCAGGTATCTCAGATACTCAAAGCACAAATGGTTTTATTAGAAGAACAGAGAGATTTAAGGGGATCTCTAAAATGAATATCATTAAGTGCATGCAAACACCACCTGCTGTAAGTACTGTTTCTCTCTTGAGAACAGTTCTCAAAACAAAACCGTTCTATTAGAGCTTCTCCTTTTCCTCTAAAATCTACTTCCTTCAGGATATGACCCATCTTGCTAACCAAGAGTATGACCCTTCTAACTTATTCACACATTTCCATGAGCATCTCATGCCATTAGAGACCATTACAGACCATATCTCACAGATCATTTATTTTTACTGAATGGAAGCCTTCCATTGCCACAGGTATTTGATTTCACTATCATTAAATTCAAGAATTTTCCCCACATCTCAGGGCTTTGAAAGCGATGCCTAAATATAAAATTGTGTGTGTGTGTGTGTGTGTGTGTTTTACTTCTGTCTTTTGCTTTTCATTAAGTCTGATTGTGATTAGGTATCATGTAGAATATACACTACGTGGAAGCTATCTTCTTTACCATTCTTTGTTTTAATAATTTTTCATTCTTACATATGTAATTACATGGCTTAAATATACTCCAACATCAGGGTTCCAGAACGCTGTGGACTTATTACTTTTACTTGAAAAAATGAAATTTTTCTATCTTCTTAGGTCAGCAACTTTCAACCTTTTTCATCTCATGGCACACATAAACTAATTACTAAGATTCTTCGATGCATCAAAAATATATCTTTTTGCTGATCTGACAAAAAAAATAGGTATGATTTTGATTGATTTACAACAAAATAATAATAGCAGTTACCTACCCTTTTTGCTCCAAAGTGACTTTTTAAAATATCATGTGCCGCTACTTCTTTATAAGGATTCCTGGTACCAAGAATTAAACAATCAGATGCCATCTTATTATGTGAGGTGACCAGTATGATGCAGCTCTGTTATATGATCTATATATTTATGGTTCCAGACAGGGCATTCACGCCAGATGGCTACTATTGTGCTGGCTGTTGTCACTTTTTTATTTGACAATCTAAGAGGAAAGAGGTCAGTACCCCTAACTAAATAGTCAGATATCACGTTTTAAAAATACTTGTGGCACACCAGTTGAAACAGCTGCCTTAAGGGAATATAAATCAAATAGTACTCTGGTTTTAAAGCTCTCTTGATTTTTTTTTCTCCCCTGCTTGCTTCTTCTCTCCCTTGTTAGAGGTCATCTCATGAAATTATTTTTTTTTCTGGGAACACATTCCTTATTACTCAGACACTGATACATTTTCAGCCTTTTGCTCTTTCTATCTGAATTCTTCCTTATTAAGTACCTTTGTGATTCTTTACAGTAGTGTTCAAACCTGGAGCTATATCAGAATCTTTAAAAATATAGATTCCTGGACAATACCCTAGAATTGGATTGAGCATAGCAATCTATGCTTTTAGAAAGCTCTGCAAGTAACAACAACAGCTCCAGGAATTTAAATTTAGGAATTAAAGTTAGAGAAGAAAGTTGATTTCCAGTGTATAATTGACTTGGAAACAGGCACACATAATCGAAATGCAATATTCAACAATCACTACTAATGAAAATGAGTGTATTTTAGAATAATGCCGTTTCTCGTCTCCCAGGCTTTGCTTTTGCACCATCTATTGCTAGCCCTGCATTTGAGATCCCTACACACCCAGTTCTTCCCCTTGATATAAGAACCTCAGGTTCGAAGCAAGTGGTAGTTAAACATCTCTGGTAACTTCTTCAGCCAACTCCTGTCCTTGAGTTTCCATGACTTAGTAATTCTCTCTGTTGAATTGTTACTAGATTATGCATTCTAGTGCCAACACTGAGATTTTGTGTTGGTTTCCCAATTTTTAGTTAATTTTCCTGAAAACTTACATTCTAATAAGAGACCCCACTGTCTGAATTTAATTTGCAAACCTTTATTTCAAACCATGTGGTTCAGTTTGAAATGTTTTGTTTCAACCTTGATCTGCATTCTGATCTAGTATATATCTAACTCCCCATACCTTGTCATAGGTTGGACCTTTGACTTACTGATGCCATTTCCATCAGTTCTTATTTCTAATAATAGTTTGACTAAGTCCCTACATTTTTGTATATAAATGGCCTATCTGACTGGGTTTAAAAAGTATTCCTTGTGCCGAAACTGGTTTGGCTCAGTGGATAGAGCATCAGCCTGCGGACTGAACGGTCCCAGGTTCGATTCCGGTCAAGGGCATGTACCTTGGTTGTGGGCACATCCCCAGTGGAAGATGTGCAGGAGGCAGCTGATCGATGTTTCTCTCTCATCGATGTTTCTAACTCTCTATCTCTCTCCCTTCCTCTCTGTAAAAAATCAATAAAATATATTTTAAAAAAATTAAAAAAAAAGTATTCCTTGAGTTTCCATATCATTATTTTCAATGTTTGAGACACTGTTCTTTTAGGCAATGACCACTGCCTAACTGCCCTTAGTTTGGGTAAACTCCTATGCATTTGACCTTGATTAATTGAGAGAACTTTGGTTGTATATCAGCCTTGGTCAGGAAATCCTGTCCTTGAACAGAAGGTGAGGATAGGGCTACTCATGATCTTTGATGATTTCTCAATGAAAACTATGAATATATTAGAAAAAGTTTAATGCAATTTATATTACTTACCCTGCACATTGTCATGACCTTATCAAGACCATGTCCCTATGTGCTCCAAGGTAAGTGTTTCTTAATATAGATTATGAAATCAATTAGGGCATGCAAATTGAGTGATCAGATCAATAGTAATATAGAGGAATCAATTATACACAAAACCCACATCCAGAATACAGAAAAGTACAATCTAAAAACAGTTTCATGACAGATGTAAATGGCAATAATTTATTGCCTCATGAAATTATTAATAAAGCTCTTGCTTCATTATCATGCATACATCCTCATCTTTAATGGGCAAGGTTTGCAAAAGACACATACTGTGATAATATAGAGCTTAAGCTGTGAATAGCCTTTTAAGGGATTGTTTGACTGCACAGCTAATGACTTCAATATCTTGATTGCAGTGTACTTCACATGCATATATTCACTTTTTATCTGGAATTTTAAAGAATACTGAGTTTAAGCCATTACATCCCTCATAAGTGAATTCATAATGGTTTTTTGTGAAGTCACTAAGGCAAATTGGCTTGCTGCTCAGCGACAAAGATTTAATACTTAATGAAATAACAGATGGCAGGCAATCATTTCAAAGGGGAAGGTCATGACTAATAGCATAAAGAAAATTGATTGCACGGATCTGAGCCTTTGATACTGTCATGGCAAACATCAATCACCCTAGAATTTTTATAAGACATTTTTTTCTCTTCAGGTCCTGTGTTGTGTTATAGATACTCAACAAGTAAACAGAACTTATATGGAACTAGAACACCTTTAAAATCTATGGCCCAGAGATACCATAAAAGGTAGTGCAAGGATATATGTAACATCAGCCAAGGAAGATTTTCTTATATGATTATATGTAGATAAACATTTGAGTGATAATGTCACTGTTCTCAAACGACATCATATTTATACCAGACTAGAGGCCCATTGTACAAAGAGATTCGTGCAATAGGCCTTCCTTCCCCTGGCTGCCAGCACTGGTTTTCCACTGGCACCCGGGACCCAAAGCCAAGCCTCTTCAGTCTTCAGTCGTCTTCAGTCTTCAATCTTCACTAAGGCCGGAGCTTTCAGTCTTGCTCTTTGCCTTTATATGCAAATTAACCACCAGCTTTATTGGGTTAATTTGCATACTCATCCTGATTGGCTGGTGGGCATAGCGGAGTGACACCAATTTGCTTGCTTCTCTTTTATTAGTGTAGATAATGGTACAAGAGTGATGATGTACTACAACTATGTTCTTCTCTTTCCAAATCTCCATCATGTTGGTAGTCTGAAATGACTCATTGGGTCAGTTTATACCAGGGAAACAGGATTGTTACACATTAGGGATTTTTTTTTAACATTTTGAGGCTTGATTATTGAACATTTCCTATTACACTATAAGTCGAGTAGGGGAGGTGCAGAATGAGGATTTCCTGACCCCAATAACACAGCTAATTGTCCCTGTTATATAATAAAAAGAAATATGAGCAAATTTTTGCTCATAGTCTCCAAAAATCCATACTCTGTGCTCAGTAAGTTGGCCCCTTGGAGAAGTGAGGACAACTGTAAAATGTGTTGGTCATTTTTTTCTGTCTTCAGTATAGCACTGCAAGGGATCGAAGACCCAGTCCCAGCCAATGCACCTGCACATGGAGAAAGTACAAACAGCAAGGTTATAACTTTGCTAGAAGTTCTTACTTTCTGCATCCAAATAACTGGAAAAAAGTGTCAATCAGCTAGATAGTCATCTATCCTGCTGAACTACAGAAGCTCAATCACATCCTAAAGGCAGTAACTGATGGGCAAAATGTAGGATCCTGAACATTAGAATCAGATATTAAAATATAGAATCCAAGGGGATCAAGATAACTCTGGGATTCCTAGCCCAACCTCCAAAACAACTCTAGTTGCATGCTTCCACCCAGATATTAGATAGATATTTATAGTAATGAAAGTGTGATAGAATATTGAAGATAAAAGAAGAAGGACTCTTTAAGCAGCCTAACTGGTTTTATCAATTAGTTGATAAAACTGATTCATCTATATTACTATTGATCTGATCACTCAATTTGCATTCCCTAATTGATTGGATAACCTAGATTAAGAAACATTTAATATGGACCACATAGGGACATGATCTCGATAAAGTCATGGGATACAAAGCTGGTGCAATTCTGATTTAAGAGTAAAGCTGGATGCAATTTCCTACAATAGTAAAGTCAAAAAAGTTCCTCAAAATGAATTCAGCAGCTCCCAACTAAGTTTGAAGAAACAGCTATTGCCAAGGATTCTCGAAGCCAGGAACATATCAAGTGAGAATAACTAAGGCCTTATTTGAGCCCAAGTGCTGGGCCTATCACAAAGTAGGATACAAAAAAAGGTGAAAGACTACTAGCAAATCTCAATGTTGCAGTGCAAGTCTCCTTCAAAGGCAATTAGAAATGTTTTATTGAAATAGGGTCTTTTGGGTTATTCAGCTCATGCAATACCCAGGACTCATTCTTTGTGTTAGTATTCTCAGACGTTAGTCCTCAAGTTTTCCCTTCAATATCTCTCTTTTTCATCTACTACTTGATACCCACTATCATGCTCCAATGTGACTCTTCTGTCCAGAAAGACTGCTTATCTGGCATTGTCCAAATGATTTCCATTCTGTAATTCATAATCCTGCCCCGTGTTTACTCAAAGGGCCATTTGTTCAACTTTGATGATCACATTGTAATCGTGTCTTTAAAAGTAATTAAGAAAGTAAATATATAGTAAAAGTTCTTTAAAAAGAAATCAATGATGAGCCTAAACATAGAGAGACTTGTGGCAAAGAGCAGTCAGAGGAGAGTGTATTTACAGTTTGATTCTGTCTGTGCATCCAGTGCTAATACCCGGAGGGGCAATTCGATCTTCCCAAGGTTTATTGCTTTTAGAAGCCTTTCTAAATCTAATTCTGCGTGGTAACTTGATGGATATTCGGGGTACTTGTTTACATCTTGTTGGCTGTCTTTATTCAGGATACAATTTTGAATGAGAGGTCAATATTTCCAGGGTACATTTTCTTTCACTTCCTTCACTTCGGAGTCAGAGTGGCCACCAAATCACTAATGTCATCACCACCACAATCTGCAAAATCACTCACCCGATGAGACTGCTGAGAGCAGCTTCATGCTCAGCACTGCAAAAACTGCTTTAAAGTGCAAGCAAGCAAACAGAACCAGAAAAAAAAATGCATTATATTCTCTGCAGAAGAGTGGTCAACATGGCAAGGAACGTTAGGGTGCGATGTGGTTATTGGGGTTTTGGAATTTTGAAATTTTTTATCTGTTTCCGACATGCTGCTTACTCAAACTCCCAAATTAGTAAAATCAATCCTGTTGCTCAGCACTAAAGAATTTAATGCACCTGGTATGTAAAGTAGTGCCTGATTATTACCTGCTAAAGTCAGATAATAATCATATGTAAATATCCTATCTAATAAAGAGGGAATATGCTAATTCATCCAAATGCTGTTCCAAAGATGGCTGCACCCACAGCCAATAAGGAGGAAATATGCTAATTGACTCTCATTACCTCAAAGATGGTGGCGCCCACAGCCAATAAGGAGGGAATATGCTAATTGACTGCCATGCCCTCAAAGATGGTGATGCCCACAGCCAATAAGGAGGGAATATGCTAATTTACTGCCATGCCCTCAAAGATGGCGGCGCACACAGCCACAAGATGGTTGGTAGGGGAGGGCAGTTGTGGGCAATCAGGCCAGCAGGGGAGAGCAGTTGGGGGGGACCAGGCCTGCAAGGGAGGGCAGTTAGGGGTGACTGGGCAGCAGGGGAGGATAGTTGTGGGGGGACCAGGCTGGCAGGGGAAGGCAGTTGGGGGCAACTGGGCTGGCAGGGGAGCAGTTAGGCATCAATCAGGCTGGCAGGGGAGTGGTTAGGGAGTGATTAGTCTGGCAGGCAGATGTGGTTAGGGGCAATCAGGAGAGCAGTTGGGAGCCAGCAGTCCTGGATTGTGAGAGGGATCCCAGATTGGAGAGCATGCAGGCTGGGCTGAGGGACACCTCCACCTTCCCCCCATGCACTAATTTCATGCACCAGGCCTCTAGTACAATACAAAGATAATTGAATGGGGAAAGAAAAACATGACTCTGTGCCAGAGCCCACCACTTATAAATTTACTTATTGTAATCAGCTGCTTCGATTCCCAAAATTCCCATCTGTAAAGTCAAATGTTGAGTAATTAGTTGACTATTAGTGTTCCTTCCAGTTTTATTAACTCATGATTCTATGCATATTCCATGAGTGCTGAGTAATATCTTGCAGGCATTGAGACTTTTTGGTGGCTGTGTGTGTGTGTGTTATAACCTCTTTTGACTGTCTATTGTAAGCTGTGGATTCAAGCCCAGAGTAATGCACATATGAATACCTGCCACAGTTTTGCATTTAATTTCAAGCAGTGCATCTGTCCGGGAGAGGCTTGCTTTCCATCTGCAGCCATGGCTCCCAGGGAGGACCCCCATGCTATGTGCTTCAAATGCTCAGAGATGAAGGAAAGCTACATAGGCCTTTTCAGATGACATGCCAGGGCAGCTTCTAAGTCTAAGGGAAGTTCTGGCTTCCTCTGCTCTACTTCCCTTTTTCAGGATATGCCCATGAGGACACAGAGTGCTGCTTCTTTTTTCTTTTTTTCCTCTGTTATATTGCCTTGATGCACTCAAACACTTATGTCTCTCCATCCCCATCTCTCACAACTGGAATGAAACAAGAAGTGAAAACAGAACAAGAAATAATTCCCCAATTTCTCCTCTCTCTTGATGCCCTAGAAGACATTATTTGTTTTTTACTTTTGATATAATGAATGATAATTGAGAAAGCAGGAGGCAAAAATGACTACAGAGGGCTGTTAGAGAGCCTAAGTTGTTAAACTATGCACATTCATCTGTGTTGCTCCAGCAAGAGGGTCATTGGAAGCTCCAGAGTCAAATTGTTTCCACTGAGGGTGAAGCTCAGCAGACCTTTGTTATTCTCCTTGCCTGACTTTCTCTAGCTTCATTTAGTTGCACTGAAAGAAAGATATTCAATTAGAAGCTGTGTTTTTAAAAATTCATAATTACTCACTTTTGGCAATGAAAAATAAGGTCTTTTGTGAATATTCTCTTTTCAAAATGTTTCTAGCATATATATTCTGGACCCATATAACATCAATATTTTTAGTACTCTTTTAATTAGGTGCTATTTATGACTAAAACTGTTAATAGTGAAAATGTATTAATGCATGTGAAGCACTATGGTAAGCATTTGACTTGTGTTCTCTCATTTAGTTCTCACAACAACCTGTAGCTCATGTACTATTATTATCTCACTTTGTATGCTTGGTAAATAAGACAGAGAAAGGTTAAATAACCTGAAAATATCATAAAGTAGCAAGGGATGGATCTGACATTGAACCCATCTTTGTACCCCCCAAATTTCTTGTTCTTAATCACCATATACCAACATGCAATCCTATGCAACCAAGAGACTGTAGGGCAGGGCACCATACACCTGAACTCCAGGTGTCCTGAAAATCTATCTATCTTTCTTTCTTTCTTTCTTTATTTCTTTCTATCTATCTATCTATCTATCTATCTATCTATCTATCTATCTATCTATCATCTATCTATCTATCATCTATCTATCATCATTTATCTATAGCTATAAATTAACCCCATTCAGAAAATAAAACTGTTAAACTGAAATTTTGAACATCACCCCCAAGCTTGGATTTTATGAGTAATTTTTTTCCTCTAAGTAAAGAAAAAGAATCAAATTCCTTTTGAGAAAAACAAAGCAAAGCATTGATCATTAGGATGTGGACATTAGAAAATCTACATTCAGTGAACATTAATGTCTATTACTCAATGTGTCCCATTTTCATTTGTGTTTTATTTTGATAGTGCCCCTTCTGATTTATTTTCAAAGTTAGATTTCTTTGTTTTCATGATTTAATTTGAACTTAAACATTTTGCTTAGACAGAACAGCTAAGGAATGCAGAAGTGTTTAAGCTCAAACAGTTATCACTAGGCCATAAGCTATATGGTAAGACACAGGAGATACTCTACAGAAATGAGTCTGATGCAAGGTTCCTAGTTATCTTTACTGCTAGCTTATCTAAGATTCAGTGTATCAGGTAAATAGAAACAATTTCTTATAAACAATTACATATATTTAATAGATTTAAAAGAGAAAATATAATAAATATCTCTCAAATGGATTCAGTGAATTAATAAGCATATCTTCAGAGAGACTTCTAAGTCTTTAACATCCTTCTCTCCTTTAGAATCTAAATTTTATTAGCAATTCATATTGCAATATCAGGCAGACATTGCCAACATTGCCACTGACAATGGTAGAGCTGGTATGGCTTTCAGTTAAACATCCACGATTCGTTTCATTAAAATATTTCATTATACTGTTAGATTTTTTCAATGTCTCTGAGCACATCTCATAATTTTTGAGATATTACAAACTAATTTCCTTCCTAGAAAGCATAATTTCCAGGCATATTAAGAATGATGGTACATTTTCAATAACTTTATATATACTAATCATGAGCTTCCCCTATAATGGATTCACCCTGTTCCCCATTCACTTTCACATGTGCTATGAGAATGACAATTTGAAGTCAACTTATGAACATTCACATTAAATGTAAAGTGTCTTAACTGCATACATATATTAGCAACCTTTGGATGTTTTATTAGAAGAGCTGTTGAACTTAGTGGGGGAAATTAAAAAAACACACACCTTTTTCCCTCAATGTATCTGTTTAGAAAAGAATGATTTTTATGAAATATGGTAATGAAATGTTATATGTTTAAAAAGTCCTTTAAGTGTGAAAATAGCAAAACTCACAAGAGCTGTAGAAAAAATGAGAGGGACAACATTCCAGATATTTTATGAAAGTTACTATTATGTGAATACAATAAACTATTCAAGTAAGACTCACTGAGTGCATTTGCAGATCTGTGGAGATTCTACCTAAAAATTAGAACACACATTTTAATTAAACATTTTACTTTCTGATTCATTTCCCTCACAGTCCTTAAAATCACATACATTTATGGGAGGGAGGAACAGAAAGGCTAAAGAGAGCTCAGGTCAGGAAATGCTCTAAGCCTGTCAGATGGGTAGTTGCTAACCAACCTCTTCCCACCGCTGTGCACTGGGCACTTGCAGAGTGATTGCATTGCTTATCTTTTCCTAAATCCACATGAAGTTTGCAAATAACAAAGCCAAACCAAACAACTCAAATCTTAGAGTCACAAAGGTTTTATGCAAAATTTAATATAGCCAATTTTAATTATGATTTAAGCAATTTCAAATGTATCCCCTTCTCCCTCTGCTGGTATTATTGTTCGTTTACCCAACAAACATAATTATCATCTATGTCAGAGACAGTAATGACAAGTTCACTGCCAGGGCCTCGGAGCCTCTAAGCAAGTGTGGGAAAAAGTAATCGGAGGAAAGAATGAGATTATCCTACTGCAGCTATAGGGTCACGTAAGTAAACAGAATTAGATATTTTTTTATTTTGCACCTACTTTCACACTAGAATATCTCTCTGAGTTTTGTAATTAAATATAAATAAACAAGGCATCCTTAAATACAATTGCAAACAGAGACAAAACAGAAACCACTCTTATGCCATTTTCAGGACAAGATAGAGAATATTTTGTGAATTTAGGCTACAGAGTGAATGCTGCTTGAAAAATTATTCCTCCACTTGAATGCACCAGTTTATGTTTTTAAAAAATATGTTTTAATTTATTTTAGAGAGAGAGGAAGGGAGAAACATCAATGTGAAAGAGAAACATTGATCAGCTGCCTCCTACACACCCCCTACTGGGAATGGAGCTTGCAACCTGGGCATGTGCACTGACTAAGAATCAAACCTGAGACTTTTTGGTGCAAAATATGATACCCAAACAACTGAGCCACACCAGCCAGGGTTGAATACACAAGTTTTTAATTTTCAAATTGTTTTTTTCATTTTGACAAAGGCAATTGCTATTAAAAATGAAAACTCTTGCCCTAACCCGTTTGGCTCAGTGGATAGAGCGTCGGCCTGTGGACTGAAAGGTCCCAGGTTCAATTCTGGTCAAGGGCATGTACCTTGGTTGCAGGCACATCCCTAGTGAGAGGTGTGCAGGAGGCAGCTGATTGATGTTTCTCTCTCATCGATGTTTCTAACTCTCTATCCCTCTCCCTTCCTCTCTGTAAAAAATCAATAAAATATATTTTTTTAAAAATGAAAACTCTTAAAAAACACAACGTTGTAACTAGTTATTTGTCTCTCAATCTAAAAATGTTAACTCAACCATTTACAAAGCCACTTTGTATGTTTATTTTGCTCACTTAAATATAGTTTAAGAAAGAGGGGTAAGCAAAAGCATTGAAATAATACAGTTTGGGGTAAAAAAAAATCTGTCATTTTACAATAAGCTCCTGAATTCAGGATGAACACTTCATGTATTTACATATTTTAAAAATCAAACTAAACACAATTCCTTGTAATTTCCATTTTACATTTTGCAAAAGTCAAAACTCTACCTATGAATATTCATATATCTAAATTTTAAACTTGAAGTAAAGGAGAGAGAAGATGCAAGACTATTTTACATTAAAGTCACGAGTGACTCCAAAGGCAGGGATGAGAGGTAAATGAATGCAGTTGGACATTGTAAGAGAGTGAAAGAAATGGGCAGGGGAAGAAAAGACAGGAGAGACAAAAGAGTGACAAGTTATGAATCTTAGTAATCTACAAAAAGTGCTAAAGGCAAAGCAAATATTCTGGAAGCTATGAGAATCTATTATTAAACTGATTTCCTTTTATAATGAAGTGAGTTATCCTGCACGGTCAGTTTATTTTGTATTTTATCTTCTCGATTTTTAATCTAATTGTATAGTAATTCTAATTATGATGATGCCTTATGCCTCTCCCCACCTCTGCAATGAACATCTGAAGATATAAGGGTATTATATCTTAACCAAATGCTATTCAGTTATTTCATTGAATAATCTAAGTACAAAGCTAGAACATACATTATGGTTGCCAATTTACAATACATAACAAATGAAAAGAAATGAAACTCAATAGGCACAGCAATAAATGTTTCAGTGGATGATGTCAGGAATGAATAAGGAGCATCTGCACCATTGTCAGTAAATATAGCAAAATTAATAGTAAGACTCTTCAGATCAACTGTTGACACTTTTCTGGCACTTCGTGTAAACATCTTATGAGGATATGATGGAATAATATACCTGCATTTATCGCCTATCTGTGGTTCATTAGTCTAACTCAGGGCTTGGTAAACTTGGCCACTTGGCCAACTCTATCCTATGTCTGTGTCTGTAAATACAGTTTTATCCAAAGACAGCCATGCTTACTTGTTTCCTCATTGTCTGTGGGTTACTTCACACTGTTTCAGCAAAGTTCAGTAGCAAGACTATTTTTTTATCTGATGATGTAGAAAACACTGAAGCATAGTATTGCTTTTTACATTTATGATCATGCACAATTCAACTGAATATTTGGATAAATACATCATACACAATTTAATTAGAATTTTAAAAATTTACTGTATTTTAATGGTAATTAAAGCCAAGTTCCTTTCTCATTAATCATAATTAACTCTGATATTTTTTAAGAAAATAATTTTGCAATTTATATAAACAACAAAGTATGATATCTTTGATGTGATACTGGTTTTATGTGGTGATCATTTAAACTATTTTTAATATCCTTGATTTCTAAGTATTCCAAATGCTTTACTGTAAGTATTAAAATACTTGTATTATCTATTGACCTTTAATTATTTTTTCTTTCTTGTTCTGCTTTATCAAATACAGTATTCTTACATCCCAACCAATGTCATAACTTAGTCCATTTTTCCCTTCATCTTAATTAACTTAATATCTGTTAATGGGGTGATAATAATGTAAACCTCAAAGGTTTATTTCAGTAGTAAAACGAATGCATATAAATTGAATAGCATAGCAACCTACATGAAACAAGTAATTTGTAGTGATTTTGATGTAGAAAGTATAGTCAATTCTTTCTTAGCTTATTTGGGCTACTTTAACAACATACTATGGACTCCATGGATTATAAACAACAGAAATTGATTCCTCACATTTCTGGAGGCTGGGAAGTCCAAGATCAAGGTGCCAGCATGGTTCCTCTGGTAGGGGCCCTCTTCCTAGTTCATAACTGGCACCTTCTCACTGTGTTCTCAAATGGTGAAAGGGGCAAGGGCGCTCTGTAGGATCTCCATTATAAGAGCATTAATCCTATTTATGAGGGCTACAGTCATAACCTAAGCAGACCCCCAAAATCCCCAATTCCTAAATGCTATCATATATGATACAGAGATTTCAGCACCAATTTGGGGGGAACAGAAGCATTAAGAACACAGAAAATTCCTTACTCTGTTGTTGGACATATGAAGTGTTAGTTGGACTAACACACTAAAAATACCTAAATTGATTCTTTTCTGAATGTTTCAACTTTATAGATTTTTTATTTGTTTCCTAGACATTTGTAGATTAAAGTATACAATTAGTATCTGAACCTCTCTTTATTTTGCTTTGTATTCTTTCATAGGAAATAGCCAACAACTATCCAAATGGAATTTAGTTAGACATAAAATGACTAATATTAAACTGTTCCTAAAAAAACAAATGAAAAAAAAAAGTCCACTATGTAGGCCTTAAGAATAGTTAGAACTTTCTAAAAAATGTTTTAATTTTGTTTTTGGCCAAGGGAAGCAGGATCTATATATATAAAAGCCTAAGTGATTGAACGACTGGTTGACTGGTTGCTATGACCCGCAATGACCACCAGAGGGGCAGATGCTCAACGCAGGAGCTGCCTCCTGGTGGTCATTGCACTCCCACAGTGGGAGCTCCTCTCAGCTGACCAACGGGCGCCAGACACAGGGCTCACAGCTGGCCACCACAGCCTGGGGACCAGTGGAGTGGCAGTGAGCCTACCGAGTGGCGGTGGCAGGCATAGTGGGGCCAGGATGAGCAGGAGTGGCAGGCAGGAACAGCAGGCAGGAGCAGCAGATGATGTTGGACTGCTGGTTTTGGCTTGATCCTCGCAGGCTATGCCGAGGGACCCCACTGGTGCATGAATCCGTGCCCCCGGCCTCTAGTCTATAATAAAGAAGCCATATGGTTGATGATGAAACACATGAATAGAAACGGAAGTCACCTTGCAAAATTCAAATCCCAGGGCCACCACAACTTAACTTTGAATGTACTTTTTTTTGCCTTTGTTTCTTCATCTGTACAATATTGCTTCCCTCATAAATTACTGTGCAAATTAAATAAATTAATATAAACAAAGGGCTTAGAATAGCATCTGGCACATAATAAGCACTCAGAAATAATACATATTATCTATCATATTAAAGTAAAATATAATATAAACTTTGATATGATGTTTGGATATTTGGAGAAAAAATAAAAATTAACTATGATCTCCAAATCAAAATTAGAAGTCTCAGAAATAAAATAATATTATTGGCACAATTTTGACTCTTTCACACTTAACAGTGATTTTGTATCTTTCATTTCTTACCAGGAGGAAAAAAATTACTTAATTCTGCTTTAGCACTTCCCTTCTCTTCTTAAATAAATATATTCAATTTATGAAAATAAAATTCCAACTTGCATCGATATTAAACTTATTTCTCTAAACAATAAAACAAATAAATACATTATGGTAATAACTTCTTTTCTTAAATATAGTTTTATTGATTTCAGAGAGGAAGGGAGAGGGAGAATGAAATAGAAACACCAATGATGAGAGAGAATCACTGATTGGCTGCCTCCTGCACACCCCCTACTGGGGATTGAGCTGGCAACCCAGGCATGTGCCCTGACCAGGAATCAAAGCATGGCCTCCTGGTTCATAGGTCAACAATCAACCACTGAGCCACATTGGCAGGGCCAACTTTCTTTTCCTCAACATAAATATAGGACTTTCTGCTCAGGTTAAAATATAGTTATATTAAGGAAGTAAAAAATCTACTTTGTTTTAATACTCAGCATTTTGGTAGTATAGTTTACCTCCAAAACTCATGTGCACTATCTAACTCTCAGAATAAAAAAAAGAAATATATACTATAAACTGAAATATTGGTATAAAAGGTCAAAGTGTTAGACCATTGATTTGGTACTGGAATCAAATGGGTTGTAAGAGGCTCCAGGGCTGGGGGTGTGAGTACTAGAGGAAACACAGTGGAATCAGAGAAATGAGGCAGTATATGAGGGTCAAGGGCAAGGCTAACAGTCACCATGGCCAGGTGACAACAGTAGGACTTCTAAAATATGCTTACAGTTCTACCAAGTTTGTATTGTTTTCTTTCACTACATATTCATTTTGGATAAAGAGATGTTTGCTGAGAGGATGTGAAAAACAAAGAATATAAATGGCTATATCATGTCGATTTTATAAAACACTTCATAATCTGCCAAAGCAGCAGTTGTTCATTCTTAGGGAAGTACTAAAAATATACTAAACCTTTAATCAAAACCCTTTTTATTTAGCTTAAGTTCATAATGTTTTATCTAGAAAATGCCAAATTGAGAATGAAAGATTTAACATGTTAAACCACATCCCTCCAGCTTATTACAGTGTAGTATAAAAAAGCAAAAAGCTTAATGCTAAAATATAGTTACTCGAGTGATTAAAGGAAAATATATTTTATATTGTATGTATGAAAAACAATATTTACTTAATAAAGTCTGGAATGAGATCAGTGCAGAAGTAGTAAGATAGGCTATTGAAGAGAAGCAGTTTTGAATACAGAATATAGAAATATTCAGCATATTATGTATATTTTCTTGATACATTGGCACATAAAACTTTATGCCTCTGTGTATGGAAACTGTGTCACTGATGAACAGTTTCTGATTAGAGACTAGGAACAAAATCATATTTCCCCACATTTCCTAAATTCTTCTCACATCCTCTCTACTCCATTTGTTCCCATGTTTCAGACAATACAAGCCAGATTCTATTGTTTTGATTGAGAGAGTGAAAAGGGAATAATAACTTCAACCTCAGCAAATATCACTAAAACACATTTGAGTGCTTCTCCGACAATCCAAAAAGAATCTCTCCCTCATATGAAGCATTTACAATAATTACCCACTAATTTAATACTAGATGAATTCAGTAGCTGTGTTTCAGAACAGAACAGCATTGCACAGTATCACACATGACTTACATTTTCCTTCCATGTTGCACTTAACAAGTTCTTTAAAATAATTATGAAATGTTAAAGGTAGATAATGGATACAAATATCATTTGTTAAGTAAGTACAGAAGGCAATTAAAAATAATGAAAGAAGGCTGCTGGTGCTCAGAGGGGGTGAATGTGAGCAAGAGTGAGCCCGTACAGGAAGGAACTGGCAGTTCTTCCTGACTGAGCACAGGAGTGAGCCTTGCTCTCTCTTTGGCACTAGACTAGAGGCTCAATCAATGTGTTAGCAGATGTTATACCGGTGGGGTCAGACCAAACCTAGGTTCAGCAACCTCAGTACTTGAGTTCTGGCTAGGAGAGAATTCAGAGCCAAGACTCTAACTATAAGAGAGCAGGTATTTAGAAAATCACAGAGGTGGAAGAAGTGAGTGGTAGAAGACATGGGCTTAGGAAACAAGTTACAGAGGCAAAGGAAGGGCCCTTGGAGCTTAGATGTGAGTAAGGTAAAAATGAAGAGTCTGGGGAAATGAGGAGTGGGAAGGAAAAGGCTCAGGTGTGCTCCCAGGAAGGAGAACACCCTGGGTCCTCCATCCTAAGGATTTTAAGGGTAGAGATTTCAGGGGAGGTCCCAGAGGGAAAGCTCAATAGAATATTCAGCAGCTTTCCAGGTGGGTCCTTTCAGGGTCGTGGTCTCCACTGATGGGTCAGAGCCAGGGCAGGGGTCATTATTCAATATTGTTGATCCTGAGTTCAGCTGTGGCATCCGCTGTCTGGTTTTGCTGCTTTTCTGGGCTTGGAGCTGAAATACAACTGAGGCCTAGATATTATCTCTAAGGAAGAAAGGTCAGAGGGTCCGTGCTGCCTGACCAGAGAAATGCTAGGAAAGGAACAGTCACCCTGAGATCCAGGTCCCTATAATAGTCCTTTGCTAGGCACCTGGGGCTTTCCACCCCGGTGACCTCTGTACCTGGCCCATCATCCTTGCTCTGCTCATGTCCGCCTAGCTGCCTTCCGCAAATGGATGTCTGTGATTCTTCCTCTCAAGCCAGACACAAGGCCACAGAATGACAACAAAAGAAAGTCAAAATAAACACTGCCTTGGGTTCACTCTGCTTGCAATTATGCAACTTTTGAAAACATGATTCTACTTGATTTTCTTTTCAAATTTTTAAAGTTAATTTTATTGGGGTAATAAAATTATCTAGATTTCAAGTGTACAGTTCTATGATACATCATCTGTATATTTGATTGTGTGCTCATCACACAAAATCAAATCTTCTGTCACCATATATTTGATACCATTTACCCTTTACTCCCTTCCTTATCTCCCTTCCCTCTGATAACCACCATATTGTGATCTGAGTCTATGAGTTTTTGTTTGTTTTTTTCTTGTTTGTTCATTTGTTGCTTTCAGTTATATATCCCACATATGAGGGATTCATATGATGTAAATCATATGGTTCTTGACTAATTGATTTTTAAGGAACTCTATTTTATAAATCATTTTCCTCCAAATTTTTAATGAGTATTTAAAATATAGAGGAAAATAGGATAATAAAATGAATCTCCTTGTACCTGTTACCTATATTTATAGTTGTTAATATTTTTACCATATTTGTTTTATCCTTTCTTGCTTGGTTGATTTCATCTAGAATCAAAATCCCCTTAGTTTGCCTTTAAAATGACCATGACTTTCCCCCAGATATTTGGTGACTTGGGATACTCCTGTACCTTTCTCTGGCTTTCTGAAGCTTGAACCTAACAGGTAGGCAAATACATGTAGCTGTCAACATAAATGCAGACGATTAGTTTTCTATAAAAAATGGCTGACATATCAATATTGCAAAGAACAGAAAGTATTTGTGTTTAGGTCAAATAAATGATTATTTCTAGAGGAGTTTTGGGATGAGATCAAACAGGGGGAAATATTATCCAGTGTTTTTTGTAATGTATATTGCTTTCCTTTAAAGAGAAGACAAAGTAAATGTGGCAAAATGTCAACAATGTAAATTCTATGAGAATACAATTCTAGTTTAGTTACTCTCTATACTCACATGTATTTTCATATTCTCAATATAACATGGAATAGTTGCCATACTTATAACTGCATAGGGTATTTTTTAAGCACATACAATTTTTCTTTTTAATTCCAAGGTATTATTTAGAATGTCTTATCTTATTTTTATTTAGTTTGCTTTTTAATTAAATATATTTTATATTTGCTTTATATTAATCATTTCAATATATTATAAATAATTATCAACATTTTAAACAAAATAATTGGTCTTATATTTTAACTTTGATTCTGTACAATATTATGTATATATTTTCAGATCATTTCCATAAAAATAACTGCAAATTGAACAATATTATTTTCCTATTTTTATCATTCCAAGCTTAGCCATCGTGGCTCCTTGTGTTGAATGCATTTCTTCTCTCTAATCTCTAAGACTTCCAGAATCAGAAGAGAGCCTGACTAATGACAATGACAAGACTCGTTGTGTCTGGAAAGCACTGATAATGCTCCACGCGCATTAATGACATCTGTGTTACTGCACACTGTGAGTTTTAAGTGGATCTTGGAAACATAAAACTGTAGCAAGCAATTTCCCATTTTTCTGCAGGGTGGAGTGGTGCTTCTTTGCTCTGTTTACCTTCTATGGGCTCTGAAATCAATATATGTGGAAAAGCAGATCATTTTTAACAGGGTCACTTTATTAGTTTAAGAGCTAAAATGTTATCCTAACTGAATACTGATTTGTTCTCAGCTATATGAACATAAATAACTTCCTCTAGAGGGGTCATTCTGATCAATATTGAGTCTGCCATAGGCTCTTTTTGTAGAGGTAATGCAATAATGGTGAAAGGGGCTATGGGCCAAGAATTTTAACTGAGTTAATGGTGGTTAGTATTTTAGGATCTTCAGAGGAAAATGACCTAGAGAAGGCAGGGCAAAGTAAAATTTAATTTTGTAAACTGAAATAACTTATCAAATATTTTGTAGCATCACTTAACTTTTGACATAGATTTTGGCTTTTAAACATAAATATTCAAACAATTTTATTATATAATCTTTGTGTACCTTTCCAAATAAGTTATTTTGATAGTATAATCTCATCTACAACCCACTAAATATTTTAGACCAGGTAGTAAGAATTATTCTTTTAATTAAAGAGAAGGGCTAGGATTTGACCTTGCAGTGTTCTCCATCACCTAATACTAATGGTGAACATTCATAGACTATTCATTTATGGACCCACATTTGAGCCACAGTTTAATACATTATATTGTTCAAAACTCTTATTTCTCCATTTTAAAACATATTAGTCAATTACAATATTTGGCAAGGTACACAGTTATTCATTTGTGCAATCCAAATTCAAACTCAAGTCGAAGTCTAAACACTACCAACTTGAATATTGTTTCACATCACTCCTCTAGTTTATTTATTAATTCCCACATTCCAAAACTGTTTTCCACAACTAAGCGTTTATTCCTCTGTATTTTTCTTTCTACTCTTATTTCTGAGTCTATTATTCATGTTATTATCTTCTAATTTCACTCAGTGGCCTTTAAAACCGTATCTTCAAATCTAGTCTATATCTCACTCTATGTCTGCTCTTAGATTCATGTGTCCAAATTGTGTCACTTGGGTAACTGTTCATTGTCTCAAAGTAAATATGCCTCAAATCAAATACCTTTCCTTCCTTCTGTAGTATTAGTTTTATCTATTCATTATTTAATCATTACTTAACCAATGTGGTTTCAAAAATCTCTGTATTATTTCAAAATTGGTTAAGGTCGGAAGAGACATGAAGAACGAGTATGGATTTATTACATAGCTTTTGCCTAAAGTGAGTCTCCAGCAAGTGGCAGGCAAAGCTCCTACTCTGTGGAGCTTATTACAGTATAATTGGAGAAATAGATTTTAAACATGTAAATATACAAATACCTGCATAATTATAATAATAGCTTATAATAATTGCTATAAGTGAATATTCCACATTTTTCTTAAATAGCACAATAAGGGAACTTTAAATAAAAATGGCACATGCCCTAGTTGGTTTGACTCAATGGATAGAGCATCAGCCTGCAGATTGAAGGGTCCTGGGTTTGATTCCAGTCAAGGGCACATACCTGGGTTGCAGGCTCGATCCCCAGTAGGGGGCAGGCAGGAGGCAACCAAACAATGATTCTCTCTCCTTATTGATGTTTCTATCTCTGTCTCCCTCTCCCTTGCTCTCTGAAATCAATAAAAATATATTTAAATAAATAAAAATGGCACAATAAGGAAAAAAATCAGTATAGGGAGTTGTCATATAACACATCTCAAGGCAGTGACATCTAAACTGAGACTTGAATGATGACTACAAATTCAATGAGTTCAGTGGGGGACAGTGTGTGTGTGTGTGTGTGTGTGTGCGCGTGTGTGTGTGTGTGTGAGTGTGTGTGTGTGTGTTTGCATTTCTAGTTTGATAAGATGAAATGAGATCTCAAGAATGACTCCCTGATATTTTTCTTGCACAATAAACTTCATGGATGGTGGTGTCTTTCATTAAGCAATGGAGAGGATAATATTTTGGAGTGAAATTGTGATATCAGGCAACAATATATCTGTTTTTTCTTGAAATGATGTTTGTCACATATGTTTCTACTATTAAAAGTCTGGTTACCCAGAGTCTCATTTCATGTCTACATGATTAAACTGACAATAGTCAATTCACTTTGAATTTTAATTTCCTTAAACATACAACTTGACATAGTTTGACCTGCAGAAACTATGATGAATTCCTATTATTTTGGGGGAAAATACATGGTTTTCACCAATGTCCTAAGTCAATTGATCCCACATGAACTGCATCTTCCGAATCTCAGGCCTTCTTCCCTAAGTCACAAAGCTGCAACCACAGTGATATTTTTCACTTCTGAATATATACTAGGCTTATTCCATGACCAAGGAACTGACCCAGGCATTTAATACTATGGAAGGACTATCCTTCCACCCCCACCCCCACCCCCCACACCCGCACCGCAAAGTGGCTGTTCCAATCCTGCCACCAGTCTTTAACACAGGCAGTGGGAATGGCAAAGAACTTGCAAGCCCATTGCTTTGAAGAGCTTGATGTAGAAGAAGCACCTATCACTTCTCACATTTCATTGTCTCATTGAAAGTCATCTGTTGCAAGGAACACCCAGTTTTAGGGATTTTGCTATGAAAGTTAGAATAAAGATCTAGGCTGGTGGAAAACTATCAAGGGTGCTCCAGGCAAAGAAATGGCACTAGCAAAGACACAAGACAAAAAGAAGTTTGTTTGAACACATTATGTTGTAATGACTAACAGCTTTTGTGAATAACCATACACAAAACCCAAACCCTCTACTGGCCTTTACACATCCTATCGCACGTTGTGCACAATATTTCTCCTAAAGTGCCTTGTTTTGAACACCTGCTTTTGTTCCATGGCCAACAAAATGTGTATATTAAACATATATATTGAGTGTATTACTGCAAGCAAATAGAAGTCAGGGAAAATTTAATTAGATATGTTTTTAATGGCATGCACAACTGTCTTTGGGCTCTATGCTAATTATGTAGATAAAAGTAAAATGCCATTTCCAAATAATACTAATTATAGTCATTTAGGTAAAAAATAAAATCACACATTTAATTCTCCAATATCTCTAATAGGCATTTTCACTACGAGTGTTTAACATCCTCCTCAATATTCATGTGAGGTAAAGCAGACATCAACACCAACAGTGAAATTTTACCATCTTTATTTAAATTTATTTAATATTTTACTCTGAGTTTCTCTGTGTTTATTTCAAATTAGTGGTTGTCTCCCTGTACCTGTCATATCTCTCAAGAATCATCACATTGCCCTGCCCTCTTACCAGGGTAAAGAGTAAAGTTATGGTAGAGAAAGGGCACAGACTCGGAAAGAGGAAATGAATGTGTAGGTCAGTCCTCACATCCTACTTGCTTATTATATTTCACTCCTTTTTTGCCTCCAAGCTCTAGCAGTTTAGTCATTATCCTCCGTAGACGATGTCTGCCTTAGGCACAGGATAATCATGGGAACCTCTCTCAAATCTGCCTGCTCTAATTGTGCTTGGCTCGAAATGTCGAATGGCTTAATCTAAGTCATTCCCTGATTGAAGACCTAAATCCACAATATGTGAATTTCTTTAAAGGTTAATACATTATAACATAGGAGTTTGATTTACTATGCAATTGACACAATCAGAGGACTTAGGAAGCAATAAATCACTGATGCTTGAAAAGTGGGAGATTTTGCCTTTGAGAAATAAAGGGAACAAGAGACCTAAGCACAAATCACCTATTTTATAATGAGTTCCTAAACTGTTTTTGTTTGTCCTCATATGAACATAGGTACCTAGCTGTATACATATAAAATCATTTTGTTAAATATTTCTTGGCCACTAAAATTTTAAGTACTGTTTTTGAAATATTCTTTAGGAGTTCCAAATCTTTGAAATTCTGATTGCATTGTATCAAGTTGATTTCATTAACAACCAACACATGCCAGGCAATCTAACTTACCACATACTTCTGCCATTATTCTACCCTTTCTCCAACATATGAGAACATACATCATTTTGTAAGTGGGCTGGAGATTTTACAGTGCTAAGGATAATCCCCCGTATGTCCAACTGTTTCTCAAGCTTCCAAAAAATGTCAAAATGTTTTATGTGATGCACGTAAATGTCTTTATAGATTATTCAGACTAGAAATCCTAAATAATGCATATGTATTATGTGTAGTTAAATTATGTTATAAATGTAAGTAGATTAATTATGATGAAAAGTTCTTGGGAATCTCAATTATATGTCACAATTATTTATTTTGGAAGACAGGAAGCATTAGAACACAACATTTTGAGTAGCAATATGTATTATTGTAGAATATAGCCCAAATAGTTAATATTTAATATATTACACTTAGGATGAGAACTTCTTTATGAGTTTAACAGGTAAAATACACATTTATGGCCAATGTGGAATTGAAATGCACCCAACTTTTGAAGAATATTTACCATAGAAGTGAGAACATTTTTTGAAAAATAAAAATACCAAACTTAAGTAAAATTTTAAACTTGTTGGAACTTACTAGAACATCTAATTCTATCAAGATCTTTATATTTCCTAAATTCCTAAAGAAATTAAATATATGCTAGTATATCTTATAAATACAAATGGAAAGTTCTATTTGCTAATGAATTCCTATTCATTAATGTGGTAGTATAGCACCTATTCATAATTCAAGTTTGAAATAGCCATCCTCAGGCAGATTTTTCTCTCTTTTGCTGATAGAAGTCAGTATATTCTCTCTGGTAGTAGTATCCTGCTTTCAGAACATCTCATACAGGTTGTTTGTGTATCTATACATATCCTATCTATCTGTGTAGGACAGAGGAAATGCATTCTATCCCTGTATGGGACACTGGTCTCTAGAACAATATCTTGGCCAGCGTGGTTACTTAGGAAAATTTAGTTGAGAGACTATGTTCATGAAGTTCTCTTCTTCAGGAACACAATCAACAGAATGACCAGCTTGTAATTACTCTTAGTTAATCTGTAGGGAGATCTGATATTTCATAATATGCTTCATACAAAGTCTGGAAGTTCACATTCAGATGTTTGAGAAGATATTGGAAGATCTGCTTGGATATGTTTGATGCTGATGTTTGCCAGTGCTTTCATTCTCTGGTGATGTGAATCCTTAGCTTTTATTAGAGCCTGTGTGAGAATGCTGGAATAATTATTGCAACAAGTGTAGCTGGCAGGATTATTGAAACAACTGAAGCTTTAATTTACATCTGGCTAAGACTTTGTTTGGGGGGGAGAAAAAAAAGGGAGGATGAGCTATCTCTAATGCCAGGTTGGTGCTCAAGCCATCTGATTTGAGGCTCTCCAAGCACTACTGCCAATTAAGGGATATGGAATGTAGAAGCGTTAAGTCCAGAGTTAGCAAAATGGATAAAGAACAGATACAAACCAAGGGCAAAGAGTCAAAGAATTTGGTTCCTTGGCTGCTATTAGCTACATTAGTGAAAGTCAAAATAGAGCAGTTGTCCAATTGCACTAGAATCTGCCTAGTTACTTGTAAATTATGAGCTTGGTTAGGAATTAAAAGATTAGTTTAATAAGGGATTGTAAAAGTAATCAGGTCATAATAGGTATGACTGATTTCACCCCCCATTATTCAAAATTCTATAAAGATAAGAGATTCTGAATAGATTAACTACTTAAAATTGGGGTTATTCTGTCAATGAATTGACTCTTTTTACAATGAATTTTACATACAATTTAGTGGGGCAAATTTCACTGGCTCTGCTCACACCTAAAAGGAGAGGGAAATTTGAATTAACACAGGACTCTCAGTAGACAACTACTTTCACCACTATGTGTATCTGATGGATGATAATCTTAATCTCCCTCCTAATTTTTTCATCTGTTAAAGAACTTAGAATAAAGTATAGGGAGAAAAAAAATGTTTAACTTTTCCTAAATATGTAAAGATGCTGAGAATATAAATCACTTTGGATTGGTTATGTCAGTGAGTCTCAAATAAGGTTGACTTTGCTCCCTAGGAACATATGGCAAAATCTGGAGACTGATGTAAACATTTTTTGAGTTGTTAAAAAAGAGGATTTCAAATTTAAAAAAAAAAAGAGGAAATACATCAGAAAGATTAAATCTAGTGGAAATCTTTAGATGGCTGATTGAAAATGGAATGAAAAAGGAGAAGATCAATGATGGGGTTACTAATGTGCTGATGGTCCACTAACAGAGATTAGGTGTCCAAACAGTTCATCTTATCCATCAATTCTTCACACTCTACAAGTGTCTTAGTTGGTCTGCTCTATACACAACAGTCCTGATAAGGTAAAGAAATATGAGAAAAATACAAACAAAAAATCTAGGTTCTTTGAAATAAAACCGGTGAAGATGGTATGAGGTGATAAATGGGGGTTGCCACTCTGACTATTGGGTGGCCAAGGTTTCTTGTTACAACACCCAAGTATGGACCCAAGATCATTCACATTAGTGTGGAAAAAATGGCATGGGTGAGTAAAGAACCCTTGTTGACCTTATTGGACACCAGAGTACAATGTACAGTTTCTGATTTTGTAATGCACTTGAAAGGTTATGTGATGAAGTTTGAAGGTTGTGATGATTTGACTGTGGATGGCTTAAAGGGAAAAGAATAGCTCAAGGTAGTAATTTGTGAAAGTTATGCATAATTTCTGTAATACCCCTTCCTGAACTCTTCAATGAAAGTGTGCAATATCTGATTGGGAGTCTCTTCCCTTGAACAGTCATTGGGGGAAGTGTTGTCTTGAGATTCTTCTATTTATATGCCTTTAGGAGGGTATTCTGATGGGAACATTTAGAATTAAGGCCCACTTTGTTAGATAATTTAAAACAATACGGTTACCTGAGGTGGAATGAGGAGGCTAAGGGGTTTTCTGCTCTTACTCAGGACATGTTAGAGCAGGTATACTAATACTTGAATACTTTACTTACTAGTCTAGTATAGCCTGTAAAAAAAAGTTGACAGATCTGGGAGACAAACAATGGACTATAGGTGAGTAAGCAAAGTGATACTGCCAAAGGTGTTAAGTACACAGAAATGGTGCTAACAAATCATACTGTCATAAACCGAAGAATACTGGCATTCTGCTGAGACCCATGTGGCTAAAGCTGTCTCTCACTCCTACTTCAGAGGAAAGGGGAAGCAAAGTTGCATTCACGCATTGGGGCCAAGAATACATTGTTACAGTGCTCCCACAAAGATATTCTCTTGCTTATTATTTCCTTGATAAAAGAAAAGCACTAGGGTTATTTTGACAATATAATAGCATCTCAATCTTAAAATCAAGCCAAGACTGAATTATAAATGTGGAATAATCATAATCTGAAAGATGTTCCATTATAAAAAAATTTGAAAAAAAGAAAAGATACATTTCCTCAATGGACAGAATTAACAGTGGGGTTCTTGTAGTATCAGAGAAAATAAATTATAATAATAATAGTAATACTGTAATATTAATGTATCTATTATTTTTCAATAGGCATTGGACTGGCCATGTGGTATAGAAAATGGCCCTTGAATGGTAAAGGTAAAGGACACATTTGTAGAAGATGCTGTGGTATCAAACTGTTATGGGCATAGAGGAAAATTTTAAATTTATTATTTAAAATAATGAGAAAATTCTCCTGAATATAGAAGAGTCTGGTAGCAACAAGCAGTGTCCTTACCTACTCTTTAAATGTAGCCTTCTGGGTAAGCATTTGTGCAGGAATTTCAGCAGGAAAAGACCATTTCCTACAGTGTACCTGAAAATAGGCCAAAATTGCTATGCTTCTCAACAGGATCATCAGACACTAAAATCCATCATGGGCTAGACCATGAAGATCTGGACCAATCCACAATGTGGGCAAGTGGATTATATTAATCTGTTATCCACAGTTCTACTTGGATACCTATGAATCTTAACTGGAATAGAGACTTATTTTGGATTTGGATTTGCATGCTCAGCAACAAAAGCAAATTCTCTAACACTACTGCACGGTTAACACAGAAGTTATTATTTTCAATTTGAGCCCCTTCTTAAATATCATCAAATAAATAACCATCATTTTTACTGCAGGTATAGGAAAACAATAGGCTAAAAAAGCATCACATATAAAGTATATACAAGGTAGTGGATTGTTGGAAAGAGCAACTAAAGCACTTACTTTACAAAATCCAGGGATAATAAGTGTCTAAAAGGATGACAGTGATTACATGGGTGCATGTTTAAACTTAATAAGCACAGAAGCACAGGAGTATCACCATTGCATCTACTGTTGAGATACTGTACAAAATATAGGGGGGGCATTGTGGTGCAATTCCTATAAGCTTCTTCCCGACTTCTATTAATATTTCATTTTCTCTGACTGACCCTACAGTAGTTCTGGGACCTGATTGCATTTACAAGTTCCAGTGAAGGGATTGATTTCTAATCGGACACAATGGCAATACCTTTAAAAATAACTGCCCAAATTCTTAATAGATGTCTGAAGTGGTTGTTTTACGCCTCAACTCCATATTGATGTAACAGTTATAGCTTCTTTTCTACCCAGTGGAGGAGATCATGCTATAAACTTGTGATAACCTAAACCTACTCCATATGACTGAGAAGGGACATAGAGGGAAGCACTGGCAAGAATCATATTTATTGAGGACAGTTATATGGATTAAGCCCTTTGGCTGAACTAGAGGTTTCAGGTAAAAATTGATGATAAATGGAACAATGGAAAATGATCGCAGAAAAGCAGGAGGGTAAGACATAGTTTCTGCAATAAGGAAAAATGAACTTTACTTTGGTCTCCTGAAAAGTTGAGAGTGATAGCCACACTTGCCTAGGGAGTGAAACTGTTTATCTGCTGAAACTCCTATATTTGAAGTAGAAGGCCCAGGATGGATTCCAGTAAAATTGACATGTTCAATCTGGACTTATCTGTGGGATGCACTTGGATGCTGCTGCTGATAGCTTGTGGATGAAAGTAGCTATAATTGGAATGGTACTTTCATGATTGCCTCTCTTATTAGATATTATATTTATTCAGAGAATCCCTTTGCAGAACATGCAAAAACTGTGATCTCCAAAATGAATGAAAAATGCTTTATTTTACACCACCACTAATGAATGTGCAACTATAGGTCTAATTGATAGTTTGTAAGGAATATGTCAGGAGGATGAGAAACGGTGGCTTCTAGTGTAGCATACTTGTCATTGAATCAACAAATAATAACAAAAACACGGACCAGTTAGCCTTGTAAATGTCCAGTGGCTGAGTAGCAACATTACTTAAAATATACTATATAGAGTTCTCCCAACAATCTGGAAAAATAAGGATATTCAGTTCCATTTTTAGAAGGAAGAAAATTGACGTGTCTATAGACTTAAGGACTTGTAAGAGGAATCATACAATAGTTATTCTTTTGTAACCAGTTTGTTTCATTTAGTCTCCAAGGTTCATCCTTGTAGCATATTTCACAATTCCCTTCTTTTAAAGGCTAAATTATATTCTATTATGTGTATACATTATATTTTATCTATTAATCTGTCAATGAATAACTAGGTTGCTTCCACTTCTTGGCTATTGTGTATGATGATATTATTCGGCTATACAAATATTTGTTCAATTTCCCACACACCAAAAGAGTGGAATTGCTGATCATGTGGTAATTCTGTTTCGTTTTTTGACAAATTGCATTTGAAATAATTTTGAACTAGTATTTATTGAGGTTGAATGACTTTATGTTGAAGAGTTATGCCCCAAATCTGCTTTATTATTCAAAAGAATTCGAATGAATGGTTAGTAATATAAAACCTATAATCACTGGTTGACAAGATTAGCCTTGTAGGTGGATTATTATGAGGAAAAGGGGGAAATGAACTTTATATACTGCCCTACATAGTATTCAGCCTGTTTAACGTTGGGAACACACAGATCTGCACTTGGCATTGATTTGTGTTTGGTATATTTTAATGTATAGTATAACATCCTATATTACATACATTCCTCTCTTTTGCCATTCTTTGTAGTAGACAACTTGTATGAGAGCAGGTTTAAAAATGCTTCTAGAACTGGAGAATAACTAGCTAGCAGAAGCATAATAACTCTTTGTGCCCTTGACTATATGGATCTCATTAAATAAATATGAAATATATTTTATTTTGAGAACACTGAATTGCTTTGCTTATCGAGATATATCAGCACAAATTGGTTTTGCCATTTGATTGCTTTGAAAAAGTACCTATTTAACATCTTCTAGCTTTGTAATAAACATTGCTTGAGGTAGTGTGTAGTGTTTTATTTCATTATAATGGGCAAAATTGCTGCTTGATAGCAGACTTGTTTAACTTTCTTTTTCGATGCAAAAAAAAAAATTACTGAAAGTTAAATTAGTTTTATTCTGGAAAGATCATAAGCTGAACTACCAAGACGTATAAAAAGGAAAATACAATCATTCCTTGATGAGTTTCCATTTCTTCTGGGATTATTGAATTCACGTTTTGAATTACTCACATTTTGAATTCTTCATCCATAAATTTGTCAATTTTGCCTTTCAACAATTTTCAATGTTACTAAGACTTTCTAATTTTATTAATTTAGAAAATTTCAAGTTGCTATTGCTTCAAGTCTTTATATTTGTGAGTGTATCTGCTTTTGTTATTTTAAATATTGGTGCACTTTTCTTCTTTCTTAGATGTATTATAAAATCTAACTGACCTTTTTCTAATTTATATTTATTTTCTCTCTGAAATGTAGTTCTGATTTTATGTTAATTATTTGTCTTGCTTTCCATGAAGTTGCTGTTGTTCACTTTTACAGCATTATGTTGCCTTTCTTCCACTTAAATGATGAACACCAGCCTATCCCATGGGTGTGGTAGTTTTTCTTACTGCTCACAATATCCATTTTTTCTTCCTGATGATGATCATATTTTCTGCCACTTACAGTCAGGCTTGGCTGTGGGTTTTTCTTTGGCCAATGAAATGTGAGATGTGGCACATGTCATGTCTACGCAGCAGACTGAAGAGACTGATTATGATTATCTATACCCTCTTTTCCCTCTGCTTTAAATACCAGAAATATGTCTGCATCACCTAATCCCATAGTGGAGACAAGTATAAAAGGGGGCGGGGGCGCGGGAAGGCCAGCAAACAATAACACACACATAGTAAGTTGATAAGTAAATCATCGCCTCACATGCTAAGGTTTGGTGTTCTTTGGTGCAAAATAAACTAGCTTGTGTTGACTAAATAGTCCCTTACATCATTAATGGGCTAAGGGGGGAAAAACATAGTCATATTATTTGAAAAATAATCAATACAGATGGGAATTTCCATTTCATAACTTATAACACCAGCCTATCACACCAGTCATCATGAGGACATCAGACAAATTTCAATACAGGGCATTTTACAATACACCTGACTGGTACTCCTCAAAACCATCAAGGTCATCAAAAACAAGGAAAGTCTAAGAAAATGGTAGGGACAACTGGAGCTTAAGGACACATAATAACTAAATGCAATCTGGTATCCTGGATGGGGTTCTGGGACAGAAAAGAGGCATTAAATAAACACCACGGGGTGGGGGGGGGGACCACCTACGATAACATGTAATCCAACATCCTATAAGTAACAAAACTCCATCATCTGTCAACAAATTATATGTATTTAGAACTATTTATCTTTAGTTGTTAATCCTCACGTGAGAATATTTATTCCATTGATTATTAGAGAGAGTGGAAGGAAGGGGAAGAGACAGAGAGAGAGAGAAACATTGATGTGAGAGAGACACATTGACTGGTTGCCTCCTGCACGCACCCCAACCATAGCTGGGGATTGAGCAAAGGAGCCTTCTGAATTTATTTGGGGGCAGGCTAGGCTATAGTAGATGGGTGTGGGTGGATTCCAAGCAGAACTTAGCAATTCTGACCCAAATACTAGGGGGTCACCATAGCTTTACAATGGTGCTGAGATAGAAGTCCCACAGGCCTGCCCGCTCAGCCAGACTCCATAGCAGGACATTTACCAGCTGTTCACAGCTTCCATTGTGCTCAGTACAAATGACCACTTTTAATGGGTCCTAGAGCCTGAAGAAGAATGTAGGCAGTACCATCACATGTGTTTTGTCATTTTTAACTTGAATTTTGTGTTGTAGGTCGATGGCCATATCAAACATAAAATCTAACTTTCTTTTATTCATAAAATGCAAAAGATTGACAAAAATGTCAATAGTGTGTGTGCCAAAACATTATAAAATGGTCATTTTTTATCTTATTGGAAGGGTAGGTAATGTTCCAACTGCAAATTATTCCCTTGGTCAAACTCCAGATTAAGCACTAACCAGCCAGACGAAAGAAGGCAAATAGAAAGTTGTGTTTTCTAAGGCCAGTTGGAAAGCAGATCTGTTTGCAGCTGGATCACATTGTTTAATTATGAAACATTCATTAAGCATTTAAACAATATTTTTCTTAAGCCCTTGAACTACGATGGTCTTTCCACAAATTTCTTTTCAGATTTAAAGTGAATAGTTTCCTTTTACTTTTTAATAATAGACTTCTTGTAAGAAATTTTAGATTTACAGAAAATTTAAGCACAACATTCCCAAATACATCCTCTTCCCCTGCACAGTTTCTCCTATTGTTAGCAACTTGCATCAGGGTGGTGCCCAGGGAACAGCTGGGGAACCAATACTGATACATTTTTTTATTAAAGTCCACAGTTAACATTAAGGTTCACACTTTTAGGCTTACATGCTATGGATTTTGGCAAACATAGAAAGTCACATATTCACTAGTACAGTATCATAGAGAATAGTTTCACTGTCCAAAAAATCTCCCCTGCTGTACTTATTCAGCTCTACTTTCACTAAACACCCAACAACCACTGAACTTGTACTCTCTCTATAATGTTGCCTTTTCCAGAAGGCCATGTGGTTGGAATTATATAGTATACTAGAGGCCTGATGAATGAAATTCATGCAAGAGTAGGCCTTCCTTCCCCCGGCTGCCAGCACCAGCTTCCCTCTGACACTAGGACCTGGGCTTCCCTTCGGCAGGCACCCGGGACCCGGGCTTCCCTCACAGCCCCAGCTTTGTCTGGAAAGTTGTCTGGAAAGATGTCTGGTTTAATTAGCATATTACACTTTTGTTATTATAGACTAGAGGCCCGGTGCACGAAATTCAGCCTAGCCTGCACCCTCTTGCAATCTGGGACCCCTTGGGGGATGTCCAACTCCCGGTTTAGGCCCAATCCCACAGACAGTCAGACATCCCTTTCCCAGTCCGGGACTGCTGGCTCCTAACTGCTCGCCTGCCTACCTGATCACCCCTAACCATTCTGCCTGTCTGCCTCATCACCCCTAACCACTCGCCTGCCTGCCTGATTGCCCCTAACTGCTTACCTGCCTGCCTGATCACTCTAACCACTCGTCTGCCTGTCTGATCATCCCTAACCACTTGCATGCTTGCTTGATGACCCCTAATTGCCTCTGTCTCAGCCCCCGCCTCTGTGGCTTTGTCCGGAGGACATCCAGAATGACATCTGGAAGGTTGTTCAGTTGTCCAGTCTAATTAGCATATTACACTTTTATTATTATACATAGCCTTTTCACATTGGTTTCTTTCATTAGCTATAGACATTTAAGATTTCTCCTCAATAGAGCAGTGACCTCAACCTTAAAATTCTCACAGGGAAATGTGGGCACAAATATTTATCACATTGTATTTAGCAATGAAGTCTTAGATATGACACCAAAAGCATGAACAACAAAAGAAAAATTGATAAGTATCAAAATTAAAAGCTTTTGTTCATAAAAGGACATTAGCAAGAACATGAAAGGGCAAGCTATGAAATGAGAAAATATTTGAAAATCATCTATAATAATAAAAGCATAATATGCTAATTAGACTGGACAGCCAAACAACCTCCCGGACAAAGCCAGGGCTGCAAGGACCGAGCCTCTTGCATGAATTTCATGCATCGGACCTCTAGTATATGATAAATATTTAATATCTGGAATATATAAAGAATTTCTAAAACTCAACAAAAGACAGATAACATTCCATTTTAAAATAGACAAATGACTTAAATAGATATTCTCCAAAGAAGATATTTGAATGGCTGGTAAGTACATGAAAAGATGCTCAACATCATTAGTCATTAGGGTCATTCAAGTCATAACCACAATAATCTATGACTTTATACTTACTAGGATGGCTATGAAAAGGCAGAAAATAAAAAGCATTGGTAATAACGTGAAGAAATTGGAACCCTCAGACCTTGCTGATGGAAATGTATAATACTGTAACATAGTTTTGAGAAAAAGTTTGACAGTTTCTCAAAAAGCTAAACATAGAATTACCATGTGATCCAGCAATTTTATTTCCAGGTATATACCCAAAAGAATTGAAAATAGGGACCCAAACAGATATTTGTATGTCAGTGTTTAGTGCAGTATTATTCACAATAGCCAAAGGGTGGAGAACACCCAAGTGCCCATCTGCAGATAAATGATAAACAAAGCATGGTCGTTTGGGTTAAACTTGTCCCTGCAAAAGTCCTGTGTTGATTCCCAACCTGTAGTGTTTAAGAATGTGATCTTATTTAGAAATAGGGTTGTTACAGAAGTAATTAGCTCAGATGGGATCATACTGGTATAGGTTGGGCCCTTAATCCAATATGAAAGGTATCTTATACAGATGGGAAATTTGGAGATAAACAGGCATGGAGGAAAGACAGGTGGTACAAGGAGAAGACCATTTAGAGTCAGGAAGAGAGGTCTGAATTAGACCCTTTTCTCTCAGTCCTCGGGAGGGACCAGGCTTGCTGACAGCTAACTTTGGACTGGAGCACTGAGCACAGATTGGTGAAAGCAGAAGGTGGAGGTCAAGTGTTAGTGAGGGAACCAGGACAACTGGGAACAATATTCTATCCTGTGCAGCTGTAAAAGTTTTGCTAAATCTCCATGTGGCAGTTGGTGTGAATGGGATATTATTCGATACCTATTTATAATCTTGGGTTTCCTTTTTAAGTATCCACTGTTATTCCCATATTTCATGCTCTTTTTTAAAATAAAACTAAAACAAATAAGTAGTTGGGAAAGATTGAAGGAATCATCTATATAGATAAGTCTAAGCAACCATTATGACCGGACGGTAGCTATGATGTGCACTGACCACCAGGGGGCAGATACTTAATGCAGGAGCTGCCCCCTGGTGGTCAGTGTGCTCCCACAGCCAACCTCCCATAGCTGGCCAACTTCCTGTGGTCCCTCTCCCCTGCCAGCTGGGTGGTCAGTGCTCTCCCACAGCCAACTTCCCACAGCTGGCCAACCTCCCATGGTCTCTACCCCCGGCCGGCCGACTGGCCCCATTCAGCCCCAGACCCCAATTCAACCTCACACAGTCCCTCCCACTGGCCAACCAGCTCTGATTGGCCCTGATTGCTGGCCAGGCCAAAGGACCCCCTCCATGCATGAATTCATACACCAGGCCTCCAGTAACATATATTAACCAATGATAAATACTGAGGACTCTTCTTGTTTTATTTATTTATCTATTTATTCATTTTTAAATATATTTTTATTGATTTCTGAGGGAAGGGAGAGAGAGAGAGAAAGAAACATTGATGATGAGAGAGAATTATTGATTGACTGCCTCCTGCACATCCCCAACTGGGGATCGAGCTGGAAACCCAGTCATGCACCATGGCCAGGAATCGAATCATGATCTTCTGGTTCATAAGTCGATGCTCAACCACTGAGCAACACCAGCTAGGCTTGTTTTACTTTCTTATGTCATGTCAACTCATGTAAAGTACATATCAGCAATTTAATTTTCACAGCAAACTTGAAAACCAGGCAATCTCTGCCAATTACAAGAGAGAGAAATTTAAGGCGTAGAATATGTAACATATGCAGGCCAAGAAGAGGTGGAAATGGGATTAAGACAACCTGTTAGACTCTGGCATTTCATTGTATCCTTCCATGGCATCCTGTTCAAGGAAATGTACAGTAATGAGAAAGAAAGATAAATCTGTGTTCAGAGTTTGTAGTGACATAAAAAAATTGTGATCTTCTCTGCTCCCCAGGGGAATAGCTCTATTATGTTCTATGTTGCTTTATGGAAAAAAAAATGACCACCTTATAAAGGCTAATTCTCAAGAATATTATAACAAGCAAGAGGTTTAAATCATTTTCTTTTGGAATGTATATATATATATATATATATATATATATATATATATATATATGTTTGTATATATATATGTGTGTATATATGTGTGTATATATATATGTATATATATATGTGTGTGTGTGTGTGTGTATATATATATGTATATATATATGTGTGTGTGTGTGTGTATGTGTATATATATATATATATATATATATATATATATATATTCCAATATATATTGCAAGATATATTTTAAAATATATATATACTAGAGGCCCGGTGCACAAAATTCGTGCATGGGGGGGTGTCTCTCAGCCCAGCCTGCATCCTCTCCAATCTGGGACCCTGGTGAGATCAGGCCTAAATGGCCAGTCGGACATCCCCCTCACAATCCAGGACTGCTGGCTCCCAACCGCTTGCTTGCCTCCCTGTCTGATTGCCCCTAACCACTCTCCTGCCAGACCAATCAATGCCTAACTGCTCCCCTGCCATCCCGATTGCCCCTAACTGCCCTCCCCTGCAGGCCATCTTGTGGCAGCCATCTTTGGGGGCTGCCATCTTGTGTGTTGGTCTGATGGTCAATTTGCATATTACTATTTTATTAGATAGGATATATATGCTAGTTTTTTCCAGAAGGTGAGCAACTTCATTAATTAAGTAAAATAAAGACAGACAAATATACTTAATTTCTAGCAACTTAAAATAATCTAAATAAATAGTTCCATGGAAAATCTGAATAATCACAGATTTCCATATTGAAAAGCAGAGTGGGCTGGAAAAAAATGTTAGATAAAGAGTAAGGAAGATCTGTGCTCAAGTACCAGTGAGTGAGAAAAATGATTTAAAAGTGCCTGATATATGTTTCCCTCTTGAAAGGTAAGAAAGGCCTCCTTCCACTCCTTCTCTCCTTTATTCCTTCCTTCCTTCTTTGTTTCCTTCCTTTCCTTTCTCCTATCTTTCTTTCATTCTTCTTTCTCCTTTTCATCTCTCAAATGATAGGGAAATATGAAATTAAACCAACCTTTTATAAATCACAAAATAAAACAAGTGACATTCAGTTAAGGAGCATCTGCTGTTCTGGTGTGGAGCCGTCAAGTGCCTTTTGAATATTTACTGAGCAGCATATCTGCAATTTAAATACCTTGTTCTGGTTAATAAGAGTTGTCAAAGAAGCACATTAACATGCCTTAGGGACTAATTCTGAAGTTTGCAGACTTTATGTGTGGGAATAGGCAAGCCTATAACATGAGTTGCACAATCCCAAAGGCTATACTTACACATTTTATGCAATTATGGTTTGAACAATCAAATATTTTGTCTTACATTGTATTTTCACAAAAAATAATTCAAATATACACTATGGAAGATGTTATGAAAAGGGGCTCCCTACACTTACATTTATGAATTAATAGTAATATGTTTATAGATATAGAACAAATTTTTCTCCTTAAAGGTAAAATATATTTTAGTAAATAGTCAACAATGTGTTAAAATAAGTGAGTAATAGGTTAATGTGGGAAAATGATTGCTTGTAGACAAGTTTTGCATCTTATTGCTACTTTACAAAAACCTTTAGCTTAACTTTTATGTCTTATAAAAAAACTCTTCTCATACCAACAGAAAAATGATTTCCAAATATGAACATCTACTATCAACCCCCAAAGGAGAGAAGAGTGGGTGGAGAGAGGTAACACACACATTGAAGAATATAGATTTTCCTCTGCATCTTCAGTTAACCTGAAAGTAAGACAATCAAATTACATTCCTTTTGTCTATTTCTTTTCTTGCATTATTGTCATTGAATGTGGGGTTTCTTTTATAATTAATTTGTGTATTTGTTTCATTGAGGTCATAACCATCTTATAGTATTATAGTATGTATTTAATTTTATCTTCAAAAATAAGAAAAGGAGAGGTGGGAAAGGAAAAGGAAGAGAAAGTGAACAAAGGGGAGGGGGAGGAGGAGGATAAAGAATAGGACATTCTTTACCTCCTCAATTCTCAGGTCCCTGAAGGAGCAGGTTGGGCTCTACAACAGCAATGACATAATGAATACACATTTATCCCTCCAACATGTACAATTGTGTGATTCTTTTGTTAAATCAATTCAAGACAGTAATTCTGCTAGTATTGCAGACAGAAATTCTGTGGTGAGTGAATAACAGTAGAACTGGTAGCTTTGTATACAATGTGCTCTCTAGGGACAGTCCTTAGTAGGAACACCACAACTAGACAGAAATGAGGAACACAGGAAACAGAGACACCAATTCCATATAGATGAAGCTTCATTAAAGAAATTCTGCAAAGACCAATTCCAAAGAAAGCAAATATTTAAAAATTACCCAATGCAGGATTCATACATACAGTTCAGTGAATTGTTCAAAAGCTTCTGTAAAAGTCAAAAATATATCTATAGCCTCTCACAGAAGAACAAAAACCTTGAGTTGAAAAGACAACACAGTAATCAGACAAGACAGTAAGAAGAGCTCTGAATTGAGGAATGATTTAGATAATTTTGAATAAGAAACATCACTAATGAACTAAAAGTCTGCAATGGAAACCGTAAAAGCAGAGTCAATAGTGTGGGATCAGTGAAGCAGAGGACACTGGTGAAGCCCTCCCTGGTTGTATGCTCTAGGGAAGGGAACAATATAGGGAGGCAAGTTAGAAAATACATAAGACAATGTATGTCCAAAATAGGAAAATAATAACGTGTCTGAAGAGAAAAACAGATGTGTTAGAATACAATCTGAAGTGAAAATATTATAATTTTTACATTTATAAAATATTTAAAATTTATTCAATACATAAACAGTTCTGAGCATTGAAGACCTACCTATTTTATGCAGACTCAAAGGGCTCACCATGTTTAAACCAAGTCAATATAAAGCGATCCACAGTACACATAAACAGGCACAATTAACTATTATAACAACAAGCAAAACATACTGAGTGCAAGCAAATTAAAAAGATATTTGCTCTGGTCTGAATATTTTGAGTCCCCCCAAAATTCATATGGTGAAATCCTAATGCTCAATGTGATGGTATTAGGAAGTGATGGAGTTTGCAGGGTGATCAGGTCATGAGTCCTCATGAACACCATTAATGCTCCCATGAAAAGACCCCATAGAACAGTGATGATGAATCTATGACACGCATGTCAGAGGTGATACGCGAACTCATTTTTTTGGTTGATTTTTCTTTGTTAAGATATAAAATAAATATCAAAAATATAAGTCTTTGTTTTACTATGGTTGCAAATATCAAAAAATTTCTATGTGTGACACGGCACCAGAGTTAAGTTAGGGTTTTTCAAAATGCTGACACACCGAGCTCAAAAGGTTCGCCATCACTGCCATAGAACTCCCTGGCCTAGCCCCTTTCATCAAGTGAGAACACAGGGAGAAATCTCCAGTCTGCAACCCAAGGAGAGGGACCAGACCGTGACAGCGATGGCGCCATGATCTTGGACTTGCAGCCTCCGGAACTCTGAGTGGTAAATGATGTTGGTAAGTCACCTGCTTGGTGGTATTGTTCTAGCAGTCCCAAAAGACCAAGACAATGTTACTGAGTCCATTAGCATTGACCGAAAGAAATTCCAAGCCTCCTGCTTTGGGAGTAAGGAAGAGCCCAGAGACCAAGTGCTTTGCAATTCCAGAAGGAGGAAGGACCACGGATGGCCTCATCAGACAACCATTAGGACAGACTTCACTAGGCCTCTGAGCTCTGTTTCAGTGAATTATTACATGAAGTCCTGATCATCCAAGTCAGCTTTTGTTTCTCAGTCTCTATGAGTATATGAGTTTTCACATTTCCCTTTTTTACCCATTTCCGAATTCTGAAACCCATTCACTATGTCCTTTGATATTCATATATCCTCTACATTTTGAATTAAATATCTAAAGGTTCTTCTCTGCTTCCTGCTCTAACTGAAATACCACTCTCTCACGAAGATAAGCTTTACCTGTATCCTCTGAGCTGCTGCTGGTGTTGGGGATTGAGGTCCTCCACCACACTTTCCATATTTGAGGATTAGTAATGTCTTTCTTGTCCTCATTGCCACTTACAAACTATTTTCCATCCCTTTCCTAATTAATTAATTAATAATTGTAGTAATTTTGAATATTATGTCATAAGACTATGTTACCTATTGATCTACTATACCATCCATCTCCCAACCTCCAAGTCCCTTCTTATTTCTTGGGAAGTTCAACTACTTATTTATTTAATTGACTATTCCTCTGGTCTTAATTGCTCATAGGTCAAATATTCATGTAATTAATTTACAATAAGTGTGCCATTGTTCCATTGCCTTGTCATTGACCCTGACCTAGCTACTCATTTACAGGTTCATGGTGCATATAAATACATAAAGCTTTATTCATTCATCCACAATAGACACTTAGGTGGTTCCCTATCTTGCTATTATGAATATTGCTACAACAAGAGTGCAGATGTATCTTCAATATTGTTTTCATTTCGTATATGTGTGTGTGTGTGTGTGTGTATGAGTGTGTGTGTGTGTGTGTGTGTGTGTGTATGAAGGAAGAGGTGGAATTGCTGCATCATATGGTATTATATTTTGAAAAATCTCTATACTAATTTCCATACTGGCTGCTGTACCAAGTTATTTAAAACTAAAATACTATATGCTAGGTTCATTCTAAGCCAATTATTCCATTTCATCACAATCCTTTAGATATGGTCATATGATCAATGCTAGGCTCATTTTGAGTCAACTCCAGGAATTTCACTGGAGTTATACAGAAAGACGTTTTCTCTTTATTCTAAGATTCTTAATTATAAAATTATGTAAAACAAGAGTTGTTAGCAATCACTGTGAGGAGAGAATTGTCAAAGAAAACAACCCATCCATAAAATCAGAAGCAAGTGATGGAAAAGACCATCTTCATGTTACCTTTAAGTCGCTGGCTTAATACTAACCTATTACATGAACCAAAATGACTTTTCTTAAAATTAATTTGAATTAATTTTGTATCAGTTAATATCTGAGAAACTTATGATTAGCATAATTTCATATTTCTCACTTAATCTGTTTAAAATTCAAAAGAAATTTTTGCTTAATATACGAAATCATCCACAGATGGACTGAAGTTTAGTTTATGACAGTTGTCTTAGTTTTGTATGAAAACTGTAGAGAAAACACAAGATGTAGTTGAAATTATCTCCCATAAGAACGTAATATTAATTCAGGTCTTCCTCTTCTTGCCTTTTAATTTGTTCTTTTGCAGAATTGATTGGGGTGTATCTATTCCTGTAGTCCTTTTCAGAGAGTCTATCTAAATAGGCCTCAGGAAGAAGTTGTCAAAGTTCAATGCTACCCTACACTATAAAAACAAAACAGTTTTTAAAATAATTACTATGAAGTAAAATGTAAATTTTATTTGCTTTGAAATGGCACATTATGGAATGAGGAATGACTATTTGATATGTGAGTTTTTTGTTTTGTTAAAATTTTCACTAGAATCAGTTTCAGAGAATAAATTAAACCAGAGAGTTTTCATAAAATCAAACTTAATCTCCATTGGTATGAAGGTTCAGAATAACGGGAGAAAACACAACCATTATATACTACAATAATATACAATAGGATTCATGTAATAAAATCAGTGACTAAATAGCCTTTCATTTTTATGAGTAGAGGTTAGAGGAAAACCAAAAAGAAGAATAACAAATACAAAAACTTTAGGAACTTATTTGTTGGAATTTTTCATGTGAGGGCATACCCTGTAATACAATTTGCATTGTTTAGATTAATATAGTTAATTTACAGTGGAATTAGGAGAAAACTATTCCCTTTCAATGGAAATAAGATTGTACTACTAAACCATAGAGATAGTGCTAGAATCAAACATTACATATTTTAGCTATGCAATGCTAGACATTTATTCCTTACAATATTTGTTGGAACTTTACAAAAATAATCAGATGCTTAAAATAGGAAACATCTGGCCCTGGCTGGTGTTTCTTGGTGGTTAGAGCCTTGACCCTCGCACAAGATCAAGGGGCTCGTGTTTGATTCCCAGTCAAGGGTACTCAAGAGCACGTACCTGGGTTGCAGCTTCGCTCCCCAAACCTGGTCGGGTCGCATGCAGAAGGCAGCCAGTTGATGTGTCTCTCTCACATCGATGTCTCTGTCTCTATCTCTGTCTCTGTCTCCTTCTCGCTCTCCCCCTCCTCCACCTCCCTGCCACTCTCTGAAAAGCAATGGGACAAAATATCTTCAAGTGAGGATTAATAACAAAATAAAAATAAAAAATAGGAAACATCTGTGAGAATGAGAAGAAAAGTGTTTCAGAAAACATGTCTGCCTTAGAGGGAGTGGCCTCCAGATCCACTTCACCCCAGGTCCAAGAGGTCAATGGGGCCTGTGGTTGAGCTATATCTCTGAGCTTTGGTTGTTGGGCCATAAGGGCACATGTTCTTCTTCCTGATGAAGTTAATTTGTATATATCAGGACCCACAAAATTTAGATACCCCAGTGGCCTGACCCACATCACAAATCTATACCTATGTCAGCCTGCACTTACAGAAATAGGGGTCAAGGATACCTAACCTACACCCATCAGGATCCTTCACCTCAGCTTTAGTGAGCTCATCTCACCCTAGAAAACAGGACCTGCTGGACTTACAAGGAAATCCCCACCTCTGAGCCCATCCTGTTCTGTTCCTACATTGCCTCTTCTAAGGTTCCATATACCTCGCTCTTGGCCCAAACCCTCAGGCACAATTTTCCACTGCTTGTGAGGCGCCATGGTCCCCAATCCATGGACTGTTTTCCCTTCAATAAAGGACATCAAACTCCTTACTCAATTGTTCTAGTTTATCATTTGACATTTTCTACTTTCTGAAATGTGCCTTATGGTAAGTGTCCAGTGTTCCTGGCTCACTGCATTGAACCTAGTTATTTAATATTTTTATTTGAATATATTCAAATAATTTAGCATTTCTTTCACTATAAAATGCATCCTTGTCTTAAATGTTAACTCTGTTAAATACCTTACAATTTTCCTGGTATTATCTGGGAATGAATTCTGTCTCAAACTCGTGTCACTGTTAACTGTGAATTTGATCTGGCTTGGGTTCTTTGGGAAGTAACATATGTGAACAAATGTCACTGGACACATGAAGCAACAGAAATGATATCACTTTCTTTCAGCATAGATGTCACTTCAATTAAGTAATAAATGGCAGATGTGACTTAAAGGTTCTCTTCCTAATGTATTTATTTTTTGTTTCTAAAAGCAGTGGTTGGGGAGAACTTTACAAGTCAACCTATTTTGCCATTTAAATAAGAACCAATCAGAAGCAGCTTATGTCTCAGACCAACAGTGAATTTCTGTTACTAAAATTAACTTTCTAAAACACCGACATGAAGAAACTAAATGGAATATACACATTTTAGATGTCATGAATGGTAGTTCACAACTTGGACAAATTTACTTTTGTACACTCACCAAAGGCTCAAACCATTTCTAGCTTCAGTATAAACTATTTCTTGTCTAATCACCAACAGCTTTGCTTTATAGCAAAGAACTGAAACTTCACTTGGTCTGCATTTGGTATTTTTGTTTGTTTGTTTGTTTTGTGCCCAGACTAATGTCTTTTTGCTTCTTTCTTATGCTTCAACTGTAAGACTGAAGGCCATTTCATTACTATCCATTAACCTTTAGGAACACATAATTTATTTCTTCACATGCTAAAGGATTTACAAACATGGAGGTTCCTCCAAATGAGTTGGGATGCAATATATCATTCATTCAATTTATGGGAAGAGTCTTGCACTTAGTACATAATCAATTTTAAATTTCTTTCATATCTTCACCTGGAAAATGGCATCATATATTTCAACCTGACTTTATTTGTTCAATTCATTGACAGATTCCCAAAGCTCCAACAAAATACATAAGACTAATACAGAGAGTGGGGCAAAAATAGGTTTATAGCTGTTGGTATGAAAAATAATATAATAATTAATAAATAATTCTAGAATAAACTGTTTTTGCATACTTACAACTGTAAACCTATTTTTGCCTCACCCCATATTTAATTGTAGCTTTTTCACTTTGTAGAGCAAGTTTCTACAATGGATAAAAATTTATCTAAAGTCTTTCATTTCCATGTATATGGGTACTTCCACCTATTCATGTAGAACTTTTTCAATCCTCTCAATTTTTCTTTTATTGAAGAATTATGTAGCAATATAGGTATAGAATTTGTGTCATTTATTTAAAGATATTACATTTACTCTCCAACTCATCTTCATTACCTAATTGATTTTGCCTTTTCTTATCTTTAATGTGCTTTAATGTATTATTTGCTCTATTGTTTACATAACTCACTGACATCAAGAGCATATATATTTTGTTCACCATGGTACCCTTAGTGGGGGCATGGTGCCTACATGTGCAAATTACGTAGTAAATATTTATTCACTGAAAAATTAATTATTGAATAATTAAGTTGTTTTACAATTATTTTAGAATAAAATATCATTAAATCAATAAATGTTGGATAAGTGTCTGGGGGAAATATGTAAACACATTGCAAATCTTAAAATGGAACAATGAGTAATTTTTTATTGATACTTATTTTTCTCTTAATAAATCTTCTGAATGATATGGTTTATCTTTTAGTAGATTACTTAACATAAAAATACAATTATCTAAAGAACCTATAAGGCAGTCAATATATGTATGTTATGTTTGCTCATTTTCTAAAGGAATGGTTGCTGTATATGCTAATTGAATGGATACAGTTTGAAGTACCAGCTATAAAGTGAGTATTTAGCAACATTCTCCACATATTAGGACAACTCTCACTTTCAATTTCTCTTCTATTAGAGCAATAATGAATGGATGAAGTGTTCTAAACAGGTTATTTTCATATGACTGGTGAAGGTTAGCTGGTTGCTGTCAATGCAGAGGGAATGGATTAGGATGGCATTGTTGTCTTGGCAAAGACATTGCCTCATAGTGAAACAGAGATCAAGATCGTGGGACTTCTGGAGATGGGCTTTCAGAAAAATATTCCTGTAATACCCTGTGAGAGTCTGTGGGATAGATCATGGAAAAACAAAGCAAGACTGCTTGAGTGAGAAAGATCAGCCGAACTAACCATAAAGGCCGTTTAGGTTTGTTGGAGCTTCCTATGTGGTACTATGTGAGTTGATAAAGTAATCCCACATCACATTGACTTAAATTAGGCAGGAACTCAAAATGACATCTTCAGTAATTTTTTAAAGGACTTAATTTGACTTTCAGATTGTGGGAGGGTTAATGTTTCATGCTCTGTATATATGCCATTTATCACAAGATAATTTACTGAGTGTATCATTTTCTAAATGTTCTGTAAGTTGTTCTATTCTTGAGTCTCTTTCATATATATATATATATATATATATATATATATATATATATTTGTGATATTTGCCATACAAAACCATCTGGTAGTTAAATCCAACTCTTCCTCTATACTGCATCTGTACTTGTATAGTTGAACATGACTGAAAGGAAGCAAGACATGCCACCATGCTGACCTATCACATTTCGGGGAGGCGGTTAATAAGGAGAGAACAGCCTCTGAGGAAGGAGCAAAGCCTTGCTTATACATAATTCATGAAAACTTGTCCCAGGAAATTGAACTTCCCTACCACCAGAAACATAAACCAGAATGCCCCAGTTAGGGAAGATAAAAAACAATAGCTCTCAGACTCAGTGAATACTCTGACATTCTGATGGTTGAATGCTTTAAGCCAAGCAACATAAACATACTGTTACTGGTACATAATAAAAATCCCCCATGGAAAACAATTTTTAAAAAACTGTTTTGAGGTGCTTACAGGTTCCCTGTGCCTCACCTTTATAGATGTATTTTCCAGGATTACATTGTTTAAAAGGAACTGTTTGCTAAGAAAAGCTTCCCTACCAATGTTTGCTCAATTCTGCAAGCAACTTGTGCTCAGTGTAAGGGATTATCAGTGGGGAATGTTGGCATTCATGCATTATCTGGTGCTCTCAAGGGGACCATTTGGCTTTACCTTAGGATTCTTAAAATTGCTTAAAACAAAAATTGTAGCACTGTCTCATGATGATAAAGTAAGTGGATAAAATACACATGAAAATTATCATATGAATAATGGGGGATAGATAATGCTATGTCCTTGTAAGGTTTCTACACTTCCCACTAAGTGACACAACACTAATTATAAGTATATCAGGCAAAGTTAAGGATGTATCTTTTCATCTGTAGAGGAACCACTATGACATAATGCAGAGAGGTATAGAAAATTAAAAAGAATTTTAAAAATTCAATTAATCTGAAAGAAGGCACAAAAAGAAACAGGAAACAGATGAAATGAAATGAAAATACATTTTAAAATGGTGGATCTAAATCTAACTATATTGATAATTACATTAAATATCAAATTAAACACTCCAATAATGTCATAATGAATTAAAAGGTAGGATTAATTATATGCTGTCCACAAAAGACATCCAATATTAATAGGACTTTTCAATTACCATACCTATCTGCATCTTTCTATTCCTTTAATATTCATGTCTGATTACTTTTTTCCAAAACTAAAGATCTTCACATTTCTGATTATAAAATCAATACATATGCATAGAAAAAGGAAATACCTTACCAGGAAAAAATAAAAGCAATGTCAGCAGTAATCACACTTCAATGGTTGACAAATCCCCCCCCTCACCCCCCTCCCCATTCAAATTCATGTTCACCAGGACCTTCCAAATGAGACCTTATTGGGGAAACAGAGTATTTGCAGATTTAGTTCAGATAAAGATCTCTAGAAAAAAATCAACCTGAATTTTCAATCAACCTGGGAGGGCCTTCACTTTGATGACTGGAGCCCTTATAAGAACAGGAGGGCACACAGAGACACAGAGAGAAGGCCATGGGGAAAAGCCAGGAGTCACCACAAATTCAAAGCGAGGAGAGATTTTCCCTAGAGCCTTCAGAGGGAGGGTGGCACTGCCTGACATCTTTATACGCCTGGCCTCCAGAGCTGTGAGAGCATGCATTCCTGTTGTTGTAGGGCCATCCAGCTTGTGGAAATATTTTGAAGCAGTCCTAGAAAACTTATGCACCCATTATCTCAGGACAGCCGTTGTCAACTCTCTGAAGTACATTCCCATATTTTTTGTATGAATACGTTCATGCATGTATGCATGTATTATATTAAATATATGTAGACTACAGAGACAGAGAGAATAGAGATAAAAACAGAGTCAGCAAATGCACATCTAACTTTTAACTATAACCTCTTATTTAATTAAATTTACAGCATTTTTTATCATTTAATTGTGCTGATGTAGAAAAGGTCTGTGAAATAAAGATGTATCCTGGATGCAAACAGATGCCACACTGAGGAGAATTCAAAGAATAGAAAGAGATAAGCAGAGAGAAAATACATAAGAGCACAGAGTTCTAGCAAATACACACACAAAATAAAACAAAAAAAAAGGGGGATTAAATCCTTCCCAAGGAGTGAGATGGAAAGGTGACATTCTTGCAAATTCACCCAATACTCCAAATGTTTACATTTTTTGAAAGCTATTCTAGAAACTTTCTCTCTTTTTAGTTATATGTAATCCACTGTGTTTTTATGAATTGTTTTGGTTCACCTGATGCAATCTTTCAAAAGCATGCAGTATCAAAGTGTTGTTGCTATGTTTGAAAAAGAAGAAAACTGCTTTTATATAACAGTGTGGGCTTGTGAGGCTGTGAATTACACCTTTCTACAAAATGTTTTCTAAAATCTTGAAATTGGTTCCCTATGAGTCCCCTGGGCATGGAATCATACTTATTTCTCAGGTGTATTTGGGAGGATGGGGACATAACTTGCATATGTTAATGAGGGAGACTAGAGAATAGGAAAGTAGCAACTGACACTGATTTAATTTTACTACAATTCTGAGAGCACTTATTCTTTGAATGAAAGTGTTCTCTTGTAGAATTCACCCTGCACATTCCAGCCTGTTTAACCCTCCAAGATTTGTGGTGAGATATATTTTTAATTAATTATTTTTTAACTTTGATAAATATAACAAAAGTATATATCTATGTTTTGTTTCATCATGCTTACACAAATAATAAAATCATACTAGTTACAATGCTAAAGCTTTGATATTCATGAAACATACATGTACAACACTACTTGAGGGAAATTATTAATCCCCATTAATGGACTTCTAAGGCATTTTCAAATTTTGATGACATAATATGTATTTATAGAGCTTTTCAAAAAATTTATATTTCTGAAGAAATATGTTTATTTTCTTGTGTGTTTTTCCAAAGGAGCATGCTAATGTGATATTTTCTACTCTATTTGCTTGAGTGGATAAAGCAAAAAAAGAAGAGGAGTTGGAGGAGGATGGGAGGAAAGGAGGAGAGCAGAGAGGGGAGATGACAAAGCAGAAACTCATTGGATACATTTCAAAATAACACCTCTACCTATCTCATTTTTTTCTTGAGTTATAGCGTGGCCTTAAGACATTCCATAATTTTAATTCTAATTTCCGGTAGCTTGAAATGTTTATATTTATAGATAAATTAATGTAATGTGGAAATATAGACACTCAGAACTCCCCAAGGAATACTAGTTAATTTTGCTATAGAGTAATGTTTTAGATTTATCTTTCCATTTGCATGGAATTTAAATCATATTGTCACTTGTGATTACAAAATAGCTTACCTGCAATTCTAGCTCACTTGGAATCAATGATTACAGCAGATAACCTTGCATTTCATGTTTCAGAGCGAATCTGTTAAGGTTGTAACAAAGTCATTGGCATAGCTGACTTTATGAGAGATGTTTGTCTTTGTTAGGCCTTTTCTATAATCAAAGGATTTATAATTTCAGTTTGTCTTCAGTTTGAACTAACAGAAAAAAGAAAAAAACTGAATGCAATTCTATGAACATACCAAAAATAAGAGATCATTGGATCATAAATGAGAGAAAATATATTCTCTTTTTTACATAGCTCGAACATCATCTGTAAAGACACAGTTGAACTACAGGTATTGAAAGACATTTTATTTTCCAAAAAGTCTGTTTTTCTTAATAGCTGTAGGTAACAAACATGCAAAAGGTAAACAAAAGAATGAGAGAAAAATTATTAAATATATATTTCTGATAATATTTTAGATGCAAAATAATCTAAAAGTGTTGTTTAATTGTTGATTTTTCAACAAAATTATCATTCCCAGGATACAAGCAGAATCTATAGGTCATATGGAAAAATTAAATGTTATAAAAATAAATATTAAAGTGTTAACTTCTATGGTTTGCATATTTTTCAAGTGGTTTTAAAAAGCAGAAATTCCATAATTAACACTGTAGTGAATCTTACATCTTCAATGAGCCATGCTAAACAGATGGAGAGAAAAAAGAAAAATTAAAATGTTTGCTTCCATATTTGCTAGAACTGAATATATATTCTCAGAGCAAGTTGCTAATATGCTTCCTATGTTCTTATGGAAATCACTGTTTTAAAAAAACTGTATTTTTACATGTGCAAAGTATTGCAGATTTAAAAAATATTTATGTTTACATGTACAAAAACATATACAATAATTTTAGAATAGGTGGATATAAAATTCAAGTTCAGGCATTGATATTTGAAAAATAATTATGGTCAGTTTCTCTATTTCCCTAAGAAAAGAAGAAGCATTATATGAGTAGCCAGTTACTATAACAAAAACTTAATTTATGCATAATGATAAATATCTCTATTTTTAATATAAGAAAGTTACTAATAATATATGATCAATTGGATATTGCCTAAGATGACAACATATTGCAACAGACAACATATTTGTCTGTTGCGAAATATTCTGAGAGTTGGAAGATAGAACACATACAACTGTAATGTGTCTATACCTATAGAAAAATCTCTCTCTCATCTATCTATTCATCCTCTAGTAAGTTAAAACATTTTTTCTTGCTGGTAAATTAATGTTATTAAACAACAATAAAAGCACCTGCACCATGACAGGTATTTACTGAGGTTACCAAAGAGAGGAAAACATTATTAAGTCTTTGACTCAAGAAGATAGAAGGAATATTGTCAATTTATACAAATCAAAGACATTTTCTCCACTTTTAAGAAATGAGAAAGTGTTGACAGAAGACTGGCATAGTAGGGTATATTTCACCAAATACAAACACACAGAATAGATACAATGAGACCTGGAATGATATCTTTGATGCTTTCCTTCCTTTTGCAATCTTTCAAGAAGAGTTGTGGACCATTCTTCTCACAGTGATTTTTCAGGGCCATTGTCTGTAAAGTATAGCTTTCAACAAGTTGGGAAATCCTTACTTCACCTTTGACATTGTTAGAGAACATAATATTATCTAGAAAATTACAGTGGGAACTTTTTCCAGCAGTGACATGAACAGTTTTTAAAGTGATCACTATGTCTGAATAAGCATTGTTTTTGTTTTTAAAATTATTTTTAACCATTAGTAAATGTTACAAGAGTAAAGGTGATTCTGTAATCTGCTTTTAGATGTTTCCATAAAAGTAAATGCTCATTTGTTTACTTAAAATAGCATCAAACAGTTATTGAGATGAATTGTCATGAAATACAGGAACTATAATTTATAATCAGTTACTTCTATTTCCAGTTCAGGGCTTAACAAATAATAGATGATTATAAGTCCTTGAGTGAATAAGTAAGTGAAGGAATGATTGCAAATACTAAGTAAGATAGAAAGTTATTCAAATCATGGCATATTTACATCCAAATTTACTAGACATATCATCAAGGCAAATGGCTCTCTGTTTCAAAACTAATTAATACACATTTCCATTAAATAGAAAACTGCATGAATGTATTTAAAATATGCTTTAAGTTCTCAAAATTTGATATGCATTAAAATATTTTCAGAGACACATTTATTATAAACTAGAGGCCCAGTGCACAAATTCGTGCATGGGTAGGGTCCCTCAGCCTGGCCTGTAATCGGGGCCGATGGGGGGAGGGGGCAGCCACCTAGGGGAAGGGGCCGCAGAAGTTTAGCTGGTTTGGGGGAGGGACTGCAGGAGATTGGGCCAGCTGCCTCCCCCGCCCCTGATCTGGGCTGATGAGGGGGGCCATCTGGCCATGGGAGGTTGACTGGCCACAGGAGGTTGGCTGTAGGAGCACACTGACCACCAGGGGGCAGCTCCTGTATTGAGCATCTGCCCACTGGTGGTCAGTGCACGTCATAGCAACCTGTCAGCCTGTCATTTGGTTGTTCAGTTGTTTAGGCTTTTATATATATAGATTGTGAGATAGAGGAAGTTTAAAAATTGCTATGGCTTTAGCAAGTAGAACAAAATATCTGGAAATCAAGGCCGCTGCTAGATTTTAGTATTTCAAAATGCCTTCTTTATATCTAGTTGGTGAGAGGTACCCCAAATCCATCATCATCCTAAAAATTGGTATGATATCCCCTGAATGCATTCCTCTAGGAATTGCAACTTGATTCTGAATTTAAGAGAGAATGCCAATTGAAATGTGGAGTCTAAGAATTTATTGAATTAAAAGAACCTTTCATTGAAGCTCACTGATTCCCTAACTTTTGAAACCATTCAGCGTATACCTAGAGCTAAGAGTAGAACCTGAGAGATGAATGTCATTACTGGTTCCCTTACAAACATACCCCACCTCACCCCACCCCCACCCCTGGCATTGTGCTTTCCTTCAGACTAAACTTCTCTTATAAAAACTGAGTGCTAATATGTGGTCAAGAACAGCATTAATCCCTCCAGCTTATTTATGACTCTGCACAGGAAACCTTGATAAATGAGAATCAATGCCACATGGAGAATGAGACATTTTTGTGATGTATTCATGGAGTGAGAATATTTTCAGTTCTTAACTTGTAAAATAAATACAAAAGCAGACGTGAATTAAGTTTGTGGGAGATGAAGACATGAGAGAAAAAGAGAGAGGAGGAAATGGAATCGTTTCTTACCAGCAGAAACCAGTGCCTAATTGTAGTCGCCTCCTTGTGTACCAAATAGGAAAAGGCGTCCCTTCTGGTCCTTGTGTGCACCCTGTTACTGAGCTGTCAGTCACAGCCCCAGATACCAATTAGCGGAGACCAGGTGAGATGTATCCACCTGAGCCCCCTGACAACCCAGGTGGGAAACATTTTTAGTGCAAATAGAGAGCACTGTAAATGTGTTTCCAAATGACTCATAAAAGGAAACCTAGTGTTCTTGCTACGTAGGCTTTGAACATCACTTGAGATACTCCTCCTGACTGAGCAGAGAATTAGAAACTAGAAATCATTTTCAAACAATCATTTTACCTGCTGGCATATAACTATTAAATCCATTGGGTCGATGCATTTCAAATGAAAAGTTTATAATAGAAAAATAAAGTGAAATGATTTTTGCAATTCTTTGCAGGTACTGGTATTGCAATCTATATTAGGAGATAAAAAGTAAATGGAAAACAGTAAATAAACTATACACTAATTTAAACTGGAATGAGAATGCATGTTCTCCTATCTGTTGCCTCACATTTAAATTATTGGCAACAGACTTAGAAGAAGAGAGAGTGTGTATTTAAAAGCAAAAACAAAATTTATAAATGTTTATATTCAGTGAACGGGAGTAGATATTAACCTTATTTGCTGAAAATAAAATTAACAGGCTTTTGAATGATATTGAAGTTAGGATTAGTTCATAGGGGACAGAATTCAAAGCAATGGCAAAAACTCCTCTTATTAAAGGTTGTAAGGGTAAGACATCAGTTATTTGCAAGTGTGCCTTTCCCATCCTAGGCGTGATAACATTTTAGTTGGTAATTGTGATAAATTTATACTTAATATTTTTGAGAGCCAATTATATCTCAGTTTTATGTTCATCAGAGAATTAAACTGTTACTTCTTAGCCCTTCGTGATATAGTTTAAAGACTGGGATCCTGGGCGAGGAAATATTCATGAGTATAAACCAGTTCCTCTAATGCAGCTAATCCTGAAATTTTGACATTGTGCATTAAAACTGACCGTTACCTGAACTTGGTCAAGTGCTCATGGTTCAGCACCTGTCCTCAGACTTACTTTGATAATTATCCTTAGACATTTGCCAAGAGAAAGCAAGGACATAGTCCCTCTGGCTATGCTGTATGGAGCTAATTTTATAGCACCATAGATGGGCGCATTTCTCCATGAACTCTGGGCCATGGTTTTCTCTACAAATCACACTGACAGTGAAAATTAGACCTATTCATACTCAAGTGGCCTTGAGCTTATGTTTTTAAAATTTTAAATCTGTGGAAGTAGATTGATTATAAGCACAATATGGGGTCTCTTTTTGCTTATTAAGTCCAACTGGTGAGATAAGTATAATAGTTAGATGATTCATATTATCCTTAACTTTGTAATGATAGCTACAAGTTTCCTATGTTTTGTATATTAATCATGGTTTGCATAGCTTTCTACATAGGAAATAATGCTACTTTAAGAGATAAGATGGACATATTTATGAGTTATTGATTTTGTTTCTGGTTTTTCTGGAATTTTTTCTCTTATTTAAGAAATACATTAAAGGGGTTCTTTGTAATGTTTTGTCATAAGTACCTAAGTTCCTTGATGTGTTAAAACAGCAAGAAAATATACCTGAAATACAAAGCTTACTCCCTATAACTATGCTAAGAAGACTTCATAAATATATGGTCCTGATATATCTGCATCTTTCTGGTTTTTGGGACAAAGTGGCTCTTAATATTGAGGCTTTCAATCACATGTGATTTAGATTTGTGAAATATAATAAAAATCAAAGGTTCTCCCAGAACTTCTAAAGTTTCTCCATCGCTCAATGAGTTGGCCCCTTGGACTCTGAGCACCACTTATCTCACAGTATAAATAGGATATTTTATTTCCACATTTTGACTTTATGGAATCAACAGAAAAGATTAGGTGAGGATGATGTAACTCAGACTATAAATGCAAAATGTATACATTCTTTTAAAATTTAAGTAATTTTGCATGTGACAGTCCATTATTGGCAATCTATGGTGTTTGGATAATTTGCAATTCTTTTTTTATAGGAATTCACTTTTTTTAAAGGCTCCAGCTGTGATTAAGGACATTACCATGGTATGGCTTTTTCTGGGTCTTTTCCCCTTACCATCCATGATCAGTGAAATGGTGAGGAGGATTTGCTGCCATGTTTTATTTCCCATTGTTGGAGTCTGTCAGTGTTACTCATCCCAGGACATTTTCAGTTCTTTATGGTAGGGTAATTATTTTTCTAAGGTTCTCAATCTCTATTGCTTCATTTGCCTAGCCCTGCGACCCTCTGCTGCTAAGCACTCTCCCTGTATGAAGCCCAGCTGTCCACGCATTCTGTTTGCGCTGCAGGACTGCGAAGAGTTTTCTGTTGACTCCTTTTCTCAAAAAAAAAAAAAAAACTTTCCTATTGAGCCTGTCCTTCAAAAGGATGTCCCTCACTCAGGGTAGCTGTCTATATCATGACACTTTCTACATAACATTAAATGCACCCCCGCAGTGCTGTTTATTTCACATTTGTTGTCATATTTTAAAGTTATATGTCTAATTAATTATGTTAACAACTAGGAGCCCAGCAAGCAATTCTAAATCGCAAGGCACTGCCCACCCTCCAGTCCGGCCCTGCCTCCCTCCCTGGGCCCCGCAGCAGCCATGGCTGCTGCTGGTCCTCAGCCTCCCTCTCCAGCCCTTGAAGCAGCCACAGTCGCTGCTGATCAGGCCCTCCCCAGCGCAGGCATGCATAGGACACTGCTGCCCCACCCCCAATGCTGCATGCACAACCTCCTCCTGTCAGGTCCACCTGTTATGGCATTCTGGTTAATTAGCATATTTCTCTCTCTCTCTCTCTCTCTCTCTCTCTCTCTCTCTCTCTCTCTCTATATATATATATATATATATATATATATATATATATGACTTTTTCTTAGTCCTTTGGTTGATCTCTCCCCTTTACCCCCGCCCCCCCCCCACCTTCCCGCTGAGGTTTGACAGTCTGATCGATGCTTCTCTGTCTCTGGATCTGTTTTTGTTCATCAGTTTATGTTGTTCATTATATTCCACAAATGAGTGAGATCACGTGATATTTATCTTCCTCTGACTGGCTTATTTTGCTCAGCATAATGCTCTCCTGTTCCATCCATGCTCTTATTGAATGAAGAAACTAAACTGCATTCAGCTTTGAAGACATAGCTGTGATACTAAATATTAATGTAAACTCAATGCTTTCCAATATGAAAAGCTGCAAGTCCAGGATTCCGCTCTTGCTGTTCTTTTTAAACATTGTACCAGATGTCCCTGCTAATGCAATAAGGTAAGAAAAAGATATAAAAGGTGTACACATTGGAAAAAATGTGAAACTGTCTTTCTTTTCCTATGACATGATTGTCTACATAGAATATCAATAAAAACTCTTGGAACTAATAAAATACTATGGCAAGATGAATGGACATAAGGTTAATATACAGAAGTCAATTGTTTTCCTATATATTAATAATGAACAAATGGAATTTGAAATTAAAAATACAATATCATTTACACTGGCCAAAAAAGAAATACCCAAGCATAAATCTAAATAATCCTTTTAAAAACCTGTGATGATCATAATCACCTTTTCTGTTTGGCAAAGTACTGGATGTCAGAGCCAAAATAAGAATTCGAGGAAAAGGAATAATTGAATGTTACCCTGAAATAACAATGAAGTCTTGATAGAGTAACATGGATAAATCTCAATGACATAATATTGAGCTGGAGAAGCCAGAAACAAAACAGAAGATTCACTATTATTTTATTAACATGATGTTCAAGAACAAAGAGTTTGCTCTATAACGATGGATATCAGAACAGTGTTTATATTTCAAGGAGGGTATCATTGGGAAAACACAAAAACCGGCCTTCTGTGGTGATGGTAATATGCTATATTCACCTCTTTGCTGGTTATATGGCTGAAATTAAATATAAAATGTTCCTCTATTAAATTCATTCTTATATGTTTATCTACTTTATTCAGTTTTTTTGCATTAATATCTCCTAACAATAGCATGCATTTTCATATACTTTAAATTTTATAGTGATAATTGGCATATTTCCTTTAAAGAAAATAAGAGACAGGAATTTGGGGGCCAGGAAGAAAACCATAAGGCCATAGATAGTAGTTTCATGTCAAAGCAGGACTGAAGAAATTATTGATAACTTATAACATAACATTATCACTAATATGTTTTGCAGTGCAATCTTAAATTTTCACTTTTTAAAAATATTATAGTTAGGTATATGGGAATCACTCATGCCCCTAATTCTGTTATGTGTCCAGGCTAATTATTTCACAGTCTCAACTAGAGATATTTTATAGATGTATCATTTGTGTTTCAAGAAATATTTATTTTTTATATTCTGACCAAAACCTCCTAGGGCTGTATACGGTATTTAAAGGATTGCCCTAGAGGATAAAATGGATGGCTAAATAAGATAAAGTACTCATTTGGAACAAATTCCTTCTTGCAGTTACATTATCATGAGAGCTTTTACTCCCTACTATTTAGTTGTAAGCATTGCTGACAATAGAAAAATAAGAAAACACATTTTTTCCTTCAGAACAGTTTTGTGTGGGAGAGTCAGGAAGGCGAATTGAAATCTACTGTGGAGAGATTTTCCAGCTCAATGTTGATGGAATATTTTTACATCATATTTTTACAAAATATCCAGGAGGCTTAGGAAAGTTACAAACAAGTAAACTGTTATCATTCAAGATGAAAAGTCTGAGGTGAATTAAACTTCCTACCTTTTGGACTGCTTTTATTATTAAGGAATTCTTAGAGCTTAATCAACACAGTCACTAGCCTGCACACTAGTACTAGTTTGAATAGCATTGCAAATTTGGTTTGTATAATTTCCTTCCTGTTATGTAAACAGCACACATTTAGAACAGTTTGATTATTTAAACCCAATGTACACATTAATTTAAATTCAATCTAACGAGCAAGAGATAAGGTATGTTAGCATGCCAGGTTTGGATAGCTGCAAGGTTAGTGATGCAGAGCCAAGAACAGTATTGTAGAACGAAAACCTCTATTACAATTCTATTACATGAAGACAGATGTATTGTAGGCCTAAGGATAGCATAAAACGTCTTCTGGCCCTTTTAAATCACAACAAGCATACTTCAGAGCTCTGAAAAGTCCTAACAGGCCCACGTGGACGCCGCAATGAGTCCTTCCTGCACATCTGAGTTGCACCTGCACCAATAATTTCTCTGTGCTATGAAGGCCCTGCCTTATTTCTATTTTCAGAGAGCATTGTTCTAAGTGATGAAGGTATAGTTTGAAGTGTGTATTTCACTCTTCAATACGTTATTTTCGAACTTGCGAGCATACCAATAGAACTATAGAAATATGAATTCTTAATGTTGTCAATGATGGTAAATTTCTGGCCAAAGAAATGCATAGTCATAAAACACATGTTCTGAAATCTTCATGATCTGAAATGATAGATCAGAGATATGACAAATCCAACACTGGTTTATGTTCCTCTAAGTGAAGATGAAAAGACACATTCCAAATATGTTATTTATCTGGAACCTAAGTCTTCAGATATTCTCAGATTTATAAAATATTTTGTAACTGTATCTATAAATAATATTGGTAGACAAACACAAGAATTGGCTATTTCCAATTTAAAAATTCTTCCTAATATCTGCTTAGATTACTTTTTATCTGGTTTCTATTGAAATATGCTTACGTATGAATGTAAACAAAAACTTGCTCATGGTTATGTACATGAGGAGTACAAAACTGCTTTACAGATAAAAGCAGAAAGGAAAATAAAAAAGTAAATCCAAATTCACAAAATTTTTTTCTATGGAATATGTCAACTAGATTCCATTAATGCCTTCCATTCCATAAATACATATATGTCTAATTTAAACTTGAATATTAATATTAGCTGAAATACAAAATATTAAATTGTGTGAAATGCTAACAACAAAGTGATTGCAATTAAATTAATTATATTCTGAAATATACAATCTCTTAAAATTACAATACAAGTTACATGACAACATACTGCATAATTTTCTGCTAAAATAGTGGAAAATGTGCAAATAATAGCTGGTATGAAATTATATTAATCAACTTGATTAACTGATAAGTATAATACACTATTTAAAATCTGGTAACTAGAGTAAATAAAAATTTGATGATCATTCTTTTTTAATATCAAATATACTTTTGGTTGTATATTCTTAAATATATATTTTGTCTTGAATATTAGAAAAAATGAAGGATATGAAATATATTAGAAGTGACCACTAGATTTTATTTCTAATACAAATAATATTTTAATATTTTTGTTGAAAAAGAAATGGGCTATTTAACTCTTTTTTTTAAAAAAATTATCCGTATTGCTGAAAGTATTACAGATGTCTCCTTTGTTGGTGTTTTTTCCCCCCATTGACCCTCCACCCTATACCTGCTCTTCCCAGACCTTCACCACTCTATTGTCTGTGTCCATGGATTATGCATATATGCATATAAGTTCCCCAGTTAATCACTCCCCTGAAGAAGAAAAATTTTATGCACATTGATACAAAACATTGACTTGTGATTAACATTCTGTCCACAGTCTCAGTGCTATAAATGCAACTGCTTTCTGCAAGAGTAGCTTCTAATCCTTTGAGACAGATACCAGAATTATATCTAATAGGAAGAGTAAAAATTTTCTTTCCTTGCTCTAGGCAAACTGTGTGTGTATGTAAGAAGATATCCATGTGGACAATGACATGAATTAAAATTGACCATATCAATAATTCTCAAACTTTTTTTCTTTGAAATTTTTGAGTGAAATTTTTTTAAAAATATATTTGAACAGAAGTTTGAATTGAGTCTCTCAACTGATATCAGAAGTTGAACTTGTTACAGTTAAAGAACTTATGCAACTTGATTTTGTGAAATTTTTTGTCATATCTTTCTCATTTTATTGGGATCTTCAGGGAAGAGCAAAATTAAATTTAAAGTTTCAGTTGATCATGTATCAGAATCATATATTTTGAATTAATTTTTGTTCTCTTTTCTGTCTTCTATTTATAATCAAAACTTGTAGTTATCTTACACTAACAATTAGATCTATGAACTAATCAGAATACCCTTACTCTGTTCTGCTCTAAATTTGTTGATGTGAGTAGAAAATGAGATACTTTCCTGAATCTAATCTAAGAGTGCTTTGCAGCCATGGGTAAGCAACATGTCCACAAGTTCAAGGTGAAAAAATTATTAGATTACTCCCAATATTTCACAGAAATATTTTCTAAATACTACCTTTTGGGAAAGGATTCTAATGTAAATGAGTCCAAATTGTGCTGTTTCTTCCACCATAATGATATAGATCAAATGCTCCCTTTTGCTGATCTTTGCTCAAGAACAAGTATAAGAGAGGCTGAACTTGGGCTACAAATGCTAAAAATCCAAAAATTAAAAAAGAGAAGGGTATTTAACTTTTGGAGCCCATGTGTCAAATATCACTGCTCCTTCTAGAAAGGGTTACACTGTCAAGGACAAGAGTCCTGAATAGCACAGGCAACCATAGGACAATCTCTGGTTTGATAGCTGAGACAGGTGCAGATGCCTACTGAACTGCAAAGCATAACCAATATCTGTTCTGAATAAAACTCCAGTTTTATAAAGAAGTTTAGTAAAAGATGATAAGTAATAATAAATTCTTGATTGCATGATCAGATGGAAATACAAGCAATTAAAAAGACTATAAAAGCGAGGGCCTTTAATAATGCAATATACACATATATACAATTACACACACACACACACACACACACACACACACACACACACACACACACATATATATATCACATTACAAAGTTTATATTAATGGTTGGTTAAAGATAGAATTTTTTTGAAAATGATATTAGAAAAATTAAACCACTTGGAAATAAAAGGTAAATGCTTTTATTTAGAAAAAAAGATAATTTCAATATGTTTTAACAATTTAATGTTAAAAATACAATCACAACAAAAAGAATATACTGGCGAACTATTTTATAAGTGAAATGCCTAAAGCAGAAACCATCCAGGATTGAAGGGCTCTTTAGTAAATTGTTGATGGTGTCATTTCTCTTCCATATCATAAGAGATGCACCCACCATAGACCCAGTCTCTTACACTTACAGGTCTTCCCTCTCTCTCACCTTCCAGGTTTCCCACAGCACATAGTCACCTTGACACATTATGCTAGGCTACAGGCGACAGGATTCACATTTGTTCACCTTCTGTATCTGAAAAAATTCTTCCTTCTCTTGACCTTTTTACATTTCTGAGTTCAGAGAGCACAGATTCATTCTTTCTGTCCCAAGCCTGCACATATTTTGTGTTTTGAAATAAATTACAATTATTGAGAGGGAAACCCTTTATGATTTTGCATTTACTGAAAATTAGTAAGAGATAGTTGATAAATGGTTGAAAATATGGGTCTGAAGGACTAGCCTGGGGAAATATATTTGGAGGTCATTATCTTGAAATTGTTGACATGGTTAAATTTCCTTTGAGAAATAGTGTTGGAGAGTGTGCAGATAAATAACCAAAGACTTAAGATAAAATTCTAAAGGGCATCATTAGAGAGAAGGCAAGAGAAGGAACAGGAGCCTGTGAGAAAAACATAAATTATAGCAGTAGGAAGATCAAGAGGCCGGCATTATCAAAATGAAAGGGAAGAGGAAATACAAGGGTCACTAACCTGTTATTGCCTTTAAAAAGTGAAGTAACATAGCGATTGTTGTACCAGAGAAAAAGATCACTCGATTTTGTATTAGATGCAGACACTGATGACGTAAACAACCACTCTCAGGGAAGGGGCAGAGGGCAGAGGATAACTTACAGTCATCAGAGAGGCAAGATTCCGTGACTACTTCAGACAAGAGCTGAGAGCTGAAGTGTTCTATTTGTTTGTTCAGAGAACTGAATTGTAAGAGGTGCTTAGAGACTCAAGAGCCCATCCACAGAATAGAAGTAACCAGGATTTGGAATATTTAAACATTTTTTTCATAATAGGAACATAGGAGAAAAAAATGAGGATTTCTTGGTTAGAGAAAAAAAAGGCATTGCCCTGGCTGGTGTGGCTCAGTTGGTTGGGATTCATCCCATGCACTTAAAGTTACTGGCTCAGGGCAGAAGGCCGGGTTGCAGGCTCGATCCATAGTGGGGGGCATGCAGGATGTAGCCAATTGATGTATTGCTCTCACTTCAGTGTTTCTCTTTCTCTCCCTCTCCCTTCCTCTCTCTCTAAAAAGCAATAAAACAATTTTTTAAAAAAGACATTGGTGATGATGAATAGTTTATATAAAAATATTTGCAAGATTAAGAAGAATTGGATGTGTTTACATATCTTCAAAAGATACCAATAGAAGCACTATTTTGAAATTAAAGATAGATATTTGACTAAGAAAAAAGGTTTCTAATAAAGACAAAGTAGAATTTTTCTATTAACTTATCATTTCAATGGGCAAAACTCGTGCATTGTCAAAATAAAGTATGAGGAAAATAGTACATTTGGTTTCCACCACAAGATTAGATAACATCTCCATCATCTAACATAATTGTTTTTCTGTGTGTGTGTTTGGTGATAACATTTAAGGTCTACCCTCTAGGCAAATTTTAAGTATATAATACAGCATTTTTAATTATCATCACCATGCTGTGCATGAGATTATTTTGCAACATATGAGTATATGAAATAATCACATTGTACACCTTAAATTTACATGTTAAATGCCAACTATATCTCAATCAAACTAAAAAATAACAGTGCATTTGTAAGTTTACAAAAGAATACTCAAAAACAATAGGAACTCTTCTGTGTATTCTTTGCTCTCTTGTGCATTTCTGGTAATGAAAAATGTTGCCATCCAATGTAGAGGAAATTAACTTTCCTCAAGTGCAAGTATCCATGGTATAAAGACTGCATATTATACCTTAAAACATTGCAATGGAATAAATACAGCTTTGGTTTATAAAAAGGTTTTATGTTTACTCACTTTCTGAGGATGTTGAATTTAATATTATTCAGGAAATAGTATGGTAGACCCTGGTTACCTTCATGTCCACAGGCCTGTGGGGATGCATGTTGATAAGACAGAGTCTATCTTTATAACATGCCTTATACCTTTATTATATTGTTATACAGAACATTGCATAACAATCTTCAGAGAAGTTATTTAGACAGACATCTAAATAAAAGAGTATACTGCAATGCTTGTTAAACATATAAATAAAAGAACATAGGTGTTTTATTGTCTGTACTAGAGGCCCGTTGCACGAGGAGATTCGTGCAGTAGACTTTCCTTCCCCTGGCTGCCGGCACCACTTTTCCTCCGGCACCCGGGACCCAGGCCTTCGCTCTGGCCGCAGCGGAGAAGGCAAGCCTCTTCAGTCTTTGCTGATGGGCTGGTGGGCGTAGTGGAGTGACACTAATTTGCATGTTTCTCTTTTATTGTGTAGATGGTTACAGAACATTTCTAAACAATGAAAGATCAATTTTCCTAAAAAGAAATAAGGAAAGAGATGTGTTGATTTGGAAGGGATCAGAAAGGAAGTGGTATTTGCACTATAATTTAAGATGATGGAGGACATTTTTATCTATTGGACATTTCCAATATGAGCATGAGCAAAGACAATATTATAAAATATGTGTCATATTTAAAGAATCAAAAGTAATTGGTAATACCAAGAGCAACAGACGTGTCCAGGAAGGCAGATATAATAAGGCTGAAAAGCTGGGGTGGTGGTGGTAGGGATGTCAGATGTGAAACAAGAGATATCCCAAAGGCTAGCCTTTCAACTGTAAATCTTAGACACGTATGAATTTGAGGAATAAATGGTTAATTACAATAAAAAGCAATAATACACAGATTCTCTATAGTAGATATTGGGAAAGTAAAATCTACACATAAAAATGTACCTAACAACAAATACATTCCTTATTTGGTCCCAAATTTTTACAAACTGTACAATTAAAATTCAGCAAAGTCACCTGTACCTATTTCAAATTGTTCCAGTGGTTGGAATTACTTTGCAGTAGTTTTATAAGGTTTGTTTTTTTCTTAATAAACTGTAGGTGGGAAGAAAAATGTAGGGAAACACCATCTGAAACTGACATTTGTCATTAAGCTGACTCAACAAAATCAATTATCATGTATAATTCATCAGTGGTCCAATGATCATACTAATGACTCATCCAAACTAAAAAGATTATAAGTGTATTACACAGATATTAACTTGTCAATTGCTGACAGATTTATGGATTATGTAAATAGATAAAATGCAATCTTATTAAATGTGCTAATGATGTTTAAGTGAATAGCAAAAATTCATTATGAAATGTGCTTTGCCACACAGATTTTCTTCAGCATAAAGAAACATGTTATTTTCAGTAGATACTACTATATACCTCCAAAGTCAAAAGCAAAGAAGAAGTGTTTTCTGAGTGAATCTTCTAATATTGTTCAGGCCATTGAATTAGCACAGTTTATGTAATATACATATAATCCATATACATAAACAGGTTGTATGCTAATTAGCAGAGCGTCACAACCACTCAGGAGGAGGCTGCATCATGACCACTCAGGAGGAGCTGTGTGTAGATGGGCGGGAGGGGACTGTGTGCTGCCCTCACCCCAGTGGCCTCGGGGAGGCTGGGGCCAGAGTGGAGACACAACACACAGGAGCATCTACCCCAACCCCAGCGGACACAACGCGGGCCAGGCGCGGGTCCCAGCCCCCCGCAGGTGCCTCCTCGCATGATGTTGGGCCTGAGGGCGGGTCAGAGTGACACAACACACAGGAGTGCCTGTCCCCACCCCAGTCGACACAGCATGGCGGCCGGCACTACGCAGGTCAGGCACAGGTCCCGGCCTCTGCAGAGTGCCTCCTCACATGGCGGGGCACCACCTCGCGTGATTTCAATAGCACACTCGGCCTTTAGTATAAAATAATAACAATTATAACTAGAAAATCTTTAAACATTTTAATGTTTTAAATAATGTACATGGATTCTATTTAACTATGTAAATGTGTATATTGCAAATGAAATTATAGCAAACTTCTAATTTAAACAAATCATCCTGTATGTGATTGGGAAAAAAAGGTAATTACTTTTTTGTAATATATGTAGAAAAAATAGTTATTTTTATTTTATAGAAATTATTATTTTTAAATATGTAATTTTATATACTGTGAATGGATTATTTTATAAATAATCAAGAAAATATTACAGATATGAATATTCAAATTAGGGAAAAATTACCAAGAGAGATTGAGCAGCATTAGATATTAACACCGAAATATATACACACATTGAGAACCATTTTTGAAATAATAACTTCAGAGAGACTTCTAAATACACTTCTGATGGTCAGGAATCTGGTCTTGTTTGATAAATATATTTCCTTGGTTTATTCATTTTATTTCTACATAACTGTCTAAATCCTATCTCTTAAGGAAAATAACTAAAATATTTGAATCAAAAAATATTCTATCGTTAAATCATTGCTGAAGTCCATATACATAATACAAATTCTTAAATTAGTTGGCCTTATTCATATGAAATTAGATTGGTCTATAGGCCCAAGAAAAAGGGTCAAGGAATTTTGTGAATTTTTATGGGAGAGTAAAGATAATGAGAGTATTTTGTTTAGTTAAAAATTGAAGGCAGCTTGCCCAGCTGGTGTGGCTCAGTTGATTGAGAGTCATCCTATACACCAAGAGGTCACCTGTTTGATTCCTGGTCAGGGCACATGCCCGTGTTTTGGGCTTGATCCCCAGTAGGGGGCGTGCAGGAGGGAGCTGGTCGATGTTATCTCTTTATCCCTCTCCCTTCCTCTCTAAAAATTAATAATAACATATTTTTTTAAATTGAAGGCAACTTGTCAAAGCTGCTTACTATCAAGCGTATGTTGTAAAAAGTTTTCACCATATCTTAAAAAAATTCTCTAAGAATTATTTTGTTTTTTTTTATTTTCTTATATCTCAACTCTATGGATGCAAATTTATATACATGTGTGGGTTTTTCCAGCTGGAACAAGTAAATATGCTAATTCTCTCATAACTAACATACAGTATCATCTATAATATTTTGTTCAATTACCAGAGACATTATTTAAATATCATATTAAATTACAGCTTCAATAATTTTTTGTCTATGCTTATTTATACCATCAATTTATCATTAAAAACATTATCCACCTTCCAGCAATCTGTATGGCTTAGCATCATTTCTATGTGTAATACCATATTAAATTTATTCCCACATTGTCGCCTGTAGAATTTTTCACCCCAATAAGCATTTAGCATAAACACATAATATTTATGCGACAAATAATATAATAAACAATGCAAATATAAATGACTAATATACTTTAAAAAGTTATTTCAAATAAAGTGTTCAATTGTTTTTGATGTTGAATCTGTAAATGCACCAGTATTTTTAAGCAAATATTACAGTGTTTCCATACTTGGCAATAACATGCTTGGCACTCAAATTGTGTTTAGAATAAGTGAACATGTAAATTTAAAACAAAAACAACTGATTTTAACAAAGTGGAGCATACATTTTTCTTGCAAAAATTTAGAGAAAAACACACTCCCCATTCAAGTCTGAGTTCCACAAGCATCATAAAATGGCACCTTGAACCCATGAAGTAGTGAGGAATACTATTCCAACAACATCTGCATTTGTAATATGTTTTTTATTTTATTTTTGGCATTAACATTCATTTTCTTTATCCTGGCATCTGAAGGCCCAGAGGGTGCCCATGCCTCATTGCTTTAACACATGCTGTTTCAGTTGCTGAAAAGAATATGAGGCAACCGATTTGGGGGCAAGGTGGGGAGAGATACAGTTTGTGTCCAGCTGTAATTAAAGCATTAACATGAAAGGTCCTGTCTAGATAAAATGTTCCAACCTTACGTATCAGGATGATAGTAGCTCATTTTTTACATAATCTCAACTTGTTGATTGAATGCCTGTTGTAGCAATTCTTACCAACACTTTCAGCAACTCTTACATTTTATGGTAAAGAAAAATTTGAAGCAGACTGACATAACGTAGTAAAGTTTCACATTTACCTGGCAACTAGATATTCTAATAAATCATGCAGAAAAAAAATAAAACAACATAAAAGAAACTCTTCCATAGCAAATGCCCAACTTACTTTAAAATAATATGGAAGAAAATCTGAGCTTTTCAAAAATAACAGTTTTGCATTAAATTATTTTTCCAGACCTTAGCAGAGATAAGTCCTTGCTGCAATTTGTGAAGCAATTTTAAATCAAACTCTGACAAAACGGTGCTTATGAGAATACCATACTGTTGTTCAGATCAACCTTCCTGATGAAAAAAACAACAAGATAAACCGAATAAAATGTTACAGAAAAAAACAAGTGTGAAGCTAGACAAGCAGTGATGATCTGGGGAAAGGCTTGGTCCAGGGATGAAAGAAGGGCCCGACAGGTGAGTGCAGTCTTTCATGCTGCCTTGCCCACTGAAGGATCTTGTTTAGCCAAACAGAGAGAGGGGAGGCTGAAAAAGCGGAGTAGGGTATTTGGCCATCTCCTGTGTCTGTGGTGACAAAAACTGGAGTTCAAGACCCACCCAAGAAGAGAGAAACCTGTGAAATCCACTAGAATTAAAGTTGGGGCCTTGAAAGACTGCACATTAGACAGCAATAAGGGAGAACCAAAAACAGACTAGCCTCCCAGAGGATTCGCCCAAAAGAAAAATATAGACAACATGTGAATGCAGCTAATGACATATTAAACTGAAATTTGACAGCATGAACAGAGCAGCAGCGATGGCCCTGTGCGAGTTACAAATGCCAAAGTCTCAAATGTTCTTTCTTCCCAATCCGGTGTCTCCTTACAGGGTGCGCCAGTTTTAAAAATGCATTTTCTAACACAACGTTGACACTCAGTCTAATAAATTTGACCTGCTCTCTTGCCTGATGTGTAGTTCTGAGACGGAAAGCTTCGGCAGAGCCCCCCAATCCTGGCTGCTCCTGTACGTTGTCTAATACGGTTGCAGCCAGTGACCTCAGCGATGGATTTGGAGCTCTCTGCCCTGTCTTGGTTCCCATTTCCTTCCTGGTCTTTTCTATCCTATAACCTTTCTCAGCTTCATAATAAGTATGTGTACACATCTTTATTTCTCCCACCTGATCGGGACCCACTTGAGGGCAGGAATAATTGCAAACTGAGGACTCAAGAAATATATTTCATGACTGACCGAGCATTTTATATGCATCCAAGTCAAGGATCAGACAGTATGTATAACGCCACAGTGCATGGTCAGCTTGAAGAACTGTCCCCTGGAGCCAAAATGCCAGTGAATTCTGCCTGCGTGTGGGTTTTGAGCACTTGCTGTGTGTTATGATGCGCTCAGAGTATGGAAGCACAGTGTGTGGCCATTTACCTTAGGTATACCTTCACAACGCTCACAGAAAAAATTCCCTATTTTGGTAGCTCAAGTTTTATAAATCTGTTCTTTGTCATTCTGTTTATATCTTGGGGCCAAGGCACTGGCTTTGTCTATTGGTTACAAAGAAGGTTCTGGGCCAAGAGGAAGATTGTCTTCCTGCTCATGGCTAAGGCGAGGTCTTTTCATACAAACAAGGTTAATACTAATAAACCAGGAAGCTGGACCTTAGTCGGATTTGAGAAGCAGTGGCTAATAAAGCAGCAGAAAACAGTGAACAGCCATTCGATCTATTAGCCCTGCTAGAGTCAGTCAGTTGATGGCCAAGAACTGAAACACCCCCTGTTAGGAAAGGAAACTGTTTCTGTTTCTGATCCAACATACCCAGGTGCACTGTGAAGTCGCACCCGCACAATGCGAACCTGTCAAGGCCAGGTCCTGGCAAGTGTAGAAAGCAATAGTGTGGATTTATTTTGACTTCAGAATGTGAAAAATATGCCATGGAATGTTCTTTCTTGCTGTGAAGATAAATAGGAAGAAACAGTTCTCTTTTCCAAGGAGTAGGGGTAACTAAACTTAAGTATGCCCGGGATCTTTAATGCCTAATGCAGGCAGCCTCCTCTCTCACTCTCTTGTCTTCTCTCTGGTACTGAAAGATGATGATAATGTTAAAATTCTCCTCTAGGTCCTCTTACAGTTTATAAATAAGATATTGATTGAAAGGTATTTTTCCTTTGAAGTCTACAAATTAAAGTGTGGCATCTTTATATCAATACTACACTTTAGAAGTAAATACTTTCTCCAAGAAGTGGCTAAAATATTGCATCATTAATTTTAAAATGCATTAGCATCTTGTCATTCTCTACAAGTTGTTCTTTCTAACATCTCATTTTGCCCTTAGGTGATTCAGCTTTGTGCAAATAGGAACAAGTTACATATTGATATTTTTCATCTTTTCAAGTTAAAAAAATCCACAGAAATGAACGGCATTTTCTTCCATGTATCACCACACTAACAGCTCTTTTTCAGGGTAAAAATTTAAAAGACGTCTTGCTGTATATAACATGCTCGAATGCTTTTATATCATGTATGCCATTCTTTATTCTCATTTTTGCCTTATAGTGAATTCAAATAAGTTCTATTCTATTCCCATTTATAACCACACTCTCTTTAAACATGATAATGTCCTTGCCCGGCCAGTGTGGCTCAGTAGTTGAGCATCAACCCATGAACCAGCAGGTCAGGGTTCGATTCCCAGTCAGGGCACATGCCCAAGTTTTGGGCTTGATCCTCAATAGGGGGCATGCAGGAGGCAGCCAATCAATGGCTCTCATCATTGATATTTCTATCTCTCTCTCCCTCTCCCTTCCTCTCTCTGAAATCAATAATAATTAGCACTAAAATTTTTTTTTAAGATAAATATGTCTTTACTATCTGGAAACAATCTTTGTATAACCTAATACCCACTAAATAACAATACATACGTGTGTATGCGCGAGCGCGCGTGTGAGTGTGTGTGTGTGTGTGTCCTATTTGGGTCTGAATGTCACAATTTTGTCTTTATGGTATCATTAGGCTTTGAAGAAAAAAATCATAAGATAATTGGGACGTATGCTGGCATCCTATCTTTGAGGATTTTGGAACAAAACCTGTATATGCAGCAAATGCTCTTGCCATACTTTGCTCATTTGAGCACATATCCTGCCTCTATAGAAACAAGCAAACACAAAAACCAGAAACAGAACATGGAGAAAGGTGCTCAATCTGCCCAGAGCCTCTTTGAGGTGTCCATGTGCACATTTACTGTGTAATAATAAAACTCCACTAAGGAATTGAATCTCTCCTAAAAACCCTTATTGGGATTACTGGGCAAACCATATAGTAACGTTATTTCCAGCAGTTCTGCCTGGCAGAGTTGGCCCAGAGTAAATGTTGCATCATTTGGCAACAGCACGATTTTATTTCTGGGAAAACTGCAGGCTGTTGCTATTTAAAACAAAAAATTTAAGGTAAATCTTCGGGAGCAAAGGCAAAAAAAAGTGTAGTGTTAATCATTTCTCTTGGTGATTTTGTTCATTTTGCATATCATATTTTTTCCACTTCCAAAATATGCCTACTTCTTAGATAATTGAGAAAGTTAACATTTTTGGGTTTTGTTTGTTATTTATGTATTTTACTTATGAAATTTACTGGGGAGATGTTAGCTAATAAAATTCTATAGTTTTCAAGCGTACAATTCTATGACACATCATCTGTATATTCAATTGTGTGTTTACCACCCAAAGTCAAATATTTTGACAAAAGTATTCCTACTCTTCCTGTCAGAGAGGGATACATGTTCATTCACATTAGCAATAGTTTGGCAATGGGCATATTGCATCATTTTAAACCTCATGGCCTATGTACAAATGAGAAAATCAAAATGTGAAAAAACTGGAAACTACTAGAAAATAAGGGTCACTCATTCTAATATATATATTCTATTAGAACTTTTCTATGGAATTTAACATATAAATTATGATATGAGTTGCTAGGGCTGCCATAACAAAATTCAACAGGATGGGTGGCTTAAACAACAAACATTTATTTCTCACAGCTGTGCCCAGGCATCTCTGGTGTTTCCTCCTCTTCTTATTAGGACACTAGTTCTATTGGATGAGGGCTCCACTCTTATGACTTTATTTAACCTTAATTATCTCCTTAAAAGCCCCATCTTTTCAACCTATGAATTCTGGGGCAATACAATTCAGTCCAGACAGTTACTAAAACTAATTAGGATATTTTTCAAGGTTGGAGTAGGAAAACAAAAAGAAAAGAAAATGATTTGATTGACTCTTTTCAGCAAAAAGAAATCTACTTTATTTTTAATATCCAATTAATAAATCCCACTGTTGTGCAGAGGATCAGTGCTGCAGTGATGTTCTGGCCTTTGAATTCTCTTATTCTCTACATGAACATATCCAATATTAAAAGCATGCCATTGTTCTTTAAGTAAAATAGACTATTTTAAAAAAACTTGAAGTAAAAACTAATGATTGCTTTTTAGGAAGTCTCTTACAGTAGGATATCAGTAGTAAAATTAAAATTTTTTGTGTATAAAAGTTTTACTTCCTTCAAGTTTGTCTTTTTCATCCCCTGATCCTGGAGGTCGTAGAATATTAACTCAGAATAGCACCAGATGATAGGTTTATTGTTTTCAAATACATCTTGGGGAAGGGGGGGGGGCAAAATAAAAGTATATGATATCAAACAAACTATATAATTTTTTAAATATATCTTATTGATTTTTTTTTACAGAGAGGGAGAGGGATAGAGAGTTAGAAACACCCATGAGAGAGAAACATCAATCAGCTGCCTCCTGCACACCCCTACTGGGGATGTGCCCGCAACCAAGGTACATGCCCTTAGCCAGAATCAAACCTGGGACCTTTCTGTCCACAGGCCAACACTCTATCCGCTGAGCCAAACCGGTTAGGGCGAACTATATAATTTTTAAAAATAAAATTCCCAATTTACTATTCTGATTTTCAGTGAAAAAATATTACCTGAAGTACAATAACTCCATAGGAACACTGGGAGCCTCCCTGGCAAAGATGACCATCCAATGTCTTATTTCTCTCTTTGATTCCTAGCAGGACCAATTTTTCCCTAAGATCAGAGAACTCTGAAGTTGGACTAGACATCTGAACATCTTTCTTAGAAAGCTATCCCATTTTGGTGATGAGTTAATGTATAAATATAACTTGAGATCAAGAATATAGAAGCATATTCAGTAGTTTTTATACTTCTTTAATCTCCTTTTTCAAATATGCTCTTTTTTCCTGCTAGAGTAAGTGTATCTTCCTATAATTTCATAATATTTCTGCTAAAAAAGGAGGACATGAATAGAAACCCAAACCTTGAGGCCTCATTAGACCGCTCTGAATGACCCAGAAGTATATTCTGGTTATTGGGGTTTCTTTTCAGGATGGGTTAAGGTTATGCCTTTCTGAAGAGCTGTAATAGCAATGGTAGGAACGTTTCTGTTTGATTTTGAATTACCCAATTAGGAGGTCACAGAGACAGGGACTCGAGTCTTAATGGTACTATTTTCAAATCTCTCTCTAAAGCTGTATTTTCTATTTAGAAAGTGTACTAACTTTATCCACAAAAGTTACAAAAAGTAAAGCTCACTAATAAAATAATAGAACTACAACTATTAAAACCTTCAGACACCTTGAGCTTGTGTGGCCTAAACTACTGTTATTACATTTGATTATATTAATGTCAATTCCATTTAGGATCCACAAGTTTTATTCTTATGAGTTAATATGAGGACATCCCATGCATTTTACTCCATGATCCTAGGTTCTACCTTATTTGGGCTACCATAACTAAATTACCACAAGAGATAAATACCACAATATCCATAACAGGTTCTTGTTGCATTTCTTAAAGACTTACATAAAGTGACTCTGAAAAAAAAAAGTGACTCTGGGGTATTGGATTTCTAGAAATGACAGCAGAGAGGAACCCTCCTTCAATGAACCATCATTGTAAAAGACATTATCAAGTAGAGCAACACTCCAAGGAGTTGAATCTTAGATTCATATTCCCCCCCGCAAAAAAAAAATATATATAAGATTTTCTCCTGACTACTGAGCATTCATTCTAGCAAGAGACTTCAAGCTGAGAATTCATAGGAAGATTCCAGAAGCCATGGTCTCAGATGTCATTAAAACACTGCAGGCAAAATTTAGCCCATGGGAAAACAGAATCTTATTAGGGATTTCCTTGCTAGTAAACAGTTTGTTCTATTCAAAGACATTTCAGCCTGCTTTATAGAAACTGTTTATCTCCACTCAAACTTTTTTTCTCACCTTAAGGACTTATTTCAGCTGAGATAAATTATACATGCATTTTCAGTAAATTCTGTGCCCCTTTAAATCCCTATTTAATGTGAAAACACAGTTTCTTTCAAAGTCCACCTGATCACTTGGTCTTGAACATTCATAAAAGCCTGGGATTCCTCTTAGCTAGCTGAAGAGGAATTTGAGCTATAGCAATACTAGTATTTCTTGCTTTAAATATATAAATACTCTAAGTCAAGTGGAACAGCTCATGAACAGGCTACACAAAACAAAACAAAACCAACCAGCCAACAAACAAACCCCAATTCATTTAAAAATGCCCAGCTAGAATCTAGGATATTTTCATTGCACGAATTAGATCATCTAAGCTCTGGTCCAAACCCTGTTCACTTCCTTGCACTAGGTTGGCTCACTGAGCACAAGGTGCAGAAGAAAGAGATCACAGTGCTAAGGGGACATACCACAGCTTAAGATGAATGAAGTTCAGTAAACTAAATTTGTCACAATTGGAGAAATACATTTTCAGGCATTTAAACTATTCTTATGGGGCAAGAAATAAGATTCTTTTATGATGTTCCAAGATTAGAACAAGGGCAGCAGTATGAGATGTTCAAAGGACAATATTTCAATTTTATTTCACCTCAGTCATTGTAACTTTTTGAGGCAGAAAGGGCTGTCTCAGACGATCAGTTACTGTCCTTGATCAAGACAAGCTGGACAGCTATTTGGCAGGAAGATAGTAGGGATCATTTCACTGCTTGAAAGGGTGTTTAAAGTAATTGATGTTTTCTGGAACTGTGTGTTTATAATTTTAGGGTTTGGATAAGGTTAAGAGACACACATCACTAAGTTAATGGCATTACTATTAAAAGTGGGATTTAAAATGGTCCTAAAATTTTTGAGATATAGAAACAAAGTAGAAAAAAATATAGTTTTGAGCTATTCATAATAGGAGACTACATTCTATAGCTGCATATTTAATGATATGTAAAGAGTTATGGGTTCCAATGTTGGATATTCTACTATCTAACTGTATAATCCTGGAGATGTATCTACATTATTTGTACAATAGGCATATAAAATTGTGCATATTTGAGGTTAAGTTTTATGAGAATATAAAAGAAAATGATCAATATGAAGTACTGTGTAGCACAGCCAATATTTAGCAGTGAATTAGAAAGTTTTAATATTATATTTTATTATTCAATATGCTGGGCTGTATGGCTGATCTCACACTATAGACTTAGAATAACACCTTTAATGTATACAATTTTAAGATTAACTATACATTTTCCCTGAAATAGTTGACAGGCTAAATCTTGATGAAAACTTTCAATTCTCCTAAAATCATTAAGGGCTAATAACAAAACACTTCAGCACTATAGACAAGAAAATGTCTTTCTTCTGAACTAATTTTTCATGAACCTCTTACCCACCCTTTTGTTGTACTTGCCACATGTAATTAGTCATTTTCTTTCTTCTCATTACTGTTTCACAGTCAGTTTCTTCTAACATATTTAATCATAATTCATTTAAATATCTAGTGTTTATCAATTTATTTTCACATTTTTTTTGTAAAATGCTGGATGTCTGTTGTGTTTATTATCTGAAAATAGCTAAATATTCTTTTGTTTATTTTTCTATTAGAGAAATATTCATTTAGTTGCTGGGTTCTGCGAGCTTTTAAAATAACCTATGAATTGCCCTGGCCAGTGTTGCTAAGTGATTAAAGCATCAGCCCACACACCAAAGGATCTTAGGTTCCATTCTAAGTCAAGGGCAAGTACCTGAGTTTCAGGTTCCATCGGGCATGTACAGGAGGCAACCAATCACCAATCGATGTGTCTCTCTCACATGGATGTTTCTCTCTCTCTCCTCCTCTCCTCCTCCCTTCCTCCCTTCTATTCTCTCTAAAAAATATCAATGGGTGGAAATAGCCTCAAGTGAGGATTAACAACAATAAAAAAAAAACTTGTGAATTTAGCATTGCTACAATGATGAAGAGATTTATATTCCACCCCCCTGGTCTTAACAGCCATCTTTGATGATGTCTAAACTAGGCTCTTCGATAAGCCTTTTGGAAATAGAAACCTCTCTAGGACTATGAACTCTCATTGTCATTTGCGTTTTATACCTATTTATTACATTGAGAGCATATACAAAATTCAGAAGTAGAAAACAAAAAAAAGATCAATTTTTTCTTTTTCTTCCAGAATATCAGTGTTATAGCAACTACTACTTATGAAGGCTCAAGTGATATATCCAAGTCATTGTGTTGCTATAACTCACAGTTTGTGTGTATTTCAAAGGAACCTTATTGCCGTTTAACACCAGCAAGTTTTATTGTGCTTTGCTGAAAAAATTCAAGAGTTAAGTGTAAAGAGGCAGTATAGATGAGGCGTGTTGGCCAAGCAGTGAAAGGCAACACACCGTTTATTTGGTTCAATTCGCACAGTCCATCATCGTTATGACCACTAAATCCACTCGTATTTTTACACTATTTTATGCTCCGGTATCAAGCAACTATTACTCCATACTGTGCACTATTTTCTCTATGACCGATGGCAATCGCTAGGGGGAAAGCCTTTTCAGCAGTATAAAACATTACTCCACATGAAACTGATGTATTATAGTGGAGACAGATTTATTAGGCCAAGGAGACATGACAAACGGCACACGTGGACCTAGCCGGTCCCATTTGTTTTTAGTGAGTTCTTGATTCCCATGTGCATATTTTAGATTTCCCGAAACAAACACATTTCTCAAAGGAAACAGAACAGAGTCACAGCCAAATCTTAGCATGTTCTTGGTGTGAGTAGACCTCAGCTTGTTTACAGAGGCAGTTAGCTCTTCAATTTGCCTTCTCAAATCCAATGGGGTAGTGACAGCTTTCTTTGTTGCCCCTCGGCTGTAATTTGTTGTTGTTTATTTTATTTTACCTTCTTCAGAGAAAATGACAATGTTTTGGAACTACTGCCTAGCTCTTAATGAATTCTATAATACACGATCCCATACATAAAATTTAATGAAAATTAATTCTCCCACCATAGCCTCACAGTATTGAGGACATTGTCATAAAAAAAAAAAAATAGAGCATTTATTCCAAAGAGAGTGACTTCCTTACTAATATTTACGCACTGCCCAATTAATGTGAGGGGTACAAACGTAAAGATGGAATTCAAATTCCTAAACATTCATCAACCATTGGCCTTGAAAATAGTAAAAAATTATTTTGCTAAGTGAACTAAAAATCTATCTCTCTCAATTTAATGCACAATATGTACAAAGTCAACACCAAACAAACCAGAATTAAGATTTTTGAAAGACATGTCTTTGTAAGATAGCTAATAGGTTGCACACATGCCCCTTTCTAAGTAGAATGTGCTATAGATTTGAGCACCTTCCCACTGTGCTGGGCTCCTGGGCCCTCCCTGATATTCAAAGGAGGTCCCTCACTCAGGAAACTATGCTTGAGCCATACTCTCCCAAGATTCTAAACTCTTTGCTTGTATTACCACTGGGCACTTTACAATTGCTAGTCCTCTCTCAAATAGCACATAGATTTAAACAGTTAAGACTGTAACTATGACAGTTATTCATCAAGTGAAGTTCGTTCAGGCACTTGTGTCCTTCACATAACTTTGTATTCATTATTCATCCCCACTAGAATATACATTCCCTGAAGGAAAATCTTGTGTGTTTTATTTTTTCCAGTGGCTATATGATTGTGTGGCACAGGGTATATAAACGTTGTGAAAGAAGAAGATAAAAGAATAAAATCTTCCCTATATCTTGTACTCAGCTGTCTACATTTATTTCATCACAATCAGATTTCAAAATTTTTATGAACATGTGTTTGCAAGTTAGTTTGAGGATATTTTAAACTGTATTAAAATTGTGTCAACACTCTGTTCACATTGCATTATCTCTTTTAAGGATACTTACCCTTTCACATGCTTCCACCAACAAAAGAACTTAAGAAATTTCCACCCTGGTAGGTGTGTGCCATGTGTGTAGTTGCTTCATTTATCTATGTGTTTTCATGATTACAGAATTCATTAGAATATAGATTAGTGGAAACTAAAAATAATGAAGGAAAAAAGAAATTGAAATTCTCCAAAGATGTGATATATAAGCATATTTGCAAATGCATCATTTAAGCAATTTTACATATGATGAATGAGTTTTTAAAATTATAATTACCAAAAACTAAAATAAAAATAAATAAAATTATAATTACCACCCTAACTGGTGCAAAATGGTTAGCACATTGGCCTGCTGACTGAAAGGTCCCTGGTCAAGGGCACATGCCTGGGTTTCCGGCTCAATCTCCAGTGGGGGGTGTGCAGGAGGCAGCCAATCAATGACTCTCATCATTTATGTTTCTATTTCTTTCTCCCTCTCCCTTCCTCTCTGAAATCAATAAAAATATATTTTAAAAAATAAAGTAGGTATTAAAAATTATAATTACCAGAGCAAAATAAGATTTTTTGAAAAATCTATGCTCAACAAAATAGAGATAAACAATTATATAAATTATTAACATGGAATACACTCAAATATTGAATGTTAAATATCTCTTAGTGGTGTTCAATGTAATCTCTAAGTTACATTGTAAGTATATGTCAAAGGTACTTTTATAATTTAAAAGATAGTGCATTTTCTGAACATTTCTTTATTTATGTTTTAGTGTTTCATTAAAACATTACATGCTTTACCTAAGAATTTTATGGAACAAATTTAAGCTTTTCAATATTTATTGTATACCTCAAAACACTTAGTAAGAAAATTAACAAGTCAAATTTTAAAACTGCTTTGAAAATTTATTTTTTAGAACAAATTTAACTTCAGTATTTGGAGAAAACAAAATGGTTAATTATTGCTCATAGTATATTTTTATAATATAATTTTTCATAAATTGATGCTACTCCAGCTTGGCAACAAATCTCTGAAAGATACTTTATCTGTATTTTTATTAGAAATCATGGCATTTAAGAATTTTAGTTTCTTTATCACAATAGTGTCATCCATTTTAGGTTACTTCCGTTTAATAATGCTTAAAAACTATGATTTATTGCTTCTGTAAAGCACCAAAACTGAATTTAAATGCAAAACTTAATAACACTGCCTCCTTCTACACCTTTTACAAGAAGTTGAATCTATCATTAGTCTTTGAATAAATTTGTTTTAAAACTCAATCCTCTTGACAGGTAATATTTTTTTTCTCATTGATCAAAGCAACATTTGTATATTCATACAAAAACCTCTAAAACATATACAGAAAACCACAGAAAACGTATAATGAGTCATCAATATGGTTATACTTCAAGACTGGAATCCAGGAGACAAACCAATCACTTTCAAGCAATGAATAACACCGCTCCACTTCCCAACAGAAAAACGAAAAACATTCAGGGATAATCTACTGCTTTCTAAGTAATATGAGCCTGCCCATTTTTTTGATAGTTAATCTCTCTTATTCCACTGGATTAAATTATTGAGTTCTCATTTTCTGTTAAATCAATGGCTCAAAGAAGCAGTACATTTGGTGATTAAGGAAACTAACAAACAAACCAAAAAGCACACTTAATCTTTTTTGAAAGATAACAGAAGGCACTTGGAAAACAATCTTGGTTGTAAGTCGTTCTTGGGCCCTTTAACATATGGCCTCAAGAGTCAGCACTTGGCGATGGAAATTTGTTATTTCGTCCCTTTTTTTATCCTGGGTAAAATCATTAGGTTTTTGGATAACAACATTAACATTTCTTTTCTCCTTTCAACTGCTATTGCAGGACCTTACTTTATGTCACATTTATTGCTGCCAATGCCCTCACTGCCTCCTGACAGCCTGAAGTGTGCGCAACGCTGGCAGGGTGACCTCTGGAGTTGGAATGGGGATTGACTGGCAGACTGGCCTGTGTGACTAGCCCGGGACAAGCTTCTTCCTCTGGGCTGGCCCAACACAGCGGGCCTTGGCCCTGCGCGCTAAGCCCGTCTCCATATCAGTTCTGCACTTAACGGGGACAGAAACAGGGACAGTAATAGATGAGGAGAGAAACAGGAAAGAGAACAAAAGATATGACTTGTGTGAGAATGGAACTATGAGTTTACTAGAAAGGAAAGCAAAGGGCAGATTTTAAAAATGAGCAGATTCTTCCCCCCACCCTCCCCCAGCCCCCACATGTGAGCAGGCGAGAACCAAATGTCTAATTTGGGTCTGTCACTCTGTTCACTTATTGATATGAAAAAGAATGATAATTACTTATTTGTGATCATGAGTTTCAAAAGAAGAGTTGGTTTAAAACCTTGGTTTCCGTTCTGAGCACACGTTCTTAGGGTGAAACATAATGATCTCATTTTTCACTCTTAAGCTGACTTTGAGAAAGTTATTTCTATAAAAGGAAAGTTTAAGAATCCTAAAATTTTTTTAATGTTTTCATTGCTATTTTGATAACATCAATGAGCTTGCCTTAGAAAGGATAACATTGTTTTCATTATTTTCCTGATGATGTTAAATCTGCTTTGTTTGTGAACTATACCAAAGACCTTCAACATTTGGCAGCTTTAAGAAGGATTATTAGCCTTTTTGAGAAAACAAAAACAAAAAAAATGAAGTACTAATTAGATAACTTCTGACAAAGCATACTTGGCAGAAAGCCATTAACTGTATGTTAATGTAAACATTTCTTCAAGCAACTTCCTTTGTTGTTCTACTCATGAGACATCATAATACAAATAACAAAAACTGGCCAACTGTTTTCATGTTCCTATATTCCAACCAATTATTGTTTGAAATGCCATTATCCCTATATAAAGTCTAATTGACCTGAGTGTGTATGGATATGTTTATACTGAAAAATGACTCTTTTTACTTTAATTTTTAGTATGCTAGCTTTTCAAATGTAATGGGCACTCGAGAGATATGCTGAATAGCATCAACAATGAGAATTCTGGCTTACTGTATTAGCAACAAGATGAGGTGAACAGCAGCTCACTAATCCTAGTGCATTGTATAACTCATGTAAGCTGATTTTAATCTTTAAGAGCACTTGTAATGAATTAGATAAAATCACAGAACCATTTCATAAAAACAATGACAAACTTCATAGAAATGAAGAAGTACAGAGATTCAAATATTTTTTTAAATGTTTGCAAATTATGTAACCATAGATGCATTTGATTACCAAAGAAAACTGTTCACTTACTAAATCCATCTCATCATACTTTTATATAGAAAAGAAACTGTAGGGTGGGGTGGGCTAGAGGGCCGATGGGGGGAAAAAAGGGGGACATATATAATACTTTCAACAATAAAGATTAGCTAAATAAGCCAGTCAGAGAAAGATAAATATCACATGATCTCACTCATTTGTGTAATATAATGAACAACATAAACTGATGAACAAAAACAGATCCAGAGACAGAGAAGCAATGATCAGACCATCAAACCTCAGAGGGAAGGTAGGGGAGGGTGGGGGTAAGGGGAAGAGATCAACCAAAGGACTTGTATGGATGCATATAAGCCTAACCAATGGACACAGACACCAGGGGGGTGAGGGCATGTGCCGGGAGCCTGTCCATCCTTGCTGTTTCAAGGGACCTGGCATATATGGCATACTGTTCTTAATATGTTTGCTCACCTTCTTGGCACTATGTGTTTTAACCAAGGTCACCTCTCTGAGAAAGGTTGTTTCCCCAGTTAGGGATTTTCCCCTGAAGTTAGGGATGGAATAAAACCCCTTAACTAAGTGCCAGGCGGGTAATTAATCACTTTAACTACGAACAAACATGCTTAAGCTACATAATCTTTACTCCCTGGAATGGAGATAAGAAACGCCCTAACCTTTGGAATAGAGATTGATAGGATTGGAATCAACTGGTATAAATACAGATGTAATAAGACAACAGGACACAGAACCTAGACACAGAACCTAGACACAGAACCTACACAGAACCTAGAGACAGAAGAACCTCGCTAGAGACAGAACATGGCAAAAGATCCTGGACAGAAACTGGCCACAGAACCTAGAGACAGAACCTAGTGAGAGAACCTGGCTGAAGAACCTAGAGACAGAACCTGGCTACAGAACCTGGATAGAACATGGCAAGAGAACCTGACTAAGAACCTGGTGACTGAACCTGGCAAAAGATCCTGGACAGGACCTGGCTACAGAACTTGGTTGGAGAACCTAGCCAGAACCTGGCTAAAGAACCTGGCTACAGAATCTATTGACTGAACCTTGCTGGAGAACCTGGAGAACCTGGCTGGAGAACCTAGCAAGAGAACATGGACACAGAACCTGGCTGGAGATCCTAAGCAGAACTTCGCTGGAGATCCAGATCAGAACTTGGCTGGAGATCCTGGCTAGAGATCCTGGCTAGGCTGCTTATCAACTGAACACTGTCTCCGTGTCATTCCTTCTTCGCCGACTCCATCCACACCTTTGGGGACCCCTGGACCTGCTGGTGTTGGACCCCAGCAGGCATGAGTGGGGGCAGTGGGGGGACAATGGGGGGATAAGGACACATATGTAATACCTTAATCAATAAAGAAAAAAAACAATAAAGATTAAAAAAATAAAAGAAAATTAAAGGAAAGGAAAGAAAAAAAAGAAAAGAAAAGAAAAGAAAAGAAAAGAAAAGAAAAGAAAAGAAAAGAAAAGAGAAAAAAGAAAAAAGAAACTGCATTTGCGGGAGGTGATATCTGGGTGCCACTCCAGGTGGCACTGACTTTGGGGAGTTGCATGGAGCCTTCCAGCTGTCATGGGCCCCCTGAGTTACCATGGAGCATCGTATGCAGCAGGAAGTCACCAGCAGTTGTGTAGGTTGGGAGTGCAGACAGGTACCTGGGGAGCTTGTGGGAGGTGTGGGAGGTGGTTGACATATGACGATGACTGGCTGACTTTCTGATGCACCTGTGTACTCCCAGCTCCTACTGTTTATGGCCATGTTTTTGCTTTGAACTAATTTCTTCCTTTTTGCTTTCCAATGCAGCTCCTCCTTAAGTACAGACTTTCTAAATCACTTAATGTGACAGATCCCCTCTGGTGTATAACTCCAGGCTTTTGGAATTTGCAGTGAAAATAGCAACCAAAAAAACAGCTAGTTAAAATTCCAAACTAGTGATGCATTCATTGCTCTGATATGTGTCCATAAGCTTCCAACCATGAATTGTCGAACAGACGCATCTTAAGGTATTCAGAGTAATGTTTTGTCTTTTCCTTGAATCAGAATTTCTTCATCTCTTTCATATATACCTGGCATCTACAAGCGAATGTGATGCCCAGAGATAACACATTCATTGGTATACATGTGCATTTGTGCTTCTTCCCCTGAAATGCCTCCTCATAGTTAGAACTGTAGGACATTAGGGGATCTACACATTATGTTGGCCCCTTTGAGTGGCATATTTTCTCAGTGAATAATGAACTGAAAAGTTGTATATATCTCCATCTTGTTTTGGAGATTGGAACAATTTTTAAATCTATTTAATAAACATGTCACAATGCCTTTCATACCTGAGTCATAATTAGGTACATGAGTACTTCCATTTATGTTATTCTTGAATAAAATTTAAAGGTATATATATGGAATTATTTTCTTTTTAAAATGTGTAGGCACAGCCACTTTACATTAATATGTATGAATGGGTAAATGAAGTGAACTTTGAAAAATTCTGAGTTTAAAAATGTTATGCCAATTGTATTGATCTGAGATGACCTTGAGAATGAACATGGGGGGGTGGGGGTGGTGGTTGGCAGATGGGAAGAGATGGGTCATTAGAGTTTGGGGCTTGAGGAATTTTAATGTAACAGCAACAACAACAAAAATAACCCATTTTTAATTATTGATTTTGAAAGCCAAAAATGTGAGTATAAATGCAACTGAACAGCTGCAAAAAGACAGATGGGGTTGGGGAAAAGGCAAAGCTGCCAAACATTTGAGGAGAAAACAATGATAATCCCGTGTTTTCAACACAAAGGTGGAGACAAGCTCTGTGATGTGTGTAACGTCTCACAGAAACTGAAAGTGACATGGACAGCATAGAAGATGAATTGAGATATTTTTGTTTTCTCTATTGTAAAACTCACTCTACAAATAATATAAGGAAAAGTAGCCTCTCCCCCAAAAAGAAAAATCTTGAAATGTTTAAGTTATTTCCAAGCTGACACTGGAAACTATATAGGTGTTTTGTATATAAGAAAGTCATCTGGAGAGGAGAGATTCAAGTTTCCAGGTGAATCCTGAGTTGTGCATTTAATCTTTACTTCTTCCAAAAATAATGTTTATCCATGTGCCCGGGTGAGTTAATGAGGAATGAATGCAGTAAAAAAGCCATTTGTACTAGTACATACAAGGATAGGATGCATAAACTCCTTTTGATAGAATCATCAAACTCCTTTAGTTCGTAGGATGGTATCACTGGACAATAGCTGTAAAAAAGCTCGCCTGATCAGATAGGACTCAGATAAGGTGTTGCCATGATAATGAGTGATTATTAGAAACAAATAGATACATGATGAATTTTTTGGTATTTTGAAAAGTGAAAACACACTGAAAAGGGTAAATATATCCTATATAATAACGAGGTAATATGCAAATTAACCCTCACAAGATGGCTGCCTATGACCAGGCCGGCAGGGGGGTTAGTGAGGGATGACCAAACAACTGAACAGCAGTCTGCATGGGGCTACCAGGCTAGCAGGGGTGCTGTGAGGGGCAACCAGTCTGGCGGTTGGGGGGCAGTAGGGGACAACCAGGACAGCAGGAGGGGGGCTGTTGGGGGCAACCAGGCTGGCAGGGGGTGGCAGTAAGGGGTGACCAGGCAGGCAGGTAAGTGAACAATTAGGAGCCAGTGGTCCAGGATTGTGAGAGGGATGTCCAGCTGCAGGTTTAGGCCCGATCGGGAGATCCCCCAACGGGTCCAGGATTGGAGAGTGTGCAGGCTGGGCTGAGGGGAACCCCCCCATGCACAAATTTTGTGCACTGGGCCTCTAGTATTTACATATGTATACATATACATGTGAGTATATGTGTGCCATATATATGTGTGTTATAATATTTACATAATACATATGTGCATTCATGAAAAAGTCAAATTAATTTGCTCTTTGGTTTTTGTAATAGAAAATTTATATTAGCATGCAAGAGGCTTAAGGATTTCCTTGGATGCTATAATGTTGGTCTCTAGTTCTAGAAGGGAAACTGAACAATACAGCAGGCAATCACTGAGATCTGAAAGGAAGAAACCTACATGAAGCCCCACAAATCCACCAGCCCTCATGACACAGAGAACGGGGGAAGGAACTATGAAGGACAAGACATTTTGGTTTTTTGGTTCCCATTGTACAGACACAATTTATCACACAACCATAGTGACCTAAAGAACACAGATGCAGTACTCAGAGGAAAAAGCTTATTTCCATAATGTTATCCATCTTAGGGCAGGAATGGAGGACCATATCACCTGTAGGAAAGACAGATGCATGGAGTTGAGCTAAAAGGAACTGGGAAATGAAAAGGGTGGTGACATAGTCACAACAGAGAGTTATATTAAATTTGTTTATGAGCTTATGTGATTTCCCCTACGAAAATGGATTGAACTATCTCAGAGCTCCGTGAGTAGTTTCCTAGCTCTGGACACTGATATTAGATCTAGCTTCAGTATGATACATGTGTGATCGATATGTTTTGCATATGTTGATAAGAGTCCATTCTAGTGTTTCAGAAAACTAAATCTAAGTGTAACATGTGGAACCAATATCAGAAGAACATCATCATGGAAGTCTGACCAAAGGTGGCTAATTCTGATTGTCTGATAGGACTGAAGAAGGAAGAAAAAGAGGGGAGGGCTGCCCTAGCTGGTTGCTCAGTAGTTAGAGCTTCGCCCAATGGACTGAAGGGTTGTGGGTTCCATTCTGGTCAAGGGCACATACCTTGGTTGCAAGCTTCATCCCTGCCCTTGTCAGGGCACATGCAGGAGTCAACCAATTGATTTGTCTCTCTCACATCAATGTTTTTCTCTGTCTCACACCCTGCTTTCCACTTCCTCTAAAAATCAATGGGAAAACTATCCTTTGGTGAGGATTAACCAACAAAAAAAGGGGGTCTAACCTCCTTTCCCCCTCTGTGTTTGAATGGGACAAATAACTGCAAGTAGCTCACTGGCTGGACAATGTATTGACTCCTCCAAGCCTTTCTTCGCATATCTGTGAGAACTGGACTATTCTTCAAGGTGCCACGATTAAGCCCTCAACAGATCTTAAAATACACACATTGCTCTGCAGTTATGTGAATTTGGTCCTTTTTGCCTCCATATGCATTCTCCGAAAAGTAAATATCTATTATCACCATTATAAATATCATTTATATGATAATGAGTGCATATTACGCTTGATTTTAGGAAGTATCTGTATGGCTTAAGTTTTGGAAAACATTTCTTTATCTTTATTATTAAAAGTCTCTTTAAAGATCGTCAATGATAAATGCCCACAAAACCCTATATAATAAAAGCCTAATATGCAAATCAATCAAATGGAGGAACAACCAGCGGAACAACTGGTCACTATGATGCACACTGACTACCAGGGCGTAGATCAGGGGTGGGCAAACTTTTTGACTCGAGGGGCCACAGTGGGTTCTTAAACTGGACTGGAGGGCCGGAACAAAAGCATGGATGGAGTGTTTGTGTGAACTAATATAAATTCAAAGTAAACATCATTACATAAAAGGGTATGGTCTTTTTTTTTTTTTTTTTTTTTTTTTAGTTTTATTAATTTCAAAGGGGCCGGATCCGGCCCGTGGGCCGTAGTTTGCCCACGGCTGGCGTAGATGCTCAATGCAGGAGCTGCCCCCAGCCTGCAGGCCCCAAGGCCAGCCAAGGTGGGTGCAAGTGGGGTCCGCCCCTCCAATTGCCCCACAGATTGCCCCACAGAGGGAATCTACCAGCAGCGGTGGCAGAGGGCGGAGGTGGCGAGCGGGCAGCACCAGGCCGGCCAAGGCGGGTGCCAGCGGGGACCCTCCCGATCACCCCACCAGTCACCCCACAGGCCTAGGGACCCTACCTGTGCACGAATTTCATGCACCAGGCCTCTAGTTTAGAAATAATCTCAATATGAAGGAGAAACACTCTCAGATCAAAATCTGCACTTCACTCACTAGACTGAATGTTTCCAGCAAAACATCAAAAGTAAAACAAAACAAAACCCTCACTTTTCAAAAGCTGCACGTTTTATTATTGCCAGAAATATTTACTATAATTCATTTAATTGCATTTAGATAAAATTCACCTCCCTGAGAAACAGACCCTGATCCAAAGTTAGTGGGTTTTTTTTATTTTGTTTTTGCAGATATTCCAATTAAACCTATCACTTGTTCCAAAATATAGCTTTTTACAGCATTTGGCTGATCTAAGGCATTTCATTATAAAGTTTAGAAAGACATTTTCAAAACTTTATTAAAGTATAGTTGGAATTCAATATTATATTAGTTTCAGGCACACAGCCTAGTGATTTGACATTTATATACCTTACAATGTCATCACCAGGACAAGTCTAAAAACCATCTGTCACTAGGCAAAATTATTGCAATATGATTGACTATATCCCCTGGGCTGTACACTACATTGTTGTGGCTTATTTATTTTATAACTGGAAGTTTGTACCTCTTATTCCCCTTCACCTTTTTCACCCATCCCTCAACTCCCATCCCCTCTGGCAACCATCAGTTTGTTCTCTATATCACAGACATATGAAAAAATTCTCAACATCACTAATCATCAGGGAAATGGATATCAAAACCACAGTGACTATCACCTTGCACCTGTCAGAATGGCTATTTTCAAAAAATTAACAAATAACAAGGGTTTATGAGGGTGTGGAGAAAAGGGAACCCTTGTGTACTTGTAAATGATGCAGTCACTATGGAAAACAGTATGGAGATTACTCAAAAAAATTACGAAGATTTTTACAGGAAATTTGGTCATATAAAGTCATTTAGCTTTCAACATGTCTATCAGTCTTCTTAGTCTATATTAATATCAAAGACAGGTCATTTTTTGCTTACTTGTTTTTCTCTTAGGTTTCAAATTCCTCCAATGTTGTTTTTATCTCCCCTATTATCTCTGAGCTTCCCTAAGAACTCCTTCCTCATTAGAATCTGAGTCTTGCATTTCTTTAAACTGTAATCCACTTTTAAAATCCTGGATTCCTATTAATGTAGTCGAGAGGGGAAGCTTTCTATAATTACTAGGGGCCCAGTGCACAAATTTGTGCACCTTGAAAGGAAGTGTGGGCCACGAGGCTGAGGTTGGCACAGGGGCAGGTCTCAGCCCATCCTCCATGCCCCTTCCCAGCCCCTCCTGCAGCGGGCCCTGGTCCCCTGTCTGCTGGCAGCCCTGCTCCCGTCGCCGCTATTCCCACACACTGACAGTGCTGGCCCTGCTCGCACCCGCTGATAGCATGGACCAATTGGGGCTAGTGCCAGCAGAAAGTGCAAGAGGTGGCTGCCATCCTCGATCATCCCTCAGGAGCAGGGGGGAGAAGCCCTCAGGGACGATAGGGGCCGGCAGCCGCCACTCATACCTGCTGACGGTGCCAAGTGATTGGGGTTCTAGTGGTGGCTCCAGTGCAGGCAACGGGTGCAACAGGGGCCAGTGCCAGCTGCAGGTGCGAGCGTCGGGTGGGACCGTGGTGTGTGGGAGCTAAGAATTTTCAGTAACCACCAGAGGCTCGCCCCAATGACAGTGACTGACGCCCCACCTTGGTCTGGCGCCCCCATTCACCTGTTCCATCATCCCAACACCCGCCATGTTCCGTGCGCACCCCCTGGTGGTCAGCGCACCTCATAACGACCGGTTGTTCGGTTGTTCCACCGTTTGGATTATTTGCATATTAGGGTTCTAGATAGATAGATAGATAGATAGATAGATAGATAGATAGATAATGAAATCTGAGTTGTTAGTGGGTCTGTGTCTCTGGGCTATGACTTTTACAAGTGTTTCTTAGCTCCCAATTCCTTCTTAGGTGAGACAAGTGAGCTAGAGAGGATGAAATTGGATAAGTCCCATCCTTCTGGGTGAGATAAGACTCTGGTACAGTCTTTCCTCTGAAGAGTAGGTAGCCTTTTGTTATGGACAATACCAGGGGCATATTTCAATATTTCCCTTCCTCCTGCCAGGAAGGGTGCATTTTAAAACAATTTCATAATTATTAACATCACTCCCCATTTTCCAAAAACATTTTACAAAGACATGGAATAGTAATAGAAATTTACTATTTCTAAAATTTGTGTTAGTGACCTACAAACCATTCTTTAGTGAGTAATCTAGAATTGGCTGGCTCTATTTTAAATAGTTGTGTTTATTGACTATTTATTTTAGGTAATGGATTTTAAAAAATTGTCACCAATCACAGAGTTTAGAGTTAATCTTCTTTACCTCTAAATTACCTGTCTGAATTAGGCAAGTTGTAAAGCCTGAAAGGCATCCTATGCATCCTTTTTCATATTTAGGTTCTCTCTTAGCATATTCCTACAGCAAGAAGATCACACATATACATTTTAGCATAGACCTTTCTGGGCTATTGCTGATTTTTAAAGATGGGTTGAAAGGATATCTCAATGATAACAATATCTACAAATGTCTTTTTTTTAATATGAGTTTAGTCATTCTTAATAGGTATGCATCTCAAAAGAATCAGGCTATCTTATACGGATTATAATAATTTTTTGTGAACATTTATTCTGAAAAAAAATTACCATTTTTTCTATATCTCATTAAAGATACATACGTTTCATTGGATATAAAAGTTTAGAAAAAATCTTCTGTTGTCTCTTGTTAATCCCTGTGGCTTAGTTGATAAGAATCCTTCATTTGAAGGGAAGCAGGAATCCCTGGAGTTACATGATAAAGAGAAAGTAAATGTATAAACAATCAATATGATAGCACCATGTATCACACTGAATCTGTGTTGTTTCAGTGAGATTGAAGGAGTGTAACCGGTGCAGAATTATAGCATTCTTATGAATTCTGGCAGAAAAATACCAATGAAATATTCCGTTAATTTGACCCACATCTAACGAACTACATGAAGCATAAATCCTAGCATAAAATCTTTCAGTTTTAAAGTGCACAGTTTCTATGTTGCCTATATAAATCAAACACATGGCCATTTATTTTGCAAGACTTTTTAAACTGAAAAGTTAACCTAGTTTCTATGTAGGACAAGAAAAAAATCTTGCTTATTAATAAAATTAAACAAAGGCATCAACCCTTTTTTCCACTGTATTAGCACATTTTGGGAGTCACATTTCTGACCCTACAAATGAGCTCACATCTGTTGGAAGCAATGATATATTACTATAATTTAGAAGCATGTTGTGACAAAAAAAAAAAGGAGCCAATGAAAGTTGGACCAATAAACCAATGAAGGCATTTCAGTGAAAAGGAAAAAAGAAAAAGAAAAAGACTTGTAACCGAAAATACATGACATATTTACAGAAGTTATTAATTTTGAAAAAACAACAACACTAAGCTAGAGTAAATAATAAACAGCATTAAATAAAAATACCAGAAACCATCTCACTGAAAATATTCTCTAAGCTGTTACAATTGTTAAAACATTAAGTAAACCATATTAAAGGTTTTAATAATTTGAGTAAAAATCGAATCAAATAGGGCAGCTACCAAACCAGAAGTTGTTGGGAGCCCTGGGCACACAGGAGGCTGGGAAAGACCTATAAAGTGCAGAAGCAAAGAAAGGAAATTATTGATTGTCTCCAGCCTAAAGCCTCATGGCTGTTTGTGATTGGTTGTCCTTGGTGTTTTGATTTTGTAACCTTGAGACATTTACAGGCTTAGATTTTATGTTGCTTACTTAGGCCACCACAATATTAGAGCCACTTCTGTCTAATGGCCTTCTTGTTTAATTAATTTAACACAAGGTTGAGCTACAGCTGACTTCTTCACTTCTAGAGAAAAGTTTAAAAACAGCCCTAGTTTATTTTTTTACCCCCAAATCCCATCCCCTTTGTTTTCTGGAAAATGGCTTATGGAAAACTGGCTTAGACTGTCATTCACGACTCCCGTGGGCCCTGCTGTCCCTTGGCTCCCTTGTTCACCTGTGAGAAGTCTCAGATCTTTACCTTCCGCCTGAACCTAATGTCAAGGCCAAGGACTGCACAACTGTCCATCCTTTATCTCATGGGTGATTAGCTGGGATTAGAATCCTTTATTCTGCAGAGAAATGAGGTAACCAGAGAAAAAACGGTTCCTGCTCAGATAACTGAATGAGACTCTCCCTGCTTTTGTAAAACAGCCCAATGTAAATCAACTCACCTACAACATGCTTATGGCTTCCTGTCCAGTGTAAGGCGAAGCCCGCTGCTGCGTGCTCTGCTCCCTCCTTAGATCTGGGGAACTGCCTTTTTCAGTCCCCGGAATAAAATCAATCTCCTTATTTGTCTTTTTTTTGTTTTTGGTCTCTGACCGCTGTTTGCAGTAATTATGTTTTCTTTTCATTTCCATGAAGCTATTCTTCAGACATTTAGCCTCGCTTAGGACATGCATGACAGCAGAAGCACTAGTTGGTGGGATGCCCAGGTAAAGTGGCCACTTACAAAGCAGACACTGTACTCAGCTCTGAGAGTAAAACATGTTGTTTTTTTAATATTCTAAGAACCTTATAACATAGGATAAAAGACATATTTTTAAAATTATTTGTTTAAGATGATTGTGTAAAGACTATGATGCAATTGTGGGAAGGTTCGCCTTAAGTAAGAGAGAAAGAACATGTAGCACAACAGACAATTTTATAAATATATTCGGGAGGTGATCAATGGCCTTGAGACTCACAAAGGAGAGTTAGTGAGGGCCAAAGAGAGAATAGCAGAGGTTGCATGAGCATGGTTAGCTGCATTTCCTTTCACTTTCTTAGCAAATAACCTAAGCTTTCTGACCAACCCTGAGGAACCCAGACAGCCAGCTGAGATACTGTTGTACCCTTTACCTAATCCAAATACAAAATCAGATCCTTAGAACATCTATACTAATAAAAGCCTAGGTGGCATCACGCCCTCAAGCACGAAGATGGCCGCCACAAGATGGTTGCGTGCACAGTGGAGGCAGGGCCTGGAAGCCGGTCCGCGAGGTGAGGCCTAGGGGTCCTGTGGCTCTGCACGACACGGAGGAGGTCAGTCCTGGCACCTCCGCTGCCTCACGTGGAAGAAGCGGGTCCCGGCCGAGGAGGCGGGTCGTGGCAGGGGAGGGCAGTTGTGGGAGATCAGGCTGGCAGGGGAGGGCAGTTGGGAACCATCGGGCTGGCAGGGGAGGGCAGTTGGGAGCCATCAGGCTGGCAGGGGAGGGCAGTTGGGGGTCATCGGGCTGGCAAGGTAGGGCAGTTGGGGGCGATCAGGTCGGCAGGGGAGCAGTTAGGTGTCAATCGGGCCAGCATGGGAGTGGTTAGGGGGTGATCAGGCTGGCAGGCAGGCAAGGGATTAGGAGCCAGCGGTCCTGGATTTTGAGAGGGATGTCCGACTGCCATTTTAAAATGGCAGTCGGACATCCCCCAAAGGGCCCCAGATTGGAGAGGATGCAGGCTGGGCTGAGGGAACCCCCCACCCCCGCACAAATTTCATGCACTGGGCCTCTAGTTTTAATCATAAAGGAAATACAAGTAAATGCTGGCTTGTAGAAAGGTATGCTTAACATTGAATGACCTCATTTTCTACATACACATATAATCTCATTTACTACAAATATATGTTTAAAAAATTTACAACCTACCCGGCCGGGCCAATGTGCCTCAGTGGTTGAGCATCAATCTATGAACCAGGAGGTCACCATTCGATTCCCGGTCAGGGCACATGCCAGGGTTTTGAGCTGGATCTCCATCCACTAGGGGGCGTGCAGGAAGCAGCCAATCAATGATTCTCTCCTTGATGTTTCTACCTCTCTCTCCCTCTCCCTTCCTCTCTGAAATATATATATATATATATATATATATATATTTTAAATGACAATCAATATACATATTGGAGAAAATAAGCATTATTCAGTTTTCATTACATTAGACTCATTCCAGTAAAAAATTGAAATATTATTCTAAATGTCTATTCCATAGAGATTGCCTCTAGAGACTTGAGTCTGGCATTATTGAAATCATTGTTCTCAAAATACCTTGTTCTATTTTCTGCCTCTCCACTTGCATTAGTTTTCTCCTACCTGGAGAACTCTCCTCTCTAGTTTTCCTTAGTGGATCTTTATTTAAATGATCTCAATGCAACCTAGTAACTCATGTCTTTGCTTTACTTCCTTGTATGTATCTTTATTCCTGTGCTTGTCACAGTGAACAGAACTTAATTGTTCACATATCTGTATCTGCATCCCCTCTGGGATAACAACATTCCTTGAGAATGGTAACCATAGCTTGTTTATCTCTAGTTCCTCAGCACCTGGAAAATAGCAGACCTGAAAATAGTACTAAAGAATAAGTAAAAATAATAAACCTATCAGAGAGGGGGGGAAAAAGTTCTCAAGTCTGCATAGAATAAAATGACTCAACGCATAATAAGCATATGGCATGAACGTAAGCTACTTGCCAAAGATCCTTGAATCTTCTAAGTGAGTTTTATTTAAGGAGGCAAAAATGAATTCTAGCGGGTTTGTCTCAGTGGGTAGATTGTCGGCCTGCTGACCAAAGCATCCCCGGGTTCGATTCTGGCCAAGGGCATGTACCTTGTTTGCAGGCCCCTCCCGGCCCAGGCCCTGGTCAAGGTGCATGAAGGAGGCAACCAACTGATGTTTTTTTCTCACATCGATGTTTCTCTCTATTTTTCCCTCTTCCACTCTCCCTAAAAATCAATGGAAAAATATCCCCGGGTGAGGATTAACAAACAAAAAAACAAACAAAAAGATGAGCCAGCAGAATCACTTGAGGAAGATAGAATATATGGTCTGAGTAAGCTATTAATATTATTTCCAAACAAAGATGTCATTGTCATATTTTAATGCAGTTTCCATGAGTCCCTATCTGTCTGGGTAGAGATGGGTAGCAAAGAGAGAGAAGAGAAGCTGGATTTAGAGATGGAATACAACACATTTCAGCATGTGATTTCATAAAGTGATCATAGGATTGGAAAGAGTGAAAGATAATTCATAGCTTCTGAGATTTGGGGGTTATCAAATTCTTTTAAAAATTATTGGGAAAGAAGGGAGAAATGGGAAGGCAAAAATTGGGTCCCATTTACAATCAAGAAACATCCAGTGGGCTGTGAAACACAAGAGGATAGAGAGGACAAGAGGTCAGGCCTACAAATATAAATCAAAGTCACCCTGGTACCGTTGATATTTGAAATCACATAAATAGGTGAGCAAGAAAAACAAGGGCACCACACTCAGCCCTCAGGAGCATTATTTGTTATTGGTTAACAGGTATTGCACAGGTGTAGAAAAACACACAAGTGATTTCATTTGAGCAAGTGATGTATTTCCAGGCTTTCCATATGACAGGGATCAGAGTGACAAAACAGCACTTTGAAAAGAAGACGGATGGAGCAAGAATTTCTTGAAAATGCAATTGACTCATACATGCCTACAGGCGAAGGAGAAGGTAGTATTTGCAAGATAGTGTTTAATTATCAGAAAAAGGAAAGGAGAGGCAGTGAGGAAAATGTCCTCAGTCAGTATAACACTTTCTAATAACTGCAATCTTATCTTGAGTAAACTACTTTAATAGAATATATCACTCATGGGAGATTAATCCTTTCAAAAGGCAGCATTTAGGAGCAGGTTGTTTCTTATATGTGTTAGTGCATTCTTTATTATGCCAGCAAATTTTCAGACAAACATATTACACCTGCATTAATCTGTGAGTAGAGAGTAGGAGTAGATCATCTTTCTTGCAATATTCTTGGAGTGAGAAGTTATAGGAATTCTAGGAATATATTTTTCTTCTGGTTGGTTTGATACACAAAAATTTTCAATATGTGTGACTGTCAAGCTCCATGGTTTGCTAATGACAGAGTGCAGAATTCCCGATGCTCCTTTGAACATTCATCTTTCAGATTGGAATTGGTTTGGTACACCAAGAATGGAAGCATCAGCATATAGCTGTTGGCAAGAATTTTCAGACAAATGGATGCTTTATTTTGATGAGAACATTTGAATTCATAAACTATAGTTTTTAATTTCTATTTACTTTGAATAAATTAATTTAGTATTCAAACTCATGCCAGGTTGAATCTGAGAAACGAGCCTTAGGGAACAGTTATATTACAAATCTAGATACTTATTATTACTTGACTAATTTTAAACCATGAAAGCTAATCAACCACATGATAGCGTTGTATGTTTTTAATTAAACTCTCAAATTAAAAGTCAATCATTCCACTTTCATAAATTTTTACATTCCAATATAGTTATCCAATTTAACAGTATATCAAATTCTCTTACATGACTCAGACAATTTTTAAAATCCCTCCAGGTAATTGTATATTTTATGAGCAGAAACTCATTTTAACTTTGAAAATGATACCATAGCCAACCTTTTTTTATGCTTTATGCAATAGTCTTTGTGCCAAAGCAATAGAATAAGACAAATAAGTGTAAATTAACTTTGTTTTCCTCTTAGTTAGGTTTTTGTCTTTTAGTATTTGAGATACTCTTCAACATATTTTCAGCCAAAGTGAGCATCTTAGCTCATATTACAAGAATTTAAGCACCAACACTACAATGGTTAAAAATACTGAATCCACTCACCCATCCAACCTTCCATCCTGTTAGTCACTCAGTACACCATTTACTTATTATTGGTGATAGAGCAGATAAATGGTAGCACATTATGATATACCACAATATATCAATATCCTATATTGTGTCTTGTTAGCATCTGGGAATACAGAGTTGAACACCTTCAGTTCCTATTTTAGAAGAAGGAGTGTATGTTTTGTTTGGATGGGATAGTCAGGGTTCAGAAGACAGAAAGAAGACACATTAATGATCTGATGCAGTATAATACATATCTAGAGAAATGCTGTACAGAAGAGACAAAGAAGAGGAAAATGCTGCAGATGACAAAGGAGAGCATAGCAGAGGAATTTGCATTTTAATTGGACTTTCAAGAAACAGACCACGTGTAACCCATATATGTGTAATCCAGATGCCAACTAGAGTTTAGCTGGAAATTTAGATGCTTTGGCTCAAGTTCTCATTCAATACATTGCATGTGTCCAAAGCCATACCAATGATTTCTGCAAATTCCTGGGGATTTAGACTTTTAGAGACACATTTGTCTTCAGGCTCAATATTTTAAGCCTAATTTCATAACATCAAGTTTTTCAGGTACCACTCAAAATAAGCAAACAAACAAATAATGTAAAAAAAAAATATTTATGGCCATGTTTCAGTGAGAATAATGTGATCTATAATTTTTTTGAATCCATCAATGTGAGGCATGTTTTGCTGGAGTTCTATTGTGATACAATAATTCTATGTAAATGTAAAGAAAGCCAGTGAATCGGAGTGAAATCAGCTTATATTTTTCAATAATTCTTCTTCTCCCAAATCCACATTTGTATGACTAATAAAAAGAATTAAAAGAAAGCTGGATTCCCCACACAATTAACTGATGCAGAATATTTATTACAGATCTCAAAGAACACAGATGGATTTTCAGAGCCCTTGGTTAACTTGGCAGTGATGGTCATTAGATTTTTTTTTTTTCATGAAGGCTATACTCAGTCAACTTAATGTGCATGTCAGAACAAATCCTCGTATAATACCTAATTCCACAAGGCCATCATATAAGGTTTATGGTCAATAAATCTGCTGTTTAAACAGAAAAGACAAGATAATGGATCACTGTCCCCATGAAATGAGAAAAAAAAAATAATAGCCCCATCCAATTTTCTTATTTTCTAAATGTAAGTAAATACATAAATAAAGCAAAAATTAATTTAAAAAGTTTTGGTCTGATGTATTGTGCAATTGCTCTATGATTTAAGCTGGGATAATCTCTTTTTTAGGACCTTATGTCCCCAGGTACACTTGGTGGCAGTATCTCAAGCCAATTCAGTTTAAATTGGCTGACAGGGGTTTTAGGCTTTGAGATCACCTGGATTTTCTAAATGCAGAGATGAACATTTACGGGTCATTTATAATGCATTAAATTTTGTTCTATATTGTTAACATGCAGGAAAACTTAATTTAATATTTTACACACACTATTTTAATGTCCTCTGTTATTTTCCTTACCATACATAGCAAGCAAGATCACCAAAGTCATTTGTAACATAATTTAGTTCCTAAGTAACTTGTATACAGTGAGTTATTTTTTCTAGTGCCCAAATGACTAAGCACTTTACTTAGAAACTTACTTATAACTTGATTTTACTCACATAGTATTAAAAATGATGTAAGCCCTTGCATATTTATTATAGCATGAGTTTTGTAATTGTTGATTTAATTAAAGAATACGTGAAAATCAAAAAAGCTATGGAATATTGAAACTCTGTCCTAGGGTCTTGATCGAATTATTGGATTACCTGCTTCCTCGTTGATTTTACAATTTCCAGGGCTCTTTCTTTTATGTTGTCTCGGTTATTTTCAATCCTGTGCAGAGGCCACATAGAACATAACTTTCACAAACACAAGGGCTAAATGAATTTTGTTCATTGATAAGTCCGCCCAATTTCACAAAGTACCAGGCGCTTTGTAAGCATTCAATATCTGTAAAAAATTAATGTAGTCTAAAAGATCTCACCCTGATTTGGCCCACACATGAGTTGCTCTCTCCCTAAAAGTCTAGTGTCCTGTTGTCCTATTTGTGACACTTACTTGAACCTCTCTCTGCTGGCGGACTCACCCCAGACATATGGTTACTGCTTCCCTCTTAACAAGTATTGCCTTTGCCCCTTCCTCTGCCTTGCAACATCTCCCAAGTTTTTCAAGTGGCTTATTGTTTCTCAATGATCAGCTTTTGGTTTACCACATTTTTTTTTCTTTTAATTAAATCTTTATTGTTCAGATTATTACATTTGTTCCTCTTTTTTCCCCCCCATAACTCCTCTCCTCCCAGTTCCCGCCCCACCCCCCGCCCTCACTCCCCTCCCACTGTCCTCATCCATAGGTACACGATTTTTGTCCAGTCTCTTCCCACATCTCCCACACCCCTTTCCCCCCCAAGAATAGTCAGTCCATCCCCTTTCTATGTCCCTGATTCTATTATAATCAACAGTTCATTCTGTTCATCAGATTATTTATTCATTTGATTCTTAGATTCACTTGTTGATAGATGCATATTTGTTGTTCATAATTTGTATCTTTACCTTTTTCTTCCTCTTCCTCTTCTTAAAGGATACCTTTCAGCATTTCATATAATCCTGGTTTGGTGGTGATGAACTCCTTTAGCTTTTCCTTATCTGTGAAGCACTTTATCTGACCTTCAGTTCTGAATGATAGCTTTGCTGGATAAAGTAATCTTGGTTGTAGGTTCTTGGTATTCATCACTTTGAATATTTCTTGCCACTCCCTTCTGGCCTGCAAAGTTTCTGTTGAGAAATCAGCTGACAGTCGTATGGGTATTCCCTTGTAGGTAACTGAGTTTCTTTCTCTTACTGCTTTTAAGATTCTCTTTTTGTCTTTTGCTCTTGGCATTTTAATTATGATGTGTCTTGGTGTGGTCCTCTTTGGATTCCTTTTGTTTGGGGTTCTCCGCGCTTCTTGGACCTGTAAGTCCATTTCTTTGACCAGGTGGGGGAAGTTTTCTGTCATTATTTCTTCAAATAGGTTTTCAATATCTTGCTCGCTCTCATCTTCTGGAACCCCTATAATTCTGATGTTGGTACGCCTGAAGCTGTCCCAGAGGCTCCTTACGCTATCCTCGCATTTTTGGATTCTTTTTTCATTTTGCTTTTCCGGTTGGGTGTTTTTTGCTTCCTCGCATTTCATACCATTGACTTGATTCTTGCGCTCCTCTGTTCTGCTGTCGGGAGTCTGTATAATATTCGTTATTTCAGTCCGTGTATGCTTAATTTCTAGTTGGTTCCCCAATATAACATCGAGGGTCTCATTAGTTTTCTTGTAGATCTCATTAAGTTTATCGGCGGCTTCTAAACAGTTCTTGAGAGACCTTAAAAGTGTGGTTCTGAACTCTATATCTTCCATTGACAATTTTGTCCTGTTTCTTTGTCTCCGCATTTTGTTATGCTCCCTTGGTGCACCCCCTAGTGGTCTTTGTGCGCGGTCTTATAGTTAAACCTTGATTGCTGTAGCTAATACCAGGGAGGGTTTGACCTCCAGGCCAAGTGGCTATGGGAATCAGCTGTGTCTGCAGTGAGAGAACTTCTGTCCTCTAGGGAGGTGCTAATCTAGCCTTTGCCTGAGGCTATCCAGCAAATGCCTCTGTGCAGGGCTTGGGCGGGTCGCACAGGATCAACAGGGTGGGCCGGAGAGAGCAGTTATGGCGGCTCTCAGTCCTGTCCCCAGGGGCTCTGCCTCTCAGAGTCCCAGCAACGGCTGCAAATCTCGGAGAGAAAGCTGCACTCGCTCTGACCGAAGCCAGACAGTCCCGCCTCTCCCGTTTGAGTCTGGGTCCCTAAAGACTCGCCTGTATCTGGAGCTCAGAGTCTGCGACTCCCTCCCGATTGAAAACACCAACCGTGCCCTCCGCCGCCAGCCCGCTCCGCGCACTCCGCACCTCAGAATTTGACTTCAGCACTGCGCCTCCTCTGAGTGTCCGTATGCGTTTCTCTTTCCTCCTAGTTGTAAGACCTCCACTCAGCCAGGGTTCCTGTGGTTCTGGGTGATGTCCCTTCCGTTTTCTGGTTTCACTTTTGAAGTAGTTGTTCAAAGCAGCAAACTCCCGAGTTAACCTATGCCGCCATCTTGGTTCTCCTCACCATCTGGTTTACCACATTTTGTTTCATTCATGGTATACTTTCCTATCTGAAATCACTTTACGTATTTACTCATTCATCTGTTATCACCTTAATCCCCTGGTGACAACAGGAACCTTCTCCATTTTGTTCACTCCGGTCTTCCCAGAGTCAAGAACAATATCTGATACACACTAGATATTTCATAAACATTTTTAAAGTTTCTACCTAAAAAAGACACACTCTGGCATATGACAAATGATTCACAAATCTAGAAATTGCCCGTGCTTCCACACAATTTAAAGCATCGCTCTTTAGTGGGTGCCCCTCATACCTCTGAATGAGTCAACAAAAATGTGCTTAACCCTCCTTCTCTTGCTCTAAGTCCATTTTCCCTTGGGACTTCCACCTCAGTTTCCCTGGTCTTCTGGATCTCATCCTTTCAGTCATGAGAGAAAAGAGATCTTTGTTAGAGGCCAAGAGTTGGTCCAAGCTGACCACTTCCAATGTCTGTTTCTAAAAGAATGTCAATTATCTTATTTGAACTCCAAGAGGTGAGAGTTCAAACTCTCGATGATATGAAAGCCATAGAACAACCACCTTGGAGGGGGAAAAATAGAAGATATTGATTAAATGAACTGCATGGTTTCTATTCCGGGCAACGTGCTAACCTGTCTTTGCCTTAGTTAAGTTTTCAACTTATGAAATGAAGATCACAGAACTTACCTGAAATGTCAAATGGTTATATTTTCAGAGATTTTAGAGCAGGTAACATAATTAAGTAATTGTTTATAGGAAAAAGTATGTAGCTTAGTTTTAATGAATATCATGTGCTGAGAACTATTCTAAATATTGTATGTGTGTAAGCTCATTAATTCTTACAACACCCAGGTGAGGTATTGCCGGGGTTCTGGAGAAGGCTGTGCATAGATTGATAAAGAGTCCCGAGACGAAGCATAATTTTGAAAGGCTTTGGGGGTCAGAGGAGCCTAGCTAAAAGAGCTAAGATCTAAATTCTAAGTCTATGGCCTAAGGTCTTAAAAGTCTCCTCTTCCCAGGACCCCATACTTTTTATTAACACAGATTGTCCTGAGGTGAGGCAGAGATAAACACTTCAAAGGGTATACACAAGCATTGTCAGAATGGGGGAAATTAGCCTACGGCTGTTCAGGTATTTGGCCAGTAGGAGGCAATAAGATGTAGATTAAGATGCCCTTTAGCTGTTGGGCAGCCAAGAAATCAATTTAATGTATCCTATTCAGGTTTGGGAAAATGCCATCAGCCATTCCCAGATTCAGCCCTGCTGTCATGCTGGAATTGGTCTCCGGCAAGGTCTGATATCATCAATCCTATGAGGGAAGGAAAACCTGAGGCCCAGAAATATTAAGCAATTTACACGAAATTATTTGGTCACCAAAGAGATGCATCCTAAGTGATGTGATAGATGTGTTTATGACATAGGTTGTGGTGATGGCTTCACAGCTGTACCCTTATCTTCAAGTTATATGAATTAAATGTGTATATAGATATTGTATGTAAATCATGCCTCAATAAAGTAGTATTTTAAATTAAATAAAAAATAAGTCAATGTGGTGGATCTTATTTTTTCTAATTTTCAAGCTACCAGGAGACTATTAATCCCCATGATTGTTTTTTATTCCTTGTATTAGTAGTGAGGCATGTAATTTACTAACATGTTTTTTCTCTAGTGCCGCTGTGTGTACATACACATGAACGTTCGTGTACATTACAGTACTTAAAACACTACTGAGTGGCCCTGGCTGGTGTGGTTCAGTTGGATGAGCATCGTCCCATGCACTAGAAGGTCACCAGTCCGATTCCCAGCCAGGGCACATGCCTGGGTTGGGGGAGAGGGGTTCATCCCCAGTAGGGGGTGTGCAGGAGGCAGCTGATGGATGTTTCTCTCTCACATCAATGTTATTTTCTCTCTCTCCCTGCCCTTCTCTCTAAAATCAATAAAAACATACTAAAAACAACCAAACAAACAAAACACTATTGAGCTATACTAATTGGGCTTTTTCTTTTGTCTCTACAACACTGAGAAAACAGCAAATTCATTGCAGTATATGTTAATGTCAGTGTTATTTAGGGACGGTTTCCCTTCTCCTTGAAGAGCAGAATGTAAATGTGTCTAGTCCATTCCCATGGGGAAGGTCATGCTGCTGTCAGGGAGGGTGCAGGGTAGGGCTGCTCCTTATGGGCCTGATGGACTGATGCTTGGATTTGCTCTGACAGGTTGTCCTTTGCTGAATTCCCATGGGGGTGACCCTGCTGGGGCTGCAGTCCAATAAAAAAAGACCTTGTGATTAGAAGATATTCAGTGTAAAAGGATAATTATTTAGGACCTATATGTCTCATGAGAAAAAGGAAATATAACAACAGAGTTTTTGAATACTCTAATGAGTTATATAGAGTATTAGTTACCAAGAAGCAGCTCTAACTGCATTAAATATATCATGTGAAAGTTAAATTATAGTTATAGGTGCAATGATGGCAAATGTTTCCCAGATAACTTACCCAGATAATATACTATTCAAGTTAGATACATAGTCTACCACATTTATACACTATTAATCAATCAACAGTATAATTGACTAAGTTATTGTGCAATAATATATGGTGTTCATTTATGTCAAACGCTAAACAAAGAGCTAAAAGACAGTTTTAAATGGTCACTGCTCTCGCATTGTTTATATTTTGTTTAAAAAAAACAATAAAACATTATGTAAAAATAAATTGAATTTTTGAAAAGCACAGAACACTGCAAGAACATAAATAATAATCTAGGGGGTTAAATAAGGACCCCCTCAGAACAAATAAAAGTAAAACAGATATAAAAAGAGTGAATGTTATTAGGTGAAGAGGAACATCAAAAGATTTAGGGAGTGGAGACAAACTAAACATTTTGCAGGCAGCCACATGGGTGGCAGTGCTGAGAAGCTTTCAGAGAATGAAAAATCTCCCTTGTGTTTGGAACATGAAGTGGGCAGGGTATGTAGAGAGAAATGATGCTGGAAATGCCAGGAGTGAGGTCACAGCACACCTTACAGACACATGGGGGCTTTCCTTTTTCTACAGGGGCAACGAGTAGCCACTGCTAGACTCTGAGCAGTGAAGAGTGGATGCGTGCTTTGGAAGCATCCCTGAGAATGTGATGTGGAGAGAGGTGAGAGGGAGAGGGGGAAGAAGTCACTGCAGACTGGAGGTTTTGGTGGGCAATGGTGGTGACCCACAGAGGGGAATAGCGGGGGTGAAACAAATAATTTAGGAGGCAGAATGGATCCATAACATTTTGCAGTTGTGTGGATGTGAACTGGGGAGAGCAAAGGGCAACCTCTTTGCTTTTGATTTTGACACTAGTAAGTGGTGACATCCGTACAAGTAAGGAGTACCAGTGGGGAAGAGGCTTTGCAGAGATAAATGACAAATTCAATTTTCAACACATTGAATTAAGGTGATTTTGAAAAGGGAGAGTAGGGTTATGTGATAAGGAATATATATATATATATCTTAGTGGCCCAGTACACGAAATTCATGCTCATTAAAAGGGGATTAATTAGAGGAAATATTTTAATATTGCTATTTGCCCTTTCTCTATAATAGAAGTGTCAGAGATGAAAGAAAATTAGTAAAATATATATGAAAATCCTCCTCCTGTCAGAGTCTGCGGCATGCCACAGGACCCAGAGTCAAGTCCCCACCCACCCACGGCACCTCAAAATCGCATGAGACCCAGACCCAGCAAAACCCACCCACATTGGGCAAGATCCAGACCCAGCCGGCCCCACCCTTGTCAAGCCCCGCCAGGCCGGGGAGCGGAGGCTCAGGTCCCCCGTCACGCCCCGCCAGGTGGGGGGCACAGCCTCAGGTCCTCCATCAAGCCCTGCCAGGTGGGGGGCACAGCCTTAGGTCCCCCAGAGCACTCTCAGGTACCCCAGCCCGGTGCTGGGGAGGGGGGCACGGCTTGAGGTCCCTGGGCCTGGTGCCAGGGCAGGCGGTGCAGCCTGAGGTCCCCCATCAAGCCCTGCTGGGCAAGGGGAGTGCCCTGAGGTCCCCCGTCAAGCCCTTCCAGGTGGGGGGCATGGCCTCAGGTCCCCCAGCCCAGCACCAGGGTGGGGGGCACGGCCTGAGGTCCCCTGTCAAGCCCCACCAGACAGGGGGTGCATCCTCAGGTCCCCTGCCCTGGCCCAGTGCCACACAGCCTGAGGTCCCTGCTGATTGCTCTTTAGGGCTCGTTATGGGAACTCGGACTCTGCTGTGGGCACAGCCATCTTGTGTTATGGAATCCCTGCCTCCACTGTGGGCGCAGCCATCTTTGACTGTTATAGCATGATGGTCAATTTGCATATTCCCTATTTATTATATAAGGTAAGCCTGATACTCAAAGTGTCCCCTTGGGAGTTTGACTGCTCACTATGATCTTGTGCTGACCACCAGGGGGCAGCATGGAACGAAAGAAGGCCCCAGCCGGCAGCTGCTAGGGATCCTACCCATGCATGAATTTTGTGCACTGGGCCTCTAGTAGGATATAATGACCCAGAACTCAGCAATAATATCTGGGCCTTTATCAGCTCCCATAATGCTGTGAGATTATCATCATATGCTAATGAAATCATGGGAATGGATGTTTCCATCCAGCTAAGTAGTCTACATAAGGAAAAACTATCATTTGATGAACTTGGAAAAAAGGGAATTTTGTTATCTCTATTGTATGTTCACTTCATATGAGTGAGAGGACAGAGAATATGGACACTCATGACTTCAGTGTGGAGATTAGGTGACAATGAGAGCTCAGAACCCTGGAGTGATTGTAAGACAAGAACAGGGTTTTTGTTGACTTTTGTGCATGTGTGCCATTTTTTAATGTTATAAGACTTAAACCTGTTTATATGTTTATTTTAAAAAATCCAGTCAAGCCCAGCCTGTGAGGCTCAGTGGTTGAGTGTTGACTCATGTACCAAGAGGTCACCAGTTCAATTCCAGTCAGGGCATATACCCAGGTTTTGGGCTCAATCTCCACTGGGGGGCATTCAGGAGACAGTAGGCAGCTGATCAATATGACCCTCTCTCATCAATGTTTCTCTCTCTCTCATTCCCTCTCTCTCAAAAAATGGATAAAAACATTTTTTAAAAAGCCAGTTGAAATTAAAGCTAGATCTTCTGTATCATTTTAAAGATGAGAAAATTAATTGGCTTAGAAGAACTGAAGGGCTTTCAACTCTTACATAACGAATTAAAGAAAAAAAAAAATATATATATATATATATATATATATATATATATATATATATATATATACAGACATTACAAAGTAGTGGTTATAGAACAACTGGAACTCTCAGACCTTACTTTTGGTAAGGCAAAAGCCACTTTGCAGAGAAAAATGGCTCATTCTTATAAAGTTATACATACACTTAATTCCCAGCAACTTCACTCCCATGTGTTTAACTATGAGATATCAAAATGTTTGTCCACACCTATACATGAATGTTTACAGAGCATGTCAACATAAGACTCCAACCCTAGAAACAAGGTAAAGATCAGGAACTGATGAGTGGAAAAAGGTTCATTCTCAGGAAACTAAAAGAATGTACTCCTGATACATGTAAGAACATGAATAAATCTCAGAAGTATTCTGCTGAGAGAAGACGGCTACTTTATCTTTATATTTGGAGGGTTTTTAGTTTTATAATTTGGGAGATGTTTGCTATACATTAGAAAGGGCGGGGCAGTGAATGAACACAGTTCTCTGAGAAAAAGAACTATGTATCCACCTGTGAAATTTGTGGTACAATTCTCATTATATGCATTTTCCTATCATCCATATTTATGTCTTCACTGATAAGAGATAATACTTCATATGTATAATGACAAGATAATAAATTCTATGCATTTCATTTTTCAAATGAGGTTTATGATGCTCTCAGCCTGAAAGAATCCCCATAGAGTTGTCTGGGATGGCAATGTCATCCCATATAAATGCAAATTAACATTGTTTGTCTCATAAAGCCCTTGCATCTCAAACTAGTCATAAAAATCTAAATCACACTTTACAGGTACCAATTCCCCACTCTGAAAATTATTGAAAGATGTGAAGTAGAAATCCTTTTTCTGATTGATAGTGGCCATTTCTTTTCAAGGGAAAGAAAATAGTTCAAATTAATATCCTCAGGTTTAGAAGCTTAATGGTTGTTTTTGAGAAATACAACGTTTATTTGAGTGATAGCCACCTTGATCTAATGATTGAAGGCTGGAAGGAAAGAAAAACTCTATTTTATAGTGGACTACAAATCATTTAGTGTAGAAAGCTGGAAAGATTTCAAAATCATCCTTTTTACAAAATTATTTTAATAACTGATTTTTTTTTTTTTTGTAATCCTCACTGGACGATATGTTTTTTAGGAGAGAGAGAGAGAGAGAGAGAGAGAGAGAGAGAGAGAGAGAGAGAATAAAGAAACATCAATAGATTGCCCCTGGACCAGGGATCAAACCCACAACCTAGGTATTGTGCCCTGATGGGGAATCTAAGTGGCAAACTGGCAACCTTTTGATGCATGGTGCATGGGATGACACTCAACCAACTGAGCCACCCAGCCAGGGCTTAATAACTGATTTTAGCAGAGACATCAACTGATGAAAATTCTTACTTATTTACCCATCAGAAAAAGTTACCTTTTTGGTGGAGAAATTTGATGCACACTAGCTTAATCATGTGATTGAACACAATACCACCAAACTGGCATTCAACTCCTACAGAAAAGATAAACTAAGGCTCACACATCACCTATGCAGTATTTATGCCAACATTTTTGTATTTAGTTAGCCTGATTATATTTATGAGAAACAGAAATAACATAAATAAAATTCTGCAAAACATTGGCTAGGTGATCAATAATGTCATGGCAGAAAAACAAATCAAGGGAGCTGTCTAGATTATTAGAATTTTAATGACTTTAAATTTTGGTGTGATCATTTCATTATTTTGTAAAATTATGTTCTTAGTAGATGTCTGCTGAAGTACTGAGGATGAAATTTTGGCATACTCTCAAATGGTGTAACAGAGGGATGGATAGATGATGACAGGTAGATACAGAAATACGTAGATATGTTGTTATAGATACGGCAAATGTAGCATTTAAAAAATAGTGTAGTGAAGGCCTGGGGTGGGGCAAGGGCCGAGAAGAGGCAGGGAAAGGGACAGAAAATTGAGGAATATCTACATTACTGTCAACAATAAAATTAAATTAAATTTTAAAAATTGTGTGCATATTTTCAAATAGTTACCACACAGAAACTTATAAAAATTATAATGTTCTTACTGTTAATGATGTTAAAGATTGCATTGCCAGGGTCCAACCCCAGCGGGTCCAGGGGTCCCCAAAGGTGTGGACGGAGTCGGCGAAGAAGGAATGACATGGAGGCAGCGTTCAGTTGATCAGCAGCCTAGCCAGGATCTCTAGCCAGGATCTCCAGCCAAGTTCTGATCTGGATCTCCAGCGAAGTTCTGCTTAGGATCTCCAGCCAGGTTCTGTGTCCATGTTCTCTTGCTAGGTTCTCCAGCCAGGTTCTGTCCAGGTTCTCCAGCCAGGTTCAGTCACCAGGTTCTAGACAGGTTCTCTTGCCAGGTTCTATCCAGGTTCTCCTGCCAAGTTCTGTTGCCAGGTTCTGTCCAGGTTCTGTTGCCATGTTCTCTCCAGCGAAGTTCTTCTGTCTCTAGAGAACGTTCTTTGTAGGTTCTGTCTCTCTTGGTTCTGTCTTCTAAGTTCTGTGTTCTAAGTTCTGTTTCTAAGTTCTGTGCCTCTTGGTTCTGTCTTCTAAGTTCTGTCTTCTTAGTTCTGTGTCTTGCTGTCTTGTTACATCTGTATTTATATCAGTTGATTCAATCCTATCGATCTCTATTACAAAGATTAGGGCGTTTCTTATCTCCATTCCAGGGAGTAAAGATTATGTAGCTTAAGCATGATTGTTCATAGTTAAAGTGATTAATTACCCGCCTGGCACTTAGTTGAGGGGTTTTATTCCCTCCCTAACTTCAGGGGAAAATCCCTACCTGGGGAAACAACCTTTCTCAGAGACCTTGGTTAAAACACATAGTGCCAAGAAGGTGAGCAAACATATTAAGAACAGTATGCCATATATGCCAGGTCCCTTGAAACAGCAAGCATGGACCGGCTCCCGGCAAATTCCCCCTTTTTTATTTTTTAAAAGCCAGGCATTAAAAAGAAAAACCCGAAACGCTCTCTTGTATCCATTTTAAGAGTAGGATTGGCGCTTTCCGCTATTACCTGAGTCCTGATCTATCACACCAGGGAGAGCTTGCCAATCCTGCACTTTCCTGGGGTGGAAAGGCTGCAGTGGGGTTAAGGATAAGGCTCCTTGGGCCTACCTTCTCCCATGCCATTACATTTACCTTTCCTTCCTCAGAAAAGCATGGACATACTTCTTGTATAAAACGTTCTGTCTGACTGGGAGTAACCTTAATTCCTCTGCTATCAAGCATATGTGTTAAAAGATCAATACAGAGTCTTATTTCTTTAGACTCAGTATGGCACATCTTCTTAATCTAAAGATCAATACAAAGTCTTTCTTTGGACTCAATATGGCACATCTTCTCAATCTAAGAATCAATACAAAGTCTTCTTTCTTTGGACTCAGTATGGCACATCTTCTCAATCTAAGTTCTGTACTATCCACCTTCTTACCCTACTTATCCTCTATAGGGGGGTCTGAAGTACCCTGGTGGAGTCCTATCCGTCCCGAATGTGGGGGTTCTCAATGGGGGGGGGCTTACCTAGGGGAATCCTGTTCCAGCGGTTCCCAAAGGTATGGACGGAGTCGGCAAAGACTATCCACCCTCTTTCTACGGTGGAGTCCTATCCATCCTGAGAGTGGGGCTTACCTAGGGGTCCCTGTTCAGGCGCCAGATGCTGGGGTCCAACCCCAGTGGGTCCAGGGGTCCCCAAAGGTGTGGACGGAGTCGGCGAAGAAGGAATGACACAGAGACAGCGTTCAGTTGATCAGCAGCCTAGCCAGGATCTCTAGCCAGGATCTCCAGCCAAGTTCTGGTCTGGATCTCCAGCGAAGTTCTGCTTAGGATCTCCAGCCAGGTTCTGTCCAGGTTCTCCAGCCATGCCAATTTCTGTAGTCAGGTTCAGTCCAGGATCTTTTGCCATGTTCTCTCGCTAGGTTCTGAGGCCAGTTTCTGTCCAGGATCTTTTGCCATGTTCTCTCCAGCGAAGTTCTTCTGTCTCTAGAGAACGTTCTGTGTAGGTTCTGTGCCTAGGTTCTGTCTTCTCTCTGTCTCTTGCTGTCTTGTTACATCTGTATTTATACCAGTTGATTCAATCCTATCAATCTCTATTACAAAGGTTAGGGCGTTTCTTATCTCCATTCCAGGGAGTAAAGATTATGTAGCTTAAGCATGATTGTTCATAGTTAAAGTGATTAATTACCCACCTGGCACTTAGTTAAGAGGTTTTATTCCCTCCCTAACTTCAGGGGAAAATCCCTACCTGGGGAAACCACCTTTCTCAGAGACCTTGGTTAAAACACATAGTGCCAAGAAGGTAGCAAACATATTAAGAACAGTATGCCATATATGCCAGGTCCCTTGAAACAGCAAGCATGGACCGGCTCCCGGCATTGCATATTTGAATTTTAGCAAAGAGAAATATACTTATGTCTGATTTAAATATTTTTAAATCATTGGAAGAAACCAATCAATACAAATTTGTTTTTAGAATTTTATTTGGTTTTAGCAATTTGAATATATAAAAATGGAAATTTAAAAAGTTTTCCATGCAAATAAATCATTTCTTTAAAAATAAATATGAATGATTAGACATGTGAAATATAGAAACAAATGTTCAAAAGTATATAAATCATTAGAAATTTAGCAAAATTATAGTTACATACATAAGAAAGTAACTTTAAAATAAAGGGATTCCCCTCCCCCCATATGTTAATATCAAAAATAGAAAATGTCCAGAACTTTGACATTAAAATGATAAATTTCTTATCTTTTCATTAAACTCAGCTGTATTTTTGTACTACAGTGTGCTAAATGTCAACCTGGAAGAAAATCACTAAAACTTGACTATAGATATCTCAAAAGTTAATGACTACTCCAAAATTATTTTGAAAATCAGCCTCTTTTGAAAGTAAATAGCATTGAAGCCATTTAAGCTTTCTTCAAGTCAATAAATGAGCACTGAATTATTATGTAAACTTACACTAACCATATTTTTATATTCACCCAGAAGAAAGGGTAGATATTAATAGGAGTGCACTGAAATATTGCAGGAAAAAAAATTCCCCAAATGTAATAGCTCAAGCTAAATCTTTTCCCTGCTCTCTTGCATGGAACAGTCTAGTTCTCTATCCAAAGATGGACTGAGCGAATATGAAGTGTACAAATGAAAGAAAGGGATGTCAGCAGCACATCTTTGTTCTTGGAAAGGATGGGACTGAGAGCCAAGGAATGCATGGCTACTTCCAATGTTCTGTGCTCTTCAATGTTCAAGCCTATCCCATGTTTCCAGACTGGACTTGAGGGCTGTCTTTTCTCCCTGAAAACACTTTTCTAAACGTTTTTAGCAAAACAAATAGAATAAACCCAGCCTGTGTGCTCAGTGGTTGAGCATCCACCTATGAACCAGGAGGTCACAGTTCAATTGCCAATCAGGACACATGCCCCAATTATAGGCTCCATCTCCAGTAGGGGGTGTGCGGGAGGCAGACGATCAATGATTCTGATCACTGATATTTCTATTTCTCTCTCCCTCTTCCTTCCTTTCTGAAATCAATAAAAATATATTTAAAAAAAAAAAACACTACCCCCACCATTGTTGTCACCATCATCATCATCATCATCATCATCATCATCATCACCATCATTCTATGCATAGTTGGGAGAATCCAGAGAAGTCAAATACTATAAATAGCCTGGCACCAAAATAGGTTATATTCTGGCATGTTATAAAGCTTAATCTATTTGTGTGTTTTTTTAAAATATATTTTATAGATTTTTTACAAAGAGGAAGGGAGAGGGATAGAGAGTTAGAAACATCTATGAGAGAGAAACATGGATCAGCTGCTTCCTGCACACTGGGGATATGCCCACAACCAAGGTACATGCCCTTGACCAGAATTGAACCAGGGACCTTTCAGTCCACAGGCCGACGCTCTATCCACTGAGCCAAACCGGTTAGGGTGGTGATAGTGTTTTAATACTAAAATATTTGGAAAATAAATTCTATTTTGCCGATTAAGTAAGATTGTAAAGTTAGACATCCAGCTGGCTTAGAAACTGATGTTCACTGCCAAGCTTATAGAAGTCTGAAGTTTTCCCCCTCTCTTTTTTTTTTTAAGTAGAAAGAAATTAGTTTATATTTAAGAAACTGAATCTGGGTCTAACAACAACAAAAACCCCCAAACCTATGAGACCTCGTATCACTGCTGGCAAATCTGTTCTGGACTAAATTTTGAATAACGTAGCAGAATTTTCTGAACCACAGAAGGAAGACTTTCAGTGGCCCAGGAGGGTCTTGGGCTTTAACCTGGTCTCACACTTCTCCAAAGGGTTTGGTTATAACATCTCCAAGACCACAGCTGGGGAAGGAATCAAGACCTCGAGGACAGTTACTATTTAATCCCGTTTCCCTTCTGAAACAAAGTACCGAAGTGTCTTGTGACATTTAGAAACTCCTAAATCTCCACGGTTCAGTTCCTCGGACCTCTAATCGGACCTACTTAAGTCTTTGCACTGCTTCTCGGCGGCAGAGGCTGTAGTTCCCCAAATTGAGGCAGTTTGTATTGCAGGTTTGACAAATCATCTTGAAATCTTTGTGCTCATTTATTGTTCCCTACAGAGAAAAGAATGCTCTGTTATGCAGAAAATCAGCAAAGGAAAATGGCTTTTTCCAGAAAAAGGCACATAATGTTTCCATGTAATTGTTCTCAGTAATTTTGGTGCGGTATTAGTAATTTATTCAGAGAGGCAGTGGGGGCAGAGAGAAAGGAAGAGAAAAACGTTTTCTTCCAGTTTATAGCACTTCATTTGTTTTATGTCATTGTCTATGTGTTTATGTAATGTTTAACAAGTCTTGTTTGTTTTCTTAAATACATTTTTATTGCTTTCAGAGGGGAAGGGAGAGGGAGAGAGATAGAAACATCAATGATGAGAGTCGTTGATCGGCTGCCTCCTGCACGTCCCCTATGAGGGACCTAGCCCGCAACCCGGGCATGTGCCCTTTACCGGAATCCAATCTGGGACCCTTCAGTCTACAGGCTGATGCTCTATCCACTGAGCCAAACCAGCTAGGGCAAGTCTTATGCTTTTTATCAAATTCTGAGAATTTTATAACTGAGTTATTCCAGCAGGTTTTGTTTTTCTTTTTAAATTTGGTACTTAGTTCAATTACAGTAAAGTTTTAAATGACTAACATAAATTTGTATGTTGATCTTTATACTGAGCATGACTAGTTTTAAGGGCAAATATGAACACTTACAAGGTATACAGACTCACCAAAATTATACAATTTGTACTTTGTAGCTTGTGCCTATAGATTGTTTCATTCTTGGAAAGTCCCACAATTTAGTTTGACACTGTACTGAACTAATTATGTAGCTGGATTTGCCTCTATTAATTCCTGAGGGACAATTTCAGATATTTTAAGGATAGAAAGAACAAATTCTATGTCCAAGTTTATAAAAAATATGCAATATGGAGTGTGGCAAGAGAGAACATTATCTGAAGCTATCAAAAAAGTGCTGGCTACTATGTGTTTTTCTGTTGTTCAAATCATTTTACTATTCACATTTGGAAAATTGGCCCTATTTTCACAATCCCATTAGAAATGTTTATTCTCTAAAGAAGAGTTTAAATTCATTCTTCAAATCATGCTATGAAAATATAGCTTAGTCAAATTCAATTCCAAATAATTTGTGTCACAATTAAATAACTCAAACAAAATGATTCAAATCAAGCATGATTTTTGCCATTAGTATTATCCTATATAATAAAAGGCTAATATGCAAATAGACTGAACAGCAGAACTGGTAGCTATGATGTGTGCTGACCACCAGGGGGCATGTGCAGAACATGGCAGGCATTGGCTGTGGCGGGATGGTGGAGCAGGTGAGCAGGGACACCAGACTAAGGCAGGCACTGGTCACTGTCATCAAGGCGAACTTCTGGTGGTTACTGAAAATTCTTTGCTCTCATGCACTGATGTCCCGCCTGGCACTCGCACCTGCTGCTGGCACCAGAGCCACCGCTCACACCCACTGCCAGTGCCCCCAGTGCTGACCCCATCACTTGGCACAGTCAGCAGGTGCGAGCAGCGGCTGCTTGCCCGAATTGTTCCTCAGGGCTTCTCCACCTCCCCCTGCTCCTGAGGGGAGATCGGGGCCAGCAGCTGCCTCTCACACCCACTGTAGGCAACTGCCCTGCTTGCACCCGCTGGCAGTGCCAGAGCCGCTGCTCGCACCCACTGCCGGTGCCCAGTGCCAGTCTCAATTGCTTGGCACCATCAGTAGGTGTGAGTGGCAGCTGCAGGCCCTGATCGCCCCTGAGAGCTTCTCCACCTCCCCCTATTCCTAAGGGACGATCGAGGCAGCAGCTGCCACTTGTACCCACTGCTGGCGCCGGCCCCAATCGCTCCACGCCTTCAGTGGGTGCAAGGGGCACCGGCGCTGTCAGTACGTGGGAGTGGCAGTGGTGGGAGCGGGGCTGATGGCAGACAGGGGATCAGGGGCTGTGGTGGAAGGGGCCAGGTGGGGGTGCAGAGGATAGGCCGAGACCCGCCCCTGTGCCTACCGCAGCCTCACGGCCCACAGTTCCTTTCAAGGTGCATGAATTTGTGCACTGAGCCCTTAGTTTACAGATGAAATACTCTGATATATCTAATTCCTTTTTTTGAAAACCTGATGCAAATAGGCATAATTATCTTACAGGGATAAAATGCGAAAATTAAACTGGAACACATCAGGTTCCTTTGAGCAGAATGATTCCCAGGCCCTTGTCCAGTGGAGTCGAAGAATGAAACCACAGACAAAAGATGGTATAAGAACAGATGGAAATTTATTGAGAAACAAGCACAGACTCCCACATGGGGAGGGGAAGGGTCCCACTAAGTCCCCTTTTTCTACAGTTCATAAAGGCTGCAGTTCTTTGTGCCCTGACATCGCCTCTGATTGGTCACTAGAGCAACTTCAGAGCTCAAACCTCACCTGAGGTACATGAGGTTCCCCTCTTCTCCCTTATTGTTTCCCTATTCCCTCTGGGCTTTCCTCTTCCCTCTCTGAATGAGGGGCTTCCTTCCCTTTTTCTGTAAATGTGCACCTTCTGTAGCTCCCAACACCTTATTCTATGGAAATGTACCTTCTGCTGTTCCCAGCTCCCTCATTGTCTGTAAATGTACCTTCTGCAGCTCTGTAGCCCTGTGCTTTTCCATGGACCCCTTAATTCCAAAAATTTCCTAAAACTGCCTATTTAATCCTTAAAAACTCCTTTCAGTCCCCCCTCCAATGAGGAAACCCCACCTGCCATTGGGGACAGGGGACGCCGGTCTGTCTGGCTACTTCCTGCTGGCAAATGGGTCGTCGGTTGGGCAGCAGTCAGGGTCCCATTGGGAGTGGGCGATCTGAGGGTCCAGGGAAGATGGATGTAGCAGCCTCCATCTGCAGCTCCATCTGGAGGACCGTTTGTAGCTTTAGGGCTTCTAAACAGGAGGATCTGAAACATACCAAAAGGTTAAACGGGCAATGGTCAACGATGAGTAATAAAAAACAGCATAAACAAAGGTCTGATGACATTACATCTTTAATTTGTGCCCGGAACTCTGGGGCAAGAGACTTTGAGGCCTTTTCCTTTATCTAAGCTGCTTGTTGAAGGATCCAAGTTGTCTGATCCTTTATCTCTTTGGAGGTGTTTATGTGGATGTTGTAAGACATATTAATCATGGCACAGACTCTGCCCAGTTTAGCTAATCAAGGGCTTCTCTGTAAGGACCATGTGTGCTAAAAATCTATAGACTTCTGGATGTCCTTAAAATTCTGGCCAGCATCCTCAGAGATTTGAGGAATGGTCCTGTCTGGTTGGTGGCAGTGGTAGTATTATAGGTGACCCTTACAGTTAATCCTGTAATAGCTATAACTAAGGCTACCACTCCCAAGGCGATAAGAGTAACTGGCTCCCGTGTGTATTGAATTAAAGCCTTTGGGGTGTGGGGAGAAAGGTATTGTTGCATAATAAAATGACTGAGGACTCTGGTGGTGGTCTGATTCAGTTTGAGCTGTCTTACAGTCTAAGATTCAGCATATTTTCCTCTGAGAGGGATGTGGGAAATATATACATATATTTAATTGAGATTATCTGACCCTGAGTTGGGCTGCTTATGACATACCCAGCAGTCAGGGATTTGGGGAGCCAGAATGGCTGAGAAATTCACTATACCAGGGATACGGACAGGAGTTAGAAGTAGGAGCATCTTATGGTGTTTCTGTGTCCCAGCCAGGGCAGACAAGGTCTCCTCCAGGTATCAGCCTAGGGTTCAGGTGACACTCCTGAAAAGACAGAATAAGAACTATTAGAAAAATGAAAAAATGATTATCTAGGATACCAGAGTGTGTTACTTATCTGGCACTTGTTGACTCGCTAGGATTTTTTAAAAAAGAGAAGTTTCAGGCTCACACAAGTAGGAGTCTAGTGATTCAGTTGATGGCAATACAGCTTCGTCCTCCTCCTGTGCTGGTATTCAAGGCTTACTTGAGACAGCTGTATCTAGGAATTGACATGCTGACCTGTTGGAAGACTTAAAGCCAGTACCCGTAAAAGGGCCTTTTGAGTTGTTTAAAGGCCAGACTAAGATAGAGAGGCTGTCCTTCTGTGCCTCTGTAACTAGTTGGTAAGTGGGCAGGCTCATTCTCCATAGCCAGGATCCATAGCCTGAAGTATCCAGTGATGCCCACAAAGCCTCTCAACTGCTTTAGGGTTCAGGGCCGGGGGAAGCTGAGAAGACGGTCTATCCAGTCCTCTCCCAGAGCTTGTGTTCCCTTCGATAGGTTAAGGCCTCGGTATCTAACGGGACGGGAACACAGCTGGGCTCTGGAGACTTCACAGCCTTTTTCCGCCAGGACGTTTAATAAAGCTCTTGTTACTGGAGGGCCTTAGTACTGGGGGAAATAAACCACCCCAGGTCTTTTGATAAGGCCTGCCCAAATAAATGAGGGCTAGACTGAAAACCCGGGGGCAGCACTGCCCAGGTTAGCTGACTGCTTTGATTATTAGCATTTTCAAAGGCAAATAGGAACTGTGAGTTAGGGTGCAGGGGTATTCTGAAAAAGGCACCCTTAAGATCTAGTACTGTAAACCACTCTGTGTCCTCCAGAATCTGGGCAAGTAAAGTGAGAGGGTTAGGGGCAACTGGGTGAACAGGAATCCCTGCCTCATTCACTAGTTGTAAGTCCTGAACTAATCTCCATTCACCATTAGGTTTTTGTACTCCTAAGATGGAGTATTGCAAGGGCTGTTACATGCTTTTAAAAGGCCTTGCTTCCTTAGATTGTCTATTATAACCTTGAGTCCTTCCCGAACCTCAGTTTGAGGGGATATTGCCTCTGATGTGGGTACGAGGCTGAATCCTGGAGATGGTCCTGGATTGGGGAGGCTGTGATGGATCGTCCTATCCTGACCTTTGTGGCCCAAATGTCAGGGTTCATTTCAGTCTCCACCAGGGGGAAGGATAGGACCTGCTCCGGATACATGTGGATATCTCTTCCTAAAAGAGCTGTAGGGTTCTTTGACAAGATTAGGAAGGCATGGGAGAAGAACAGCTCACCCTAGCTACACCCTAGAGGTTGAAAGAAATATCTTTTTATTGGCCTTTTTATTGACACACCTATAATGGTTATCGCCTCTGATGATAACTGACCAGGGTTAGAGAGAAGTATGGATAAAGTGGCTCCCAAGTTAAGGAGGAAATTAATTTCCTTCCCCTCAATGGTCAGGCTTACCCAGGGCTCCTGAGAGAAATAATGACAGTCCTGTGAGGAGCCGGGTTGGGAGACCCCAGGCCCCGTCAGTCCTGTTGGGCCAGATGAGTCACCGGCCCCACCCCAAGGGACCTCCATCTCCAGGGGCAGTCCGACTTCCAGTGGTTTCCTCGACAGACAGGACAGGGTTTTGGGGGTTCACTATGCCCCTTGGGGCAACTCCGACGTATATGTCCAACCTGGCCACAGTTGTAACAAGTGACCGGGACTGACCATTCACTTCCAGGCTTGGACTGGGGGCCCATGCTCTCCCGAAGCACAGCACAAAGAGCCTTCATCTTCGCCTGGCTTCTCCTGTCTTTTCTATCCTCTTCCTCCTGGTCTATATTATAGAACACAGAGGTGGCAACTTTCAGGAGATCGTCTAAGGTGCTCTCGGGGCCCGTCGCCAATTTCTTCAACGTTCTCCTGATGTCTGGGGCTGACTGAATGAGGAATTTGTCCTTTAAAATCAACTGCCCCTCTACTGAACCTGGGGTTATATTGGCGTGCTTCACCAATGCCTCTCTAAGTCTCTCTAAAAATTCGAAGGGGTTTTCACTAGCCTCCTGGCTGGTGGTAGTTAGTTTGGAGTAATTAATAGGCTTACACTTGCTTCTCCAGAGGCCTTGTATTATGCAAACCTGTCAGTGTCTTATTTTCCACATCTCAACATCAGGTTCCCACCCTGGGTCTGCACTGGGAACTGCCTCAGACCCTGTTAAGTATCTTTCTTTCTCTTCAGGATCTGTAATGTCTCGTACACAAGAGATGTAATAACTATTGCCAAAGTCTCAAGCCTCTGCCAAAATGTTCTTTTTCTCTGTGTGGGACAAGGTTTGCTCTAGAAGGAATATTAAGTCTCGGTAAGATAGATCAAATATTTGATTTATCCTCTGAAAGACCTCAATATAATTATCAGGGTTATCTGTGAGAATTTACCCAAATCATTTTTAATCTGTCCTATGTCCCAGGGTGAGAGTGGGATCTGGGCTAAAGTATGACCAGATCCTTCATTTGTCTTGGAGCAAGTTAAGGTTGGCTCAGCCCTGGGCAGGGGCACGGCCTCCGCCTTTTCCCTTGGTGGACTTTGGGTTGTGATTGCCAGAAGTGAGGGATCAAGTTTACAGTTCCTATATAAATCTGGCTTGTCCCTGAGGGCAAAGAAAGTGTGGACATATGGGACTTCTGACCATTTCCCATTCTTCCTATAGAAAAGATCTAAATGTAGGATGATGTTATACTTGAGGCTTCCCTCTGAGGGTCCACTCTCCCCATTCATGAGTTGGTATTGAGGCCAAACCTGAGTGCAAAAAAAAAAAAAAAAAATAAAAAAAAAAATCAGGCGCTTCTTCTTTAAGATTTGTGGGTCAAAGTTATCCCAATATTTGAGGATGCATCCTAGGGAGCTGTCTTTATGCAGTGTGCATGACACGGTTCCCATCTGAAAAAAACAAAAACACACAAAAAAATGTGCAAGGATGTCTAGCATCCTTGTATTCACAAAGGATGTCCTGTATCCATTGTGACCCTCCTTGCCAGGGGGCATCCCCTCTCCTGGCCAAGGTTGCTGAGAGCCCTCACTCTCAAGCCAGGAGTGGGGGTAACCTTGCTACATACGGTTGCAGACAAGTCTGCTGGGTGGATTCAACCACACTCACCACCGCATTGATGACCCCAGCTCAGGCAGAGGCCGCCCTCCTGCCTCCCTAACCTGTGGGGGAAGTGTGCATACCCGTGTTTGTTCTCTGTGGGGTGCCCAACCATAGGAACATTTCTCTACTGTTCTCAGGCCCCGTGTGTGTGATTAAAAGTGCCTGAGATGGTCTAATGTTTTTGAAGTACCCACTGGACTGGTATTCTGAAGGGTTCACTCCAGGATGAGGACGCGAGAGAGTTTGCACAGTACCCAGACCCCTGGTTTGGCCTGTATCCAGGAATCCGAGGAGAGTACAAACAGCTCCGGTCCCACCCCTTGTATGCCCTCGTCATTAAAGGATTTACTGGCTGCCTGATTGCTGGGGAAAGGGTAGAATCTATTTATAGCCAAATTTAGTAAACTTTCTGTTCACTGGCTTAATTCTTTATTTTTACTGAACCTTAATTTCTGCAATTTACTTTCTTTCAAACAGGGCAACCAACTTGGTTGCTTCCCAGAGAAATACCTGGGAGAGGGCATGCTAGTTGACTTTGCAAGGAACAATTTAGGTAAAAGGCACACCTTTTTAGTTCTTATTAATGGTAAAATATATATATATATATATATATATATATATATATATATGTGTGTGTGTGTGTGTGTGTGTGTGTGTGTGTGTGTGTGTGTGTTATTCTGTGAATATTGGTGGCAGAGATTTTTTTATTTCCCCTTTTTAAGCTTAAATTTACTCCTGAATGTCACTCTTTTCTGGTGAGTGCTCATCTGCATATTTCACTCAGGTATGCTGGGAAGGGGGTACCACCTTCTAAAGACACATTTTTGTATTATTTCTAGTTAATAATTCCCTGAAGTTTTACAAACCCTCATCTAGTTCAAAGAAATAACCTGCTTAGAAGCCTGCAATTTGGAATAAGTCAGAGTCCTTTTCATGGGTTTTTCTAAAGACATAAATACACCAAAGTAAAGCACTGGCTGTCCAATATGACAAAATTCAAAAGTGGTTTGGTTATAGAGTTGATTAAAGTGCAATTGATAAAAACCTTTGCTTTCCTATAAGATATAACATTCTGAGACAACAACCTCTTGGTAAGTAATAATTCCTGCAAAATGACATAGAGAACAACAAACAATTGGTATATAAAGAAGAAGATGTGACGCATGGCTTAATGCAGACAGTGAATTAAACATTGAAAACAATTTACTAACCCCTAATACGTGAAACACAAATACCCATAGTGCCACTGGCAGATGCAGAAAATCACTACGCCTGCCCTATGTCCCTTGACTGGACATAGGCTATTCCTGAAAGTTTCCTGTTTGAACTTGACTCTAAATCTGTGTAAGTTCCTTTCTAAAGCAGACTGAAACCTCTATAACATTCAAAGTATATGTATCTAAATAGAACACTGTTATTAATTTTTATTTGACAAAGCTTCCCATGCAATTTCAAGTATATTAAATCGGCCTAAGTTAGTTTCAAAAATATTTCTTTTAAAAAGAGAGAATAAATCCTTGAAGCACTCCAGGGCCCTTGGAGCGTCCCAAAGCTTCCTCTAGGTCAAAGCCTTGAAATTCACACTAGGAACAATCGTCAAACATACTTAATCTAAAGATTATTAAACTTAAACCGGTTTTAATATTAAAAATTTGGTCTGGACCACAGAATTAATCCTTTTTAATCTGGCCAATAAATTATTATATCCTAGTAATGCCATCTGGAGGCTGAAATGTTACCACATGTAGTACCCAGGCACAGGTACATACAAAGACTGCAATATAGTTTCAACTATCTTTGCAGAGGAGACATTGGGAAGACACACCTATCCCCGCCCATTCCCCTGGGCAGCGCCCCCATGAGCACACATTGCCCGCCCTGTAGCCAGTCTCAGTGTCCCTTGAGCCAGCCTGCTGGTGTTTGTGACATCATGGGCAGATGCCACACCTTGTAGGCCACGCCTTGGGACCACCCTGTCCCCTTCTACCGGCTGTGCTGGGAAGGTTTAAGGGCCTGATGCTGGGCAAGGGCTTTGTGACTTTCCCCACCTGCCCCTCAGAGCACCTGCTCGGGTTGGCAATGTGGTGGCCTTAACAGGCCATATTGTCTTGGATTATGGGAAGCAGGCGAGCAGGAGCAAGACGGGGGAGGTCCTGGGAAGGCACGTCCTGTCTTAAAATTAAGTCTTAAAGTTCCTCTCCTAGTAACCTCATTGTGTCACGCCTGGAGACTGAAAACCTGAAAACCGCTTCACAGACTAAAACAGCGATTCTCAACCTGTGGGTCGCGACTCCTTTGGGGGTCGAACGACCCTTTTACAGGGGTCGCCTAAGACCATCGGAAAATACATATATAATTACATATTGTTTTTGTGATTAATCACTATGCTTTAATTATGTTCAATTTGTAACAATGAAAATACATCCTGCATATCAGATATTTACATTACGATTCATAACAGTAGCAAAATTACAGTTATGAAATAGCAATGAAAATAAAATAATTTTATGGTTAGGGGTCACCACAACATGAGGAACTGTATTAAAGGGTCGCGGCATTAGAAAGGTTGAGAACCACTGGAGTAAAATTACCTTTTTTTTTTTTCCTTTTCCCCCCTTCCCCCTCCCTTTGTTCCTCAGGCGAGGGTTGGGGTGAGGGGTGGGATAATGGATTGTTAGCTACAAGCCAGAAACACTTCCACAGGGGCGCTGGCAGGAGTGTCTGAGGGCTATAATTAACTCCTGGTATGCCTGATGGGAAGAGCTAGGGCCAGGCTCATAGGCTAGGATTGGAAAACAGATGGCTGGCCCCGCCTGTCTTAACCCTCACCTAGAAGCTTTCCTTAAGAACCCCACTCCCTTCATTACTGGAGAGGCCTGCACAAATGGAGACTGCGGAGTTAAGCTTAGTTGGAGACTGAGGAGGCAGCGGTCCTACTGGCTGGGTGCTATTTGACCTGATATGACTGAGGTAGAGAGCAGAAGAAAAGGCAGATGACTCTCCCATTAAACCTACTTGGGATCTGGTCTGCGGAGTGGACTTATGTAGTGGGTCAGAAGTGTGGTGCCTATAAGAAGCTCCCAGAGGAAGTAACGCCTCTGGTGGTCTCTGTTTTTACGTGCCTCACTTTCTTTCCGGCTAAAACAACTGTGAGGACCAGAATGCTGGGTGACCAACCCTTATTTGCATCCCTTGGACGGGTCAGAGTTTAATTACATGTTGTTGTTAAAACCCTATGAGGCGACCTTCATGCCCAGGAGACATACTTTTCCTTAGCACACACCCCCCCCCCCTCCCCCACACCCCCCGCTTTGGGCTCCCACTCCGGTAGGGGCATCCAAGAGTCTCGGACCAGGGGGAGGATTGCCTCTTTGATCTTTAGAGCTGGACAGGGACCCAAGCACTCATTCAATCCATGGCTGCGCTTTGTCTTGCTCTAACCCGACCCGGCACCAGTTTATCCTCACATGGAGACTTTCTTCGCAGAGCTGCCCTAGTGGCTCTTAGTTGACTGACCCGTGCCCACCTTAGTTTGGCCCTAGAGATGGGGAGTACATCTGGAAAGGAGCAGTGAAGGAGAGAGGAGAAATGCCCGCTTTTAGACAGCAGCCAGGTTTAAGTGGCTGGCGGGGTCCGTTAGCCTCCACAATCGTACTGGGGACAGGAAAGGAACAGAATCCGTGGGTACACTCGCCGTTCGACGTGAAGAGGTCGACTTGCGAAGTTCCTGGTTAATGCACCAATTATGAAACACGAAAGTGAACTGGAACCCGTGATGTTCCTCCGGGCAGGATGATTCCCTGGGTCCTTGTCCAGTGGAATCTAAGAATGAAACTACGGACAAAAGATGGTATACGAAAAGATGGACATTTATTGAGAAACAAGCACAGACTCCCACGTGGGGAAGGGGAGAGTCCCACTGAGTCCCTTTTTTCTACAGTTCATAAAGGCTGCAGTTCTTTGTGCCCTGACATCCCCTCTGATTGGTCACTATCCCCTCTGATTTGGTCACTAGAGCAACTTCAGAGCTCAAACCTCACCTGAGGTATGTGAAGGTCCCCTCTCTTTTCCCTCTGGGCTTTCCTCTTCCCTCTCTGAATGAGGGGCTTTCTTCCCTTTATTCTGTAAATGTGTACCTTCTGTAGCTCCCAGCTCCCTTACTGTATGGAATTGTACCTTCTGCAGCTCTATAGCCTTGTGCTATTTCCATGGACCTCTTAATTCCTCTAATTTCCTAAACCTGCCTAAAAACTTATTTCAGTGACATATATCATCTTTGTATACATACATGCATACATATACAAATGTCTATGATGAGTGGTTATTATTTTAGATTTATTTTTAAGTTTATATAATTTGAATGTATGCAGTAAAATACCATAATGACTTTTTCCATGACTCTAGTTATGAATTTTTGAAATAGAATATACCCAAAGAATCAATTAATGCCATCTATAATTTGCGCATGAGGAAATTAGAGAACAGAATTGTTGAATGATAGGATCATCGAGTTGCTAGGAACCGAGGCTGGAAACCAATTATCAGTCCTGGAGATGGAAGCACTTCTTCATGCTGTTCTCCCCAGTAAAGCTTTTGGAAGGAATTGAAATTCAGTATAGATTTTGCGTGTCTCCACTTTTGGTGTCTTAAAGGTTATGAGATTAGATGCTGGCTAAGAGGAAGGATCAATAGAGCTTACAGCCTGCAGGACAGGAAATAAATAATGGGAAGCCAGTGAACATTGACTTCACTAAGAATGCACTTGCTCATATTTTATGCATCCTCAGTTGTGCTTACAAAGAGATGAGCAAAAAGATAAAGACTGAGAATCTCGATAAGAGTATCAAACTAGATAGTACTACTCTAACTCTATGCTCTGCAAATAGGATCTGAAGGGCCTTTCATTTCTAGATAGACTACCCTCATTGAAGCAGCTCCTTAAATCAATGGCACAAGTAACCAAGATCATCACCATCAGCTGACCTGAAAACTCCACTTACAGAATCATAGGAAAGAGGTGCCTTAATGCAACTGGCTTTCAAAAGATAAAGTCTAGAATAACCACAATGTTTAAACGTTGGAGCTTTCTAGGTTATTAAATTTAACTGAGTTCATTGGAAATAGTTAAGATGCTTTACCTCATAATTGAGTACTTGTAGAAGTAAAAGGATAGTGTACAAGCCAATTATTGATTAGATATGTTAAATACTGAAATAAGTGAAAAATATGTGCTATACATCTGTACATATATAATATGTAGAAGTTTTGTAAGGCATATATGCATAAAACGGTGATAGTTTCTATGAAGAAAAGCTGTGGAGTGGTAGGTGGGAACAGGACAGGGAGATAGAAACAGTTTAGGAGTTCAAAGAAAGCTGCCTTGGGAAAATCATATTTGAGATCTACTAGTAAATAAGAATAGGTGTTTCCTGAGCAAGGAGGGAGAAAAGGTATTCCAGGCCATGAGAGAAGGATGCTTACAGGAGCTACCTATTTCAAAACACTGAAGGAAAGAAGATGTGGCTGCTGTGTAAAGAATAGTGTTTGATGCAAGTCAAAGCTGGAGAGATGACCAAAAGTCAATGACCAAAACTACTACCAATCCAAGGATACCATGTCGAGTATTTTAATTTTCATTCTAAGAGTTGTAAACAGCCATTGAACAGTTTGGGGAACAAAAATTACATTGAACTTAGAAGATCCTACTCTGGCTGTCCCATGGAGAAAGGAAAGAGCAGAATAAGAAGATGTATAGAAAATCCAGGTAAGCCGAGTCGGGTAGCTTGCCCTTGGGATGGTTAAAGCAGAGTAGGAGAAAAAGTAGACTCCAGAGATACTAAAGAGTTGCAATCAAGTTGCTGATGATGTATTTATTCCTGGAAGGAATGAATGTATGGCATTAAATGCAGGTGCTAGAGTTGTGGCTTTCATAGACAGATGCTGTTTACATCCAGAGATGGAGAATAATGGAAAAAAGAACTGTGGGGGGAGATCATGAGTTTAATATTTGATATAGATATGGTGTGGAGATGCATTTCAAATATGTTAACTGGATATGCTAATAAGATAGTTTACTATATGAAGTCTGTGTTTAGTAAAGAGGTTGGAGTTGAAGATAAGTTTGAAATTCGTGGAGAATATATATATATATATATATATATATATATATATATATATATTATATGAATATATAGTATACTAGAGGCTTGGTGCATGAAATTCGTGCACGGGGAGAGGGAGTGTCCCTCAGCTCAGCCTGCACCCTCTCCAATCTGGGACCCCTTGGGGGATGTCCCACTGCCAGTTTAGGCCCAATCCCACTAGGCAGTCGGACATACCTCTCACAATCCAGGACCGCTGGCTCCTAACCGTTCGCCTGCCTGCCTGATTGCCTCTAACTGCTTCTGCCTGCCAGGCTGATCGCCCCCTAACCACTCCCCAGCCAGCCTGAATGACGCCTAACTGCTCCCCTGCCAGCCAGCCAGCCTGAATGGCCCCCAACTGCCCTCCCCTGCCAGCCTGATGGCTCCCAACTGCTCTCCCCTGCCAGCCTGATTGCCCACAACTGCTCAAAAATACCTTCTCCCCCAGTGTCGGGGAGGGGGCAGCAAAAAATAGAAGACATTCCTCCTTATTGCACATGGACCCTATATACAGGCTCACCCAACACAGGCCAGTGGGATGCTTGGCACAGTCTCAGATCCCTGCTCAGGGGTGAGAGGGGTGACTGGTGGCAGCACACGTGAGAGGGGACCTCCGGGTGGCCCCTCTGTTCCTAGTTACTGGTCCTGGAACTTCCTGGTCCTTGGTTCCTTCCTGGTCCTGCCTGCAGCCCTGGTCCCCCTACCTGGCTCAGCCTCCCATCTCCATCCTGGCCTCAGATAACCCCCTTGGGTCCAGGGGGCTCTGTCCTCCCCTCCCAGCCTGGAGCTCCCAAGGGGAGGTTATGGATTCTCAGAGACTCCCCGGCAGCCCTGCCACTCGTGTTCACACAGGGAAGGGTGCGTGTGGCAGAAGCAGCTGTATAAATGCGGGTGCAGGGGCACGTCCTCTGGGGTCAGTTGGACAGTTTGCTGATGATGCAGATCAGGGCCACATCTCATCCTTGAGGCGCTGGTTGTCAACCCGGAGGTTGGACAGGCCCTTTAGCTCCTCTTCCAGTTCAGCGGCCTTGTGCTCCAGGGCCCTGCGCTCAAATCTCTCCAGCTCCAGGAGGGCTGGCCTCTCCGCAAAGCTTCCCTGCCTCTGTGTGGTGTGCTCCAGCTCCACCTTACGCTGTGCCAGCCAACAGCCTGGTCTCAGTCTGGACCTGATGAAGTCTCTCGTTCTCAACACGCAGCTCTGTGTAGAGCTTCCTGAAGCCTCCCTCAGGCTGATTCAGGCTGGGGTTATGGATTGAGGGTCTGTTGCCTCCAGGGGGAAGGGCTGGATTCTGGGCTGATGTCCACTGGCTTCGCCTCCTTCCCTCTCCGCAGGCCTCTCCTCTCCTTGCCAACTCTGCAGTGCTCCCTGGAGGCCTGTGGTCCCCGTCCTTGCCCGTCAGGTGCCTCTACTCTCTGGGCGGGGCCATCAGAATTCCCAACCCCAGGGACTTGGGACTGCCAGGAAGGGTCCAGGCTCTGTGCGTCCTGCTCTTGATCAGGATGGCAGAGTCCTATCAGGGGCAGGCTGGCGGGGGAAGGGGACACGAGGTTGGCCGGCCCCACCCTCTGATTGGGCTGGTTCACTGGCTACAGTGGGTGGCAGCGGTTCGCTGGAGGCGGGTGGCTGCAGCCCGTGGGAGGCGGAAGCAAGCCGCCACCACCCATGGGAGATGGGAGGGAGCCCCCGGGAGCCAGGTGGGGAGGGACCTAGAGGTCAGCAGTTCAGCCCGCTCACCAGTCAATGCCACCTCATGGCGACTGGTCATTTGGTTGTTTCGGTCATCACGGCCCCTGGCTTTTTATATATATGGATGAATATATAGTATATGAATGAGCTTGTTTAGGGAAAATAAGAAGAAAATGTATTCTCTAAAAATTATGCTTATGTAGCTATGTGTAGTTATGACACAGGGTCCCACCCCCAAAGTGGTACTGCTCTTTGAGGAATGAGAATGTCCAATAGATTTACAAACACTAGGATTTAGGGTCTGAGGCAAAAATTTCTTCAGTAGAAAGAAACTCAGAGGGGAATATAGCCTTAAAATGGAGGGAAGTGCAAGGAATATGTATTAGAGAAAATAGACTGTTTTAAAGTATAAAGATTTTAAAGAATAAAGTATTCATTCATAAAGTATAAAGTTTAAAGTGTATTAAATTAGAGTAAATATTTGCTGACTTCCATAATTATTTATTTGATTGTTTATTTATTTATAATATCTTTCAAATATTTTTGTAGGTTCTTGTCATTGATATGAAGCTTCCCATAAAAGTAGACAGCAGAGGAAAACGTATCAAGGGACATAGCTTTACAATGTTTTGCTCAATACATTATTAATTTATGAGCTTATTTACTATGTTTCTGACTTTCAGTCAACCTATCTATCTCGAAGCCAATGCATATAATTCATAATATGACCATTAACATAAAGTATATTTATTGCCAGGGTCAGGAGATACTGATTGCTTTGTATCATTCCTAGTAAATCAAATTGGAATGTTGATTAAGTGATCCCTATGTTTAACTCTTAAGTGGAAATGCATTCCGTCATTCTCTATGCACTAACTACTCACACATCTATTGCCAGGCAGGTAATTCACAAGAGCTAGGCATTACACATGCAGTCAAACAATGGTATTCGTTTTAGTGACTGAGAAGGATAGAAACAGGTTCTAGACAATTTCTGCTAACAAAGACACAGGAAATAAAAAGCACATGTTGAACCAAAACGCATTTACCTATCAGTCGGAAAAATCGTAACTCATAGTTGGCCCTCACTTAAGGGCAAAATTTGAGTCTGCTGTGGGAATTGTGACTATTTACAAATTTAACTGGAGAAGGTCAAAATTTGTTAGAAAATTAAAATGTTTGAAGAAATATTTTCTTTCACATTTCTAATTTCATAATTTAAATCGGTGAGTTTATGTTCTGAGTTGATTTGACATATTTTCAAGTATTTTTAAAGTACAGATAATTGAAGAAAAGGTTTTATATTGAAAGAATACTGAATTAGATAACTGAAAAGTGAATTAGGAGGACAGGACTGTATTTTCCTACCTGATATAATTTTGAAAGATGAGAATATAATCACACACCATTATTAAAAACCTCTGGATTCCATAACATTAATACCAAATCCAGAACACCAATTCCTAAAGAACTTAAAGCAATGTAGTACTGTGTATCAAAACAAAAAACTGTTTGTGCCAACTCTATCCTGTGACAGAATTACATTTGCATAAACATTTACACTTAAACAATATGGCTTTGTCATTTAAAAAGAGACATTAAAAATGGCAAACATTATGTAACAGCATATGAGTTCATTTCTAAATTTTAGAACATAATAAAAATTTAAACACACAGGTTTTACAGCACAATTGATGATGTAAACATTGAATGTAGGGTTTTCTACAGAAAAACAAGAGGCATCTATGAGACACTTATATGGCTCTGGGCATTTTTCTACATACTTTGTTTAATCTATGCACTAACTGTGAGGTAGCTTAAATTATTGTCTTATTTTTTACAAAATAAAAACTGAATGTCAGAAAGATCTGTCCAAATTCACAACTGAGTGAAATTCAGAGTAGGAGGAATCTAAAATGAAAGGCTTTGCTCTCTCAATTGTACCCCCCACCCCTCCCCGCCATTATCTCTCTCTCTGCAAAAGCCAACAGGGGAGGCGGAAATGGACAAAATCTTCCCCAGACTCTTAAAAATCTGTTTCAATTTATTTAAAGGAAACTTGATTTTCTACTTTTCTTTTTCTCTTTCCAGGAATCCTAAGAATTTTAAGAGAAGTTTGGAAAGTGACTCTATTTTTTGAGCTTATCTGTGTCAACGTCAAAGTTTCTAGTGGTCAACCAAAGAATAATTTTAGAGTTCATCTAAAGATAATCCACAAATTATATAAACTATTTCAGCTATTAAATCTAAGTGTCATTCTAATGCATGCTCAAATTTGAGAGCCTCTGCCCTTGAACACGTATTCTAAGCAACCAGAATACAAGAAACCCTTAACAGGGAGGGAAGGAGAGGTGTTTGGTGAGATGTGCTCAACAATCCCTAGAAGAAAATCAAGCAAGTTTGCTATCTCTTACTCTCTTACCGCAAGTATTTATTTAATTTATTTAACAACCTGAGTTAATCTCCCCCAGAGTCCCAGAATACAGTCCAAGAACATATTTTGCAGCATTTAAAATATATTACCAGTCACCCTTTTCCCAAAGACATTATGCTGAATTAAAGGTAATGCTTCCCCAAAACATTAATACTTTGTACTTGATCACTATTACAATGTCACATGAATATCATAGTACATCCATTTAAAAGTTGATTAAAAATTAGATACTTCAGGCTCACAGAGTATTTGTTTTATATCCATGAATAGAGGACAGGCAAGCAGCTAACAATTCACAATGTTTAATTTTTAAAATGTTTTCACAGTAGGTAATAGAAACTTTAGTAATTGGACTATTTCATGTAACTTCTATGTATTTATGTAAATCTAACAACACTTAAAAATTAAATTAAAATATATTCAGTTTACAGTAGCTTTTAAATAAGGATAGACACATCAGTAAACACACTGTCAAAGGGTGATGTGCTTGTTTATTTGATACTATAATTTTAGAAAGTAAACTAGATATTAGTTAGCATGTTAATTAGTATGTGAGAAATTTCCTAAACCTAATTGCAAAACCAGCCCATTCTTAGTTTATATCCTTGTCAGTGTAAGTTTAGAAGATAAGCGTGTTTTTTGTTTGTTTTTTAGTTTCTAATCACATTTTCAGGCAGAAAAATCTGAGAAAAGGCTAATGTTCTGGATGCACCAATCCTCTGAAAGGGCACAGGTGCCTTCAGTGAGTATGAGCTTCAGCGCTAACATATCATCCATGGACATTTAAATGTCCAGCTGCCAAATGAAGGAAACTTACAAACAGGAAACTGACCAAAACCACAGACCTTTTCGTTAATTGGCAGATCACAAAGCTTTTGATTTTGTCATTAAGTTACAACAGTTTAAATACTGGTTTGCTTAGCTTTTTTGCTTTGAAAATAAGTAAAAGTAGCAAAAATAAGGGAGTTATTAGGGAGACTTTTTGTAACTTATTTCAGACATAGAGCCTCTAGGTCAATGAAAGAACCCAACAATTCATTGGGATAGAACTGCTACTATAGTTACATAATTATGATAAGCACATAAATTCTGAACATTAAGAAAGAGACACCCATTCCGTATTTCTCAGCCAGGTCATAATAAGGGAAGGAATGGCTATCTTAGTGCAAATGTAAAATATACAGTGACTTACACACACACACACACACACACACACACACTTTTACTTGTAAGTTATCTTTATCATATTAATAGCAATTATATATTTGATGTTATCAAGACATTTTACAGGACGGCCTGTGCGGCTCAGTGGTTGAGCATTGACCTATGAACCGGGAGGTCACAGTTTGATTCCCAGTCGGGCCACATGCCCAGATTATGGGCTCAATCCCCAGTGTGGGGTGTGCAGGAGGTGGCGATCAGTGGTTCTCTCTCATTATTGATGTTTCTATCTCTCTCTCTCTCTCGCCCTCTCCCTTCCTCTCTGAAATCAATAAAAACACTTAAAAATAAAGACATTTTACAAGTAAATTTCCTCACTGAAATATGTGAAAAGACTGATATGCCACTTTCAGAAGGCTTTTTAACTATTTGGGGTTATCTAATACTAATCATACTATTATAGGTAATCAAATTATAAGCAAAAAATAATTTGTGTGTGTAAACAAAAGTTTCTTAAACTATTCACTTTTCATAAGGTTTTGAAACAATATAGTCTTTATACCATATTTTAAAAAGTAACAGTTGGCATCAGCAGCAGTGTTTGAAGTTTTAGACATGTAGCTAGGTCTCAAAAAGCCTTAGGTTATTTTGTGACAATTCAATATATTTATGAGAGATTCTTCTCAGAAGCTCAAATAATAGGATTGCAAGCTACATGGTGTGTCTCCTAATTTCACTGAAACACTCATAAGTTAGTAAAGGAAAAAGCAGTTTAAGCATGAAGGACTTTATTTTATTAAAGCATGTAACAGTTTAAAAACACCTATGAAGAAAAATAAATAAGTACATGTATTTTTTCCATGTATGAGTCATGAAAGCCTTGGGAACTATTAAGACCATAATCTAAGTACTCCATGTCACTATTTCTCATCCACCAACTGGGTAAACGTTTAGGAAACCTTGCTGCTCCAGGGACTCCCCCTACATCCTCCTCTAACTAAGGAGTCATCAGACCTCTTCCAGACACACGAGAAAATGTGTTCCTTCCTCATAAATCTTAGTGATTTCAATCATAGCCTAGAGAAATCTCACTCCTCTCTTCACCAGCTCTATTTAGGAAATACACTGTTTTCTTTCATGCCCATGTGAACACTAGGTTATGATCATATATGTTCTGTGCTTGTGCAACCTGCGCTTGTGTTTGTTCACACTTTTCTAAGCCCTTAACAGTAGTTAGAACATGAAGAGCCATTTGTCCCCTGTGCATTTTGTGCTTGTGACAGGTGTCCAGAAGCACAAAAAGAAGAAAAAAGTGGTGGCTATTGATTGAGATGATTACATTTATACATTCTGGGGATCAGCAACAATTAACAGGGCCTAGTATAGAAAGAAGGGGAAAGAGCTGAGAAATAGACTGCTTAAGTACATGAAAGAGCATGACTGCTCCAAAGTTAGAAATATATTAATAGTAAGTACACTTAAAAAGTCTGCTACTTTTTTTCTGAATATTTTGCGAAGACATTAAAAATTAAATTAACAGTATTATTATTATTTTCCATGCAGCAGCCAAATTGTTAAATGACTTTTAAAAGAAAAAAAGTGATGATACCCAGTATCACTATCTAATACATCATTTGAAAGTGTTCTTGAGATAAATTGTAATACAAGCCTATATATAATTAACTAGAGGCCCAGTGCACAGATTTGTGTACTGGTGGGATCCCTCAGCCTGGTCTGCGGGGATCAGGCAGAAACCAGCAGTCTGACATACCCCGAGGGGTCCCAGATTGCGAGACGGCACAGGCCAGGCTGAGGAACCCCAACTGTGCACGAATCTGTGCACCAAGCCTCTAATATGCATATAAGATGTTTGGTTAATCTCTTCCCACCATCCCCCATCCCCCCTTCCCTCTGAGATTCATCAGTCTGTTCCATGTTTCAATGCCTGTGCATTGAGCATCTACCCCCTGATGGTCAGTGTGCGTCATAGCTACCGGTTAAATGGTCAAATGGTCAAACCGTCGCTTAGGCTTTTATATATATAGATGGCAGAAGGAATTGTCAAACTGTTATATGCTATTTCAAAAATATTTTATTTAAAATTTTATATAATTATTTGTACATGAATTTTTTAAAGCAGTACAATATGATGATTAATGTCAATATGCGTTGTGAAATGATTAGCACAATCAAGTTAGTCACCTCACTTAGTGACCATCTGGCGGGAGGAGAAGACAAATGTACTCTCTTAGCAGATTTCCAGTATATAATACAATGTTTATAGCTATAATCACCAGGCTGTGCATGGATCCCCAGAATCTATTCATCTTAGATCTGCAATTCATTAAACAACAATTTTATAACTAATGGTGGAATATGATTACTTAGTAGAAAAAATACCAGAAACAAAGAGAAGATGGCATATGTGAGAAGGTAATTTTCATTTCAGGGCAGCGGTGTCTAAACAAATATGTGGCATTGATGGTTGCTCTCAGCCGGCAATGGGAAGAAATAGGAAACACAGGTGTACTATTCTATATCCCCTGATTGCAATGTCCTCTATCATAAGTCACTGTGAGCTGATACAATTAGAGGAACTGGAATCCTCAGGAACTCTGATACGTGTTCAAGCTGCGAACTCGGATTTACCTTTGTGGCTACGTCAGAAATAAAATGCCAGGGAGATGAGAGAAGAAGCCCGCCAGCCCTTGTAGGAGGTGAGTCAATGGCCTCTGCTAGGCACCTCGGATGGTGAAGAAGCTGGCTGCAGAGCAGCTGCAGGGCGGGTGTCTGCTCCTCGAGCTCCCTTCTGAGGCTCCTCACTTCAAGGGTTGAGCTTTTTTTGTCTAACAAGATTCACAGACTCATGCTGGGGAGAAGTTGAAAGTTCAGCTCTAAATAACCTCCAGGACAGAGGATTTTGTATTCACTTCTTGTCTGTTCATTATGGAAAAAAATATCAGAGACATGGCCCAACAGTGTGGGCCTAAAGATGGTTTCAATTTTATTAGCTGTGTTCAAAAATAAGACAGAGAAAGGAAAATTCGTCTTAGTGATAAAGGTGACAAAACCTTACTGAAATGCTATAAATAATTTTGTATCTTTGTCTCCTAAAGTCATTTTTATGAATGCTTTGCTGCATTGCTGAAACTTTCAAATTGGTCTACCTGGAAACAGATTTACCTGGAGGAAAAAAAACAATTGCAAAACATTGATTCTATCAGAAATATCTCTAGATTTGCACTTGCAACCAAAATGGAACAACAAGGAGCAGATTTCCCCTTTGCTGAAAGCAATCCTTAAAAAACTGGACAAAAACGCAGCCAGTGTGGCTCAGTGGTTGAGCATCAACCTATGCAACAGGAAGTCCCAGGTAAGATTCCTGTCAGGGCGCATGCAGGAGTTGTGGGCTCAATCCCCAGGGGGTTGTGGGGCATGCAGGAGCCAGCCAATTGATGTTGCTCTCTCATCACTGATGTTTCTCTCTCTTTCCCCCTCTCCCTTCCTCTCTCTCTAAAATCAATCAAAAGTCATTAAAATGTGGGGGTGAGGGGAAATGGACAAAATATCTGAAGCCACAATTTTCTGATCAAACAATAAACAGCACAGGACAGTGATCCCTGACAGAAAGTAACTAAATGAGGGAACCCTACAATTGTCCTCCTAACTTTCTGGGAAGAGTTTCTGCAGGACCCAGAGCAGAGAGCAGAGCAGATAAGCCAAGCGCAGCCCAGAACCTTCTCAAGGTGCATGGAGCATTGAAGTAAAGTGAAAATAGGGCAGGATGGGCACGGAGGTGGGGATTTCCTTGTCAGACCAGAAGGTCTTGTTTTCTAGGGTGAGGTGAGCTCGCTAAAGTTGTGGTGGAGGATCCTGATGGGCGTAGGTTAGGTGTCCTTGACCTGCATTCCATAAGTGCAGGCTGACTTAGGTTTACATTTGTGACATGGGCCAGGCCACTGGGCGGTGGCCTGCATTTGTGGGTCCTGATACATAGGAATTAACTTCATCCCCAGAGAGAAGGGAGCTTGGCAGAGTCTGGAACTGAGTATCCTAGTACATATGAGTGAGGAGATGACCACGGCCCAGCACTGGGCCTCTGAAGGAGAAGGAGGAGAGAGAACAATTTAGGAAGTCTGCACAGTGCAGGGGGCAGGGGAGTAAGGGGGGGGGGGTGCATAATTGGTGTACCTTCACCCACGTACAAAGATCCTAACGCAGGGGGATTAAGCCAAGTTCCTCTGGAGGGGAAAGGAACTTCTCTCAGTTATTGGGGAAAATAGTCCCAAGATTAAAGGCTGTCTTGAATATCCTTAAAACCTAAAAGCAAGTCTCAAATTGATCAAACTGTTTCCAAGGAACTTAATCACATCCAAGAGCGAGCCCCATCTAATTAGAGGAATTTCTTTTTAAAATATATTTTAATTTATTTCAGAGAGGAAGGGAGAGGGAGAGAGAGATAGAAACATCAGTGATGAGAATCATTTATCGGCTGCCTCCTGCATGCCCCCTACTGAGGATTGAGCTCACAACCCAGGCATGTGCCCCTGACCAGAATGGAACCTGGGACCATTCAGACTGCAGGCTGACGCTCTATCCACTGAGCCAAACCGGCTAGGGCTAATTGGAGGAATTAAAAAAAAAAAATCTAAAACCTAACAAGGTCACAACGTTTGGAATGCATTAGAGAAAGATATGCAAAAAAACAAAACAAAACAAAACAAAAAACACGAAGGGGAAAAACACAAACAGGAAAATGCCACACTTAAGGAGAAAAATCACTCAATAGAAAAATGACCCTCAGTGACACAGACCACAGAATTACTACGCAGGGCCATTAAACCAGCTTTTTTAGAGAAAAGCCACTGGCGGTTTGGAGCAGGGGAGTACTGTAAAAGCAACGTCTGGCTGCTGCATGAGGAGCATTGGAAATGCAGAGTGAGTGGGTGCAGGGAAGCAATTAAGAAGTAATCTGAGCAGTCTCAGCGAACAGGTGGGTTTGGACCTGGGCCACAGCAGATGGGGTAAGAAACAAACAGAATGCAGGTAGATTTGGAAGGTAAAAATGACAGAATTTTCTGACTCATGGAGGTGCAAAATAAACAATGTTGACCTGTTCCTGCCTGAGGGACAGGAAAGATGGAACTTCCATTTACTGATGGGGGAAGTTTGTGGGAAGATGGGTTGCTGGTGGTGGAGAAGCAGGAACGGAGGTGGCAGGGTTTGACTTGGCCATAGTACATTTGAGATGTCTGTCCAATATCTGAACAGATGTTGACAAGGTAGTTGGATATATGGACATTGGGTAGATGCAAGAGGAGATATGCATTTGTTAGTAATCAACACATAAACGGCACCTTAATATGTGAAGTTCTTCACATATAATATCATCTCTTTCCTAAAGTGCATGTACATGCCTCTGATTCATTGTGTGAGAAAACCTGCAATTTAGAGACAATTTCGGGAAAATATTAAAAACAGTGATGAGACTGGAAATCAAACAAATGAAGTAAAGTTAAAGGCTTGGTTTTTTTTTTTAGCCTTGAAAATGAATGAATGCTGTTCAAAGTGCCTAATAATGCAATAAAAGATTTCCAAAGAAGCAGAATGGAATTCAATGATGAAAATTTCACGAGCAGCATCTAGAAATTCCAAAAAATAAACCTCAACTGAATGGCTAGGTACAGGAAGGGCTAGTATTACATAAATCAGAACTTGTTAGACATCCATCAGCCTGAGAAATAAGGTTTCAAGTGCCAATCTAAAAACCAGCCTGTCGGTGCTAAAACTTCCACTGTTAAGAATTCTTTTCTTTGGGTAAAGAGACTTTTCCTGCAATACTTTTTTAAATTGTAAATAATCTTAAGAGAATGAATTATTCAAGCTGTAACATTTTATCTTCATGATATTGACAGAGATTAAGAAAGTAATTACTTTCTAGGCCATGAGGGAAATATCCTGAAAAGCTAAGCTGTGCTTGAGTGGTAGGAAAAGAGTGTGTTTGGAGTCATTATGCTGGAGCGAAGCGGCAATGGATCAGGAAGTGGAGAAGTTAATGGCCCTGAGAAAGAGAAATAAGAAGGATCTAAGGATCCATTGCTTTATAAATTTGCTTACCAGGATTTAAATACGGAAGTCCCTGTAAATCCAAGCCATGTTAGAGTATTTTTGTGTGTACATGCTATATGTATTTACATATTTTAATTTGAGATTTTTTTTTATAGAATCCTGAAAACTATAAAATGCTTAAAACTATAAATGCCCTTATCTATAAAAATTGTGGTTGCTTAGCTTAGGGAGAAAAAAGGAAACCACTCTTTTCAAAGAACTTTTTTAATGAATGAAATTTGAAAGTCAGTTCTTCTTTTCCTCAAAAAGCACACAGAAATAGTAAGGAATTTGGAAGTAAGAAAATGAATAAATAATACCATCATGGACTACTTAATAATTAGAAGTATTGTGTTTCTATTAGAGATCACTCAAAAGCCATGTGGCCCACTTACAACCCTACCAATTTCTCCATTCCTATTTTTTCCTCATCGCAGCAGCCAAGATGGCCCTAATCTGCCCTGCTTATGAGAATGGCATTTAGTATATTAGAATGCTACTTATTATCAAGTCATTCTCCTCTCACTTTAATGCAGAATTAAATATCTATAGCACATCTAGACAATGTAACAAACAGAAAATGCTATTTATACATTTTTGTTATTTTATCTTTGAATTAATTTTCTATTAGTGCATAACAAATTACCACAATTTAGCGACTTAGAACAACACACATTTATTATTTCACAGTTTCCGAGTGGCAGAGGTGTGAACAGTGCTCAGCTGGGCCCTGTGCCCAGTGCTGCACAGACTGAAGTCAAGGTGTCTGCTGGCTGCTTTGCTGTATAGAAGCTTGACTAGGGAATGTCTGCTTCCAAGTTTCTGCAGATTGTAGGCAGGAATCATCTCCTGTGACTGTCAAAATCCTGGCAGCTTGCTTCTTGAGGGTCAACAAAAGAGAGTCCGAGCTGCTCTCAATTCTTTAGGAGAGCCAGGTCCCTCTTGTAGCTGTTTTGACCCGATTACACCAGGCCCACCCAGGAAAGTCTCCCTTTGCATTAATTCCAATCATCTGACTGACGACCTTCACTCCACCCGATAAATCCCATCAGCTTTGTCACATAAGGTAACCTAATCACAGAAGTGACAGCGTCACTGTCCATCAAGGTCCCACCCAGATCAATGCGGGGAGGGGGGAGTTGTTGTAGAATGAATGCAATAAAGTCACACTTAAAGTACCAAGGCATAAATGCACATCACTGAAAATGTTTGGGCAAATAGTATTATTCCTATGGTGTTGTTCTATAATGAATTACTTTTTTTTACTGGTGATTAAAGTTTACAATAACCCATTTACTCAGTAAATACTGTTCATGTGAAGATATAAATAACTAGTGGTTATCTGTTATTTAGCTAAGTATCCCTTATTGTCATAACAAAATACGTTCTCTTTTGATAACTGACCCCTCTATACTCAGTTCATAGGGTATGGAATAGATGCAAATCCTGGTTTCTGATCACAGGGATGGACAGAGACCCAAGCACTTCTTCCCCTGGCCACAATAATTGGTTCATGGCTGGGCATTTGACCCAAACAGGTTGGCCAGCAAATGATATTCATCCCTTATACATTTTGGAACCACTGAGATAATAAGGTATTTGTATCTCATAGATAGGTTGAGTAGTTCCCTCCAAAAAGATATGCCCAAGTCCTAACCACCACCCCCACCATCCTGTACCTGTGAATGGGATCTTATTTGAAAAGAGAGTCTTTGTAGATGTAATTAAGTTAAGGATCCACTTAAACACTGAACTTCAAAGTAGGCAATTCTATGCTAAATTAACAAATAAAATAAAGGCCTCCTCCTTCACCGGCATGTAAATTGATTATAACCGAGGGATTTTATAATACCTAGTTTCAGGTAAAAAATATACTATTTCCCACACAGCTCCTCTGCACTACATTTGGATGATATTCACAAAATGCATCTTTGTAATAAGTAATTTTTGCTGCTATTATTGTTCATAAATATCCTCTAGAGCCAACCCAAATGACCTCTGTTGTAATTGGAACTGTATTAAATGTTATGTTGAAAAGTTGATATGTTTGCCTAATAGTATTTAAGGCATATCACAATTTGTGTTTTGATTAACTTTTATAAATGATTAGAATTTGCCTTGCTAAACTGTTCAGATATTCAATATCAATAAATATCTGATATTTCAAACATAATTTTGAAGACATAGTTTATGTTTACTTATATTATTTAAAACTATTACTCATCCTAAAATAAGAGACAATCTGAAGATAAAATTTAGGTATTTTTTATTTGTATTTTATAAACAGCCCCTTTTCTCTACTTATATTCATGGTTTTCTCTTTCATCTATATTTCAGTAACCATGTATATGCTTTTAAATGTTAAAAAGTCTGATTATTTAACCAAACTGAAAATACTATTTCTTCACAGATGAAACACTAGGAAACTATTTTTACAGATGGTGTTATGTAGCAGTTTCTATGTGTGTATGCATCTAGGAAAATTAATGTTACTCACTTGTAGTTGTTACATATTTTCATGTGCATTGACTATATTTTCATGATATTGGTTAATGTGAAATCGTTGAAATGTTCCTAGATTCTTCTCATTTTATAGTTTTATCATGTCATGATTACTATTCAGATGATCTATTAAAGTTAACATTTACTTTATTTCATTAGCCTTTTCAAAAATATATTTTTCACAATCATGGTGAAATAAACATTCACATAGGTGTTTTCAAAACAATTGACAAACCATTCTCAGATCTTTACTAGTTTGTGGCAAAATGGTCAGCTCTTTCCTTTGGTCTAAAGTAAAGGCAAACCTGGGGTCACTTGTTGTTGTTGTTTTAATTTGTTTATTTTGAGGGTAGAACTTGCCATTTCAATACATGAAAAAACTTACATCCTACCTGATGTGATCTGAGGGTATATATTCTTTTTAATTTTGAAATTGTTATTGTAATAAAAATCAGAGAGAGAAGACGTCTGCTCTGAGAAGGGTGTCAGACAGTTGCAGCAGGCCCAGGTCCCCACTGCAGCGACTTATATAAGCAGGACACATTACACAGAGCATGTGTTTAAAAGCAACAGAAAGTTGAGGAAGTAATGAGTACTGCATGCACTACAATCTTAGAGAGGGAAACTGTTCCAAGTTGAGCTAAGGCTCCCCTGACATCTCCCCTAGGAAACAGTGATTCTGCACTCTGAGGAGGTGGAAGACTGCTGCTAGACATGTGGAAATGAGCAAAGCGTCAGGTATGTGGTGTGTATGTAGTTCCAAACTGGAAGGTGAAGGGATGCAAATGAAGACATGTTTTCACGATGAGGGATTAATTAATCGAGTTCTGAGGTAATACCTGAGTTTATAAAAGGTAAAGTAAAATTTGTTGCAGTCCGTGATACTAAGGGAACAAAACACTGTACAGAGTGGCCCAACTGGTGCAAATGGACTGTCTCACCTTGAAGTCATTTTGGCAAGAGCTGAAGTTTCAAGACTACAAAGCTTAAAAAAACATTGCAATAGCCAGGAGTAGGAAGAAGACCAAATGTCCATCAGTAGATGAGTGGATAAAAAAACTATGGTACATTTACACCATGGAATGCTACTTGGCCATAAAAAAGGAAATGTCACCCTTTGGGACAGCATGGATGGGCCTGGAGAGTATTATGCTAAGTGAAATAAGCCAGTCAGAGAAAGACAAGTATCACATGTTTTCATTCATGTGTGGAACATAATGAACAAAAGGAACTGACAAACAAAATGGAGACAGACTCATAAGTAGAAAGCAGGTTGAAAGCTGCTGTGGGGATTGGTGGGCTGGGTGGAGGAGTGAAAGGTTTGAACAGAAAAGAAAAAAAGAAATAGAAAAAAGTCATGGACATGGATAACAATGTCGTGTTTGCTGGGAGTCTGGGGTGGTGGTGGAGGATGGTAAAAGGGGGGATAAATGGTGATGAATGGAGACTTGACTTGGGGTGGTGAACACACAATACAACATACAGCTGATGTCTTGTAGAATTGTACACCTGAAATCTACATAATTTTATTAACCAATGCCACCCCAATAAATAGAAGCAACAACAACAGAAAGCTGAAAACTTTCACTGTCAGAATTAAACACCTGCATTGTTACTTGGCTAAAGAGAAAGAACACGAGGCTTTCAATCAGAAACCTCAGAGTAAACAGATGACAATTAATTAAATTCATTAAATATATGATAAAAAACAATACTTGCTTTGAAAATACTGGACAGAGTAAACAAAAAATAAATGAATCCCTGAATATGTACCATGGGGATTTCAGTAAAGTTAAAGAAAAATGGACTAAAAACTTGTGACTGATTTAAGGTGGAGTTAGCTATTATGCAGAATTTTGAATTATAAAAAATGTCTTTACTACCATCTTGTTCAGAGAATGCTCCCATTATTCGACACACTGCATCCTTGGGAAGTGTACTTTTTTAAATCGATCAGTTACTTACAATTTAATGATTGATAATATTTAGTTCCCAATTAATTTATTTATAGGAAATAAAATCATGGTATTGCCACAAACGTGCATATATAACTCTATCTATGAGAATATCAGAATGGTATTCCAATAGTCTAGTCATTTTGTATTATGATGAATCAGCCATAATCATAATTATGGCAAATAACTATTAAATGATGTGCTGCATTCAGGAGGACACGTACACATTTATATTTATATAGGGATAGTTAAAGATTTTTTTAACACAATATATTTCTAGACTTATCACTTTTAACCTCAGAAAGTTTTACCTGAGTATTTGAGCAACCAAAGCAAGATGAAGCAAAGTTTACTAGATTCTTTTATAATGCTACAAAAGTTTTTAAAATGCTTGCAAGTATTTGTAACTAGTATTAGTAAAGTTAATGAGGGGGGGGGGACTATTTTGAAAGGCTAATATGCTACATTAAATTATATGTACTGTACATCAAGGGTGAGGTTTAAAATACCCAGCTGGGATAATTTTGTTAATATGTAATTAACTATAACTATAAATTAAAGCACCTAATTTAGTAGTGTTAATGATATTTATAATTCTCCTGCAAAGTGTCATGCAAAGATTGCCAAGTACTTTATAATATAAAATTAATACTTTACTTCTCATTCCCTGCTGATGGGCAAGAATATCATACTGCATCTGTAAGAGACAGATGAAAGAAACAGTCGTGCTTGAATTTTTAGGCTAAAGAATAGGAAATAGAAACACGGGTCCTGGCTTTAGTTGAAAATCTAGTCACCTGAATAAAAATCATTAGAAATGCATCTGAGATCAGAGGTTTTCTAAGTTATAACATTCAATATGAAATAGCTTCCAGTGAATTGTTATGAATTCCTTAAGTTTTGAAAGGCAAAGCCTGAAGTCTTGGGCATAATTTTCTAAATATTGCTATCAGGAGGGATTCCACCAAGGCTAATACATGGATGTGCCTGAAATTCTAGTCTAAAGAGATGACTGGCTGGACTCAGGCCGCAACTCTCCCTGGTTAGTGGGAAACTCGGGAAATTCTCAGTCAATATCTACCCAGTGCAGAAATTCATTTTCTTGCCAGGTAAACGCTGCCCTTATACTTTCATCCAGAAACTAGACTCCTCACATGAACAGAACAAGAACGTTTCACAAAAATTCTTGAAGAGTTGTCAGTACTCGGACAGATCCTTGCCTACACTCTGGTTCACCTGTCTCTTCAGAGCCTACCAGGCTCCCTTACCTTTTCCTAAGCTCCTGTATGTATGAGAAATCTCTGCCAATAGGGGTTATGCTGTGGTATGTTATTCTGTTCTATTCTATTCTATTCTATTCTATTCTATTCTATTCTATTCTACACTATATCACCATGTGCTGGAATCTTTGTTTGCACATAAATATCAGCTTATCCCTCCTTTCCATATAAATTCATCTAATTTCTGGACCATGAAAAATTTTGGGTCTGACTTGCCTTCATTTAAATTATATTGGTTAGTTCATTTTTATTACTTAACCTCTTTATTTTTTACTTTTTTCCCCTCTTAAATCCCACTACATAAGTCATTATTCTCAGTCTGAATGAAGTATTTGGTAAACATAGCAAAAGGATTTTTACTCACAAACAAAAGAAAATTGGTCCCAAGCTAATGGGAAAAAAAGCCTTTTGTACTTATTGGTTGTAAAATACTTACATGAATGATAATTTGAAATATTAATGAATCATGAGAAAAAAATGGAGAATATACTAGTAAAAGTTTTCAGGGATAAAGAATACTTGATACCAACCTGTGCTGGGGAAAACATACCCTGTCTGAATAAATAAATATTAAATGATAATTGTACATAGGTTGGGAAGGCTTTATTTTAAACAACAAATGACAACTGAATTAAGTTCAGTGCCATCAGTTTTGTGCACTTTTAGGATAAAGAGATCACCTTTCTTATTAAAAATGTTTCCACCTGGACGGTGTTGCTCAATGGTTGAACATTGATCTATGAACCACAATTTGATTCCTGGTCACAGCACGTGCTTAGGTTGGGGCTCAATCCCTACTAGGGGGTATGCAGGAGGCAGCCAATCAACGATTCTCTCATCATTCAGGTTTCTATCTCTTTATATCCCTCCCCTTCCTCTCTCTTAAAAATATTTCCTTGTTAGGAAGCTTTTTAAAAAATGCCCTCTCCTTTTAATGAAATATAATTCTCTCTCCATAACACAATTTAGGTAAAATATGGTACATCATTTTCAGAGGTGGGGGTTAATTTAAATTACATTATAGTAGAGACATTGCCATATTCCATATTTTACTTTTCTCACCTTACAATTGGTGCTCAAAACATTGTTAAAGAAAAGTCAGCTCGTATTAATTAATTACTTAAAACCTATGTAACGATTGACTATCTACAGGGAGTTACTGAAGAGATCATGGAGATGAGCCATTTTCTATTATTGCAATTTTCACTTTTAGGATATTACAGCACACATATGATAAATCCAAAATGAAGTCTGACTACCATATTCTTTCATCAAATATGTGCTGATTCAGCTGGTGAAATATTTTAAACTTATTGCAATTTTAATTTGCATTTTCCACATTATCAGTGATCCTGGGTAAGCATTAAATATTCATTAATTTTCCTTTAAACTACATGTTCATATTTTTAACCTTCTTTTCCACTGGAAAAATTTTAGCCATTAGCCAACAGTTTAATGAGACAGTCTTGCCGGTCTTTGACTCTTCCAGGGGATACAGAAATCAAATCTGTAAGAACCTTTCCAGCATCAAACCCCTAATGAATGGAGAGCCCAGCCAGTCATCTCTCTAGCCCAGAATTTCACGCAGATCCATATACTCACCTTGTTGGAATCCCTCCTGATTGCAGAATTGGGAAAATTATGTCCAAGACTTAAAGCTTTGGCTTTCAGAATTTAAGGAATTTCTAATGATTCTCTGTAAGTTATTTTGTATCAAATTTTTTAACTTAGAAAACCTCTGATCTCAGATGTAATTTTAATCGTTTAGATAAATGCTTGTTCCAAAACCTATTATAGTCTCCGACATGAGTAAGTCCATTTTGTTTTCTTAAATTGGTTGAAACTCTCCTGAACATCTACTGCTGTAGAATATTCCAGTCCCATATTTTGGATGAGCACAGAAATTGCTCTGTTAAAAGCAATCAAAATATACAAGGAGCAAAATTAAGAAATAAGGGCATTATACATGGAGTACATTATATATTTTATACTCAACTATTTCCTCAGTTCTGGAAATTGGGAAGTTGATAGAAGGAGCCAATTAACTTTGAATAATTTTTTTTAAAAACATATTTTATTGATTTTTTACAGAGAGGAAGGGAGAGAGACAGAGAGTCAGAAACATCAATGAGAGAGAAACATCGATCAGCTGCCTCCTGCACATCCCCCAGTGGGGATATGCCCGCAACCCAGGTACATGCCCTTGACCGGAATCGAACCTGGGACCCCTCAGTCCACAAGCCGATGCTCTATCCACTGAGCCAAACCGGTTTCGGCAACTTTGATAACAGAAGGTAATTACTGTAGATCTTAAAGAATTGTAGCAACACAATATAGTGGAGCATGGTGGCATGCTGTTTGGACAAAGAAACCTGCGTACAAATCTCTGTTGTGCTGTTGAGTAGTTTTCTGACTGTGGATCAGTTACTTGATTTAACTGAGCTTCTCTTGTCTTCTTGGTAAGATTTTGTGTCAGGCATATACTTTACCCATAATGTGGCTGGGTGAGTTAAATGGGGATAAACTGTTTAAATCAATCCCAAGTTATTCAACAAATACCACTTATTTCTCCAGGTTTTTTTCTTTCTCTCCTCACTGCTGCTTTTTTTTTTTTTTTTATCTGCCTCTGTTTTCCCTGCCCACAACCACCACCTTCAGCTCAAGATAAGCAATCAAAGTAAAGTACCTATGAATGTGTTTGCTTCAACATGGCCCAGCCAAACTGTAAACGGCCCAAGTGTTGACTGTGAGGTTTCATAAAATACGGATGCTATCCCATGAGGACAGTACCAGCAACAATGTGGCGGGAAGTGTCCAGATGGAATCAAATGACTTAAGTTAGAATGGCATAGAAGCTGTGAGGAGTAGGATCTTTCACACCAGGCCTGGGTGGTGGCAGGCAGCTCGTGATGGACGGGTAAGCAACCCGCCCAGGACCACCAGGTTCTCAGGGTCTTCAAGGTTGTGCATCTGTCAGAGTCCTTAGTAGGTGCTATTTAAGTCTCCTGGCTCAGCACCCACTCAGATCTCCACCTAACCAGGTGACTTCCGGAAAGTAAATATAGTACAGAGTTTTGTTGTTTGCATTGTCAATTAACAATAAAATCGAGTTTACTGAAGGTGAATTTGATAGAAAATATATTTTCTTCTCTGGACAGAATATATGTATGCCCTTCAGCAGGTGTGATTCTGTCTCTAATGAGATAAAAGGAAGACCCTTGTCAGAACTAATAATCCTGCGGTGGAGGGTCTGAAAATGAGAGTAACTTACACAGGGCTCCAAGTGACAGGCCAGCCTCAGAGAGGAAAGAATTGTTCCACTTTTAGCCAAGATTTCTATTACATAAATACTTGCTCTGCTGGAATAGCAGCGTTTTTGTTTGGTTAGATTTAACAACAGAATCATTTTCAAGAATAATCACTGTGACTTGCTACAATTAGAATATGGAAGATAAAATAAAGAACAGGAAAGAACCAATGGTATTCATTTGCTCTTTCACAATATGTCTAAAATAGAGAGAAGTGAATAACTCTGCTTCTTTCTTTTATAAAAATAAGATATGCAAAACACAGTAGTTGCCTCACCTAAATGATTTTATGATTTTAAAGAAAGCTGAGATTGCATGTGAAACCCTCTTGATTTCTCTGACAAGGGACTCTGCAATATAACATATGAGAAAATGTTCAGTCAAGCAAACTATGAGTAAAAGCAGAGCTATTCACACATAACAAGGTCAAAATTGGGTGAATATTCTGGAATGAAATTAGGTAATTTGCTCCCCAAATCAACAGGGGACATTTAAAAAAATGTAAAGAAAGGATGAACTGAGGTTACATGCCTCAGAGGATGCTTAAGGAGCACATACATGTTATTTTACTGAATCATGCTTATTGATATCAGTGCACGTAATGAAGCCCATTGCTATTCATCCATTTTCTCTCATATTCTGTGGCATTGTGCTCTAGAGGGAAACTGGGAAAGGAGTACCTTGGATGGTCTTAACATTTGGCTTCTTATAAATGGCCTCTGTGATTGAGTGATTCCATCAGTCTGCCACTTGAATTTTTCCTGTCTCCTTACTTTTGCCAGAGAATTATGGATTTGCCCCAGGGTGGAGGTGAGAGGCACAGAATTAGAGGAGAGAATAGGGAGCCACCACTAACAACAGGCTAACATTGTTTCCATTGGGACATAACAATCACTTAACCTGGCTGGCTAATTCATGTTCATTGTTGCTTCCACTAACTCAGAAAAAAATTTAAAGCATGTTTGATTTTTCTGAATTAGAAAGAGAAAAGTTGGGAATGATGATGATGTGATAGGATTAGATACAGAGCAGGAATACAGAGGAGAAATGGGGTTAAGAAATTGAATAGCAACAATCAATTTGGGGTATAAGGAAAAATGTGCCTCACAAAACAGATGGTCAATTCTTAACAAATTCTGTGAAAGACAAAAAGGAAATCCATTTTGAACAAAAAACCTGCCATCCCTGTGACATATAGACATAATTATTGGGCAACCTTTGGTCTCTTCTCAGCTTTCACATTTTTTAAATTGACAATATCCCAAGGATCCTAGAAAACGCACCCTGAGGCAGAGATAAATTGCTGATGCTTTATTTGGGAGATGAAAATTCAGGTCAGTGAGAGTGAGGACAAAGAAAAATGAAGCAGGGAGTGAGGGATGATCACTGCTTCACAAGATGTAAACCAATACTAGTCTTGTCTCCGTGCCTCCAAGGAGGTCTTCAGACAGGTTCTACGGGTGTTCCACATCTCAGAAGAGGCAATGGGAAAGAGAAGAGAGCCAGAATGTGTCTGTTGAACTCCCTACCATCTTTTATTTCTCATTGGCAGAACTCATTCCAGGGAGAATTAACTCCCTTGATCTTCAGGTTGTGCTGTGTAGCCATTCCGATCTGTCACATGAGTGTGGGATTGGCAGAAAGAGGGCAAACACACCAGGAACAGCTGAGGCACCCACCTAACTCTGCAGAACACAAATGGATCATGTTGGATTGGGACGGGGTTTGGCACCCTTTATGGAGCAGAAAAATATCCTGAGCACATGGCAAGGATTTGGTGAATGTTTTCCTCCATCAGTCAAGAGGATGAATGTCATTTTGCCACTTCATGGTAAGGCTAGCCATGGCTTCATTGTGTTGCTTCAGGCAATGTTGGCTCTTCTGCCCTCCATTATAATATATTTGTGTAATATATTTTACAAAACATCGCACAGATCCATCTTATTGATGGCTTGCTAATCTGACCTGATGAGCAGAAAATTGGAAGAATCCCAATGACCTAGTAAAGCACATGAATGCAAGGATTTAAACTCAGGAAAATCCTGAACCTGCAGAATCAGTTATGTTTCTTTAAGTCTTCATAAAAACACCTTCCACCTTCCAAAATTTATAAAGAAGTTAAATGCTGTGGCTCTCTTTAGGTTCTGTAGGCAACTGTGATAGGTTGTTTGCAAATTGCTTGACCTAATATTCTCCCTCTACCCACACCACACACAAACTAATCGAAGGCTCTGCCATATGCAGGTGTAATTATATTAATCAGTTAACAATGAGTTAATTAAAGAGAGATTATCTAGTGGGCTCAATCTGATTCCGTGGGTTCTTTAAAAGCAGAGTTTTCCCCACCTGGCCACAGTAGAGGCAGTCAGATATGTACAAAGTACAAAAGAAATCAGCATGCCACTGCTGACTTGAAGATGGAGGAACCATGTGCAATGACTGCAGTTTGGCCACTAGGAGTTGAAAGCAACCCCTGGCTGACAGCCAGCAAGACAAAGGGGACCTCAGTTTTACAATCACAAGGAGCTAGGTGCTGCTAACAACCAAAAGAGCTTAGGTGCAGACTGTCCTCCAAAACTTCCAGAGAGGAAACCATTCTGGCCAACACTTGGCATTGGCATTGGCCTTGTGTGACCTTAACCAGAGAATCCATCAGAGCCTGTCCAGACTTCTGTTCTGCAGCATGCAACATAATAAAAGTGTTGTTTAAACAGCTATGTTTGTGATAATTTGTTCTGCATATTATCAGTAGAAACCCTCCTCCCCCCCCCCCCCCCCCCCGCCTCAGGACTCAGCCAAATCTCTTCATTTCTGGAGCCTCTTCATATTCCCCTGAGTTAATCTCTCCCTTTTTGCACACTTTTCTGCATGTGCCACATGAGAGAGAGAGAAAGGGAGAGAGATAGAAACATCTATGTGAGAGAAAAACATCTATCTGTTGCCTCCTGAGAACATACCTTGACAAAACTTGGGTGTGTGCCTTGCCTGGAATTGAACCGACGACCCTTCTGTGCACAGGAATGACACTCCCACCAAATGATCCACCGCAGCCAGGGCTCACATTATTTCTTACTAATGGAATAATAATTTTTAGATTAATGTAATAACCCTTGTATACCCAACTTTTCCTCTCAGTACACTGTTACATCTTATAGACAATAGTCATCTATTAAGTATCAGGATCTGTAGTCATGAGCATGCTTTGAGAAGTGCTTTACTTATTATTATTTAAGTACTTTATGCCAAGTGACTCCACTGATATCAGGAAAAATATCTCTGCATTAAAGTTAAAAGCTGCTCCTTAGAAAACTCTATCCAAGTTCATTAACTTCATGGTTGAATTCAATTGAATTGCTTTATATTTTGCCTACAGATAATATTCAGTCTCAATGGAAAAGTTTCAACTTCAAATACTTTACCAAACATGTGAATATATCTGTAATTTTATTTATTTATTTTTAAATATATTTTATTGATTTTTTACAGAGAGAAAGGAAAAAGGATAGAGAGATAGAAACATCAATGAGAGAGAAACATCAATCAGCCGCCTTCTGCACTCCCCCCACTGAGGATGCGCCTGCAACCAAGGCACATACCCTTGACCGGAACCGAACCCGACCCCTCAGTCCACAGTCCGAAGCTCTATCCACCAAGCCAAACCAGTCAGGGCTGTAACTTTATTTTTAATATTCACCATAGATGTGTAATTGCACATTTTATGTATCGCTATTTTAATAGGGTCACATTTATAGCATTATTTAAATATTTATAACTAGAGGCCCAGTGCACAAAAATTTGTGCACTTGGGGGGAAGAGGGGGTCCCTCAGCCTGGCCTGTGCCCTCTAGCAGTCTGGGACCCCTCGGGAGATAACGACCTGCTGGCTTAGGCCTGCTCCCGGGTGGCAGAGGGCAGGCCCAATCCCTAGATGCAGCCCCTGGTCGGGCTCAGAGCAGGGCCGATTGGGGGGTTGGGGCACCTTCCCCTGTCATGCACAAAGCAGGGCAGATTGGGAGGTTGCGATGCCACCCTCAGTCACACTCAGGGTAGGGCCAATTGGGGGGTTGGGGCACCGCCCCCGTCACACTCAAGGCAGGGTCGATGGGGAGGTTGCGGTGCCACCCCCTGTCACGCACAGAGCAGGGTCAATCGGGGTTGGGGCGCTGCACCCTGTCATGCTGATCCAGGTGCCAGGAGGCCTCTCGGCTCCGCTGATCCCGGTGCAGGGAGGCATATTACCCTTTTACTATATAGGGTAGAGGCCTGGTGCATGGGTGGGTGCCAGCTCGTTTGCCCTGAAGGGTGTCCTGGATCAGGGTGGGGGTCCCCACTGGGGTGCCTGGCCAGCCTGGGTGAGGGGATGATGGCTGTTTGTACCTGGTCACACACTCTTCAGGGTGGGGGTCCCCACTGGGGTGCCTGGCCAGTCTGGGTGAGGGGATGATGGCTGTTTGCAGCTGGTCACACACCCTTCAGGGTGGGGGTCCCCACTGGGGTGCCTGGCCAGTCTGGGTGAGGGGATGATGGCTGTTTGCAGCTGGTCACACACCCTTCAAGGTGGGGGTCCCCACTGGGGTGCCTGGCCAGTCTGGGTGAGGCGCTGAGGGCTGTTTTCAGGCTGGGGGTGACTGAACTCCCAAACGCTCCTTTTTTCCTTTTTTTTTTTTTTTTTTATTCTGGGCCAGCTTTAGCTTGAGGCTTGGCTCCAGCTCTTAGGCCTCCGCTCCTGAAAGTAGGTTTCTGGCCTTTGCATACAATGTTGCGAATCTGCTGGCTGAAGTCCAGCGGTATTTGTTACAATGTTTGAAACTGCAGGCTCAGAGGCCTGCAGCCGCAGGCGGGGAACGTTGGTTTCCTCCGTCACTGAGGCAAGCAAGCCTCATGTTAGTTTCAAGCTGACTGGCTGCCGGCCCATCTTGGCTGACAGTTAATTTGCATATCTCGCTGATTAGCCAATGAAAAGGGTAGCAGTCGTACGCCAATTACCATGTTTCTCTTTTATTAGTGTAGATAATAAAAGAGTAATATTCTAATTAGACCAGATAGCCGAACCTCCTTCCGGACGAAGCCGGGGCTGCGAGGGCCGAAATCCATGCACGAATTAAGTGCATCAGGCCTTTAGTAAGAATATAAAAGCCCCAGAATAGTTCCTGACAATTAGGTCTAAGGTTTGTGGTAAAAATACATTGTATATTTTTAAGTTTCTAATTTTCCCATTCTTAAGTTAATTATAATTTTACTGTCTATAAGTAACTGAGACAAAAACAAATAATTCTTGCAGTCATTATTTCTATGTAATGCTACTTTCAAATATGACTAAATTTTAGCTATCAGATTTGGATAAAAATTAATAATGAACATGAAATATGTGAATTAATAGGAATTGATACTATTTACCTTAATAGAGTGGATTAGTATAAACTTTAATCAGGAAGTTTCTAAATAGCATTAAATTCTTTAAAACTAGATAAAAATTATTTAAAATATTTAGAACAGATAGGTTATATTAGTGTGTCATCTTTAACTTAAAATAATTTGTGGGTTCTATATAACAAGTCATTTAAACAATGCAATGTAAATCATTTAAAATAAATGGAATATTATATTTTAATCAAATCATTGATTTGAAGTTCAAGTTTTGGCATAAAATAAAACTAACATTGAAAATAAGCAAATTGTCTTTGAAACAAAAAGTCTGCCATTGCTTGGTTTAAGTGCGCTTATCTCACTGATACTATGTTCTATACCTAGGTCTAGACTTTCTCATGATAATAAATAATTCTCAGTGGCATACGATATAGATTTGGGGATAACATTCCTGTCATACCCTCAAGCTTGACTAAAGAAGTAACCTGGATTTATTAGTTTTTAATAGTGTACCCAGCAAAGCCTTTAAGGGATTTAAGGGAGGAAGACTTAAAAATGAATGGGAGAAGGGCATTCTTAATGAGTCAGAGAAAAGATAGAAACTATATTCTTTTTCCTTAATAAGGATGACAATTTCTATTTCTTTCCTAACTTTGCTAGGAAAAAATATCTCTAGCTGACCAACATGTGACACTGAGCAGAGATTAGCTTTAGCATTATATACCTCTTGGCCTTCACTCCCAAAGCACTCCATAGTATTCGTTTAACTTTGTAATCATCTCTGAATGAAAATGATGTAACACATATGATTACAGGAATTTAACAGAAGTCCACGTTCAAGGAAGCAAATGAGAGAGTAAACAGATAGAATGAGAAGACATAATAAAACATTAACAATTAACCAACCAGTTTTGTATATTTTGAGAGAAATTCCATATTATTTTTTATCTTTGAGCCGTAATTTGAAAACTTTACTCCCCTCACTAGTAATTGGTTCGAATATTGCTTTCTTATTAAATAACTAGAGGCCCGGTGCACAAAAATTTGTGCACTGGCAGGGGGGAGGGGGATGACCCTCAGCCCCACTTGTGCCCTCTCACAGTCTGGGACCACTCGGGAGATAATGACCTGCTGGCTTAGGCCCGCTCCCGGGTGGCAGAGGGCAGGCCCAATCCCTAGGTGCCTGCCCCGCAGCCCCTGGACAGGTTCAGAGCAGGGCCGATTGGGGAGTTGGGGCGCCTCCCCCTGTCATGCACAGAGCAGGGTGGATCGGGAGGTTGCGATGCCACCCCCAGTCACGATCAGGGTAGGGCCGATTGGGGGGTTGGGGCACCGCTCCCTGTCACACTCAAGGCAGGGTCAATGGGGAGATTGCGGCGCCACCCCCTATTATGCACAGAGCAGCGTGGATCAGGGGATTGTGGCACTACCCCTGTCAAATACAGAGCTGGCTGATCAGGGGGTTGGGGAGCTCCCCCCTGTCATGCACAGAGTAGGGCCAATAGGGGAGTTGGGGCACCGCCCCCTGTCACACACAGAGGAGGGTGGATCAGGGGGTTGGGGCACTCCCCCCTGTCACACTCAGGGCAGGGCTGATGGGGAGGTTGCGGCTCCAACCTGTCACACACAGAGCAGGGCCCATGGGGGGGTTAGGGCGTCGCACTCTGTCACACACAAAGCAGGGCCGATCAGGAGTTTGGGGAGATCCCCCCTATCAGGCACAGAGCAGGGCTGATCAGGGGGTTGGGGCGACTTACCCTGCCACCAACAGAGCAGGGCGGATAGGGAGGTTGTGGCCCCGCCCCCTGTCACACACAGAGCCACAGGGCAATCAGGGGGGTTAGGCGCTGTCCCCTGTCACGCTGCTCCAGGGGCCAGGAGGCCTGGCAGCTCTGCTGATCCCGGTGCTGGGAGGCCTCTGGGCTCTGCTTGACACAGGGGCAATGAGGCCTCGCTGCTCAGCTGATCCCGGTGCTGGGAGGCCTCTGGGCTCTGCTTGACACAGGGGCAGTGAGGCCTCGCTGCTCAGCTGATCCTGGTGCTGGGAGGCCTCGCTGCTCTGCTTGACACCAGGGCAATGATGCCTCGCTGCTCCACTGATCCCGGTGCTGGGAGGTCTCGCGGCTCTGCTGATCCCGGTGCCAGGAGGCCTTGTGGCTCCGCTGATCCCAGTGCTGGGAGGCCTCGCTGCTCTGCTGATCCCAGGGTGTGAGGCCTCGCTGCTCTGCTGATCCCGGTGCTGGGAGGCATATTACCCTTTTACTATATAGGATAGAGGCCTGGTGCATGGGTGGGAGCCGGCTGGTTTGCCCTGAAGGATGTCCTGGATCGGGGTGGGGGTCCTGCTTGGGTGCCTGGCCAGCCTGGATGAGGGGATGATGGCTGTTTGCAGCTGGTCACGCCCCCTTCAGGTGGGGGTCCCACTGGGGTGCCTGGCCAGTCTGGGTGAGGGGCTGAGGGCCATTTTCAGGCTGGCGGGTGACTGAAGCTCCCAACCTCTCCTTTTTTTCTTTTTCTTTTTTTATTATTCTGGGATTTATTTACCTTCAATGGCTGTCACTGGAGCTGAGAGCCGGGTTTAGCTCTGAGGGTCGGCTCCAGCTCTGAGACCTCGGCTGCTGAAAGCAGATATCTGGGCTTTGTTTAGCTTCTATAATTGAAACACTGTTGCAACTTCAGCTCTGAGGCCCGGCTGGCTGAAAGCAGGTTTCTGGAGATTGTTTAGCTTCTATAATTGCAACATAGTTGCTTAGACTGCAGCTCAGAGGCCGGCAGCGGCAGGCGGGAACCTTGGCTTCCTCCATCATTGGAGCAAGTAAGCCTCCTGTTCACTTCAGCTGCCTGGCTGCCGGCCACCATCTTGGTTGGCAGTTAATTTGCATATCACCCTGATTAGCCAATGGGAAGCGTGTCGGAGGTATGGTTAATTACCATGTTTGTCTATTTTTAGATAGGATTCTATCAGTGCATACTAAATAATGACCTGAAAGGAAAATCCATGTGGAATAATTACACAGAATATTTCCTAAGAGTAAGAATTTATTTATTCATTTTTAAGGGCAAAAAGTCATGCAGGTGGTCGAATTAAACCTTCCTGCCTAAGTAGAAGGCTAACCCACTCTGTATTCAGGTGAACCATCCTGATCCCTGGTGGAGGGCCAGCACAGGGAATGAGGGCTTTTCTTCCCAAGCTCTTTCGGTGTTAGATCAAGCTAGTTTTTAGAAGTTTTATTTTATCTTCAAAGGTAAAACAGAAAATAAATAAAATAACCCAGGTCTAGCGACAATACTCTGCAATCCCTTACAATGTTGCTCCATGGCATAAACTTAAATCATCCCTGATGTCATAAATGAAACGCAGCCAAATTGAATCATAAAGTGTGTGCAAATCTAAATTGTACTCTGATAACGCTTGAGTTACTGCTTAATAACTAGTTTTATGCCAACCTAAAATTATTTCCTTTAAAATATAGCTAGGATTGTAATCAGCCCCTTCTAACCTCCACAACTTCTGTCATCGTGCAGCCCACCTGTGGAACACGGGGCTCCTGGTGGGTGTTTGGAGCCCTGAGTGCCAATCCTCCAACTCTGTCAACTCTGCACACCAGTGTTAGTGGGTTCTCTCAATTCTTTACAAAAATAGAAGTGAGACAGAGAAACATTTTCAGAGTTATTGTTTCACAAGGAAAGAAGATACCTGATTCTCTTTTTCCCATCGCAAGATTACTTTCTAATTTTCTCTATTAGTTAACATTAAAAATGATGCAAATAATAAAGGAATAATGATTAGAATGTTTGATTTCCTGGGCAATATGATTCACATAAATTGTAGTCTCATATTTCAAAGGAAAATACCATGTTAAAGTCATTTTAAAAAAATAATCATTTGAACACCACTAAATGAGGTGAAGGTTGGCTGTCTGAAATTATAATTGTTTTTACAATTTCTCAAACATCTTTTCTATATTGCTTCTGTATTGAAAAATAGTCTTGAATCATTTTGTATGGCAAAACCTGAGTATTTGATTTTCCCTTTCAATAAAACAAAATGAGATTCTGTAAAATGCATGTAAATAAATAAAAATTCTTGCATTGATTAAAAAACTCTATCATTTATAAGAAAAATAAAAGGTTAGAATGATGCTTTTCCTCTCTCTCTTTTTTTTTAATATATTTTATTGATTTTTTACAGAGAGGAAGGGAGAGAGAGATAGAGAGTTAGAAACATCGATGAGAGAGAAACATCGATCAGCTGCCTCCTGCACATCTCCCACTGGGGATATGCCTGCAACCCAGGTACATGCCCTTGACCGGAATCGAACCTGGGACCTTTCAGTCCGCAGGCCAACGCTCTATCCACTGAGCCAAACTGGTTTCGGCACTTTTCCTCTCTTTGAGCAGATGAAATAATCTGTAATTTACCACAAAACTACATTTAAATAAGAATACCTAATAAAAAATTGCTAAAGCCTCTAAGTTTTTGAATTCCACTTTATTATCCTATGTATGTTAGGCTCAAAAAGATATTTTTAAGATAAATTTCCAAAAGTAGAATGAGAAGAGGTAAGGTTAGAATGAAGGAGATTAGGGACTGTTTTCAAACAAAGTGATCAAGCTATTTGAATATAAATGAACCAAGAAGTATTCACAAGAAACTGCAGGTGACCTGCAAAGTTACATATAGTTCAAAGAGAAAGGACATAAAAGGCTCCTAGATAAGACAGAGTTGGATATGAGGGTTAACGTCTGAGTTTTTATATAAAGAAAGCTGGAAGAAAAACCCAAGGAATAGGAAATGGCATAAGCAGATTTAAAGGGTATAAGTAGAAGATATTGTACACAAGAAAATAACTGGCCTTAGTTCTGAGTAAAATGAGAATGATATACAGCAGAGAGTATGAAGGTAAATAGAAAAGAATCAAATGGTCAAATTATGGCAAGTGTCCAATGCCACAACTACTTTTGTATCATATAAAAAAGTGACCATGGAGTCTCTGTATATCAGAGCCAACCAAGTATGGCATAAGACTCAATTACTTCAGTTATCTGGAAAGGATTTTAAAGCAACTTTCATGAAAATAATTTTATTAAAAATAAAGATATCAAAATTTTCAACAAAGAAATAGAAGTATAAAGAAATGGAAATTATGGAACTCCAAAAGCAATGAACAGGAATAAAAACTCACTGGATGAGCTCAATAGTAGAAAGAGGATAGAAGCAATAAATCTGAAGATAGATCAATAAAATTTACCCAATCTGAGCAGAGAAGAACACAGAATGGAAAAATTGGCCAAAGCCTTAGAGATCTATGAGGAATGGCAGTAGAGCCAACATTACCTAGTTTCCCTGAGACACTGGAGACTATAGAACAAGACAGTTGCAATAATACGACTTTCCCAAAGAAACCTTCAGGTGGGAGTCTTAAGATGGCAAGAGAAGAGGAAGAAAATTCTCACAATTCTGTTGACAATATTAACAGCAACAACAAAATATTATATGTATGCAGTATTTTTAAAAGCCTTAAAATAATATAATTTGTCCCTTTCTTATATGGCCAACATGAATTTTTAAATAAACATTCTTTTTAAAGAAAGCATAATGTATTAATTTCTAAATTGTGGATTCACAGATTCGAAATAAAATAACAGAGAGAGTACCCATTGGGCAATGTTTCTACTTGCCATTAACATTTCTGAGTAAGGAGACAAAGCTGGCAGGGAGTGCTCAAAACAAGAAAAGGTCTAATGACAACATCCATCTCTTGTCATTTTAATGAGGCATCTTTTGCTAGTGAAATAACTGTCTTCAGTAATTAACAGCTCAGGGACATTTTAGTGGTTGACAAATAGCTTTAAAACCTGCAAGCACCTCTTAATCATTATATATAGTTTTTTAATTCCTAATACTCAATGCTTGTTTCTTTCTTCTCATATTTTGGTTTCAGAACTAAATGAAAAATAGAACTGAAAAGCCATATTATTCAATTTGTGGTTAAAATGCTTATACAGTTATGAAAACCAAAATAATGTAGTGTTCTTTAGATAATCCACGTTTTCTCATTCATTGAATATTGCTTATGAAATAGATATCTAAGAGTGTGCATAAATAGAAGAACAAGATTAAGATAACGTGTAAAACACTCAAAGTTATTTATATTCAAATAGTTATTAATTTAGGACTTATTAGAACTAAGCATTTGCACTTTTAGTTTAACTGTAAGGAAGAAAACATATTCTCTACATTCTAAACTTTTAGTGATGTATTTTCTTTGAAAATATAAAATAACTTAAACATAAGTTTTGTAAAGCAAGCTGGATCAAAATAGATCATCTATGTACAAACATTAGGTAAAACAGAACACTCAAGGCACATATTTGTTATAATGTTACATAAACAATTAGAAAAAGAAAACTGATGTCTAGATATTTATTTCTAAGACAACTTATTTAAAAAAAAACTTCTTTAAAGTGTACTTTAATTCTAGGCAATTAAAAAGCACTAAGTTTAAATATTATTGAAAAATTTGGGGAAATGATAATTAAACAGGTAAACAAACCTCTGATTTAGTAAATTGAAAATGAAATATGTCAAAAACTTAACTTTGTTGCATCCAATCAAAAGGGACAACGGTGGCATGTGGTACATTTCTTCTGGGTTAAATGTAAGTCTCTTAGGTTGTCTATTATCCTGTGACCATCTAATTCACTTACATCAAATGCAGATTAATTGCCCTGACTTCTCTAATTCTTGATATATCCTTATGAATTTTATTAGAATTGCTCCAGTGGGAAGGGGAAGAAGAGGAGGAGGAGAAGGAGATGGAGAAGGAGAAGGGAAAAAGAAGCAGAACCCTTCTCTATATCTAAAGAAAATTTACACAATTTCTCTTTTCACCACCATCTTCTCTCATTGAGTTGCAACTTGTATTACCCTTTGTAATCTGCGCTTCTTGACAAATTTGTTAGCTTATTAGGAATTAAGAGTAGTTATAACAGTTCCCTGCATCCTTAGATATTCAATTATTTGGCTCTTTTTTTTACATGACTCCAAATATTAAAGGTCCATATTAAAGAATTGAAGATCAGAGACTCTGTAGCAGGGATATATTATATATATAATACATATTATAGCTAAAAGGGACTTTAAAGTTCACCCAGACCATATCTGTAATAATAATTTACACGATAAAACTAAGATCTAGAGAGGGCAAATGGCTTACACAAGAGCCTAAGGATGGTCAGGCTCTCACTGTAGTGATTATCACTGGCAGGGTTATAATGATCTTCACTGCCTGTGTGGTATCAGAGTGTTACAGTCAAAAGCATGTGCTTTGGAGCCTGATTGCCTGGGTTTGTATCCCGCTCCTGCCACTTACTAACTGTACAACCATGAGCAATGTGTTTAACTCTCTGTGCATGCCGCTTGCATCTGATGAATGGAGATGCTAAGGGCATTGCTTCAAGGGTTGTTGTGTTCAGTTATTAAATGCATGCAGACCACTTATAAGTCCTGGGAAGTTGCCATGCTCTACTATAGCTACAACTACCACCATCACCATTGCTTGATTGACTTCCTCCAACTCAATGAGCTCTACAAACAACCAGATAAAATAATTCAGACAAAGAGAAGACATATACTCAGTTAAGCATGGAAGTACATAGAATACATAATGAAAGTCGGAGAAAGGGTTTATTGAAGGCAGTGTAAATATACAGTATAATTTATTTAACATATACACAAAGTGGTATAATATTGCTTAAAAATAGATGGTGATGCAGTATCTAATGACTATGACTGTCTCTATGTATCTAGCTAGCTACCTATCGATTATTCACCCTCATTATTCACAGACTCACTGTTTTGGAATATGCCTTGCTAAAAGTCATTTGTAACTCCAAAAATCAATATCAGAGTACTGTCATGGATATTCCTGGATATGCTCAAGCAGCAAAAAATGAAGGGGCCCACTGTGCACATTCCAGGTAAGGGAACTAGTGAGGCGCCACATGCTTGGAGCAGCTCTCCTACCTGTTACACTAGAAGACGGACATGGGGGGGATACTCTAGTGGAGTGCAAGAAATTCCTGCGGGGAATCCCAACTCTGATACCGATTGTTGGGACCATGTCCAGCAAGTCACTCAACACTTCTGAACCTTGGTTTTTCTTCCGGAAAATAGATAAAAAGTCCGTATGCTAGGTTTATGGATCAGAAAAGTTATAATTTTTTCCACGATATGCAAGATTACAATATTGTAAACTTATGGATTCAACAATATTGGGTTATAATAAAAGATAGATTTTTTTTAGACTACAATAATGCTGCTAATAGTTTTTACTTAGTACCAAACTTAAACTTGCTAAGTAAGTTTTGAGTGTCATTTCTATGACAAATTCTAATAGCCACAAAAATTGTGATGCTGTTATATCAACTAAATAACATTTCTCAGACCTTTATTGACTAATTTAATACTGAGCAAATTAATGGGCAATTCTAGTACCTAGATAATTTCTAAGTAGATTGAACTTAATAAAGATAAACTATGTAAACGCATCAAGTCACAAAATTTTGTTTTTTATTTGTACATTCTTGTCTATAAAAAGTGCATTAGCATTTAGTAAAACAAGAATTAAGACAGCAAATTCAATGTGATATATGAAGTGCTTATAATATGCTACTAAGATTAATTCTGTTTTAAGGCTGAAGTTGAAAACGTTAAATGATAGTCACCTAGTTATAAATTTGTGAGTGTGTTCTTAAACACAAATCAGGGCATGTTAAATTTATGGAGCCCACGAATTTTAGAAATGGTAAAGAGGAAACAATTAATACTTTGGATTAAAACTGGTGTAACACAGTCTACTTTTAATAAGAAACAGTGAACTATGTCTTTTGCTGCTGCTTCTGCCCTTACAGCAGGGGTTCCTTCCCAAGAGAGCCCATTAACAGCCTGTGCTTTTTCCTGACACTTGAACCAATAACAAAGGAGAAGAAAACCAGAAAAGAGGATCCTCACCTCTGAATAAGCTAAAATTTCTGATATTTATTCTTAAGTCTCCTATTATAATTATTGGAAAGTTGTTTTGGTTTGGTTAATCAAATAGTTAAGGCCGTTCCTAATTCATCTTTTTTAAAACCTAAGTTCTTATTTAAAACTCGTTTGTTACGGTCCAAGGTCTCTGAAATTAGGACCTAAATTCAGAAAAATAAATTATTCAAAATCCTCTTTAGACTCACACCATCTATTGGCGATTCCTGGACCACCGGAGAGCCCTAACGCTATCCAGTTGGTGTCCTTGTAGAAAGAGGTAATTAGGACACATGGAGACATCAGAGGCGAACATACACAAAGGAACGACCATGTGAAGAGCCAGCAAGAAGGTGGCCATCTGCTAGCCTCACAGGAACTTAGCTCTGTTGGAACCTTGATCTTGGACTTCCAGCCTCCAAAACTGTGAGAAAATAAATGTCTGTTGTTTAAACTACCCAGTCTGTGGCATTTTGTTATATCAGCCAGGGCAGACTAACACACATATGTTTCAGACTTTCCTCTTGAAATCTACAACAGCAATTTATTGCTGCTATTGCTTCAGGTATTCTATTTTTCCTCTGATGAATCAGTATTTTCCTCAAACACACAAGTTTTTAACAGGTTTTCATTTTTAAAAAATCACCCTTGACTTCCCTCAGGCTCCATTATCTGTAAATAAATGAGCACTAGATACCTTCCTACAAATATCAAAATTTTTTCCTCCCTAAAAATTTCTAATCCAGGACCATTTTACAGATGCAAAACATGACATAAGGAATGGACCTTTAGAAACTGAAATGATTTTACAAACACACACAACATAATGTTCAATCACTATACTCAATTATGAAAGGACAAAATAGCACTATCCATACCTGTTTTATTGGAGGATGAGGCTATAAATCCATCTTTAGAAAAATTAGGAAGATGATTGAAAATTGAGAAGACAATTCCATTGTACCAATGGTGAGCAGTGCAGTTTGATAAGGCAGCGGTGTTAGTGTTAGCCTCAGACTATCCCTCCCGCAGGTAGAGAAGCAGCATTATTTGGATAAGATCAGAAACAAAGGCTCTGGACAGTGGGAGAGGGAGGGAAGAACTATTTTCAAACTAACACTGACAGTAGCTGAATACAGCCCCTAACTGACCATATCACCTCCTCCACAAAAGACCAAACAAAATTTGGAGGAAAAGTTCCAGTGGGTGACTGTTTAAAGCAAAGGAGGAAGGTGATGCCAGACAGAAAAGTTTGACTTGTTTTACTCAGGCAGCTGGGAATAGAAGACTCATCACCACTCTGTGACTGCAAAGTGGCGAACAATGAGACTCCCTGATGGATAAATGTTCAAAAACAGCAACAGACAAACACCGGAAAACTTTTAAGTCATAAGAATTCCTATGCCATCACTTTTTTTCAGATTGGAATTTGTTTCGATTTATTTAGAAATAGGATGACACCTAAATGTCTATCATAAAATATATAATCTTGAAGTGAAAATGGCTGGCACAGCACTTATTCGCCCCATCTATTGTCCCTTTTCATTAACCTCACATACAGAGTTTACACTGTGGTATATGTGGTACAGCTCTTCCGGGCCATCTAATAGGGGTCAGAGGACGGGTATTGTCTGAAAGCAAACCTCTCTTCTAAAAATGGTGTGATTAAAATGAAGTGTAGTCTATGTTTTCTACTGATGTATCCCCATAAACTGGATAAAAATTTTAAAGAAAATACACTCAAGATATTTACTCTATAGTAAATGAATTGAATTTCAAGATCATTAGTGTCTATGGATCTCTTTCTTAAAATGAATTAGTCAGTAAAACACATCATAATTAACTTCAAATTTAACATAGATTGATGAGAAAACAAATAACCCTCTGGTACTAAACCTATTACAAAATCATTCCCAGAGTTTTAATTAGAATTTTAAAAAATAATTTATAAATTATGCTTGTCAGTCGATAGAATGCCTAGCCTATCTCTAGCCTAATATCCAAGAGATGGGCAAAAATGTTTAACCGTTATTAATCCCTTAAAAATATAAAAGCAGCCCTGGCTAGTTTTGCACAGTGGTTAGAATGTCGGCCTGAAGACAGAAGGGTCAAGGATTTGATTCCCAGTCAAGGGCATGTACCTTGGTTGCAGGTTTGATTCCAGGCCATGATTGGGGGGCGCTGCGGGAGGCAACCAATTGATATATCTCTCTCAGGTTGATGTTAATTTTTCTCTGTCTCTCCCTCTCCTCCCTCCATCCCTTCCACTCTGTCTGAAAATCAATGGAAAAAATATCCTTGAGTGAGGATTTAAAAAAAAAAAAAAAGCAAAACCAAACCAAATAACTGTTCATAGAAATCACAAATTTCAACATTTACTACAACAACAATAAAACGCAAAACAAAAAATCCACATTCCCATTTTTCATAGAACCACTTTCCAAATTAGGACAGACGTTATTAACTTACATGGCTTTTCATGACTGCAGTTCAGGGGACAGTTCCTGCCTTTCACTCAGTACTTTTTCCCCACATATCCTGAGTCACACGTGATCTTGCTGGAGAACTTCCTTCAGTCCCCTCTTCTGGGAAAGTGCTGAGGCCTTGCAGCCAAACTGGGGTTCAACCTAATGTTCAACATTATTTCTAAGATATTTACTTGCAATATTTCCCATCAATTTGTTAATCATATAAACATGTAATCTGCATTTTCCCCTCCATTTGAAGACATCTGTAAACTTAGCATCCTGTTTGTGGGTGTGTGTTTTGTTTTTCCAGATACTTACATGTAAATTTTCTAGTTCCTAGATTTGATATATGAGGCTTATTCAGATCAATGCTTAATAACAAATCATCAATAAACTCCTATTGGTATTTCTTTGCAATGTGTGCTAACACCTTAACAAAATACCTTATGGGTTTTTGTTTGTTTTTATTTCATCTTATTTATTTTAGTTAACTAGCTATAGCCCTCAGGTGCATAATCTTTCAAGTAATCAATGATCTTAATGGACCCACATTGTGATTAAATATATGGTCTTCTAAGTGGCTAAGGAAGCATGCAGATTCATTCCATCAACTAAAAAAGTCTTAGTTCTTTTATCTCTCACTACCCCAACTTCATCTATAATAATAAAAGGGTAATATGCTAATTAGACCGGACATCCTTCCAGGCGACATTCTAGACTTCCTTCTGGATGAAGCCAGGGCTGGAGCGAAGCCCAGGTCCTGGGTGCTGGAGGGAAGCCAGTGCCAGCAGCCGGGGGAAGGAACGCCTACTCATGCACAAATTTTCATGCATCGGGCCTCTAGTCTTTAAATATCAAGCTTCAGGCTTTTTACTTGGGCTGTCAATAATGACAGTGGATCACATCTTTTGTTCACTTTCCTGAAGCTTCACACTCAGTCTATTCACAGAGTCAATTCCTCTAAGACTTTTATCCTTGACCATTTCACACCAGGGATGAGTAGGGAACCACCTGGTATCAATTCTATTTTCTCTAGTTCCTTGTCAAAAAGTGCTGTAAGTACTGTCATTTGCAACAACATGGATGACCTTGAGAATATCATTCTAAGTGATATACGCAGACAGAAAAAGTTAAGGACCATATGATTTCACTTATATGTGGGATATAAAACTGAACGTGCCCTAGCCAATTTGGCTCAGTGGATAGAGCATCAGCCCATGGACTAAAGGGTCTTGGATTCAATTCCAGTCAAGGGCATTTACCTTGGTTGCAGGCTCGATCCCCATCCCTGCAGAAGGCAACCAATCAATGTGTTTCTCTCATATTGATGTTTCTCTCTCTGTTTCTCCCCGTCCCTTCCACTCTTTCTAAAAATCAATAGGAAAATATCCTCAGGTGAGGATTAATGAAACAAACAACAAAAACCCCAAAACTTGAAAGTAACAAAAGAACAAACAAGAAAAAGAAACAAAAGCTCATAGACACAGACAACAGTATGATGGTTGTCAGAGGGAAAGGAGATGAGGGGGTAGTAAAAGGTAATGGGGGACAAATATAGGGTGACAGAAGATAATTTGACTTTGGGTGGTGAATACACAAAGCAGTGCGAAGATCATGTATCATAGAAATGTACCCTGGAAACCTTCATAATCTTATTAACCAATGAGACCCCAATAAATTGAATAAAAGTGAAAAAAAGTGCTTTAACAATCAGGATTCATGGTTTGAAAAGGCAATCGTGTTCATAGTGCCAATCCATGGTAACAATCAAGGATCAGTATCAAACTGGACTCACACGAACTGGAGACTGTATTCAGTAACAAACTTTACTAATGATTTCAAGGATACTGGCAACTGTTCGACACAGGCAAGTCTTTTTCCCCTGGAGTGATCGGAGACGATCAAATGATGCTCCCCACCAGCTTTCTTCTCTCACTTCCGATTTCAACGTGTGTGGTTTATTTTGAGCCATGCCTCACAATATATGACACAGGATGAGTAATTTTATAAAACATCTCCAGTTTTAATAATGTGTGCCATTATTTACAGAGTTTAGTGAACATTCTTCAGCTAGCTCTCCCTGCAAAAAGGCACACACCCGGTAAAAACATTTCAATGATAAAGACTCTCCATTACCATTCTACTGGGAAATAGCATGTGTGTGTTTACCAAAAGGACTGGTTATAAGGACATAAATAAGAGAATTTGACTAGATTGCTCCTTCTTTCCCAATAGTCCTAGTGCAGAGAATGAATAGATTACAGGTGCACTGCCAATGCTGTCCTTTGCCGAAGGAATAGAAATAGCCATAGAAGATCATATAGCATGTATTTTATTTGTCAAATAAAAATTTTCCTGAATATTTTTTTACTTTTCTGTAATTCTAATTTGGTCATTTTAAAAGTGATATGATTTTAAAAGACTCTAACATCCAACTTACATATGTTTCCTGGGTGATAGATTTTTCTAAAATTTGACAACTCTGAGTTTTAATATCCAGTCATTGGTTAGGCCCAAATGCATGTCTATTGAGGAAAACATTTTTCATAGAAAATAATTTGATTTCTACAAGCACAAGACCACATTTGAACAATCAAACATGCACATGTCTACGTTCTCTCTTGCACACATGCACATGCACACACAGTCTTACACATGAATATTCAATATTTTCTAAGCTTGATTAATACCTGATATTCTTTTTTTAAAAAAAATATATTTTATTGATTTTTTACAGAGAGGAAGGGAGAGAGATAGAGAGTTAGAAACATCAATGAGAGAGAAACATCGATCAGCTGCCTCCTGCACATCTCCTATTGGGGATATGCCCGCAACCCAGGTACATGCCCTTGACCGGAATCAAACCTGGGACCTTTCAGTCCGCAGGGCGACGCTCTATCCACTGAGCCAAACCGGTTTCGGCCTTTTTTTTTTTTTAAATCTCTAAACCCTTCTTCGGTGTATGGGCTTGAACACTTATTCTTATTATTTTTTTATGGGAAGCCGAGCAATCATAATTCAACTATACGCCATTTGCCATTTCTCAAGCTATGCTGGTTAATCAGCTGAGTCAGTCCCAGATGGAATGTCTGGCAGGCTTTGAATTCAAAAAGTCATTAATCTCATTCCCAATTGAGGCAAAACATTTCCAAAGGCAGGGAAACCCATGCCTTTGCATTTCCTCCTCGGAGAGATCCTGTTCTCTTCAGGGCTCCCAGGGCGAGAGCCTCTAACATATACAGCTGGTGTTTTGTCACTTAGTTTTAAAGCTCTTACTTACTTCTCTCTGGGTTTAATTATTCTGCAGTCTTGAGCTTTGAGGGAGAATATTACCTATTGTCTCTCATTCTTTTCATTAGTTCACATGAAACTTAGATGTCAAAATAACTTATTACTTCTAATGAGGTTAAAAGAAAAACATAATTTTAAACAGTCTGTAATAAAAATATCAAAAATGGATCTATAAGTATATGATTGGCTATGGACACACACATGTTTATACATCTCACACAAGCATACACACATACATATACATACATAAATGAAAAATTTAAACATAAATTTATAAAAAATTAAATTTATAAAAATTTTTATTATAAAAATTAATGTTATTTCGACATAGTCTTTTTTTAATCTTTATTGTTGATAGTATTACATAGGTCCTCATTTTTCCTCCATTAACCTCTTCCAGCCCACTGTTGTCCTCCCCCTTCCCCTGGGCCCTCACCACCCCGTTGTCTGTCCATGGTTATGCATATATGCACACAAGTTCATTGTGATATAGTCTTTATAGAATTATTTTTTTGTACTTTTTGGAATTTTCCAAGTAGTCTACAATGTATTTATATTGCATCTATAATAGAAACTATATCCATGTAAAGAGTGTCATTATTCATATGTGATGAAAATGATACAACTATGAAATCTTATGATTTGATTCCACAAACCTGGTATTTAAATATGAATCAAAATTTGCATTCTATGGGCACATTTATAATTCCATTATTTATCAATATATTTATTTATAAGAGAACTGATTTGTAACACATGAAATATATTTTTATATGTATTCTAGGTGAAAAATAAATTTTAACATTTACTGAAATATGACAAACCTTTTTATATTAAATGTACAATTTATATTGATACTAGAACCCATATTTAAAACAAATATAGTGATAATATAATATTAACCCATTAGGTGGATCAATATATCATTTATTAAGTGACTAAAAAGACAATGTATTTTATGGAATACTTTAACCTCTAATTTACAGGGAGTTTGAGGCTTAGAGAATTTCAATAACATGACAAAACTACAGAGCTAGGATTGAACCCAAGTTTGTGTGTTTGCTTTTTAATTTGTTTTAAATACCAGAGTCCATTTTCTTTTATTGCAAATTACTGTTTTCTTTTCTACATATAATAATTTTGAATTTCACTTTTTTATATATAGTATAAGAATATTTTATTATGCATAGATCTGAATTAGAACTAGAAAAAGAATAATGATACTGTGTAGCAGAAATTGGCAAACTATGGCCATCAGATCAAATCAAATCAAATCAAATCTTCCCATACATACCCTCCCACCCCATCCCCTGCCATAACATTTTGTCCAGAGGATATTGAAGGAATAAGTTCATGCTTTGTGTATTGGCCATGGCTGCTTTCTCTCTACAATTGCAGAGTAGTTGTGACATTGACCATATGGCCAGCAAATCCTAGGAGCATTACTACTTGGCCCTTTGTAGTAGAAGTTTGCCAATGCCTACATGTATTTAGTTTGTTTTGGAATCAGTCAACTCAAGTTTAGGTCAAAGGTTTGGCACTTACTAGCTTTATAACAACAAATAAATCACCAGCCTCTTTAAGCCTCACTTCCCTAAAGTGGAAATGAAGCAGGATTATAGTATCTTCTTCATTGGGATTTTGAAGACATGGCACCATGCCAGATAACAAGAGAATATTTATTACGATTCACCGACACTTTTCAGATAATTTCAATTTTATTGGCTTGAGGTTATTATAAATAACATGAACAGATTCTGCTTATATAGGGAAAAAGACATTTCTTCAATAGTTTCATTATGTACTTCAGCAGAAACCATTTTCTATTCTTATATGGATCTAATGAATCCAGAATCTTGCCTTATTGAATATGACTTATATAAAATAATTGATAAACACAGAGTATACATATGATCATATATCTTTTACTTTTCTAAGTAACCTCTTCAATAACCGTATTTCTTATGTGTAGGAATTCCATTACCACACTCTCAAGATTATGTTGCTGAAAATTGTTTAAAAACTCTAGGAAGTTGTTAAAATAAATGGATTTTGTTTTTACAAAAGTTTATCTGGTCAGCCCTGATGACTCTTGCTTCCTACCTATATATTGAAGCCTTGCTAAATCCTCTCCTGAATAAAGAGAGGGGAACAGTAACAACAGACAAAACCAGTGTAGTCTGCTGTGACCTGCCTGTGATAGGAAAGCATTTAAATTTGTTTTTAATACACAAATTCATCACAAACAGCAATTTATAAGCCATCTATTATTACCTACGGATATGTAGTAAATAATATAGTTGTGGCCCGGAATTGCTTTATATCTATATCTATATCTATATATCTATCTATATATATCTATATCTATATTTTTTGAAGTTTTGTTTTTTTACTTCATTATCTAACATTGCATTTTTGCCTTTGGGACACATTCCCATTTAACTAATTTGTGGTATCATGGATTTAGGACTGAGTAACCCTCTCATTCTTGGACTGCTTCTCTTCAAATCAAATTCTCATTTTCTTACTCGTTAACCTGATAACTATGTGACTTGCCTACCATATAAATAGGAAAGTCAAGCTTCATGTCCCCCAAATGTCAATCTGCTGTTTTATTAAAATGCTGGGAAACTTTAAATTATTTCTATCAAATTTCTGTCCACAGACCTTATAACTTCAGTTTCACTTGGCCTAAATGTGCATTCGACCCCAACATACCAGTTTGGAGAATAATTTGAAGGCGTATATTTAACACCTAAAGTAATGTCAAAATCTTAAACTGGAGCCACAGTTTTCATTTTGCAAGCCACCCACCAGTGTTTGTTTGAGCAGTGTTTTTGCTTTGGTTTGTTTTTATTATTGCTATGGAGTAACTTTTCTAGTTCAATATAATATTCACCAGACTATATGGTCTCTCTCTGTCTTTGTATTGATTTTTTCCAACCCTTGGGCACAGTTTCTTCCTGGTTTTATCTTTCCTAGTTCTGCTCTTTATTAGTATTTTGAGAAACACAAATAATTTTGAGGAAGATTGCATCACTCCATGTGGATTCTCTAACACAAATTACTTTCTACATTCCTAACACTAAAGAAGACAATGTACTAACTTTTAAAAAACAATTTATCCTAAAACCTCATCATCTAATACTCGTGTAGAAATATGTATTTCTATTATTCCATGCACCTTATTCTATGCAGAGTATTGGGACACTCCTTAAAAGGTTTTCTACCAGATTGCTTATGGATGGTAATGAAGCCTGGAGGAAAAACTTGAAAAATTGTGATGCATCCCAAAGCCAATGATTGTCAAGATATGTTCTAACTCTGCCTTCTCTTATTATTCAAAATGTACAATACTCATGTCTCTTGCCATGCTGCGGCAATTCAAATAAATTCACATATCAAAATAAGTATATTCTGGTTAAACAGTGAAATGAATACATGCACATTCTCTGGTTATTCTTTTGAAGCATTATAAAAGCAATAATAAAAGAGAAAATAGGTAGAAAGCTGGGATGAACACATATATACTAGTATTAAACATTCATAAAACTCATACTCCCTCACAATAAAATAAGAATCAAATAAAATCAATGCTTAAACTATTAATATGTATGGATAAATATTTTATACGATGGATAAAGAGGCTAACTACTGAAAATGGGGTATCAACTCAAACCCTTTTTCCTGGCTGGTGGGGTATCCCACCTTTTTTTAATGTACAGTTTCCAGAATCTAAGCCAGCTTATAACCTCCAATGTAGAATACTAGAGGTTTCTTCTTAGAAACTGATGACTCAGGAGAAAGGACTAATAATGACATTATTTTCTAAGCATCTAGATCAATACCATATACCAACCACCAAGTGAAGATCATTAGGTGACAAAGATGCATAAAGAGCAACTAGTCTAAGTTTAGTACTTTTCTCTCTTAATAACAGAAAGCCAAAGATCTTCTCTCACTAAAGCAGACCACTAATGAAAGAGGAAGGCCAAAATAAACAGGAAAAAAAAGAGAATTTTTAAGAAACTAGGGCAATAAAGGGAACAAAATGTAACTTCTAAAAGAAAAATGAATACCATGCAATTTAGATTATTTGATAACTATGAGAAGAGTGACTCATGCAATAAAAACAAGATATTATATAAAAGAAACACTGAAGGAGTAAGTCTTATTAATGGTGAGTTGATAGCAAAAATATTAAAATTTACTAGAAGATGTGATTGTTTAAGGCAAGAAGGTTGAAAACCAGAGAAGATGTCAGAATAGGAAATAAGAGAATTATTAAATGATTAATTTAAAGTAGAAGAATATTGTCACAAAATAATGCAAGAAAAATTCTAAGTAAGAAGAACATGATTTCTAGATAAAACAACAGCAACAACAAAACCAAAACCAAAAAGAACAACAACATTACAGTAAGTGACTACCAAAATAAGAGGCAGGAAAATATGGCTGTTCATTACAGAAAACAGTCTAAAAAATACATGGAGAAAAGAGAGAAATAAAATGTTTTTCAAAATGTCTGTTGCAGTATTATATGACATGTTTTCAAAACTAGAAAATAACCTTAAAAGTATAAAGATATATCATTTGTTTTAGATATTATGCTAAAGTTTAAAATATTTTAAATTCTACATATATATTAAGAATAAAAATAAAGAAAAAAACACACTGAAATCTGAAGGCTGAAATACAGGTCCTCCCGCCCCCCCCCCCCACAATACTCTCTCTCTCTCTCTCTCTCTCTCTCTCTCTCTCTCTCTCTATACACACACACACACACACACACACACTCTCTCTCTCTAGAAGCCCAGTGCACAAATTCATGCACCGGTGGGGTCCCTCAGCCTGGCCTGCAGGGATCAGGCTGAAACTGGCTCTCTGACATCCCCCAAGGGGTCCTGGATTGCAAGAGAGTGCAGGCCAGGCCAAGGGACCCCACCGGTGCATGACTGGGGCCGGGGAGGCACCGCGGGAAGGCTCCAGGGCATGTCTGGCTCATCTCAACCAATCCTGATCAGCTGCACTCCAGCAGCAAGCTAACCTACCAGTCGGAGTGTCTGCCCCTTGGTGGTCAGTGTTTGTCATAGTGACTGGTCAAATGGTCAAACAAACAGTCAGACACTTAGCATGTTAGGCTTTTTTTATATAGGACAGGGGTCCTCAAACTATGGCCCGTGGGCCACATGTGGCCCGCCGAAAACATTAATCCGGCCCGCTGGGTGTTTTTGCCGCTACTGCCTGTTGCTTAGCAGCTGACTCGTCCAGGGCCCACAGTGCGCATGTGTGGAATGTGCACCTCACTATCCGACTCCCCTCCTTCTCTCTGTCTCTCGACTCCTCCTCTCAGTCTCGGGTGTGATTGGACGAGTCACGAGCTTGCCTGTGCAGAGCCTGCTGCTGCCAGAGGACCGAGGTAAGAACAAGTTAGAATTTTTTTTTTTGAAGTTAGGAGGTCTATATTTTTTTTATTTTGCAGTTAGTAGGGCCTTTTTTTTGAAGTTAGGAGAATCTTTTTTTTTGAAGTTTTGTTTTTTTACTTCAAAATAAGATATGTGCAGTGTGCATAGGAATTTGTTCATAGTTGTTTTTTTAAAATATAGTCCTGCCCTCCAACGGTCTGAGGGACAGTGAACTGGCCCCCTGTTTAAAAAGTTTGAGGACCCCTGATATAGGATATATATCTCAGTTTGAGAAACTTATGAAACATTAATTTTACACTAACACTTATCAACTAAGTTCATTTATTTTATCATTCACTTTGAAATATCCCAGGTACATATTGGCAGAAATGAAATTATGGTTTAAAATAATTATTGGGGAAGAATATAAAAATTACCAAGGAAAAATGAATAACAACATATTAATATTAAAATAAAATTAATAAATTACGCACCAACAACTAAAGTATCAATGAGAGTAGAGTACATCAAGATTATTAGCCCTAACCAGTTTGGCTCAGTGTATAGAGTGTTGGCCTGCGGACTGAAGGGCCCCAGGTTCGATTCGGGTCAAGGGAATGTACCGTGGTTGCGGGCACATCCCCAGTAGGGGGTGTGCAGGAGGCAGCTGATGGATGTTTCTCTCTCATTGATGTTTCTGACTCTCTGTCCCTCTCCCTTCCTCTCTGTAAAAAATCAATAAAAATATATTCAGTAAAATTATGATAATTTTTTTAGTTTACGTATTTATACATTACCCGCATTCTACTGCTAGTCTATAAAAAACGTATTAATACGTGTCCTGCGCTCTACTACACTGGTAGAACGTATAAATACATAAAACGTGTAAACACGTTTCCCTCATACAATGTGTTAAAAAAGATTATTAAAAGAACAGAATAAATTTGAAAAGAAGTAAACAAAGTCTGACTTCTCAGCATGAATTGAAGAGTACAACTTATGCTTTTTACTTTGAAGAATGAGAGAGAGAACACAAATAATTGTTGCTATAAACCTGAGTCTTAGACCTTAGATAAAATTATTCTGTATTTTTTTTTTAATATTTACTGATCACCTACTAAATGGCAGGCATTTTTTTCTAGCCGATGGGATACAGTGGTGAAACACATTTACAAGAATGTTTATTCTTACATTAATCTCAGGTATAACTCCACATAAGCATTTCCCATAAATTGTTTGATTTGTTTCTTCCCAACTGAAAGAACATTCATTTTACTTTGATATTTGCTTGTGTAGGCAGAGCACAATTAATTATTAGAGTCAGATGAATGCATTTGACATTTTATTATGCTTTTGTTTTTATTGTCTCCCACACACAGTTAAAGATAATTGTGTATCATCTGTAGAATACTTGAAACATAACAAGCATTGCCTAAAATAAAAAAGAATCAAAAGCATGACAAATTCACAGCACAGCCATGAATATCAAAGCCTGTATTTGCTATGGCAACTAAAATGGAAATCTCCCCTGAATGGGCATTAAGTGTCTAACTGTCATAACTTGTTATTAAGGCCTTGTAAGCAACATAAAAGATTATTGGAGATGTCAAAATCTATGTTTCAAAAGTAATGTTTTTATCAGGAAGAATGGCATAATGTCACGGCTTGCGTTTTCTCCAGCATCCACAGCAGGGCAACGCACATAGAGAAGCAAATAGTTGTGATAATGAGCATGTTAGGTTATGTTGGGGGTTAACCAAGATGCTTAGAGGAGAGCAACTGTGATGCCATCATAGGTGGTTTTTCTGGGAGATGTGTCATTCAGTCGATGGCAACATGTTGTACCCAGTGAGTCACTCACGTCCTTTTCACTGCTCAGCTTTCCATAAATGATTTTAAGAAACTAAGAATGCATCTTTTATATCAATTGGCTTTTCTTTTGTGATATGTGCACTTACCCCTTTGCCTCCATAACCTTCTAAGAGTTCTTTCCACAAAGAGTTATCAAAGGAAAGATCTCAGGTCTTAGTTCTTATGTGAAGTTGTATAACAGGCATGAAAGCACAGTTGTCAGCAGAAAGGAAATATAAAAACTTTGGGGGAAAAATACAAAATGTGGCTATTTGCATACTAAAACCAGTTTGTTTAAAGATGAATTAAAATATTTTTCACTTGATTATTATTAGGAGACCATTCTCTATGGGTCTGCCCTGTCTTTGGAGAAGGAGCAATGTCACTGTTGGTTCCAGACTATCTTCTGAGCTTTTCATAACATGTCATCCTGGGATAATTTTGGTTTTGCCCTACTGTCTGGCTCCTCTTCTGAATATGTAGGCAAATAAAAGGAAAAACACACTAAAATATGAAGGATGGAATACAGGTTCCCCCACAATCCTCTCTGGCGCTCTCTCTCTCATATATATATACTAATAAAAGACAAAGATGCTAATTGACCATAACTTCGCTACGCCCAAGCCATGCCCACCAGCCAATCAAAGCAACTATATGCGAATGAACCCAACCAAGATGGCAGCCGGAGGCCACGAAGCTGGAGCAAGCAGGAGGCTTGGTTGCCCTGGCAATGGAGGAAGCCAAGCGTTCCGCCTGTTCTGGCCAGCTGTGGCCTCCGCAAAAGGCAACAAAGTTTCAATTATAGAAGCTAAATAAATCCCAGATACCTGCTTCCAGCCAGCCTCCACTGGGAGCTTGGGTGGCTGGGGGCTGTGGCCAGCCTGCAAACAGCCATCAGCCACTCACCCAGGCTAGCCAGGCACCCCAGTGGGACCCCCACCCTCATCTGGGACATCCTTCAGAGCAAACCAGCGGCCCCCACCCATGCACCAGGCTTCTATCCTATATAATAAAAGGGTAATATGCAAATTGACCCTAACAGCAGAGTGACTGGGAATCACTGGTCACTATGACACACACTGACCACCAGGGGGCAGACACTCAATGCAGGAGCTGCCCCCTGGTGGTCAGTGTACTCCCACAGGGAGAGCTCTGCTCAGCCATAAGCCAGGCTGACGGCTGCCAGTACAGCTGTGGTGGTGGGGGCCTCTCCTGCCTTCTCAGCAGCGCTAAGGATGTCCGACTACAGCTCAGCCTGCTCCCCACTGGCAAGTGGACATTCCCCAAGGGCTCCAGGGCTGCCCCCCGAGGGCTCCCTGGGGCTGCCCCCTGGGAGCGGGCCTAAGCCAGCAGGTGGTCATTCCCCGAGGGCTCCCTGGGGCTGCCCCCTGGGAGCAGGCCTAAACCAGCAGGTGGTCATTCCCCGAGGGGTCCCAGACTGCGAGAGGGCACAGGCCGGGCTGAGGGATCCTCCTGAGTGCACAAATTTTTGTGCACCAGGCCTCTAATATATATATATATATATATATATATATATATATATATATATACATATATATATATATATAGTCCTGACTATTATAAGCACTGATTCAAAATATATGTAGAACTCCATTAATCAGTGAGAAAAAGTCAGAAAATGCTATAGAAAAAGTTAAAAATACTTGATTAGAAACTTCATAAAAGAAGATATTCAAATAGCCACTAAAACATATAAAAATATGCTTAAGCTAATTCGTACTCAGAAATGCAAATTAAAATCACAAGAGATAATTTTGTACACATATCCAATGGGCGAAAACTGAATGAGCCTGTCAGACTAAGCACCAGCCACTATTTGGAGGAAAAAGTTTCTTATGTTATTTATACCGTCTCATGGGAGAATCCAGATTTGTACAAAGAGTTTAGACAGTTTTTCATTATCTAATAAATTTGAAAAAGTGTTTTCCCATCACACAGAATTTCTCCTCTTACATAAATACCCCAGGGAAATTTTTGCACATAAGCACCAAGAGACATATAACAATTGTTCAGAGTAGAATAACTGAAAATAATAAAATCAAATATGGAACAAAACAGATAAATCATTGTACTTTCTTACAATGGAAGAGCACAGCAATGAAAATGAAAGACTAGTTCCCTGCAACAACATAAATGAATAGGAAACACGAGCACACATACACACAGAGACACAAAGAACGTTGAGAGTGAAAAACAAATCACTTTGTTGAAAGTTCAAAAACAGGCAAATCATAGATGTATGATTTAGGGTAAAAAGTATAAATAAACAAGTAAATGAGTAATATGAGAGTGAGGAAAATTAATTACATGTCAAGTGGTGGCACAAATATGAATTGTGTGCAATCTGGAATGTAAAAGATCAGCCAGGTGATCTCTTTAGAATTATTAAATGAACTCATGCATGTTTATTTTTTTATAGATTCATTAAAAAATAACTTGCTCAAGATCTGCATTTATGCATTTAAGCTTTCCCTGCATGTCTCACATAAAGGTAATTGTTGAGATCTTCTCTTAGTAATATATATATATATATATATATATATATATATATATATATATATATAATTTTTATTGACCTACAATTGACATATAAAATTATATGAGTTTCAGCTGTACAAGATAATATTTAAAATATGCATATATTGTGAAATGATTGCCACAAAACTCTAGATAAGATCTTTTGTCACACACAGTTACAATTTTTTTCCTTGTGATGAGATCTTGTATTTTTGTTGTGGAAAACCTAATAGTCTGTTTTAGACAGTGGGTGGTGATGAAGGTGATACCGTTCCAAGACAAAATTCAAATTCCCTGCAACTTTTGCTCCATTGCGCCCTAATATCACCTTCATTTCAACATCTTCTCTCTCTCTCTCTCTCTCTCTCTCTCTCTCTCTCTCTCTCTCTCTCTCTTTCTCTCTCTTAGGCATATATATACGCCTAAGCAACCATCAAACCATTCAACCGTCCGACCAGTAGCTATGACATGCACTGACCACCAGGGGGGCAGGTGCTCAAGGCTGCTGAGCTGCGGTGACTTGGCAGCTGCAGTTCTCAGGTGACACATATGGAACCGGAAAGGAAGGAGCCCAATTCTGGGGTGCATCACCAGAGAACCACCCTCTCGCAGTCCAGGACCCCTTAGGGGATGTTGGGGAGCTAGCTTCGGCCCAATCCTCTCCGGTCAGGCAGAGGGACCTGCCTGGGTGAGCTTCAAGCTTTGGTGTTTCTCTGCCTGGCCTGGACCCACTTCTGTTCAGTCACAGGAGCTTCTCTTTGCTACATCTGGGTTTTTCTTCTAGTTTACTCTTCCTCAGCTTAGATAAAACCAGAATGGTATAGTTTTCCAAAGGCACAGGGAGAGAATTTATGAAAACTTGATATTTCATCTTAATTATCTAGTCTATTAGAATATCTCACCAATAGTAATTATTTTCTTTTGTCAGAGATGAAGTTAAAATGTTCTGAGGTTAGAATGTTACTTCTCTATATAAATTCCTACATTTAAATCTATCAGCTCTCTTTTCTTAAAACATGATAAAAGATAATGAAATTCCATTTTGGATAACATAAATTTAATATATGCAACATTTAAATAATTTACTCTTACTCTGTATGGTTTGTCCAGATAGTCTTAACATGAGGCTGTGAGTGAGATGATATTTTGTGTTGTTTATATAGATATTTAAAAAATTATGCATTAGCACATTTTACAATATAAAAGATAATCCTTGTCAGTACTAATATAAAATAAGCATTTTAAAATTCCTATTAAGCAAAAATGCTAATATTATAGCTCTGATTCATTCAACTTTTTAAATGTTCATATAAATACTCAAGTATTATTAAATTATATTTAAATGCCAATAAAATATAAATGAAATGACTCTGAACCTATATGGTTCAGTGAAGAAATAAAACTATTATTTTGATAGTGATATCTTAGAAATGGTTCCTATATGTGATCTTTCAATAGGAAAAATATTGAGCCAAATTATCTTCAGCAACAGAATTTTGATTGTCAGGATTAGAATATACTACATTTAAAACCAATAAAATCAGTAATGTATCCTATATAATAAAAAAAAAGTGATATGCAAATTAACCGTCACACCCTCACTCCCTCACTCCCTCATTCCATCACAAAGATGGCAGCAGCCATGGAGCTGGACTGAGCAGGAGGCTTAGGTTGCCCCCAGCAATGGAGGAAGCCAAGCTTCCCACCTGCCCTGGCAGGCCCTGGGCTCCGCTCAGGCTACAAAGTTTCAATTATAGAAGATAAATAAATTTCAGATATCTGCTTTCAGCCCATGGGCATGGCCAGACCCTCACCCAGACTAGTCAGGCACCTCAGTAGGGCCCCCACCCTGAAGGGGCTGTGGCCAGCCTGAAAACAGCCATCAGCCCCTCACCCAGGCTGGCCACACTCCCATGGGGTGAGGGTCCCCACTTTGGGGTTTGACCAGCCTGCAAACAGCCATCAGACCCTCAGCCAGGTTGGCCAGGCACCCAAGCAGGACCCCCACCCTGATCCGGGACACCCTTCAGGGCAAACCAGCCAGCCCCCTCCCATGCACCAGGCCTCTATCCTATATAATAAAAGGGTAATATGCAAATTGACCCTAACAGCAGAACAACTGGGAATGACTGGTCACTGTGACAATGACCACCAGGGGGAAGACGCTCAATGCAGGAGCTGCCCCCTGGTGGTCAGTGCGCTCCCACATGGGGAAGCTCTGCTCAGCCACAAGCCAGGCTGACAGCTGCCAGCACAGCAGTGGTGGCAGGAGCCTTTCCCGCCTCCTCAGCAGCACTAAGGATGTCAGACTGCAGCTTAGGCCTGCTCCCCACTGGCAACTGGACATCCTCCAAGGGCTCCCAGGCTGCCAGAGGGATGTTTGACTACCAGATTAGGCCCAATCCCCCGGGGAGCGGGCCTCAGCCAGCAGGTGGACATCCTCCGAGGGGTCCCAGACTGTGAGAGGGCACAGGCCGGGATGAGGGACCCCTTCCGAGTGCACAAATTTTTGTGCACTGGGCCTCAAGTAATTATATAAACAAATACAGTGGGGCCTTGACTTACGAGTGTCCCGACTAACGAGTTTTTCGAGATATGAGCCATCTCTTGGCCGATTTTTTGCTTTGAGTTGCGAGCTAAAATTCGGGTTATGAGCTAGCTTCAGATACCCCACCGTTAGTTGGCGCAGCGAACATCACAGTGAACGCCACAACATCAGCCCAGCATCACGTGTCTCACTCGTTCACTTTTTGATTTGACATACGAGTAATTTGAGTTACGAGCTCCGTTACGGAATGAATTAAACTCGTAAGTCAAGGCCCCATGTACTATTAAGTCACTATTAGAGGCAATGATTTATGTGATAATTTTTATCAATTTAATTTCCAAAGGATAATCTTGCACTATAGAAGTCAGCTCTAATGAGTAATCCTAGTTAAATAGTCAAGGCATTCTTTAGAAAAAAATGTTTTCATTGATTTCAGGGTGGGAGAGGGAGATAGAAACATCAATGATGAGAGAAAAATCACAATTGGCTGCCTCCTACATGCCTTCTACTGGTGGTCAAGCTCACAATCGAGGCATGTGCCCTGACTGGGAATTGAACTTGACCTCCTGGTTCATAAGTCAATCCTAAACCACTGAGCCACACTGGCCGGGCTCAAGGCACTCTTTATAACCAATCATATAAACCATATAGTCTTAATAAAATATAAGCCCTTGAAGAAGATAAGCTTAGTGCACTCCTCATATTACTTCATACACACAAACGCACACTTCAGACTTATTGGCTCATTAAACTTTCCTTTTTTCTAGATAGTAAAACCATCAAACAATTCTGGGTCTGCAATTAGCAGGACATAGCAAGTACACAAAGTTAATAAAATGGATTCTGTATATTTACTTATTCCAAATTATTAAATCTTTCATTTGCTTATAAATGTTTTCTTAAGTTTAAAGAAAATATATTATGATACTTAATGGGAATTTTCACAATCATTTTGTCCTTCTTGGCAACTTACATAAACATTTTACATATTTCTGGGACATTGTATTAAGCATTTTCAAAACAAACGCAACATCTAAGTTACAAGCTGAGAAAAGCATCAAAATGAATTTATAATATAAAATTGCAAAGGGAGAAATTGGGGTTCCAGAAGACAATTTAATTCCCTACTCAAAAATATTGTTCCTTATCACAAGACCACACTTTCCAGAGCTCCTCTATTGCTATTGATGATCATATACAATGAAAGTGCCATTGTATTTAAAAAGAATAATAATAAAGCAATTTTTTAAGCAATAACAACCTATATCATAAGAGTTGTCTCCTGGATAAAATTGGGTTCAAATCATAGCAAATGCATAACATGGTTGCTAAGAGAACAGGGAACCAAAATAAGAAGGTGTTTTTTTTCTCTTCTTTTTCTACATTTACTAAAAGGAAGCTTGGAAAAAGGAAAAGAACCATTTTTCATTATTACCCTCTCACTTTGTTATTATCTACGGTTCCTAATAATAAGACCATGTGCTCTGAAGCCATCTCATAGCTGAGAGAGGATAGGATCTGAAAGCATTTTATTAGCAAAGAGAATGATGCAAGTTCCTCTATAGTATATTCTTTAATTTAAAATTCATTCCTTAAAAGGCCCACACATACCCTACGGTAAAATATAAACAGTAATAAAATGTACAAAATGAAGGAGAGCTGTACTTCTGAAAAAACTGAGCATTACGCTCAGGTGTCCAGAGGATTCTACAGATGGCCAGCCAGCCCAATGTGCCAGCAGAGAATACACTTGCCAATCAACACTTGTGGGGCTGTAACCTTCCTTTTTTACTTCAGTACATCTTTTATTTCAGCTTATCACATATTATTAGGACTATTCCAAAAGCAATCAAGACATTATTTCTAATGTATGCTCTTTGGTTGAGCTTATACTAGTATATGTTCAAATAATTCATCAATGAGGAAATACCCTGCTTAAACAAAAAGTTATTTCTTTCTCCGTATGTGACAGTTTTGTAGTTTTCTTGTTCCTTTTCTCTTTTTCTGTCTCTTTTCATTTCCTTTCTTCCTTTCTTCTTGCCACTCGACCTTTCTTCTGTCATCTTTCCCTTTTCCTCCTCATTTTTCTCAAATCCTGTTGAATAGAATTCTTCCCTACAAATATGGGACATGGCCATGAAAATAAGGCTCCTTTTCTCTTGGGAGTCAGAAACATAAAGGCTCACACATCATAAACCTTGTACTGAGAATGGTTCATTCCCCTCTTGAAGTGTTCTAATCCAATCTGTGCATGAACAAGTTTTCAAGGCCAAGTCACAAAGGGGCGGGATTCCAAAAACTAAAGTTTATTTGAGTTGGTTTCATTATGAAATTAACCGAGACTGATATTTACTCTGAATTTTACATCCTGCATCGTGATTATGTACAACACCATCATAAAGCAATTACAAGGACTTTATTTCGTAGAATGATTTTAGTCTCTTTAATAATTCTAAGTGCTATCACATATTGCTCATTTACTTCAGGTTAGGTCCTATTTCAAAGGATTCGCATGCATATGTTAATGGCAGTGTTCATAGGCAAGAAACACTGATAGCTCTTATGGGAAAGTGAGACTTAACTGAGTGGAAAGAAAACAAGGGTGGGCTGGGAGACAGATAACTACTGTGTGGTTGTGGTGTTTTTCCTCCAGGACACAGTTCTCATTATCTCTTTGATTGTTTTTCTAGTTTCATGAAAACTTTGCACTCTTCACTTTGTTGCAGAATTAAAACCATGGCATATGAATCAAAATGTCAGGTGGTTTTATTTATACATCTGCAAAGGTAAAGTATGGCTGTTCGTGTGTGTATGTGTGAGCGCGCGCGCGCGCGCATATTTTCAAATAAATGTCTTATTTTGGAATCATTTTAGATTTATAGAAACACTGTAAAAATATTACAAAGAATCCCACATATTCCTTTAGGGGCACTATTATTAATATCTAGCATTGTATGATGCATTTTTCAAAATTGATGAACCAAGACTCATGCATTTTTATTAACTAAAGTCTGTACTTTATTCAGATTTCCTTAGTCTTTACCTAATGTCCTTTTCCTGTTCTATGATCTTATCCAAGATAACACATCACAGTAGTCGTCATGTCTCCTTAGGCTCCTTTTGACTGTGACAGTTTCTCAGGCTTTCCTTGTTGTGAGGATCTTCACAGCTTTGAGGAGTGCGGGTCAGATGATTTTTTAGAATGCCCCCTCTATTGGGATTTGCCTGATATTTTTCTCAGGATTACCCTGGAGTTTTGTTTTGTTTTTGTTTTTTTCCCCTGCAGGAAGGCCACAAAGGTAAAGTACTATTCTCAACATATTGTGTCAAGAGAACAAACTATCTACGTGACCTATCACTGTTAACAATGACCTTGAATATCTGCCTGAAGTTTCTCTAATGAAAAGTTATCCTCCTCCACTCCCGCCCTGAACACACGACACTCTTTGAGAGGCAGTCACTAGGTACAGTCCACAATTAAGTAGTGGGGAAGTATATTCCTCCTCCTTGAGGTTGAAGCATCCTATATAAATTATTTGGAATTCTTCCGCAGGAGAATTTTGTGTGTTGTCTCCAATATACTGATTTATACAATTATTTATTTATAGCAGTAGAGACACAGATATTTACTCTATACTTTGGGTTATAATCTAATACTATTATAATTTTGTTATTTAAATTGTTTCAGATTTGGTCATTGGGAGTTCTTTACAGGATCTTTGCAGAGATAATTAATTTGAAAGGAGGTCCTTAGGATGTGTCCTACTCCTATATGACTGGTGTCATTATCAAAGGAGGGACTTGGTAAGAGAGATGGTCATGCATAGAAAGAAGATGATGTGAACACACATCAGAAGATGGCCATAGGACAGGAGTGTGACATCTATAAGCCAAGGAGGCCACGGATTGCCCACAAACATTAGACACGTAAAGAGACAAGGCAGGATTCTTCATTAGAGCTCTCAGAAAGAATATGACACTTTGATGTCAGACTTTTAGCCTCTGGAATTATGAAACAATAAAATTCTGTTGTTTTAAACCCACCAGTGATTGCTATTTTGTTATGACACATAATTACTATATCCTGCTACTGTCCTAAACATGCTCATTTGTTCTAGATTTTGTCTTTTGTGTGTATGTGTGATCTACAGAAGTAAGCATGTCATCTATGAACAAAGATTTCTTCCTTCTAAAAATGTACACATTTTCTTTTATTGTCAAATTGCACTAACTAGGACTTCCTGTATATATTCAATCATTGTAGAAAAACTATCCTGTTTTATTCCCAATATTAGAGGGTATTTGGTTTCCTCATCCTTAATTATGATATTAACTCTTAAGTTTTTGTAGCTTTTACAGGAGCTGAGATTTCCTCTCTATTCCTAGTTTGTTAAGAATTTCTATTATGAATGGGTGTTGGATTTGCCATTACTATAATTTCTATGATCATATGATTTGTCTTATTTAGTTTGTTGATATAATGAATTACATTAGCTGAATTTCCAGTGCCTAACTAGTCTTGCATACCTGGATTAAATTGCATGGTGTGCAATTTTTTTTTTTTATATCACTGAATTTTATTTGCTAATATTTTGTTGAGGATTTTTACAGCTATGTTCAGGACAGATACCAGTCAATGGTTCTCCTTTCTTGTAATATTTTTATTAAATTCTGGTATTAGGGTGATGCCTGCTTCACTGAGTGAGTTAGAAAGTATTATTTCAGCTTCTATTTCTGGAAGAGATTGTGGAGAATCAGTATTGCTTCTTAATTAACTATTTGGTAGAACTCACTAATAAATTGGTCTGGGCTTGAAACTTTCTCTTTTGGAAAGTTATGAATATTCATCAACTGAAAAAATAAATGTAGGACTATACAGGTTATATATGTCTCCTTGTGTGCATTTTTGTACTTTGTTTATAACCCAGGATAATATCTCCAACTCAAGATTCTTTATCTAACCACATTCACCAAGTGTATTTGCCATGTAAAGAAACATATTCAGAGGTTTCAGGCATTAGGTCATATGCCTCTTCGGGGAGTCATTATTCTGCCCACCAGTCTGCCCTCTGACCTCCAAAAATTCAGGTCAGTTCCACATGCAAAATGCATTTACTCCATCCTAATATCCAAAAAGTCTCCACCCATTAAAATTGGTAAATGTCCCATGTGAATTTGAAATGAATGTGTATTTTGCTGTTGCTAGATGGAGTAATCTATAAATGTCAATTAGATTAAGTTGATTGATATTGTTGTTCAGGTCAACTATATCCTTACTGATTTTCTGCCTGTTTCATGTATAAATAGCTGACAGGGTGCTATTGAAGTCTTGAACTACAACAGTGGACTTGTCTATTTCTCCTTTCAGTTCTATATTTTTCCTCATTTATTTTTATTTATTTGGATGTTCATTATTTGTTATTATTTTCATGTTTATTATATTACGTTCATACACATTGGAGATTGTTATGTCTTCTTGGGACACTGAGGCTTGTATCATCATGAATGCTCTTCATTATTCCTGATAATCCTTATTGTTCTGAAGTCTTCTTTGTCTGAAATGATTATTGATACTCAAGCTTTCATTTTAGTAGTATTAACACAGCACATATTTCTCCATCCTTTCACTTTGAGCCTGAGTCTTCATATTTAAAATCTTTTTTTTTATAGACAACATATAATTGGGTATCATCCTTCTTTCCCCAATTTGACAATATCAGTCTAATTTGGTACATCTAAATCACTCACATTTAAAGTGGTGATTGATATAGCTGGATAAATATCTGCCATATTTGTAACTGTTTTCTATTTCAATATTTTTTAAATCCCCCCTTACATCCTCTGTTTTTTTTTTTTAATTGAGGATTATATAATTATATATTATCTCTTCTCTTAGGGTATCAATTATATTTCTTCTTTAAAAATTAGTGGTTACCCTAATGCTTACAATATACTTTTTAAAGCTAGTCTAAATCCACATTCAAAGACTAATATACTGCTTCACTTGTAGTGCAGGTCACTTGTAACAGAGAATTCCCAATTCCTCCCTCTTTCCCTTGGGATATTTCTGTCATTCATTCCACTTATCCATATGCTGTACCACTCAATTCATTGCTATCTATATATTGCTTTAAATGAACTGGTTTTTGTCAAGGAGGCTGAGCTTCCAGGTATCAAACTGATCCATTAAGGCCATGATCCAAACTGAAAGTAACAGTCAGTCCTTCATTCACTAGCTGCAATGGTATAAGCAGGAGGCTAAGCCAGAGAGGGATCTGATCCTGCAATGTTCTACTTCTCACCACAGCACGAGACCAGATAAATCAACACAGATAACAGGACTAACTCACTGACAGAGGAGTGCCAAGCAAACAGCTACTGCAATTTATGGACCTCAGGGCCAGGAAAGGAGAGAAGGGGAAGTGCTAGATAGGAAAAGGACTGAGTAGTGAGTCAGGGTGAAGGAAAATGGCTGTAAGGCCCAGATAAGGAGATCTGAAGACATGCCTGAGATAGGCCTCAGTCAAGGGCCCTCTCCATTAGGAAGTCTCTGAATAGAGGCCCCTAGACTAAAAATACACATATGCAGAGAGGGGGCAGCTAGGGCAGGCTGGTTCTCTGACTGCAGCCAACACCAGAGACTGCCAGCCACCTGCTGTGCATCAAGGATGCTGGCAAAGGCAGCTTCCCCCGCCCATCCCAGATAAAGCCTTTGTAAATGCCCAGGGTCACTCTGAAGATTACGGTTTGGAGCTGAACTCCTAATTATCTTTCTAGATCAACAAAAATAAGAAAAATAAATTATTTCATTTCGCCTCCATTGATTTCTTCTCTGAAGTGCTTTGTTCCTTTAGGTAAATACTAGATTCTAACTTATAACATCTTCTCTCTGCAGGAAACCTCTCTTTGAACATTTCTTGCAAGACAGGTCTGCTGATAATGAATTCCGCATTTTTATTTGCCTGAGAAAGTCTTTATTTTTCTTCCAACAGAAAGGATAGCTTTTGAATACAGCATTACAAGTTGATAAGAATTTTTTTCCCCTTTAACACTGTAAATCCTTCACTCCATTCTTTTTTTTCTTGCCTTATTCCTGATGAAAATTCCACTGTGATTCTTATTCTTATTCTTCTATAGGTCAAGTGGTTTTTCCTTTCACATCTTTCAGGATTTTCTCATTGTCATTTGTTTCCTGAAATTTGAAAATGATATGCCTAAGTGTGTGTGTGTGTGTGTGTGCACGTGTGCGCATCCCTTTTGTTAAATGCTGGCAAGAGAACTTTCTGGATTACAGATGCTGCTCTGACCTTGACAAAGGAAAAGAGTCTGCAAGCATCACAGGCCTCAAAGGACTGAGAGAAATACTATATTCTAGTTTATTGGAATCCCCGAGAAGTCTACCTGAGTGTGCAGGCCACTGTTCAAAGTAACCACCCCTAATCTTCAATAGTCATGCAAATTATGAAATCAGAGACTAACCTAAGAATAGAGTTTTGTAAAAATAGTTAATCTAAAGTCAAAATACTTAAAAGACAAGTAAAAAGGAGAAAGTAGATTCAATTTTCTATAACATGAGGTTTTTATAGTTTGATCAAACAAGATTCCATATTCCCATTTTCACTTTTAAACACCTGTATTACAGCATATCAAACAAACAGAAATGTGCATAAATCCAAAATGTACATCTCAATGAAATAGCTGGAAGTGATCACAGCCCAGGTCAAGAATAGAGTATTACCAGCAGCCCAAATGTCTTCCACCTATTTGCTTTTAAATATAAATATTTTTCCATACCACTTACTGAATACAGGGTGGGGCAAAAGTAGGTTTAAGTTTCCCTATGGCGAATAATACAATAATTAATAAATACTAATAGAAGGCTAAACTTTGTGTTTTGCATACTCACAAATGTAAACCTACTTCGTCCCACACTGTATGCATTAAGAAGAACCAGCTTTAGCTGGTTTGCTCAGTGGATAGAGCTTCAGCCTGCAGATTGAAGGGTCCTGTGTTTGATTCCAATAAAGGGCACGTACCTGGGTTGCAAGCTTGATCCCTGGCCCTGTAGGGACACATCGGGGAGGCAACCAATCAATGTGTCTCTCTCATATTGTTTCTCTCTCTCTGATTCTCCTCCTCCCTTCCACTGAGAAAAATATCCTCAGTGAGGATTAACAACAGCAACAACAAATTTAAAGAAAAAGAAACACTAGTTTCTAAAGGGGAACAAAAAAATAAAAACAACCCATTTGCAATGTATATGTATATATGTATCCATATCTATATATCTATAGCTATATATATTTATATTTAGAGAGAACATATATACAAATGTTTATATGAATAAAATATATAAATAGGAAAATTTGATATAATCAAACTGTTAGCTCTCCCAAAATAATTTATCAATTCAATGATAGCTAGTCAAATGTTTTATTAAGACATATATTGAAAATTCATATGCAAGACCAATTGGTCAAAAACATCAAAGACAGTTTCATACATATGTTCACTAATTTAAATTTTTATGTTTATTTACATTTTAAAAATTTTAATAATTTAAATTTTAATTGGAGAGTTGCACTTGTACTTGCATTTTAAATGAAAACAATGTGATTTGAAGGGTTAAAAACCTGACTTAATAAATCACAAGGATTGAAAATCAACCTTAATTTTTTTTCCTGCTATAACCAATAAAAATATGGAATTTAAACTCATGTGATCTTATTGTCTCATGTGCCATTATTTACACCAATGTCTCAATCAAATAATCTATTGTGGCATATTTATATATTTCCCCACGTTAAACATTCCATAACTTGAAGCAGGGGATCCCTCGGGGGTGAGGACGACGGAGCCCCAAGGCGCTAGGGCATCTGCATGCACGACTCCGGGGACCTGGTTCATTGACGCAGATCCGTTTAATTGAGGAACTACAGGGGTATATATAGCATGAGGGGACCAATCAGAGGGAGACACGTTGCTATAGGCGACCAATCAGAGGGAGACACATTGCTATAGGCGACCAATGGCTGAAAGGCTGGGGTACTGTGCATGTGGCTCTAGGAGTTAGTTCAGGCGGGCATTGCTACTTCCTGGTGTGCCAAGGAAGCATGTCATGGTGGAGTGTGCTCACACCATTGCAACAGCCACAGCACTGAGACATACTTCCTGAGCTCTACTACATCTCCCCCTTCCTTTTTAATTAGCGCCAAAGCAAAGGAGTTGTCACTACTCAGAAGGAGATAGAAGGGTGGCCTTATAGACGGGTAAAAGGAGTAGCAGAGGCACGTGCCACTGGAAACTGGGAACACCAACTGGTATGAGAACGCCAGGGTGAGGTATCACAGTCCACAGTCCTTATCTGTGTGCACCCGTGCTATTAGCTGTGATGATAGCACACATTAATAAGAATAACATTCCTGCCAACGGGTTCCCCTCTGGCGCCATGCGCGCGGCTTGGTCTTGTAGAGCCTTGATGTCACCCCAGGTGATGGGGTGAGCTCCTCGGTGTCTAGGTCATCTCCGCCATCGGGGTTGGTTCTCTTCTATGGTCAGGTCCTCCATTTCCTCCACGGGGGGCGATGATGGCGATCTACGGCTCATCGCTGGTGGTGTAGGGTTTGACGTCACAAGCAGAGATCCACGCGGGACTTTTGTCGCCTTCTGGAAAAATACAAGCAAACCCTCTCCCCTGGGTTAAGAGTGGGTTGGGGCCTTTCCAGGCTCCGGTGAGTGGGTCTCTCCACCGGACCAAAGGAAGAGGTGTTGGTATGTCCTGGAGTCCTCCCCAATGTTTATACATAGGGGTTAATCCATGCTCATCAAAATGAAAATAATTGAGGGTAGTTAAGGCTTGGGTTAGCAGTGTATGAGGATTTCTCCCTATCACTCCCCCTTTTTCTTTAATCAGTTGGGCCTTGAGTTCCCTGTGTAGTCTTTCAATAATTGCCTGTCCCTGGGGGTTATAGGGGATGCCCATGGTATGCTTGATGTCATGTGATTTTAAGAAGTCTTGAAATAGAGTGCTGGTGTAGCATGGTCCATTGTCAGTTTTTACCTCCCACAAGAATCCAAGGATGAGAAAGGCAGCCTTGAAGGTGGCAATGCTATGTTTGGCTTTTTCCCCCGTTTGGGCCTGGGCAAACGTAGCTCCTGAGCAAGTATCTATGACTGTGTGGACATATTTTGATTTGCCAAATGCTGGGACATGTGTGACATCGCTTGCCATATGGCATTGGGCTGTAGTCCTCGGGGATTGGCCCCTCTGGGTTGTAAAGGCCCTAGGGGTAGTAGAGGGCCACAGGATCGGCAAGCACGTATGAGGTGCTTGCACTGAGCTAGAGGCAGATGGGGGAAGAGCTTATGGAGAGAGGAGGCTGACATATGAAATTTGGTGTGTAGGAGTCTGGCCTCTTCTATAGGTTGTAGGGTAAGAACTAGCTTGTCTGCCTCTGCGTTGCCTAGGGAAAGTGGGCCTGGTAGGCCAGTATGAGACCGTAAGTGTTGGATATACCAGGGCTGTTTACGGTTCTCTAGGATGTCCTTTAAGAGTTGGAGGCTCTGATCTAGCGGGGTATCTTTAGCTCTTAAGGTGGAATACCCTATATTTTTTGCCGTATGCACCGTGTAAGCACTATCTGAGAATAAATTGACTGGACTATTTTGACAGTAGAGAAGGGCGTATATTATAGCTCTGAGTTCTCCTACTTGTGCTGAGCCTTGATAAGTGTATCTAAGGTAAGTGGGGTTGGTGGAAGTTTTAGGGGACTTTATTATTGCTGCACAGTAATGCTTCCCCGCGTCAGTGAAGGCACTGGGTACCCTTTGAGGGAGCCGTTGACAGTTGGAGGTGGAATGGAGGAGTTGGTGGTGCCTTTTGCGAATCCTACTGACAGTAACAAAACCATGATGGTTTGGGAGCTGAGCCCAGGGTGGAGGGAGGGATGGAGACATGGCTTCCGGGCGACGGGGCCGGAATGTCAGAAAAGGGGGTAACAGTTTTTCCTCGTGGACCTCAGCGGGTCGAATCCTTTTCAAGACCTTCTCCCAAGTGGAGGGGTCCCAAATGGGGGCCTCGATTAACCACAGATTGGACTGTAGTAGATACTCCCAATGAGTTTGGAGTTCCTTTTCAGAGACCTTAACTTGCCTGCTCTGCAGTAAGACGTGGAGCGCGCGCACTTGTGGCGCTCTAGCCAAAGGGGGAAAGTTTCCCATTTTACTGTAGAGGGTCGCTCACCCATCCAGCCATTCTGGGGGGGGGGGGGGCCCACGTTCGGGCGCCAGATGAAGCAGGGGATCCCTCGGGGGTGAGGACGACGGAGCCCTAACGCGCTAGGGCGTCTGCATGCAGGACTCCGGGGACCTGGTTCATTGACGCAGATCCATTTAATTGAGGAACTACAGGGGTATATATAGCATGAGGGGACCAATCAGAGGGAGACACGTTGCTATAGGCGACCAATCAGAGGGAGACACATTGCTATAGGCGACCAATGGCTGAAAGGCTGGGGTACTGTGCATGTGGCTCTAGGAGTTAGTTCAGGCAGGCATTGCTACTTCCTGGAGTGCCAAGGAAGCATGTCATGGTGGAGTGTGCTCACACCATTGCAACAGCCACAGCGCTGAGACATACTTCCTGAGCTCTACTACAATAACTCCTTCACTGTCCCGCTCTTTATCAATGCTCTCCCTCTTGTAAATATTTTAAATGTAAAGAATCCCAAGAATCTTAGTTCTGTATTCATGTTTACATTCAGCTTACCTAGGTTATTTAATTGAGAATTGATCATTTCTGTGACCAAACAAATATTTTTAGAAAACATAAACTTTCCCTTATCTACAGGCAACTGATACTGAGAAATGCCTGAATGAGAGATCCAATGTGTGAGAGTACACAGATTTCCAAACATCTTACCATTGTTTATATGTAAAATTTCATGATACCACTCTTTCTCCTGACTGTGCAATGGATGTGGCTGGATCAATGCACTCTTACATACTTTTATATTTTGCAAGAATTGTGAAATGCTCATCTGTGGTTTACTCATGCACCAGAATTTGGATGGAGAGCTAGGCATGAATTCTCTTTAGAAAATTCTGTCAAGTTACACATTCTTTAGCGTATTACATGTACAATCAAAATAACATAATCAAGCTGTGTAGAAACTTAAATTTGAAAACAGGAAACATATTTAGAGTAGGAAGACTTGGTTCAAAAAGTAATTAGGTGTTTATAGTAATTTCCTTTGCTCTAGGAGCACATCAGAAAGAACATTTATCACTTTTATTCCCATAATGCTGGAAATAGACTGAAAATTAAATTTCTTAGACCAATCATACATATTTTTATTATAGGTTTGCATAACTTAAGGCATATGCTTTATGTTTGATTGTATTCGGTGCATACTCTCTTGAAAAAAATATAATAGGAATACAATCATAACATCAGAAGAAATACACACACTTATCTCCTTGGACTATTGTGAGCCACCTGTTTATGTTCATTTATAAAAGGAAAATAAACATATTTGTCAAGAATCCCACGCATAAGAGATTCAATATTGATATTTTACAGTATCCTTGAGATTCTGTTAAAGAGGTAAACTGTATTGCCATTTCTTTTTCAAATAGTCTAATCTATGCTCATCCACATTCTAAAAGTGGCCTCCCATATCAGAGAGACACTACGGAACTGAGGCACGTCTCCCGCAAGATTGGTGTCTCACTTCTCCCAGATACGCAACCTGCACCTAAAGAAACCAATTGTGTATATATAATAGAAGCAGGTTTGACCTACATTTTTCTTTCCCAAGGGTGATCGTTGCGTGACAGATATGACTGCAACCAATTGACTAGAATGACATATAACGCAAGACACTGTGACATCTCTTAAGATGGACCGAGAACGATGTTTAACTGCAATCTTCCGCGGTTTTGTAGACTGACAAGAAGCAGAGAAAAATGGCTGTTTAATGGGACCTGTTGACTTTTATAGCTCAGAATTGATTTCGGTCACAGCAGTTGCCCCATCTTTATATCCTAAAAGGGCCTAGCTCCGTAGGACAAAGAGAAGGAAGCAGACAGGGCCACAACTTTCTAAGACAACACCGTGATACCAGCAGGAGATCAGAGGTAAGCAAGGCCCATTCATTGTTTTAAAGATTTAGAATTTATGAAGCTCTTACTTATAAAAGGCATTTTATCCATGTAACAAAATAACTTGTCTTTTCATTATTTTAATGTCTTTTAAAGTAGTTTTATATTGGACTGGTTGTAAAGGTGCCCAGGACTTGAATGGTCTGTTCGATGTCATTTTTATTATAAGCCCAGTTACTTTTTACACACAATTTTTCAGAATAAGAGGCTATCAATAATGTTTGTATCACAATAGTCATGGATTTCCAGCAGTTGGTCATTGATAATATGTGCGCAAATTTGTTCATAGATTAGATCTGTGATCCCATGATTGGTACTGATTGACATTTCTCCTTTCCATCAGAGCAATAACTTCTGCCTCTGGATGATAGACACAAGTAATAATTTATACTTCTATGTGTTGATTTTTATAAATAACAGTATGGTCATCTCTTTGCATACCATTCCAGGAAATTCCTAAGGTGTTTGTTTCCATAACGCTTGAATAACTTCTTTTTAACTTTATATTTATTGTTGACACTATTACAGATGTCTCCCATGTTCCAGACGTCTGTAAAAATGTGCCAGAGACTAAAGATAAATTTAGCTTAGAGAAAACAGAAGGTGTTCATGAAGGGTTATTAAATAGAAAATGAATTATGTTTTTAGAATTATCAGCAAAAGAAAATAAGAAAGACCCATGCATGAAAATTAGAGGGAAACCAATTTTTTTAATTGACCCACTTAAAAAGATCAAAAATACCACAACATCAAATTATGTTTTACCATCTACAATTCAGTTATATCCAAACATTCTAAGACCAAATAGAATTCCCTGCAGGGAATTAAAAAGAGACACACGAAAGTGAACCCTGAAGTTCAAAGTTCCAGCCGAAGTCACAAGTCTTCCATTCAAACACACTCCAATGCTTTTCATTTCAGTCTGTTACAGTGTTTTATAGGAAGTTCTTTAAAATAATTTCATCCCAGACACAAGGTTTTTTCAACGATACACAGCTTCGTGACATTTGTTTCCATCCCATAGGAATACGAAGTAATTTTTATTTTTGTCTCTTTTTTGGTAGCATAAAGAAGCAAAACTATTAGCCAGATTCCTTTAGTAATCAATGAAGGACAGCTCAGAAGAGACCTGGGCAGAGCCACCTGCTGGATTCCACTTCTCTTTCTGAGGGTGTGACTTCAGAAGTGTTAAATCACACTTATGCCACTACAATGATTAGTACTAGTAATCTTTCTTTAGATGAATGGATTAAAAAACTTTGGCACATCTACACAATGGAATACTATGCAGCTGTAAAAAGGAAGGAACTCCTACCATTTGCAACAGCATGGATGGAGCTGGAGAGCATTATGGTAAGTGAAATAAGTCAGTCAGAGAAAGGTAAATATCACATACTCTCACTCATTGGTGGATTATAATGAACAACATAAACTGATGAACAAAAACAGATGTAGAGACAGAGAAGCATCAATCAGATGCTCAAAACTCAGAGGGAAGGCAGGGGAGGGGAGGGGTGAGGGGAAAAGATCAACCAAAGGACTTGTATGCATGCATATAAGCATAAGTGATGGATGTGGACAACAGGGGGGCGGGAGGGGGAAGGCAGAATTGGGGGGATGAGGGGACATTGGGGGGATAAGGACACATTTGTAATCTTATTCAATAAAGAAAAAAAAGAAGAAAAAAAATCCCTCATTTTGGTAAACCAACATTTTCAGAATAATCATTTGTCAAATAAATGTCTAAAGGCAAACTTATTCAGTCACTGACTTACATTTTATATTGGTGGCACATGGTACTGGTATAATTGTCCCTAATACCATAAGTCAAGAAATTTCACTAAAGACAAATGAGGGCAATAACAAATCTCATTAGATGCTGAACACCATTATACTAGTAAATTATCATTGCTGTAGGTATTTAAAGCTGTACCTCCTAAACTGGTAATTTATTTTTCTATTTATGTATTCAAGTCAAGTTCCTACAGCATCACCTGTGTACTGTGCGTCTTTTTCTGATACTGTTTTATTTGTATAAAATAAATAGTGTGACTTTAAAAAATACATATATATAATAACTATATATTAAAATGTCCTGGGGGGGAATGAGGACACATTTGTAATACCTTAACTAATAAAAAAAATAAAAAAAATAAAAATACAATGTCCTGCCCTACCTGGTTGGCTCAGTGGAAAAGCAATGGTCGGCAAACTGCGGCTCACGAGCCGCAGTTTGACGACCACTGGGATAGAGCATCAGCCTGTGGACTGAAGAGTTCCAGGTTCGATTCTGGTCAAGGGCACAGGTGTGGGTTGCAGGCTCCATCCCCAGTAGGGGGTGTGCAGGAGGCAGCCAATCAATGATTCTCTCTCATCATTGATGTTTCAATCTCTCTCTCCTTCTTCCTTCCTTTCTGAAACCAATAAAAAGATATTTTAAAAAAATAAAAATAAAATGTCCTAAAATTAAGTAAAATTTGCAAGTTTTTTAAAAAGTATTCATTATAACATCATATTCTGAAATCAGAAATGTATTATGAAGTTGAATATTTTATAAAATTTGAAGGAAACGGATGTTAATAATAATCAAAATATACATTCTTCTGTCAAAAGATGTAATACCTAACTTGTATCTGGAGATGCTACAGAAGATTCTGTGCTTTATTCACACACACACACACACACACACACACACACAACACATGCACACGCACACACAAGCGCACACACACAACACATGCACACGCACACACAAGCACACATACACAATTTGGAAACATTTAAGCAAGCAACGTAAATTTGAAAGACGTTAAAACGTTTTATCCTTTTGGAAGGCTTACAGCCTATTTTTCAGAATTATTCAACACACATGCCTAAACACAAACATGACATGTATGTGACTGCCCCTTGTCACAGCTCTGCTATCACACATCGCATGTCAAATACTATTTTGCTGCCATATCTGAATAGGATTCTACATATTAGCAAACCCACCAAGAAGATATAGTGCTCATTTTTGTAAGAGAGCAGATCTATTATCTCTTATTTATACATTAGCAACTTAATAAAAAATTATATTATAAAGTTCCTGTGAGTCACAAACTTTAACTCCTACAAGTTAGAAAAGCAGACAAACATCGAATGCTTGAAGAGAACACACTCTGAAGGAGAAATGACTTCTTAGACAACCTATGGGATTATATTGCATTTCACTGTGTCCCCAGGGCTCTGGGTTATTACCTAGACTGTGGCAGGTCTATATTCCTGGAAGCTTCTATTTGTCTTCTTCACTATTAAATTATAAGGTTTTCAAGATGAGAAAATAAAATATTAAGTTTTGAGTTTCTACAGTGACTGGAGCAATCTTCTTAGATAATAGTTGCTCAATAAATATTAATTGAATTGCATTTTACCATGCCTTTAATTCACCTTTCAACATATAAAATATTTTCTTCTCTTTTTTTGCATTTTAGATTGGCAAAACACATTAGGTAGGCCAAAAGAGTCTTTAGTAAAGTAATTTTAATATGCCTCTCTAACCTTGGAGAATCTTTTAATAAAGAGATTAAAAGTGGTGAATTTGTATGCCATGCACTCAGGGGACAATGTGTGACCCTGGTGATGGAGAGCAGCATTTTATTGCAGTACATTCGGGCGCTGGGCGCTAGTTACAGCAGTTAGAACATTTTCTTAGCATTATCCATTCATGAGAAAGTCACACACACAGGGGGCAGAAGTGAAAATACCCTTTACAATAAAAAAGAGCATAAAACATTTAAGTGGAAACATATATTAGAAGTTAAGAATCTTCACTTAATTTCCATTGTGTTCATTAGAGTTACATCACTGCCAGTTTCCCCTCAGATTAGTACATTGCTGTAGAAACACACAAAAATATGTGTTTATATATAGACAACACATAGGTATTGGAAACCTTGAAAGCTATAGGAATTTACATATGAAGTTTCTGTAAGAGGAAACCCAGTGTTACCTTGCCACTCTAGAATATTTCTTTACACTGTGATCAATTGCAGTTGTGACCATTTTCCTTCCATATATTGCATGGATTTATGAAATGTGTCCCAGTTTTAGGAGGTCATTTTATAGTGGACATAAAAATTAGAATGGTCTCAAGTTAACAGACCCAAATGAACAGAATATATCAGTTAAAAATCAGAATGCAATCTTAAAATAAATGTCACTTATAATCTCCCCTGCTTGTAAAAGAAAGCTGTGCTGATAGTTCTATTTATTGCCTTTTAAATCAGTTGTTGGTCCGGGAATAAACCAAAAAGGAGAGAGAGAGCTTTCGGACACAGAAGGTTTCTCCCACAGCTGACCAACACAGAGAAATGAAAAATGGCCTGTGATACCCCACAGCACACAGCCCCGAGGGTCACTGAGAACCTCCTCAGAGGCTAAGACAAGATATTACAAATTCAATAATTTAGTAAATATTTCTAACTAGGGGAGACTTTCAATAAACAAGAGAAAGACATTCTACCCTGGGGGTGGGATGGTTAAGTTTTCTTTTAAATGGTGGAAGAATATAACAAAAAAGAGAGGAGAGTCTATTTTTGACATTTGCTTTCCAAAATATAATGTCCTATGGGGAATGGAGAGACATAAACAGAATCTATGAGAATAACAGTTTCTACTCACTTCCCAGATCAGAGGGAAGAACAAGAGTCCCTGATGCTCTGGGGAAGAGAGAGGAGAGGAGGAAGACACAGTCATATTGTGGAGAAATGGACCAGGAGCTCTGTTTCGGTTTCCTCTGACACAATTCTGGTCAAGGCCTGTGCCAAGACCAGACAACGATGATGGCACCTCAAGAAGACACCAGGGAGCAAAGAGCTACGCAGTGAGTCCCAGCATGTCCTCAGATCCGGATCCACGCTTTGGCTTGGAAACAAAGTCACAATGATTCCGATTCTCCAAGCCTGGGGTACAGGAGCAAGAGCAGCCAGAGGGAAGTATGCGGGTGGTCAGTGTTGATCCACCTTTTGGTGCCCGTCTTTGGGAATCACTTATCAAAGATCAGGTCATCCAGACTAGCAAACATTTGAGGAAAATGAGCATGACTCTCCCAGCATGCCCTGGGACCACATGTTCCTTCCAAAACTCAAATGTAGCCTGCGGAAAACTATCCTATCAACTGGATAGGATAGTAGGGTTACAAGGAACTGATATTTAGTCATGCATCTGATTTTTAAAAATCAAATCATTGAAATTAAGTAGAAGAGACTAGAGGAAAGACATAGTTCTTAAGTGTTTAAGGTGCGGATAGAGAGTGCTACATGGGCACTGTCCTGGGCACTAGGAGGGCAAAGGCAAAATGAAAGACCTGGCTGCCGTCCCCAGATGGTTGATAGTTGGCAAGGGAGACAAATGCTCACCCACAATTGAATAACATACATGAAAATAAAAGTTAAGTGTGCTGTAACCCATTACAGCAGGTGCATTGTTTTGTGTGTTACTGGGTCCAGAGGAAACCTCTCCGAAACTATTACATTTTACTGAGACATGAATTATGAACATGAGACATTCAGATAAATATAGGAAAGAAAAGGATTCTAAGAAGGGGAACACACACACACATACATACACACACACACACATCAATTTCTGATGTGGGAATTGTTTGATGCCTGCAAGCCTTGGAAGATGGCCACTAATTCAGATTTTCGACCATGCTGAGGGGAAGGTGGTACCCTAGCCCCCACACTTCTCAAGGGTCAACTATACTTTTTTATGTACCACTTCCAGAGAGGAACATTGCCTTCCCACATTAGCCAAAACCCCTTAAACTCTTAAGGTTCCATACCACTTTGGTCCAAAAGGTACCCAGCAAAGCTAAGCCCTGAGTCTTCAGCGAAGATGCCCTCTTCCTCCCATGAAGGAAAGAGAAAATGAGCTTAGGCAAGATTCCTTGAGAATAAGCATTTTAAAATCGCAAAGACTTCTAAGTATAGCCTAATTATTTGAATCACCTTAAATGATTTTTTTCTTAGTTGTGAAACTGAAATTCATTCATGCCTAATAAATTCATGTGACATTTAATCATCTGGTAAATTTTTTTCTCTGAAGGTTTAAACACTTAAACATCTGTTATTATCAAACAGCTTGATGATAACTGCTCTTTTGAAAGCATCCCACGCAAGGCTAAAATAGAGTAGAAACACTGCATCAAGTCAACCTCCCACAAAACATCTTAATGCTAATATTTCTCATTTTAATCAGTTTTCCTCTTAAATTGTAGGTCATTAAAAGTTACATTATCTTTAATTGGACTTCCCAATCTTTAGATTCCAATCATTTTGATTCATAGTAATCCACTTAGATTATATATTATCTACTCTGGTTTACTTAACCATAAAAATACTACATATGTTCCTTGAAATATTTTATTTGCTAATCATAAGCTGACAATGATATGTTTGTAGAGAATGATATTTATGCTATTAGAACTGGAATAACCTTACTTTTACCCCATAGGCCATAGAGTACTAGTATGTAGAACAACAGTGAATACCATCTACTAGGCAGTCATATATAAAATGTTGAAATAAATAGTGTTAAAAAGGCTATTGGTAAAGTTAAGCCCATTTAGGGATTGAGTTATATATCACAGATTTTATCACAGTCAGAAATATATGATGCTTTTGTATAGTTGTAAACACTTAACACTGAAGAAATTCTGGGTAACTATCTTACAATACATTAAGAAATGTTGTTTACAAAAGTGGTTAAATTAGCCCCTTACCTGGGAGGCACTCCGTCTAATTGTGGTAATTCTCAAAGTGGAGTGTTAGAGTTCTGTGTCATAAAGGGAAGAGGGGAGGGTAAAGTTCTGTGCATGAAAACAAGCAAAACAAAACCTATTCAATGTTATGACATGCTTTTTTTTTTTCTTCTTGCATTAGAGAACTGAATACCATTCTGAATTGCTTTTAAACTTGGAGCTACTATTTTATAATGAAAAGTGTTGCTCACTATAAAAACACTTTCTTCCCTACTAAATTCTAGGCTTCATAAGGAAGGAAACACATCTGTTTTATTTTATCACTGTGCAGCCTAGAACTTTGTGCATAATATATGCCCAATAACTCCTTATATAACTGAATATGCAGACTAAAGTTCAACAAAATCTTATTGGGTAGTGAAATATGTATTGACACCATTGTGAAACAAAGCAAAAAGTGAGTCTGTATCTGCTATCGGCTCCCTTTCCTGCTGATAGTGATAAGAAGCCTGAACAGGGGTTCTACTGCAGGGTCAGTAAGAGAGAAGCTTCCGCTGATGAACACAAGGGGTGGGAAGACTGAAGCTATGCCAGTGGACAGAGAAGATGGGTTAGAATCCAAAATCTTCAGGTTGACAGACAAGCCCATGGTGCAGGCGATGCTGTTCCTGCAGATACTGACCAGGCAAGCCAGCGTCAAGATGCCTTATGACCAAAGAGATCAGAATTTTCTATATTAGAATGAAGGTGATATGGCTAATAAAACAGCTATGAGCCATTTGGAGTGGTATTATTTCAAGAATTTTTTTAAATTTAGAGGATAAATTATCTAACTTAACAGGATATACAATAGTCCCTTATCAGAAAAATGTAAATATCAAAGTCTATTTTTATGGGTTATGAGGAGGTTGAAATGAGATCACCAAGAGATGTAGTGGATCTTACTGAGACAGAATTCAGTAAGTTATTGCTAAGCAACCAGTGGCAAAGCCCATGCATGAATTTGAACTGTTGGTATTATTGCAAACTAGAGGCCCGGTGCATGGATTTGTGCACCGGTGGGGTCCCTCAGCCTGGCCTGTGCCTTCTCGCAATCCAGGACCCCACAGGAGATGTCCGACTGCCGGTTTCAGGCCAAGGGACCCCCAACGGTGCACAAATCGGAGCACCGGGCCTCTAGTATGCATATAAGATCTTTGGTTAATCTCTTCCTGCCCTCCTCCCTCCCCCCTTCCCTCTGAGATTCATCAGTGTGTTCCATGTTTCTATGCCTGTGCGTTGAGCATCTGCCCCCTGGTGGTCAGTGCGTGTTAGAGCTACAGGTCAAATGGTCAAACACTTAGCATATTAGCCTTTTATATATAGACTAGAGGCCCGCTGCACAAAAAATTGTGCACTTGGGGGAGGAAGGGGGTACCTCAACCCAGCCTGTGCCCTCTCGCAGTCTGGGACCCCTCGGGAGATAACGACCTGCTGGCTTAGGCCTGCACCCGGGTGGCAGAGGGCAGGCCCAATCCCTAGGTGCCTGCCCCGCAGCCCCTGGTCGGGCTCAGAGCAGGGCCGATTGGGGAGTTGGGGCACCGCCCCCTGTCATGCACAGAGCAGGGCAGATTGGGAGGTTGCAATGTCACCCTCAGTCACACTCAGGGTAGGTTCGATTGGGGGGTTGGGGCACCGCCCCCTGTCACACTCAAGGCAGGGTTGATGGGGAGGTTGCGGCGCCACACCCTGTCACCCACAGAGCAGGGCCCATCAGGGGTTGGGACACTGCCCCCTGTCACGCACAGAGCAGGGCCCATCAGGGGGGTTGGGGCTCCGTACCCTGTCACACACAAAGCAGGGTCGATCAGGGGGTTGGGGAGCTTCCCCATGTCATGCACAGAGCAGGGCCCATCAGGGGGTTGAGGAGCTCCCCCCTGTCACTCACAGAGCAGGGCCGATAGGGGAGTTGGGGCACCGCCCCCTGTCACACACAGAGCAGGACGGATCAGGGGGTTGGGGCGCTGCACCCTGTCACACTCAGGGCAGGGTTGATGGGGAGGTTATGGCTCTATCCCGTCACACACAGAGCAGGGCCCGTGGGGGGGGGGGGGGTTGGGGCGCCACCCTCTATCACCCACAGAGCAGGGCTGTTCAGGGGGTTGGGGCACCGCCACTGTGACACTCAGGGCAGGGCCGATGGGGAGGTTATGGCTCTACCCTGTCACACACAGAGCCGCAGGGCGATCAGGGGGTTGGGGGGCCACACCCTGTCACACACAGAGCGCAGGGCGATCAGGGGGTTGGGGAGCTCCCCGCTCTCAGGCACAGAGCAGGGCTGATCAGGGGGTTGGGCGTCTTCCCGTGTCATGAACAGAGCAGGGCGGATAGGGAGGTTGTGACCCTGCCCCCTGTCACACACAGAGCCGCAGGGCGATCAGGGGGTTTGGGCACTGCCCCCTGTCACGCTGATCCCAGTGCCGGGAGGCCTCGCGGCTCCGCTGATCCCGGTGCTGAGAGGCATATTACCCTTTTACTATATAGGATAGAGGCCTGGTGCATGGGCGGGGGCCAGCTGGTTTGCCCTGAAGGGTGTCCTGGACCAGGGTGGGAGTCCCCACTGGGGTGCCTGGCCAGTCTGGGTGAGGGACTGAGGGCTGTTTTCAGGCTGGCGGGTGACTGAAGCTCCCAACTGCTCCCTTTTTTCTTTTTTTATTCTGGGCCAGCTTTAGCTCTGAGGCTTGGCTCCAGCTCTTAGGCCTCCACTGCTGAAAGCAGATATATGGTTTGTTTGGGTTCTATAATCGAAACACTGTTTCAACTCCAGCTCTGAGATCCCGGCTGGCTGAAAGCAGGTTTCTGGGGTTTTGTTTAGCTTCTATATTTGTAACAATGTTTCAAACTGCAAGCTCAGAGGCCGGCAGCAGCAGTTGGGGAACGTTGGAGTCCTCCATCACTGAAGCAAGCAAGCCTCGTGTTCGCTTCAAGCTGCCTGGCTGCCGGCCGCCATATTGGCTATCAGTTAATTTGCATATCGCCCTGATTAGCCAATGGTAAGGGTAGCAGACGTATGGCTAATTACCATGTTTCTCTTTTATTAGATAGGATAGATAGATACCTTCCCTGCCTTTAAAATATTACTCCAATAGTTACAAAATCTTAACCCAAGAACTCTATGAAGATAATCAACTACATAATCTAACAGCACCAATAAAAAATGTATAGTGTAGAGATACATGTTTTATTTTTTAGAATGGACAATCAGACTTCATTGACATGCATGATTATATTAGCTTAGCTTGAAGAGTAAACCATCATTATCAGATAAATGCATTCCTTCAGGTTCCATTTTTTCTGTATTAATAATTTAGAGCACTGCCACACCAGCTGCCCATCCTTGTAGGAGGTGTTTATTGCTCTTATATTACACCCAGGTTTGATGTCAGAGTGTCAACCTACAAGCAATGTATCTGCATTGGAGTTTTCTTATCCCAGTGTGAATCAGAAAGTCTCCAAACTGTCAATCTAGAGCAGTGGTTCTCAACCTTCCTAATGCCGTGACCCTTTAATACAGTTCCTCATGTTGTGGTGAACCCCAATTTCATTGTTACAAATTGAACATAATTAAAGCATAGTGGTTAATCACAAAAACAATATGTAATTATATATGTGTTTTCCGATGGTCTTAGGCAACCCCTGTGAAAGAGTCATTCGACCCCCAAAGGGGTCGTGACCCACAGGTTGAGAACCGCTGATCGAGAGTGTAGCATTTCATGTGACAACTAGACATGAACCATCTAGATATATAAGACTGTACTATATCTGGTTATTTTGTATTTTCTAAGAAACGTAAAAATTGTAAAAATAATAATATGACTGAACTCCATTTTCAATCCAGTTACTCTTAGAACTCATGTTGACTTGTCATATTTAAACAAACTATTGCTTTCTAGTGAAAAGTGCTATGGCCTCTGTGAAAGGCACCAATAATCAAGATCTGGACATTTTTATCTCCTCAAAGTACATTTCCCCATCAACAGACTCCATGAGGCCAGGGAAAGGTTCAATCTTTTTTTTTTTTTAACTAACACATCAGAAAAATGCTAAACCGATGAGGAGCTCCTATTTCATTACTTTAAACACCCAATAAAACTATTCAGTATCATTAGACCCAGAAGCTATAAAATATTGGCCGATTCCTATGCATAAGTAAGAACAGAAAGCTTAATATATGAATGCTATTGTAAACAAAACTAAATAAAAGATCAAAGAGGATGATCAGCAAAGATGTGAAAATCATTTCAACGCCAAAATTCAAACTTTCTTTTATATAAAAATACATCAACTAAGTAGAATTCATCTATGTATAAATCTTTCTATAAATCTATTTCTTCATTGTTCTGGAGAACAAATGGTTTTATTCTGTGAGGACATATCCTATTATTAAGTGCTTTTCTAAAAATGAGAAATGCTATTTTAAAATGTTTTCCTTTTTTTCAAAGAGATGGAATTTGTTTGATTTCAAACAACAAAAGAATAAAATCTTGCTGTATAATGTGTTCCTAGCACCTGACATTCAGAGGTATGGAGATTGATAACTTCACTTTACTTAGCAGGGAGATTAATCTTTATGTAGATTTAAGAGTAAGAAGAAAGAGACATTTACATTTCTCACTTAAACTAGGATTTCTGTAAGTCAATTTTACAAGTTATATGCATGGAAATAACTCTGTTTTTGTTTAAGTGCACCAACATTGATGTTTCTTATATAAGGTAACCACTGCAAATTTGAAATATCATAAATTTATAATTTATGTATTTGAAGTCATCTTCTATTCTTTTATGGCAGTTCACTGAGTAATGTAGAACACTATTCAAGAACTACTGGACATTAGTTTCAAAAATGAAATTTGGACAATAGAAATATGATGCATCTACAAATTCTACATATAAAATTACCATGTGCTCGCAGTTAATATTAATTAACTGTCATGGGGATATAAATGCAGCAGAGGGAATACAGTCAATAATATCATAGTAACCATGTATGGTGCCATGTGGGTACTGGAAATATCAGGAGGAACACTGTAAGGTATCTGCCTGTCGAATTACTACGTGGTATGCCTGAAACTAACACAGAATAATATTGAATGTAAACTGTAATTGGAAAAAAAGAAAGACTAAAAGGTTAATACTATAAATTAAATAAATAAGTAAATAAAAAGAACAGTATCCACAGGGAAATTGCAAAGAAGGTACGAGAAATTACTGAGACCTCACACAGTGAGACCAAAACCCACATTATAGAGATTGTTTTCACTCTCTGGCTGCTCTTTGGATATTTCTTGATCTTTATAATTTACAGTTTGATGTTTCATGCCTATCAAAGAATAGGAGATACAGCCACTGCCCAGATAAGCCAGGAACCTTCCAGGCTCCATTTCTAGTGAAAGGGTAGATGAAGTATAATCAGCAAAAAAGAAATTGTGCTGATGAGGTCTGTGCTATAATGTAAAGAAGAAAAATCTGTCTGTCCTCAAGTATATTAGAATTAAAAATAAACACATATACAAACACACACGCATGCCTAGGCTGAAAGCCTAAAGTTGATTCTTATGAATATACTAGAGGCCTGGTGCATGAAATTCATGCATGGGAGGGGTCCTTCAAACCAGCCTGCACCCTCTCCAATTTGGGACCTCTGGCTCCTAACCACTCGCCTGCCTGCCTGCCTGCCTGATCGCCCCTAACCACTCTGCCTGACTGCCTGATCACCCCCTAACTGCTCCCTTGCCAAACTGGTCGCCCCCTAACTGCTTCCCTGACAGCCTGATCGCCCTTAACTGCTCCCCTCTGATGGCCTGATAACCCCTAACTGCTCTCCCCTGCCAGCCTGATCACCCTAACCACCTCTGCCTCAGCACCCACCACCGTGGCTTTGTCCAGAAGGACATCTGGAAGATGTCCGATCTAATTAGCTTATTACCCTTTTATTAGTATAGATGTAATAGATATTATTTTTTAAGGATACACTTTAAAACAGGCCTCAGAATATTTCTACAAAAATCAACTCAATTATTTTGCAGTCCAATGAAAGCAGCATTCATAAAAACAAAATCAGAATCTTTGGAACAACTATAATTGAAACACTCCCTAAGATTTATTTTTAGAAGTATGGCCAGAGAAAAGGCACAAAAATCATTTTTAGAAAGAAAATGGGTACCAGTCCAATTGTAGTGGAAATGGAAACAATATTGTGACCAAATTTATGTCAACACATGTGTGTCCTAAGATGGCATGAACAATCTCATTAAAAAAAATATATACCTTAATAAAAAAGACTCAAGAAGAAGTAAATTGAATCAGAAATTTAAAATCTACCAAAATTAAAATAAGCACGCATATCATGACATCCGTATAATTAATTATACATGGAAATTACTAACCATTCAAAGAAGAGATAAATCTAAGCTCTTATATATTCTACAATTGAATACACAGAGGGAACACTTCCGAATTTATTCTATGTATCATGCAATATTTATATGAAAAACATACAAGGGAAAAGTAATAAAAGAAAATCACATGAGACTTTCATTCAATAACTTAGAGGCAATAATTCTAAATACCATGTTTGTAAACATTTGTAAATGTATCTAAATAAATGCAAAGGAAAATTTAACACAAACACAAAAACTGCATTGTTTCTCACATTAATAAAATTTCAATCAAAACCCCATTAAATAGTTTTGCTTTGTTTTGGTGGGATTTGATAAGCTGATTTTTAAACTTATATGGGAGAGCAAAGAGCTTAAAATACTGAAGACAATTCTGAAAAGAATTGCATGTTATATGATATAGCCTTCCAGATATCAAGACTAATTATAAAACTATACTAATTAAAGCACTGTTTGGTGCAAGGATAAAGAGACAGATGGAAACAATAAAGAATATCAAAATAGACCATCAGATATAAGTAGATGTTTGAAATATAAGAAAACAGTTCATTGCAGATGGTGAGAGAATAAGCCCGGCAATTTGTCACCATATGGAGGAAGCAACATAAAGAAAAAGATTGTCAAATTTAATCCCATTCTATTAAAAGTAAACTCTGTTCAATCAAAAACACCTTAAAAAATAAAGAGATACAATAGACGAGATGATACTTGCAACACTACTGAACAAAACATTGGTATTAAAAAATTAAAGAAGTTCTATAAATTAATATGAAAGACATATAATCTAATATAACTTAAAGATAATATTATAAATATTCAACATATAAAGGAGAAACACAATAAACATGAAAATACTCAATTTTCTTGGTAATTAGGATAATAAGAACTAAAATCATAAAGCCACCTTTTAAATTCTTCAAGATAGGCAAAAATTAAAAAGTTTTCAAATAACATTTTTTCCCAAGAGTGCGGAGGGAAAGAAAATCTACTACATTTTTGATGAAGGTGTAAATTGGGAAATCACTTTGGAGAACACTTCGGGAATGTCAAGCGAAGAGCCCATTGCAAAGTGTGGAGCCTGGAGAAAGTCGAGAACGTGACTGAAACGAGCAAGAATGCTAGCTAATCACAGCACTGATGGGACCATGAAAACGGAAAACAATCTGGACGGTCATTGATATCTAGTTGTAAAGTTACATAAGGTTTGCTAAATGCACAGCGTGGAGCACTGAGGCACAGTCACAGCAAGCAGGCTGCAACTCCATCCGTCAATACATATGCATCTGAACATTTTGAGCAAAGAACAAAGGCAACTTGAGCTATATATGAAGAGTCAAAGAGCGTATGAAAATATAAGTAGTGTAGAGATGAATAGGTAGTAAACGTTTCAGATGAGCATGGGAATGAAATGTACCAAAGTCAAAGCAAGGCCTACTTTGTCAGGGTTAAAGAATGGTTGCCGTTGTAGAGGGGTATAAGCAGGGCAAAGGTTCTATCTGTGATTTTTGTTTTCTTAAGCTGGCAGTGAAATGCGTGGCTATGCATTGTTATGCATCATAACTTTTATGTCTGAAATATTTCATAATAAAAAGAATAGGTTGAAATTCTTAACCACAGCTTTTTTCAATCCTGTGTGGTTTCATAAATATTTAAGAGATATTTTTCAAAATGGATTTTAAAGTGCTTTATAACTCATGTATGTCCATTTGGAAATAACTCTAGCACTTTGTCACCACCATAACAAGGCAAAAAAGCACTGTGTACACTCATGAACATGCACACATCTGCAAACCTATAGTTTGTTTAAAACATATGTGATTGCAAAGTTCAAGTATCTGTCATGTAAAAGGAAATTGATAATATAAACAAATTTTGAAAGCATTCAATACATACTATTATTACTTTAATTATATCTAGATGGATAATTTTTTTTAGTTTAAAAGAGTGATTATAACACTAATATCTGACATACATCCTCTGGTTGTAAAACAGCCAAAATATATACATTTCCTATAAAATTAATGTTTATTACTTCTGTTTATTTAAAATTATTTTGTTTCTGAATACCAAATTAATTCACAATTATTGGTCACCCATTTATTCATTCAAGTATTTATGAAACAATTACTGTGTGATTTACAATCATGATAAATTGGTCAGAAAAAGACAATGACTCTATATATTTTTCAGTTACAAGAGGTACTCATAAAACCTACAAATGATATTACATTTAGTCATGATAAGTTTTATGAAGAAAAATAAAATGGGGATAAAGAAAAAAGGATTACAAAAAAGAAAAGAAAAAAGGATTACAGGTAGCATGGGCGAAATTAATGTCTATGGGTCAGGGGAGGCATGAGGAGGTGTCATTTGGTTTGTGACTTGAATCACAAACACAAGTAATGTGTCACATCTGTGGTAAAAAAAAAAAAATGCCTCAAAGGATAAACTCAGCTTTTGCAAAGCTCTGAGAATTGCATGAGCATGGAATGTTTAAGGGAGAGAAAGAATGCCATTATAGGAGATATCAGAAAGGTAAGCATGAGCCAACTCACCTATGATATGAGTAATAACCATAGGAAGGCACTTGAGGAATTTGAGAGAGTAAGAGTGTGGTCTGATGTACATGGCAAAGGTGCTGCCCAGTGGTGCTCTGTGGAGGCAGCGGGACTGCTGGGAGGGCTGCTGGTGTGCTGTGTAGTAAGGGGGTCTAGCACAGTGGGAGTCAGGAGAGGTAGGAACAGCATCTGTCAAGTCAACAAAACTTGCCACTGAATTGAAGACTGTGTTTACTGGTAAAACAAGAGGAAATCCAAGGTTTAATTTTGGTTCTATTAAGTGTTTAGAATTAAAATGATTTGTCTCAAGTGGTCATAAAACAAGAAGCTGCATATAAGTAAGAAGATGCATAATGTCGCGTAAGGTGATACAGAGTAAGACATTGAATAGGGAGAGTTAGTTTTGGGTTAGAGTTCAGGTTGTTCTGTTCAAAGAATCACTCAGACGTATGTCCAATCTGTCTAACTACTTGAATGGAATTCCTAATGACAAGCCAGCTGTAGCAGGAATTGCTTGTAGAATAAAGTGGAGGGAAGTAAACCACCATAAGGTCTGCGTCCCATCCTAGTACGCAAGTAGAAACATTAGCTACAGCTTTATGAAGGCTGAAAAGGGGTTATGAACTTAGTTTCTTTCTGAACAACTGCAGACAAATTCTGAATGCTTCACAGCTATTAAAGATGCCCTAAGACAATTAACTAACTCTTTTGACACAGACTAATGAGGATAGAGAAAGACCAATGAATAATGATGACCACGGATGGCAGAGAATGAGGATATTGTCAGGACAGAAATAATACTCTTAGCCACAGAGAGTCAAATGTGTCATTAATTCCTCAGGGAGATGATGTGGGAAATATCAAGTGTGTCATTGTTTTCCATGGATGTGTAAATTAACTTCTCAAAACGTTTTTATCACATAGAGTTCAATTACATTTCAATCTTGGTAATTACTCTTAAAGTTCCGAATTTAAAGAACAACACAGCAAAGGATAAGTGGAAAAGCCAGTCCCACTAGAATTAAAACCAACTTGTGTCCTATTTTCTACATACACAATTTCTTAAGTAGATGATAAAATAAGAATTGTCTTCATGTTTATGTACATCCAAAAGATCACTTAACATATTTGTTTAGTTTTGCTATTGGTAGAACACAGTTAGTTGTAAATTATCATTAAAAAAAAAAATAGCCCTAGATGATTTGGATCAGTGGATAGAGCAACGGCCTGTGGACTGAAGGGTCCTGGGTTCTACTTCAGTCAAGGGCACATGCCCGGATTGCAGGCTCGATCCCCAATGGGGGGCGTGCAGGAAGCAGCCAATCATTGATTCTCTCTCCTCATTGATGTTTCTATCTCTCTTTCCCTCTCTCTTCCTCTCTGAAATCAATGGAAATATATCTTTTTTAAAAAAGAACTCCAGCAGATCTACTGGAGTATAACCATATCAAGACATGTACCATTTATCACCTAAACTCATAAGAGAAAAGATATGTCTCATATTTTTCTGATGGAGAATGCTAGTCTATAAACGTTTCAATTTATAGAAGAGAACAAGGTGAGGTTATTAAAGAATCTATTAGAGAATTTATAAACTTCTCAAAACTATATAATGTAATCCAGATGCACAATGACCTTAAATATTTAGTTACTCTAAAATAATACTTGACTATAACATTTTTAAGTTTTGGAAAATACCTTTGCTCACAAGTCATTGACTCACACTCATAATCTACTAAGTAAAACTTTCAAAATTGTATGCATAATTCATAAATCAACATATAAGTTTATTATAACTATGCCAGTATTGGCTAGGATAATATGTCTGACTTTATCATCTTTGTATCTGTTTTGTGAAGAATCAGTGGACTTAGCACTTTCTCAGGTCTTTCTCAAATGTACCCTATGTGTCTAATCAACATAAAACTTTTCCTAATGATGTTCCTAACACCAAAGTGCCATCCCCAAGGATCCTCCTTCTTATAAAACTACTTCCACTGGGAGACTTCTAAAGGCTTATGACTGCCATATCCTAAATCTATTATAAAACTTATTTCCCTTGTATTTTATTTCTTCCATGCCCAGGGGCTCTATAAATAATATGCAGAGTAAAAATAATACAGCATTACTGAAAATGCTCCCATGTAATCCATATCTAATTCAATTGGGACTTTCCAAAATTTATATTTATTTTTCTTAAATGATTATAAAGATTTGATAAAAACACATGCATGAGAAACTATACAGGAATGTTATCTTTAGGTAGCCTTGATTTTTATATTGATGAGCAAACCCTTGGTGTCCACTACAGAGAACATGGTAGTCTTATACAATTATTTGTGTCATCATTGATATATATACACAGTGCTCTGAAAATCACAGTCAGGAAAAATAGTCAATAGGCAATTCTCCTCTTAAAAATAATTTGATTTATTTATTATCTAATAAACCTGGCTGAGCTGAGTTTTTAGCTACTTAATCAATAGACATTAGGTGCATTAATAGGTTTGGGAAGCCGTGTTTTAAGCACAGCTTGTATACATTTTATGATGCCCTTCAGGTTTCTGTCCTTCAGTACTAGTCACATTTCCTAACTATAACTATTAAATATGTTTCTGAAATTCACTCACTTTGTCAACTTTACTTGTATGAATCTACATATAATTTAAAAGATGTTTGCTACAATAGACAATATGTAGCTCTTATTTATATAAAACAAATTACATTGGTAAGTAAAATTAAAGTTTGTCTTGTTGTTCACAAGTATCCAATCTGTGAGTTTGGATGATTTGTTAACATAAGGTGCAGGTGAAATTTAACGGTTATAATACAAAAAAAGGACACCACATAACCTTCATCTCCAAAGTACCTCAAATTCCTATTGCCTTCTATAGCCACCTTCCCGATGCAAGTGAAGCCTAGGGGGCAATAGATAGTAAGGAATATAATGATATCTTGGATGGAAGCTTTCAAAAGGAAGGGCACATTGGAAGCTTGGAGTAGTGGTCAAATTGTCTGAAAATGTACTTATTTTCACCAACCTGATATTGCTCTGATTAGCACACAAGTGAAATTCTCTATAGGCACTTAACACTTTTCAACTCTGTTTACTTGATTTTGAATCTCACCTGCAGATATTAGACTATTCTTACTCTGTGCATGTATTTTTATATAAATTGATTCAACTTCTCAAATAAGTACAGAACCCATTATATTTCAAAGTTAAATTTGTGCTAAGTTCTGACCAAATAAGTGGAATAACATTTGGATAGGGGTAGCACGAGAACATGAATGATGCAGTATTAAAAACTATGCAGAAAAATATGTTCAGAAATAATTGAATTTGAGTTAGTGGTCATGTCCTACACATACCATATTGGTATGAATACTTCATATAGGTACCTCTCCGATTCTCTTTCATAAAAGCATATAACCAAATATGTAATTTGTTAAGGGTTGATTTTTGCACATGCTTTTCATTGTCTGCACAACTGTAATTCGTACCTCCCATTGCCCAGGTCAAAGGTCTTCAGAATAGCATGTGCTCTCTCAGGTACTGGAGGAGCATTAGAGTAGGGATAAAGGTAAATTAAGAAAGAGAAGAAAGTAAGAGCATTTATAGAAAGTACTGTGTGTCCAGAAAAGGTTTCCAGCTGTTATTCTTTAGGGAAACACGACTACAGTCCATATTATGTGATCCTGTTGAGTGCTACTCTCAAAGAACTTCCTCTATCCTTTGGAAAGAGGATGCATAAGCAGGGTGATTTGGAAAGCATTACAAACTCCACTACTGTAGGAATCTAAGCCTGATATCCTTACAGCTGAGAAAAATAAATTTACATTTCAAAGAGAAAAAATTAGTAATTCAACATCACTGGGGAAGGCATATTAATCTACCTAATACTGATGTAAGAGTCTACTGAGAAAAGTTTTTAGGAGATAAAGAGAAATGTGTATCAGTGTGGTTGGGTTATAAAAAGAGAAGAGTTTCAAAAGAGACTTCACTTAACTGTGAAGATCTGACTCAGAACCAGCTAGGGCAGGATTTATTATATCATTCTAAATAGGTGTAACAATACACAGATTTATTCTTCTGGCTAGTTTACAATGTAATTGCCTTCTTTGCATTTTAAATTATATTCTACTAGAGACCTGGTGCACGGATTCATGCACCAGTGATGTCCCTCAGCCTGGTCTTCACCTTCTCGCAATCTGGGACCCCTCGGGTGATGTCAGACTGCTGGTTTTGGCCTGATCCCTGCTGCGCCTGCCGCTGCTGCTTGGTAGCTGCCACAGAGGCCGGAGAGGCTTGCACCTCCGCAGCTGCGCTTGTCAGCTGTGAGCCCAGCATCTGGCGCCCACCCACCGGTCAGCTGAGTGGTGCTCCCACTGTAGGAGTGCACTGACCACCAGAGGGCAGCTCCTGTGTTGAGTGTCTGCCCCCTGGTGGTCAGTGCGCATCATAGCAACCGGTCGACTGGTCGGTTGGTTGTTTAGGCTTTTATATATATAGATGTTGTGCCTAGGTGTGAATTTATTTTTATTTATCTGCTAAAGGGTTTGTAGATCTTTGTGAATATGTAAGTTCATATCTTTCATGAGTTTTAGTGAAGTTTTAGTTCTTGTCTCTTCAAATTGTACTACTCTTTACTGCTATCTGTCTGAAAATCTCATGTATGTTAGACCTTCCCAGTTTTAGCTTTCATCTGTTTCCACCAAAACAAAATTATCCTTTTGAGTTAGAGACATACATAGACAATATAAACAATGGACCTTTAAGAAAAGAAATACTAAAAGATTTTCTTCAGCACAAAGAAAATAATGCCAGGTAGAAGCTAGGAGATGAGAAAGAAAGGAAGAGCAAGGAGATGGATGGGAATGTGTGGAGAAATGCAAATAAATATGGATGCTCATGGTCCTAAAAAAAAATGGTGGAGCTTGTTTCAGGCCTGAGACAAAGGTGCCTTTCATGCCTGGATGCTGCCACTTGCTGAGGGCTCTAACAATATGGCACCATTTTAATATAAGTTCATAACTTGAGTCAATTTTCTACAGCTAATTTGTTGAAATTGTTAAGATATTAAAGTTGCCTTATTTTCTTCCATGGCTGCACTTTTTCAAATTAACACATTACCCAAGTTCAACAATGAAATAGATTTTCACCCAGTTGTTTAGATCATTGACTTTCAACCATCAATGGTATCATCTTGCTTGACTACCAGCTAACTTTACAATTATTAAATTATGAAGAAAATAACATTATTCCCAACATTTCAACTATGCACAGCATTTTCTTACAAAGAAAATACTTAACAATATTTTTTTGAAGTAAAGGACACTTTACCCTCCTTACCTGGATTCAAAGTTTCACATTCTATAGGAGGTAACATCAATCATAAAAGATCATGTGTTTTTAAGTGAGTCATGAATTATAATTATAGAAAGGGCAGTGCATAAGGGTAGTACAGGTATGATTCTGCTCTGAATTATGTGTAATTTTCACCATTAGTTAAAGGAAAAAAATAAATATTAAATCAACATAAAATGTTACTATAAAATAAAAATTACTAAAACCCATATTATTTAAAAAATCTTAAGCCATAATAATATAATCACTTATCACAAAGATTAAAAAAAATCACACAATATACAAAGCTTTCAACAAGAATAGAGATTATAAAGAAGCTGATCACAGAGAAGAAATGAAGCTCATGAAAATGTATAACTTAATTTAAGAGGCGACCAGTTTAAGGGTTTGTCTTTTATATTGTATCAAATATCCCATTATCAAAATATCTGTGTCAGACCATATATTGGCTGTTCTATGATATTATGCACCCTGTGCAAAAGTAATCTGCTTTTTTTCTGCTCTTTTTGATTGCAAGCGCTGATACCCTCCATCTGAAAGCTATAATTTCTTATACCGCTAAGCCATTCCTATTTCAAGCCATCGATATATCCAAGAGAAGACTAAGCCCCTCCAGTTAGAGCGTGTTGTGCTGGTTAGAAGGTAGCTCACTGTAATTATTTTCTCCTACTTCCTATTTTACGTCTATCCCTAACTCCTTTCCTGTTTGTCCATCCACATAACTGAGTCTCTGCCTTACTTTTCTTTTTTTTTTTTTTTTTTTTTTAATATATTTTATTGAGTTTTTACAGAGAGGAAAGGAGAGAGATAGAGAGTTAGAAACATCGATGAGAGAGAAACATCGACCAGCTGCCTCCTGCACACTCCCCACTGGGGATGTGCCCGCAACCCAGGTACATGCCCCTGACCGGAATCGAACCTGGGACCTTTCAGTCCGCAGGCCGACGCTCCATCCACTGAGCCAAACCGGTTTTGGCTCTGCCTTACTTTTCAATAACTATTCCAGTTGATAGGTTGGAAATAGATATCTGCATATTTCTGAAACCTGACGACTTAGTTCTCAAGAGCCTCTCTCTCTCTCTCTCTCTCTCTCTCTCTCTCTCTCTCTCTCTCTCTCTCTGATGATTTAGTAAGGTGCCTTTTATCTTTGACTATTTTTTAATCAAAATCATGGACCCTCAGACCCTCTCATCTGATTTTGACTATTATCATTTTTCAGAGAATTCTGCAAAACCCCAAACATTGAATTTGAAATTATTGGGTCATGCCACCGGTCCAGATAAAAGCTAGTGCCCATCAGATATTGTGACTTGGACTGAGAGTTCTTAACCTGTCTAGGGAACCAAGTCTATAGCTGGGTCGCGTATTTCGGTCCTGATTGATCTCCTCTGCCCTCCACCACTGTTGAGGTCCCAACGTGCGTCCTGACCAAGCCCATATGCATTATAACGCATGGTAAGTGATTGCGTCAACCATACAGGTTACTGGTTGTTTTGATAATCAGTGACATTATGTTATTTCAGCTGGTTTTTTAAGCTGCAAGAACACTATAAAAATGTCAGTTATTTATAAAATTATTCCAATGGGTATTTATACTTTATTTCAAAGGGTATAATTCTTTATTCTTTTACGTTTGTCTTTTAGTTGCCATATCATAGTTGAAAATGTGAAGAATAAATAATACTACAGGAAAACAGTCAAGAACACCAGTGGGCTCCATGACCTTGGAATTGCCAGAGTTGGGACCATCTATCCACATGCCATGACAGGACTTTAGGCCACACCTCCTCCGCCACCATGTACGTGGCGCCTCTCAGATGGAGAAGATAAGACCAGGTGGTGCATTAACAAAACTGTAGATTTTCTTCTCCCAAGAGAACGCTATCGAATAAAGCTTCTTTTATTAAACAAAAGAGCTTGTTTATTTAGATTGGCTCCCATTTGTTTATTTTTCTTTAGAAGCTGACTGCTTATTGGTTTTTATGATCTTAAGCAGTTTACAAGGTGATATGAAAAGATATGAGATATCCATAAATATGTAATCACTTCAGCATTCACTCCATTGACAAAGAGCTTCACGCCTCTAGGCAAGCATGCACCATCTGGAGCTGTATAATTGCCCCAAATCTCAAAATTGCAAGGGAAAGATTCCAAAGATTCAGGCCAATGCCACAAATCCATGCTCAAAGGCTTCCAACAAAAGTGCTGCAAGAGTTCCCAAGCCATTATTAAAACTGAGGTTGAGGAAGAAATAAAATATGAAAACTGTCTTCTATGTCTTTCTAACTGCTCTAAGAAGTCCCGGGCACATGCCTCTCGGACCCTCTAGCTTTGACTCTGGCTAAAGATACAGACCTGGGCTGGGAAAAACATTGCTTATCCTGCATAGATACAACTACAGATGCACACCCACCCTCGGGGTTTGAATCCTGTATTCTGTTAACAAACATATCACTTTTTTTTTTCTTTTACCTTGAGAAACTGAAGAGACTACTGAAAGAAGCTGAACTTAGTCAACTTTGCCTATAATAAAAATAGCATAGTTTATAAATTATGATGAAATAAAGAGCACAGAGAATTAGTAAATCCTCCCACACTGACAGCGCTAACTCTTGAACACATCAGAGAATCCCACTCAGAAGAAACATGCCCTCATGACAGTATCTGCTTGCCCACCTCTCACATACTGGTTTCCCACCTGAGAGCTCCCCAGTTTTTGCATCATCCCAAAGTGATGAACATTTTTTTCCTTTCTGGAAGAGGAGGTTTTATTACCCGCTGTGGCTTAAAGCCTGTATTTTGAAGGAGTTGCCATATGGCATTTTCAAAATTGTTTTGATGTGCATAATGCCATCGGACCTTTTGATTAAACACCAACCTGCAAGAAAAACTGGGGATGGTTGGCATGCCTGCTGAGTCTTATTGGATTTACACTGTACTGACAGGAGGTAAGAAAAGCAGAAATTGGATTCAAATCTTATGGACACACACACACACACATTCAAATCACAAACTGGCAGAAATGAGCATGAAATTTTCATTTGAGACAAGGACAAAACACTTATTAGAGAAACTTATAATATTTCTATAATAAAAAAGAGCAGATTTATTCATCTAGGAATTTCACAAATGTTAATTATATGAAATTTGGGAGCAAATTACAATTATGCTCGATCAATAGGAATACCTAAAGTAATGCTCTCCATCCATCTTTCTCTTAATGGACCATATTCGTTGATTTCTTTACCATCTTTAATCAGGGAAACCAAATAGGTGATATCTGAATGGCAGGCCCCTCCAACCAGCTCCTCCCTTTCCTGGGCTCTACCAGTCATGGCAGGTACCACTGGTTACTCATAGCACCTGTATCATAAAGTTTTCCCCAGCACAGACCTCTAGTTATTGCCCATCAACCAGAGTTGGCACAGGAGAAACAACTTATTTTCCATCTTAAATCACCCAGATTTTCTCTGATCTCCAAGGTGCTATCTTCCATTTTCTATGTTCTTTTAGGAAATCAAATTCCAAAAAAATAGGAATTTCCCCTTAATAGGCTGCCATAATATAAACTTGCAAGAAAACAGTGTTCCTCTGATAAAGTACTAATTTTATAAAAGAGGAAATGAAGGCCTAGATTTGCTAAATAACTTGTACATTTTTTCACGACTCAGTTGCAAATACAATGGTGCAATACAGATGTCTGAATCCTAAACTTGGGCATCATTCCACTGTGATACATTGCCATTCTGAATAATTTTAAAGAACTGACAAAAGTTTTCTAGTTTTAAATGTTTAGGAGATCCTATCAGATTTTTTGCTATTCATGCTATTTTATTCAAAGTTTTAAATGAGAGTAGTAACAACACTTAGTGAATGTTTCCTATGAGTGAGGCACTCTATTCATCATTTTTATGGAACTAATATCATCAACAAGTTTCAATGACAGGTGCCTATTCACACCCAAGTTTGTTGCATTCAAGGTGGTCCTCCCATTATGGCTCTATTCTACTGTACTCTTCAGGTTTCAATTTACCAGTAATTGAGGTAATATTTACATGACATAGAATCACACACTTGGATATGTACAACTCAGTGGCATTTACTCACAATATTGTGCAATCATGGCCTATATCTAGTTCCAAAACATTTGCATCACCCCAAAGAACGCATTGTGCTCATTACACAGTCAGTGCTTCCAGCCCCTGGTAACCACTAATTTGATTTCTGTGTCTATGCATACCCCTATTGTGGACATTTAATATAAACAGAATCATTTCATATGTGATCTTTTTTTAATATATTTTATTGATTTTTTACAGAGAGGAAGGGAGAGAGACAGAGAGTTAGAAACATCAATGAGAGAGAAACATCGATCTGCCGCCTCCTGCACATCTCCTACTGGGGATGTGCCCGCAACCTAGGTACATACCCCCGACCGGAATCGAACCTGGGACCCTTTAGTCCACAGGCCGATGCTCTATCCACTGAGCCAAACTGGCTTCGGCCATATGTGATCTTTTGTGCCTTTCCCCCCCACATCTTAGCATCATCTTTCAAAGTTCATCCACATTGAAGTATGTACGAGTATTTCATGTCTAGATTCTCAGTCTATTCCACTGACCTTATGCTGATATATTCCATAATCAAAATGTTCTTCAGGTTTTACTATAGTAAAGTGACTTCTGTTCACACACACACACACACACACACACACACACACACACATGCACACACATATACACATACACCCTTGAAAACAGAAAGAGAAATTTTCCTTTTACACATACTATCTCAGCTTTCAGAAGCACCAAAGGAAAAGTATGTCTTTGTAGCCCCTGCCTTCTGCATAATTAAGGGCACTCTCCAAGTCTGAAATTCCTCTGGCTAGGTGAGGATTCCTAACACAGGCCTCAGGCCATGCATCCTCCTCCACGGGTTCCTTCCTGACAGGATCCCTCCTTACTGCTGAGGCTGGGAGTCAGCATTTCCTCCTGCAGTCTTCCATAACTAAGGGTAGTGAGCATCCTTTTCCAGGTCACACACCAGCGGTTTCTCTACCTAACTTGGTGGAAACAGACGAATGTGGAGAAAGCACATCTGCGTTCCTTCACAGAATGGTTTGCAGGTCTCCCTTACAAGTATTTATAAGTATACTCCAAAAAGCATCTCTCACCACCACAGACTTTCCTCTAAAATCATATAAATCTATTTCAAATAATTTGTCAGGAGTGCTTCCCTGGATTGTGCATTAGAGGGACGGTATTCAGGGATAGTGCACTGTGTTGGAGCTTTTTACTAGTAGATCATATTCTGCACTACAAATTAATTCCATTATGAGAGGTGAGCTTTACAAAATATGTAAAGTAGCCAGAGTCATTGATAACCTCACACTCATTTTGACTGGGGCTACTGGATCTTAAGGAAAGATTCTAAGCTTGATGCTAGTCAAAGAGAGCATACTGGGTAAAGGAGGAGGCAATTTCTAACCACTGTGTCTTGTGGATACTGAATAGATTCATGCCATGGGGACAGATCTTATTGGCAAAGCTTAAAAGTATGAGCTGAAATGGGCTTTATGAATATATACATATCTAAAAGCCAGAGAATTTCACATCTTTTCTCCTAGGAGCTTCTCCTTTCGATTGACTAGCAAGGCCTAAAAGTGGGCAAACATACAATATGACAAGTATCACTCCCTATACTGAATGCTGTTCACACCTCACCTCCTTACTGCTCAGGACTCACCACACCTCTGCACATCGGAAGCCTTTAATCAAATATCTGCAAGTGTCTGCATGGAGGCCTTCCCAGTGCACACCATCCAGGGTTGAAGGCAGGTAGTAAGTCATAGGTGAACAGCCCTGACCCAGCAGAGGAGTTGGTAGACAAGTCTCATGATTCTTAACCCTCAATCGGGGCTCCTCTAAGGCTTACTATAGGTGGCTGTATATTGCCAGCGAGATAGAGAGCCCGCTGATTGCAGTGTTGACCTGCTCAGTAACACATTGTGCATTCTCTAGTTTTCTTTCCAGTCTCATTTACCTGCTCTCAGACCTAAGCTTTTTTGAGATCCCCTCTATGATGGTCAAACACAGAGGCAGATGGACCCATCCACAGTTTGGTCCTGGTGTCCATGCTGTTGATGTCAGACACGAATCAAGAACATAACTGAAGCCTGTGGGGAGAGCAGCTGGGGCTCCAAGCAGGTCTGAGACGGCTTGAGAGAGCAAGGAAAGGAAACTGGCCTGGATTTTCATTGTGTTTAAGGGTAGGCCAAGGTGAGGAATCCCACATGGCAGAGGCTTGCATGAGCTGACATGGTTTGGATTACCCCAGCACGCCAGGGATGGGAGTGCCCAGTCTTTCTCATCACCCTGAACACACACACGAGAGACAGAAGGGGAAGAGACGAGTGATTTGTAAAAGTTGTCAGCATTCATTCATTGAAAACTGGAGTCAGACTCTATCGCTATTCACCCTGATGTCTGATGACTGAAATGTGACGTGATTTATTTCATTGAATTTGAACTTACATAAATCATAAGTTCACTATGACACCAGAGGCCAGAATGGGAGGTGATAGTTCTGTTGAACCCAGCCTTGATCATTGTGTGGGTGCCCAGAGGGTTCATAACTGTTACCTGACAGTGTTAAGGATGGAGTAGCCTTTACTTTCCCAAAACATTTTCAGGAATTTGATTAAGGTAGAGAGAAGGATTTGAGCTATGTGTGGGGCAATGGACCATCCCTTCTTGGGGCTCTTTTGTGAGTATCTATATGTCCAGTGCATCTTCTCAAATGAGGATGCCATCAATGTATGTCATATCTATGCTCCTGGAGAAAGGGCCATGTCCACTCAATTTTGCATGCAGAGTTTGTGTACGATAATGAGGCTGTTGAGATATCCCATTGAAGCCTGGAAAAGGTAGTGTCCCCATGGAGATGAAGGCGACTTGCAACTAAGAAGCTATTAAAATGGATGCTGAGGAGAATATATTAACCAAATATATAATAGCAAAATATTTACAGGTTGCTAATTGAAGGAGTCAGTGATTTACCTATTTGTGTGTAGGGACTGTAACAGATTCAAAAGCATTAAGGTTGAGGCAATCTACTTTGAGGTACCATTCCTTTTGTCCAGGTCTAAAAACAGGCTAAGATGGTATGCTTACAGTATATGCATGACCCATGGACACAGACAATGGGGCAGTGAGGGCCTGGAGTGGGGGGAACGGGGGACTAGGGGCCGGAGGCAGGCTGGAGGGGGTCAATGAGGGGGGAAGGAGACATATGTAACACTTTCAGCAATAAAGAATTATTTTAAAACAACAGGCTAAGATGTATTTTTAAATGGAGAAGGGGTGGAGATATTCACCCCTTTACTAATTAGGTCTTACATAATAAGTTTCAGACCTTGAAGGCCCTGTTTAATTTATATTAGACCATATTAACTATTTTAACTGAGAGGTAAGGTCCATAGGGCCCTATTTTGTCAAGCCAATTTGTAACTGCCAAAGACTTAATTTAATTTTAATTTATTATTCATTAGGTCAGAACATCCATGCCCTCAGTGAGATATTTTAGGGCACTGGGTGCTATGACTGTGGGAAATTTCAGCAAGGCAATAGCACCGAGGAAGCATACCTATTTGTCCTCAATTTTAGCATCTTCTCTAAATTAATAGGGGGTTCATGTTTAAATGTAGTGGAATCTCCAGCTCTGACTTTAATTTCAGTCCCAGTATTGATTAAGGCCAGGAAGGTTTGCAATTGGTGCATTTTCAGCAAATGTTCAAAATCTATACCATAGAGGTTCAAAAGCCATCCAGTACCCTTTTATCTCTTTGTTGTATAATTTTTTTTTTTTTAATTTTGGATTTCCACTTGGGTCAAATGGTGAACCTTTGTTTCAGTTTTGTTTCATTGTTTTTTTTTCCCCTATATCCGGGTCTCTTTCTGCTTCTCATTCATTCTCTCTCTCTCTCTCTCTCTCTCTCTCTCTCTCTCTCTCTCTCTCTCTCCCCTCCTCTCTTCTCTAGATATAATTCAGGGTGATCCTCATCTTCTCTATGCTGCGTGCCTTTATAATTTTCTACCTCCACAAAGCCACAAATCAGTACTGTCAGGCTTAGGAACCTGCCCATGGCAATGATTACTTTACAGGGTTTAAAGCCCTCAGGCCTCTACTGGGTTTGAATTAGCCTCTTTGCTGTGCCACAGGGGCACCCAGGCTGTCTTCGGCATCATCCTGAGGACTGGGATCTTTGTTGTGACAGAGAGACAGGCAGCAGCAGTAGCAGCAGGGTAGTAAGAGTCCTGGTGAACCACCTGCAATTGCGTGTATGGGTCTCAAAATGCCACCCAGTATGGGTGTCTCTTCTCTCTCTCTTTCTTTAGCTTCTAAGGGACTGCTCCTCTAAGAGAAGTCACCCAATGGGCTGATACCTCCCACATGGCATAGTTTTATCCTCTGAGCACTCCACAGACCAGAGTACAATATCTGATTGACTCACACAACCAATTGGTCACAGAATATTTTTCCAGTGAGTCTAGCATCAGTCATAGCTTCATTCAAAAACACAGAAGAGCCAAAACCGGTTTGGCTCAGTGGATAGAGCATCGGCCATGCGGACTGAAGGGTCCCAGGTTCGATTCCGGTCAAGGGCATGTACCTGGGTTGCAGGCACATCCCCATTGGGGGGCGTGCAGGAGGCAGCTGATCAATGTTTCTCTCTCATCGATGTTTTTCTCTATCCTTCTCCCTTCCTCTCTGTAAAAAACCACTAAAACATATATTTTTTTTAAAAAAAAGGCATGTGCAGCCCTAACCAGTTTGGCTCAGTCGATAGAGTGTCAGCCTGGGGACTGAAGGTTCCCAGATTCGATTCTGGTCAAGGGCACAGGCTTGGATTGTGGACTCCATTCCCAATAGGGGGTGTGCAGGAGGCAGCCTATCAATGATCTCTCTCATTATTGATGTTTCTATCTCTCTCTCCCTCTCCCTTTCTCCATGAAATCAATAAAACTATATATATATATTTTTAAAAAAAAGACATGCACATACACACACACACACACACACACACACACTTGCTTAAGCTAGTTTGTCTTGGGTTTTCTGACTTGCCAATGATCCTAGATAATCTATATTGTTTATTTATATAGAAAATGGGACAGATTTAGTGTGAGAGAACAGGTTTTTTTTCTTGCATAACAAACAATGTTTATTTATCTAATTGCATATTACCCTGATAGAATGAGTCTAGCAATTATGGATATATCGGGAAAGTTTAGGGAGGAGTTTGTTCTGTTTCTGGTCCTTATCCCTTTTTAGTTGATATTATGTTTATTGTTGCCCAGACTCTCTTTCTCATGAGACATACGCAATATTAACACAGAGTCCACAAGCCACATGCTCCTACTACCAGTTACATGCTCAATAAATATTTGTAGAATGAACAGATATTAGAGTGGAGCTGAGATAACCTTTAAAATATAAAAAAGTAATGTGAAATAGATTCTCAGAAATATCAGGTATATAACCTTATTTCTGAAAGCCCTTAAAGATGAACTATGTGATCCATTCAGAATATTTCAAAGAGTAACCATCTCATGTAGCATAAAAAATATTTTAAGTTCCAAACCTGAAACTTCAAAGGAAAATGAAGTCACATATAAACATTGAGGTTTCTGTTATTGTTGTTCTATAAATCACTGAATTTGTCTTTCCTGTATTTGCTTCTAGATGTCAAGTCTTATAAAAAAAATTAATGTAAAAATTGAACCATAAATATAAGATATAATGCAACCAGTAAGGAGAGAAAAAATAATAAATGTGTATATTGTGGACATCCGACTACCTTAGTTTTTTTGTTATTCTGCCAAATAAAAATTCTAAATTTATTGCCAGCATTTTTTAACATTCCTCTTTATTTGTACCTAATTCATTTTATGGCATTACAAGTAGATTTATTTACAGTTATAAGATATATAATAGTTAAAATCAAAATATTAAATTTAATTTTCAAAATTCTGATATTATAAAACTTCTTTTTAAATTTTCTAAACAAATCATACCTATATTTTCTATTTTATGTTTTCACAAAGAGTGAGGCTGGAGTATAATGATATTGCTACTGTTCCCAGTCTACATTTCTGTCTCTGTTTGTAATGTTTATTCATTACTTTGAATATGGCTTTAAAGTCATGCATAGAAATACATGGTATTAAAGGAGTTTTTATTACATTCAAAGTCATTTTAATCTGAGCTGAATGTAAAAAAAAATCATTTAGCTCCAGCTCTTGACATATGTTTTTAAATGAATTCTTTGTTTTTGGAAAAGCAATTACAGGTGCAGGTAGTTAAGTATTTTCCGTCACTCAGATCTCAGCATTTGAATCCACAGAACACAAAGGGAGAAGTTAGCAACATAATGTGCTGGGTTTGGATCAAAGTTGAAGTACTTTCTTTAAATCGGCTCTCTGCACAAAGCTTCCTGACCTAGACATTTATGTTGACGGTTAATTCTATGCTTTTTATAAATACACAGCACAGCAATCTTGGGTTTTTTTGGCTCCTTCATAATACAATGAGGATTTTCAGAGTGCTTGAGAAAAAAGAGAATTGTTGAATTCCCAAGATTTACCACCTGCTGTTATATGAGTCATTTCTGTCTTCACTAAATTCTAAACAGTTCAAAAGCAAAAAGTTCCGTTTTCTCCTCCTTTATATTCTTCATGAAACCATGGAAAATGTTTTGCATGTAGTAGTCCCTAAAGACCCTGATGTGTTATGGACACAATGCAATGGCTCTGGAACCCGGCAATAATTCAGAAAGAAATCTGTGTACAGAACCATCATCTAAAGCAACAAGGGAACACATAGTAAAATAAAGAAAAAAGGAAGAAAACACCATTAGCAGGCTCTCATTAAAGGGTGCAAATCCTGAGCTAAATGTCCAAGGTTTGACCTTCTCTACGTGCCTCTTCTAAAAGTTAGTGCCTCTATTCACCACGCTGTGTGATCCAAAGTGTACACTTTACCCCAAACGCCTTTTATACAATTGAGTACAGAGAAGAGGGAAGGAAGGAAAGAAGAGAAGAATGGGAGGGAGGGAGGGAGGGAGGGAGGGAGGGAGGGAGGGAGGAAGGGACGGTTTCCCTACATATATGGTAGAAACCCATTTAAATCACAACATTTCGCTATTTGATGAGGTTGGTACAAATATGCTGCCAATGACTTATATTAAATCAGGGGAACTCTAGTTAATTTTAAGAAGGATCTATTTACCCAGAGTGAGTTATTTGTATATATGCACCACAAAATGAGGAGGGCATTGGTAATTGTCCAGTAAATGGTATCATTGACACAAGGAGTTTGGGCTTTTGCTCCATAATGCCACTTTCTTTAGTCCCTTGCAATCTGAGATCTGTTTTCTCTCTGTATAAACTTCTTCATTTCTGCCTCCATACTTTGTACATTTTGAATCCCTCTGACATCTAGTTATTATTATTTCAGATTGTTTCCAATCTGTGCTCTCTTCCAAAACTGTGTGTCTACAAATGTTTAGGAAATTAAGGCTCAAAGCATATTTTCCTAGAGGTGTTTGAGTCAGCAAAAATAAAAGTAAACTAAAAGTTATTAACTAATCTTATGTAACTCTTTAGGTCTAAATATTTTTTTTATTTTTTTAAAGTATATTTTATTGATTTCTTACAGAGAGGAAGGGAGAGGAATAGAGAGCCAGAAACATCGATGAGAGAGAAACATCGATCAGCTGCCTCCTGCAGGCCCCCCACTGGGGATGTGCCCGCAACCAAGGCACATGCCCTTGACCAGAATCGAACCCGGGACCCCTCAGTTCACAGGCCGACGCTCTATCCACCGAGCCAAACCGGCCAGGGCTAGGTCTAAATATTTTTATTACAAAAAAAAAAAAGTCATGTAAAGTTTGAACAACCCTGAATCAAATCTCAAGAGGATACTTATGTGATAGCACTGTGGAGCTTTCTCTTTCTTTCCCCTCACAGCCTCCAGTGCTCCTGATTCTAGTATGAGAAGTTCAGGGTCCTTTTGAAGTTGAAACCTTTCTATGGTGGCTTCCACAATAGACTCCTCTCTGCTACTTATATTCTTAAGTCCGGCTTGGTTTAAAATATTCTTAGCAAAATCTACTATGTAACATCTAAATTACAGTCAAAGCTAATGTGGATTTCCTGAGGAAATCTCTCCTTGTATGCTCTTGTCTTCTAAACAAATAATTTATGTGCACCCAGGGGACACATAATTATATACATAAAAGAGATAATTTTTGTTGATATAAGGAAGCATTCATCACATACCATTAATAAAGTAAATAGAAAAAAAAACTTTCTGGAAGTATTATTTTTAGAGTACAAGGTGCTTATGCCATTCCATAGACTTTTATTTCTAACTTATCTTGTGCCTGGGGCGGAAAATGTCGTGAAAACGCTTCTCACTTATTTTATTATTTTTAAAATATATTTTTATTGATTTCAGAGAGGAAGGGAGAGCAAGATAGAGAGAGAATCACTGATCCGCTGCCTCTGGCACACCCCACACCAGGATTGAGCCCACAGCCCTGACCAGGTATCAAACTATGACCTTCTGGTTCATAGATTGATGCTCAACCACTGAGCCACACCCAATGGCCATTTCTCATTTATTTTAAAAGGGAAAGAAATCATGTAGGTCAGTGGTTGGCAAACTCATTAGTCAACAGAGCCAAGTATCAACAGTACAACGACTGAAATTTCTTTTGAGAGCCAAATTTTTTAAACTTAAATTATAAAGTAGGTACATTGTTATTCACTTAATTAGGGTACTCCTAAACTGGCCTTTGCTAAAAACATCCTCAATCTGATTGAGGTACATTCGCTGAGGTCGACCCCTTCCAACTCTCCCATCCACACTCGTCTTGTATCCTTGTTTTGTCTATCTCCTTTCCGAAAACCGACTTCTGCGCATGGGCCATGAGTTTCAATCACACTGTACGTGCTCCTGCACGTGGTATTTTGTGGAAGAGCCACACTCAAGGGGCCAAAGAGCCACATGTGGCTGGCGAGCCGCGGTTTGCCGACCACTGATGTAGGTCAATGCATGTGGGAAGGTGCTTCACCCTAAATAAGTTCTAGGAACATATTTTGCATTTGGAAGGCAGGTGAGCACCAGCAGGAAACCTGTGTGACTTCAGAGAAAGAGAACAGACACTTCAAATTATACAATGTTTGAAGTCTGAAATTGTCTTAAGGAAACCAAAGAATGGGACATTTCAGAGAGCAATTCATTTGCATCTATGATTTCTTACCATTGAGAATAATGCATATTATTTGGGAAAACTGTTACAGTTATTTTGTCATCCAATAAAGAAGTCAACAAAACGTATTTCAGAATCATTTGCTGATGAATTTTAACAAGATTTATAGATTCATGTGCCAAGTCATTTTGAATTGCTCTGCAAAAAAAATATGCATAGATTTAAGATTAAAAACTATACAAGCCCCCAGGCATAGCCAACTATTTTAAAAACACTACATTAACATTCATAGTCATATCTGCATTATAGTTTACTATCAACAATCTGATTTTTAATTTACTCTCAATAATAACCGATTTACAATGAAAACTATCTTTGGAATCCACACTCCTAATGTCTACAGCTATCAGAAAACTCCGAGTGGTTCATCCCACCCCACCACTTCCACAGAAAGTGCTTGAGGAAGCATCCTACTCACTAAAGAAGTATTTTAATAGATCTTATCATCACTCTATAAGCAATATTAATAATTATTAGTGGCCAATATGTCAAGAAGTAGCTATACATTAAGTCCTCTTACCAATGAGTCCTGGCATGTGTTAATAACATTGGGATAACTAGAATATGGGAGAAACAGAAAGAAAAGACGATGACAACTGATTTCTGAACAAGGGCATCTTTGAGAAAAGACAAGAAGGACTAAATCATATGGGTAATTGTCTTCACAGAATGTCCGTTCCACGTATTGTATGCACTGGGATTGTTTGTATTTTCTCAGTTAAGATGAAAATGTCACTTGCCTATTAGACATTGAAAACCCAAGTTTAATTTAGGTACGTTTTACAATCTAGATCAACAGGAAAATGATTCATCAGAAACCTTATATCTTGCACTAAAAAACTGTGTGGTGCAGTCAACAGAAACATTTGGAGAGTCAAAGGGGAGAGATTTTTCTGAGTCAACATTCAGCGTTGAAAAGAAATGGATTTATCTCTGTAAATGTTTTCTTGTCACTTGGCAAGAAAAAAAAAATGACAGAGAGCATGCTGTTTTATTAACTTTTCTGTTAAAAACCACAACCTTTTGGTATTTATATATTCTCAGAAAGGGACTGCCTTCCTGTTACTAACTCAATGAGTCAAAGATAATAGCTAGAAACTTAAGTTAGTAATAAGCAATGTTATCAATACCTGTATAGAGACTGCTGCTTCATTCTGAAGTTGAAAAATGTTTTCAATATATAGAATGTTGTATTATTATAGGGACAATTGAATAAATGTAAAAAAATAAAAAAGCAAAAAGCCACCTGGATCTTTTCTCAGAGTGTAATTTGGCAAACTAACACCTAATCTGCTTTTCTCAGAAAGAGTTACTCTTCTCACATATTTGGAAATGCATGACACATTCTCTCTTGCTTTTGTGCATTAAGACATCAAAGGCTGCCAGAAATCCTGTTTTAAAGAAACCTGGTTGATTTACTTGGACCATCAGTCAATTTAAATGTCATGAGTGAATGGGAGGACATGGCAGAGCACACAAAGAACAGGGCATGTGCACTCTAACAATTCAAGAGGCAAGTTGAATGCAATGAGCAAACGCAGGAAACCAGTCTCCTAGCATCTTAAATGTTTAAACCTCAAAATCGTGGCTGATAATTCTTTGATGAAAGGTTTACAGCAGACAAGAAAGAGAACACAAGTCCTAGCCAGACATTTAGCTTCCATTTAGAAAAGTAGGTAACAAAATGTTTAGACAGCAAAGGAGAATGAACATGGCCCAATTGTTTAATACAGAATAAAGGATCAGAAAAATACAATGACAAATAAAAAGTAAAATTCAGACAATACAAGCAAAATTAATCTCTGCAATGAAGAAGGAATGAATGAGAAACACTCAATGAGGCTACCCAAGCAGCTCTGTGATTCTCAAAGACTAGATCCAAACAGGAAGAAGGATCAGTAATAAAAAAGCTATGGTAATAAGGCGCAATACCTACATTATTAGCTTTTAGAACACAGGAGGAAACACATTTCATATCTGATGAGTATTCCACACAGTAACATAATTGAACAATCATTGATTTAAATGTGATTTTTTTTCCATTTACTTCTCTAAGAGGAGTTAAGATTTTCTAGTCTGGCCCTACCCACATGGCTCAGTAGTTAAGTGTTGAACTATGAGGTCTATAAACTGGAAGGTCACAGGTCTGATTTCCGGTCAGGGCACATGCCTGGGTTGTGGGATCAGTTCCCAGTGTGGGCAGGCAAGAGGCAGTGAATCAATGATTCCCTCTAATCACTGATGTTTCTATCTCCTTCTCTCTCTCCCTTCCTCTCTGAAATCAATAAAAATATATTTTTAATAAAAAAAATATCCTAGTTTGGATAGGGATTTATCACAATAAAAAATATCTGTGTTCAAAATTTAAAGAACCCTCAGTATATATATATAAATAATCTACAGAACATGCAACAACATACTTCTAAGGTAACTTTATAAAAAGAGAATAATATATTACCTTGTATTTTTATATATGCTAATTTTTTAACATTCCATCTTTTACTTGTGGTAGGTATGAAATAAAATAATGATATGAATACAACATTCCTAGCATTTATTGTGGGTCATTTTATCAAGAGAAATATGCAGGTATTTTAATCTGAACGATTGCAGGACAGAGATTGCTTTGTTGTCCTTATCTAAAGGCAACCTCACAGTTGTAATTGACCTGCGTACTTTGAAATGCTGAGTTGTCAGAATTATTTCTAGTCTGGTGTCTAACATATGTAATGCTCATCCATTCCCAGCCTCACCCCTCAGGCAACTTCTTATTCTCTTTGTTTCTAGTGATATTTTGAAAAAATTGCTATACAATCTTTTGACAAGCATTTGCAATGACTAAAAATGTCATCAGCAAATAGTGCTTTAAGGCAATACGATGCATATGCAAAGAGCCCTCTTTAAAAAGTCTTTGATGCTGAGAATAGCCTGCTATTTATACCATTTATTTTGTATTTATATGTTGCTGTATTTATATGGTGTATGAAACCTGCCTATATTTCCAGTCACTAATGTAAGATTGAATAGATTGCTATTCTCTTGAAATCTCGTTTAAAATAGATACTAAATTTGAAGTAATTGAGAATAAATTTCACTCCACATTTCCAAAAGGATAATGTCTCATCTTCACTTATTTTATAGTAAATGTGCAACAAATATTTACCCCTTTAAATTGAATATATTTCTAATTGCATGACTCAGGGGAATTTAAGCAATTTCCATTGTCTCCTCATTACAATACAGACTTAAAATAACAACAAAAGTATCACTGTAACACAATCTCAAAGTTCTGAAACAGTTTCTAGGTTTTTATGTATGAAAGTTTATGCAAAATATGCCAAAGACAGAGCCAAAACCTGACAAATTACGAAGTGGTTCAGAATTGAACTGCTCCCTTATCTCCTTCTCTAGCTTGCTTATTTCAAGGATCATTCACATTGGCAGTTAGGAGTAATGTCCTATTAAAAGAGAAGGAGAGGAAAGTTTGGGGGCACATCAATGAAAAACTACATTTCAAGAGCGGAAACTAAATTAGAAGGAAGATAGTGAACAAATTGATACCACAAAAAATGCAGTAGATAAAATAAAGAATAAAAAAGACAAGGCTAAAGAAAATAAACATAAATACAAAATAAACCAAGAGGCTTCAGGGGCCAACAGATAGTAAAGCAGACAAGTGATCTGGTGCACGGATTCATGCACATTGAAAGGAAATTAATTAGAAGGTGGCCAGCAGGGTGGGAACTGGGCAAGACAGGCAGGACACACCCTAGAGCCAACCTCCCAAAGCCCCTCCTTGGCCGGCTGTGTGGCGCCACAGTGGGGTCCCTTCAGCAGGTGGGGTCCCTTGGCCTGGCCTGCGGGGATTGGGCTAAAACTGGCTCTCTGACATCCCCTGAGGGGTCCCGGAGTGAGAGAGGGCACTCTGCAAAGTTGCTGTCATGCAGGATGTGGAACGCAAACACAAGTGTGCAGTAAAACAGATCCGGGCAACAGTGCCCCAGCAACAACATAACCCACAGCCAAAGGTGAAATTGCATGGCCCTGGGGAATTGGGCTCCCTCCTCTCTGGTTTTGGGGTGCATCACCTGAGAACTGCCACTGCCAAGTCACTGCAGCTGGTCCTGCGTTGAATCCCTGGTGGTCAGTGCGCATCATAGCGACTGATTGGATGGTCAGATACTTAGCATATTAGCCTTTTATGTATATAGATGGGACAAAAAGTTCCTATTAGGATGGGCTATCTGATTTGTGGGGCCTGGAACAAAATGAAAACACTAGGGCTCTTGTTGAAAAAATAGAAAAAAAGTGCTGTTACAGGTATTGATATATGCAACTTTAAAATTTCTCTGTATGTCTCTTTCTCAACCTGTGATGTTTTATTTGCTAACTGATGCTGCACTCCCTTGGGCGGGGATGTTTGAAAGGTTAGTACAGACCCTCATAGCTCCCTGCACCACATCAAAAGGCTCACCTGGCCAGCCACCTGCCCAAGGAGCCATGCCACTCCAGCCTGGGTGGCAATGACCACGGCTCTGCCATTTTCCAAGACCCAGAGATGTGTGTGTGTCTGCCACAGACTATCCCTTCTGCTCCACCCCTGCCAAGTGCTGGGAGATGCTGACAGGTTGTCCTGTGCTGCAGAGTACCAGGGTGAAGGATGGTGGCCAAGGACCCTCCCTGAGGAGGCAGGGCAGCTGAGAGGCTGGACCCAATGGGACTGGTGAAACAAGGCCCCATGTCTCAGCACCTGCTCCACTGCCCCATCAGGCATCATTTACAAAATACAAATACAAAAATGAAATTATTGAGACATTCAGGACAGCCACCTCCACGCAATAAACTTCAATTGCAAGAGCCTCGGAGCATGGGTCTCCAGTGTAATATGAACATGACTGGAGTCCTCAAAGCAGAAAACCAATGAAGTAAGAGTAAGTATTTGAAAGAATAATTACCTTAAATTTTCCTTAAAAAATAAATGAGCCTACACATTGGAAGACACAATGTGTAGATGAGAATCTCACTCATAATATTCAGTGAGACAAGCTTCCCCAATTCCTCCTAAAAGCCAGATAATCAGATTGTTGTCAGACTTCTGACAGAGAAATGTTATGCCAGAAAGCAAAAGAGTAACATTTACAGACTATTCAAGGAAAGAAAAATGTAACTGAAGAATTTTAGATTCAGCGAAGCTGTCATTCAATTATAAAAGGCGCATTAAAATCCTTATAAACATGCAAAACTTCAAGGAGTATTGTACCCATGAGCCTTCCTGAGGAATGGATTAGAACATGAATTTATGGCAACCAGAAAGATTGGGAGAAACTATGGCAGGTCTGTTTTGTTGTGGCGCAAGGAAATTGGAAAGAGCATGATGGAAATTTTATTATATGCCTGGAGTCAGTACAAATCAATCCTCCACACATTCAATTATCAAGAACTTTGTCACATGGTCTCAATATTCTGCAAGAGGGAGAGGCCTTGTGTCTAGTTTCAATTCTATTGCTTTGGGAACAATGGAAATAAATACTGCATGACTAGCCAAAGTGCCCCACCACATAGGATTTGTCAGCTTTCCTTCCAGTCTTGTCCCTGTTTGCTTCACATGTTTGGAGACTGGCTATAGGAGAGATTAAACAGTGCATCATCTTTGTGAATTTAACATTTGAGAATTTAACATTTGCTCTATTAGACAAATTATATCAATTATTAAAATGTAAACATGAAAGTAAAACATCTTTGTTGATACTAACAGGACCTCAGAAATTATGCTATGCCACACTTTCACCCTAAAAGAGATTCTTCTCTATGACTGAGAAATAATTTTTTAATTCTCTCTACTGCAAATACCTTATATTTTATGATATTTTCTATAATATATGTAGCAGTGCATAAGATCCAAACTCAGTATCAGGAATATGGTTTGACACCAGTTAAACAAAGGGCTTAAATCATTAGCAAAAGACTAATGAATTACATATATATCCTTAATATAAAAGGTGACATATCACTAATTCTCCAAATGCATATACATTTTTTCTGTACATAGTTTTAAAACCTTAAACATACCATAAATGGACACATTTAAACGTACATTTAATATGAAAGACTTATTCTGATTAATGTATAATATTCAAATATATGGTTGAATATTTTTTTAAAAGTTTTAAATAAAATCAATTACTAATCATATTTTTAATAACCTCAAATAATGTCATTTATAGAAAATGTCAAAAGTATTAATCTACCAAATTAAAAATTAGTAGTGTCTTTAAATTGGCTCTACATCCATTCTAAGTCAAACTGTCTTCTGATAAGAAAATAGCATGTAAATTAAAATATATTTTAGAAATGTGAGTTGTTCTGTAAGTAGGTATGAGAATGGTTTTCCTGAGAAAGAATAATAAAAACAAAGTATCAACTTCATAATGCTAATAACTACTTAACATATATAGGAATCTCTAACTTTCACTATAGCAAAGATTTGTTTTAAAAACTTCAAATTTATTTTGATTAAAATTAATACATCTTAATATAATAAGACTTTTATATTTTTACTAGAGGCCCAGTGCACAAAATTCATGAACAGGGAGGGAGGGATCCCCTCACCCCAGCCTGATCCTATCCAATCCGGGACCCCTTGGGGCATGTCCAACTTTCTGTTTAGGCCTGATCCCCAGCAGTCGGACATCCCTCTCACAATCCTGGACCACTGGCTCCTAATCGCTCACCTCCTGCCTGCCTGGTTGCCCTTAACTGCCCCCCACATGCTAGCCTGAATGCCCCTCACTGCCTCTGTGTACCATCCTGATCGCCCCTAACTGATCCTCTGCCAGCCTGGTCGCCCATAACTTCCCCCCACTGCTGGCCAGGTTGCCCCCAACTGCACCCTCCCTGCTGACCTGGTCGCTCCTAACTGACCCCCACCCCCTGCCGGCCTGGTCACCCTTTACTACCCCCCTGCTGGCCTGGTCACCCCCAACTTCCCCCTGCCAACCTAGTCACCCCCAACTACACCCCTCCTGCCAGCCTGGTCACCTCTTACTGCCCCTCCTGCCGGCCTGGTCACCCCCAACTTCCCACCCTCGCCGGCCTGGTCGCCCCCAACTACCCCCCTGCTGGCCTGGTCGCCCCCAACTGACACCCCCGCACAGGTCTGGTCACCGCTCACGGCCCCCCTGACAGCCTGGTCACCCCACACAGCCTGCTGTTCAGTTGTTTGGTTGTCCCTCACTAACCCCGCTGCTGGCCTGGCCATAGGTTTCCATCTTGAGGGCATGAGGGTTAATTTGCATATTACCTCTTTATTATATAGGATTGCAAAAATACATATGGGAAAGTGCAGCAAAAGAGTGTTATTGGTTGAATCCTGTCCCCAAAAAGATATATTGAAGTCTTTTAACTCCCAATGTCTGTGAAAGTAGTCTTAAAAGGGAAAAGGATCTTTGCAGATGTAATCAAATTAAGAAGTTCTACTGAATAAGGGGCCTGATCCAATATGGATGGTGATCCCCTCCCCCACTCTCCCCAGAGGAGAGACAGACTCAGAGGGAGGATGCCATGTGAAATGGAGGCAGAGACTAGAGTTTTACAACCAGGGGCCAAGATTGCCCTGTGCTACCAGAACCTGAAAGACAAAGAAAATGAAAGGAGTTTTTAGGGGTAAAATAGGCAGGACATTTTAAGAATTAAGGGGTCCATGGGAAAACCACCAGGCTGCAAAGCTGGTAGCTGCAGAAGGTATACATTCACAGAATAGGGGAGCTGCCAGAAGGTATTCATTTCCACAGAATAACGGAGCTGGGAGCTGCAGAAGGTACACATTTACAGAATAAAGGGAAGGAAGCCCCTTTACAAGAGAGTGAGTTCTATTTCACTCTCCAACCAGTTGAAGAGATGGAGGAATTAAAGGTTTCCGTAGAGGAGAAAAAAAATGAAGGGGGAATAGATTCAATGTCAAAGGGACACTCGGTAATCTCTGGTCTCCTTTCTTCTGTAGAGACTTAGTACACATGAATCAAAATCCTGCGAAGAGCAGCTTCAACGAGCCAATGTAGAATACTAGCTTCAGAAGGTTAATGTTCATATTCTGTCAGACTTAGGCAGAATAGAGGAATGAGAATGGACCATTTCCCTTTTAATTGAAGGAAGCCCATGCTCTTCTTTAGTGAAGAGGGGTTCACCCGCAGATTAAAGTGACCAACCAACTCTTGACTTTCTGGCTTACATTCCTTTCTGAAGAAATCAATCAATTAAAATAATTTGATACGCTCAAAGTCACAATTGGTCACAGTGTTTGGAATTATAAAAAATTGTCTCCTTCGGTTGATATACTTTAACACTAAGCAATGTTTTCTAAAAACTCTATGAACATTTTCCAATTTTCAGTCCCACAATAATAAAAAGTAAATTATAACAAAAGCACTATGTTAATTTCAAGCTCCATTAGAAACACAGGGTGGGGAAAAGCTACTGTTTATCAATTGAAAAGGATAAAATTAGTAGGGAACCAGATCCCATTTAATGTCTTTAGAGGGGATTGCAAAAAAAAAAAAAAAAAAAAAAAAAAAAAAAAAAAAAAAAAAAAAAGGCAGTAAAAAAAAAAATCACACTATGAAAAACTATTTGACAGTATTATTTTAAGGCACATTATCTCACTTAATGGAAATAGATAGCACTCACTTAATTTCATCAGTTTCCATAAAATGAGGTAATGTACTGTAAAAGTTAAGTACTTGTTAGGGGGGAAATTACAATTTAAAGTTTGATGCTAACTGCTAAAACCCTTTATAATATCTTTGGTGCATGTTGATGTATTGAATGCTAGGTACCACCCTATGCTTGAAATAATCAAGAGATAAGGTTTTATTAAAATCCATTTAATTGCACTATGCATTACATAGCCAAGGTATTTCTTCAGCTTGCTTAAGCAATTGACTGCACATAGTAAATTATAAAGTTCAATATGAAAATTAAACCTGAATAACTGTATTGTCAAGGAATACTAATTTATTTTCAACTGACATTAATAATTAACATCCATGAATCTTTGATTAAATTCTAATCATATATCTCAATGTGCATTCAAAAATGCACATTCTCTATATTCAAAGACATTCTCAATATACTGCTGTATTTTAAGTAAAATAAGTTCGATAACACTTCAGAGACTAGCAGAAGTATGTAAAACAGAATGTTGCTAGGAAATCGTATGCTTCCCGAGCTGACGAGGGAGCCATCTAAGTGACCTTTATAATCAACATAATTGGTGTAGTCTCCTCCACAGTGTAAATATGCTACTGTATATCAATGTCTTTCGTACTAGGAAAACTCTGCTTTTCCATGCAGATTGCAAATATAACCTTTGTTCAAGACAGATCGCTAATTAAAAATGCTTACAAGTAGAAATGGCTCAAAAAAAAAAAAAGGTTGCTGTGATATTTCATCTCAACTGAAATAAAAATATTCCGTTAAAAAACAATCCCAGCTTGCTGGCTGGCGTTGCTAAGTGGTTGAGCATTGAACTCTAAACCAGGAGGTCACAGTTTGATTCCTGGTCAGGGCACATGCCCAGGTTGTGGGCTTGATCCCCAGTGTGGGGTGTGCAGGAGGCAGCCAATCAATAATTCTCTCTCATCATTGATGTTTCTATCTTTCCCTCCCTCTCCCTTCTTCTCTGAAATCAATAAAAATATATTTTTTTAAAATCCCAGCTTGGAATATAAAGAATTGGCTTTTAGATAACATTGGCGCTCTTTATAGATTGATTTATTAAAAGGAAGTAAGGCTGAGGTAAATGTTATACCTATTCCCTGCTACATAAGCTTCATGAAAACACAGAGTCTATTTCATATGTGTTACCTATTCTATTGATTGATACAAGCTTCAAGCACTCATAAGAAAAGCAATCTTCCTGATTACCTCTGAAGGAGAAAATAAATGCAGAATACTTAAGACATAATTTTCTTTTAGAGGTCAACATATTTCCAATTGTGTAAGGAACTGATAGAATCTGTATTTCCTGTAGATTTCATCTTTATTTTCAATTCTCTAGTGATCTCATTTCCCTTAGTCTCATATCACTGGAGAGTGGGGAAAGAAAAGGAGAGAAGAATTTATTCCAACTAATCCATCTTGGTCTGATCTGATATTTTTCAGAGCCTCTGAAGGTCCTCAGACTTGTTGGAAATACTTGCACACATTCTCAGGTTTTCAAGTTCCCGTGTGCCTGAGTGTGTCTTTAAGGTAGTTCTCCAGGATAGGGGCATAACCACCAGGTGAGGGGTGAGGATGCTCCATGGCCAACTAATGTTGACTACTAGGGTTTAACTGGTTACATCTGGAGTTGGGGGCAAGGAGACACAATTGATGACACTCACTGCTAGTTTTTGTGGCCTCACCATTGACTACTAACCTTGTAGATTCTTCTTTCCAACTCCATCACTTCACCAGAAGACCAGGCCTGTCAGCACCCAAAGATCTAGTGCACAACTTTCTCATTCTTATACAATAAGAGGGGGCCACAGGGAACCAGGAAACGTCACAGCTCTTACTCTATTCACGTTCTGACAACACCTCACTAGCCTCATTTCCATACACTTTTGAAATGGGCCTCGTTTTCTTTCCCCAGGGAGCAACTCCCCACGTGATGTTTTTGAAACATCCCATGCAGACATAGGGTCCAGGTAGTTCAAGGTTAAAGCAAGAACAGGGTTTTCTCACCTGATTTTCTGGATCCTTCTCAGTGTGTTTTGAGTTAAAAATCACCTGAAATGATAAGAACATAGGCCATCTGGATGAACAAGTAAGACACTATATGTTCAGGAGTGACCACTTCTAAAGACAGCAGCTCTGAAGTACTTTCTAGTTAATAGATTTTGTTATGACTTCATGAGCATGTTCTTACATATTACCTGTTTTCCATGTTAATTCTTTCAAAATGAACAGATTTGCTATTCATAAAATCCTCATGATAAAAACATATATTTATTTCTATTTTTATGTTTAAACTAGAAGCCCAGTGCACAAAATTCGTGCAAGGGCAGGGTCCCTAGAGGCTGCCGGCTGCTGGCTGGGGCCTCCCTTCCCCCTGGCTGCCTGCTGCCTCTGGCTGGGGGTGGCCAGCTGGCCCCGCCCCCTGGTCAAACTCATGGTCGAGGGGACAATTTGCATGTTAGGCTCTTATTACATAGGATAATCCATTTACACTACATCATTCTTCATAGAAGTTCTTATCCACTTCTTAGCAAATCTATTCCTTTTGAAAGAATTAATATTGAAAAGAGGCAATTTACTATTGTAATTGAGACTACTCTTAGAGACCAATCACCTTCTCTGGGAATAACCCCCTAATGATCTGAGGCAGCATTAGGGGTCCTGCCAGTAACCCAGGCTGTGCCATTCTACCCTTTTGAATACCCTATTCCAGTCCACCGCCACTTGCCCAGCTAATGTCCTGAGGACCATAAATGCCAGGAAACATCCCCCTGATAAAAAATAGTCTGGGAGGTTCTGTAAATGGCACATCTTAGCATTATATTAATATATTAAAATATTTAGTAGCCTTGAAGATGTTACAGAAATCTTTTTAATGTCCCCAAGTGATTTCATCACTGAAAGCTTTCCTCTCTTTCTCTACACACACTTTGTGTAGAGAAATATGCCAGAGACTTTGTGAAAAACTGGGTTAAATAATTTTAAATGTGGATCCATAATGCAGGGCAATCAGGCTTTCATATAAGGTAATTACATAATTACTTGTCTGTGGCTGATACTAGTATTTAATGACTTCAAAAGTAGAAACTGTATAATTTTTTTCTTTTCCAAGGACCACTGACACAGACAACATACAGTAAAGTAGTATCATGAAACATCAATATATATATATACCATTAACATGTTACTCTTTTTTTAATAAAACTTATTTAATGCAAAAGAAAATCCCTTTAAGAGAGATTTAGTCTAGTCAGTTGCCCAAATTCTATGTGGTAATATGAGAAATACTCAGATTGCAAAGCCAACTCAAAATGTGAAGTTAACGTATTTTTAAACACTCATTTTGTTGTTTCATCTTAATAAACACTTAAGTTTTTTGAAAACCTCTTTGTAAATATTCTATTGATGATGTAAGTTCAAGGATATAGAGAACAGAAGCATTGAGCTCAAAGTTTCATATGCAATATATCTTACACAAGATGTGAGCTACATTAGATGAAGGATTTGCCTAATTCATATTTGTTTGCCCTGAGTTTAGCACATTTTTTGGATCACATAAGGCACCGAATGAATGTTAAAAGATTTCAATGCTTCCCAAATATTAGTTTGCATTCAAAATATTTTATTTTAAGCTTAGAATTCAGCTATTATTGTTCTTGAGGCATTTAATTATATATTGATTGTTGTTATATCACCTTCAGCCTCCATGTGCTTGAAGATACTTAACCTATATTTGTGGACTAAATTATTTAAACCGTGACTACTTTGGGAAATTACCGTCAGGCATAAGGTGTGCTAGAAGCCAGGCTAAATAAATGTCAACAGTTGTCCTGAATGATTTGGGGGCGGAGGGGACTTCACAGCTGAGCACGTACAATAATATAAAAAAAGATAAGAGAATTTCAAAACTGGAGAAACTCTTAGGAGCTCTCAATAAGTTTTCATAGGAGAATTGTTATGACAAGGGTCAGGAAGTAGAGGGAGAGAGCAAGATGTCAAGCTCAAGAAGAGTAAAATGTCAAGTGGTCCTGGGGCATAGATCTTGAGAGACACAATCTTACAAGAAAATAAGGTCAAGAGGCAAGTTTGTAACAGAAAGGGAAAGGCACGTTAAGCACAAAGTGTAAGAAAAGTAACATCGGGACTATAATCAAGAGGTGAGTTGTCAAGGTGTTTCTCTCTGAATGCTTCTTGGAGATGCAATGGTCAACTTCAAGTTCATAAACACATCTAAACCTGGAAAACCCTGCAAAGTTGAAGGACAGTTTCTCTTCTAATTTATAGCATTTATGTATGGAGAAAACTGGGGGAGGGGTGCATTCATTGTCATTTACTATGTTTTATAGGAAAACTTTCATTTTGAGCAGATATGTGAATTTTTCATTGCAAATCCATGGAGCTAAATGTGATAAAGAAAGTTGGTCTTCTGTTATGTTTCCATAGAAAATAGGAAAGCTGAATTTTGGTCAAACTGCTATTAAAAGTATAAGATTCAATTGAGCACTTGCTATATATAAATTAAGTATTAATGTATCTTTTATATTTGTCTCTTGCCAAATTATGTTTATTTCAGCAGCATATATCATTCTATTTGCATGTCTCACTTCCAGATCTTTTAAAAACTAATTTATTTTCCAAAATGGTATCGGATTTATTTTCCAAAGGACAGTCTATTTTAAAACCACTTTTCTGCCAAAAAAAACATTGACTGGAATCTAAGGTCTTTCATGCCTTTCCCTACCCAGTTTATCACAGGTTCTTCTTTTATTCATTTCTGCAGACTTTATACTCAACTCAAAGCAAATAGCTAAGATTTTGCTTATTTATCCTAGTTTTCTCAATCCACACTTAACTCATTGTTGCCTCTAATTATTTTATTATATCCAAGCCCCATTTACTCTTCAAATCCTCTCTAGGAAATATTCTGTGATTATGGAAGTAATGTTTTTATGACATCTACTAATGTATGTTCAGGTCTTACCAACTTTAAGGAAACCATGTCTTATTTTCTTAAATCTGAAATATCTATGAGGGCTTTATATTTGTATCTGCCTAGAACTCATCACAAAATCTTGCAAATATGTCAATTGTAAAATCATGGCAAATAAATAAGTGTCTGATTATACTATATAATTTTTAATTTTGTATAACTCTTTTATAACCTGTTTAATTATTGTCCATTCTGTGAATAACAAAGAGCTATATATTCCAAAATGCCTTATCTTAAATTATCAGTTAATGAATCTCATAAAACACTACCAATACTTTGAGATCCAGTCAAGATTTACATAGGATTATATCCCCAGAGTTTATTTTCTCAATCCACTTGAGTCCAACAATGTAAGTAATCAATAAATGAGCACTTGTGGAATGACAGCATGAGTAAATAAACTGTTTATCAAGTCTGATAAGCAACAACATTATCTCATAGTATATGATGCAAATTATAACCAGAAACCTCAGAGGATAACTAAAATAACTGCCTAAATAATTTAAATATTTTAGAATTGATTTTCAAAATTGTATCTTGTGAAACAAGAGGAGCACGGTGAAAATGGTGACTCATGGCCAGGTTGTAGATATTTTTAAAGAAAGGTCAACAAAATTTGTGAATGATTGGGTTGTGAATTGCTAGACATGTAACAGGAAAGAGAGAAGGAAGATAACATTCAATTGGCAACCAAGAGTAAGGAGAGCACCATTTCCACCTGCAGGTGTTGAAATCTCAATTGCCGGAGAGGAAAAAGCATCACAGGAGAGGTCTACAAGAATGGCTGTGTCCTTGAGGACAGCTGGGGTCAAAGATAGGAAAAGAAAATGAAGAAAGAAAAGACATGATTGAGTTTCCTACAGACTACGTGGAGTGTTGGAAATATAGGAATGTTCGTGAAGGAGGGACACAGAGCTTTATGGGGATGAATGTCTTCAGGGATAAGAGATTACCTGGGAGTCCAGTGCTTCTTGGAATGGAGGAAACCTCGGGATATGTTAGAAGGATCTCTTAGGCAAACTATGGTGGTGATGTTAAAGTTGTGGGGTGGGGTAGGTGGAAAGTGGACAGCATCATACCAGTAATTCAGAGCTAGAAGGACTTCCTCTTGGCCATGGAGTCATGTTAAGATTGTGGTATTGAGTACTCTGCCCCCAGGTAAGACTGTCGGGCTCCTTGGGTGCTACAAAAGTCCTCCCAGGACAGATTTTCCTCCTACTTTGTGGTAAACCAATTAGCTAACTGTGACTTATCAACAGGGGGAAAAAAAAATAAGACTATTGTTTTTAGATTCTCAAGTAAAATAATATTTTTAATAATTTAAGAGAAAAAGGGAACAGTTCTTTAACCATGCAAATTTGATTAATAGTAACCAATTACAAGTGCATTCAGCATTTTGAGCCACAATAATTCACATTATTAATATTTAACACAACAACTACGAAGTTATCAAACACAATGCAGGATTTTTTGTCTTTGGTTTTATAAGCAAAGGAGGTCAAGGTTTAAATGAGCAGAATAAATTGATTTTAAGCTCCAGCTCTTCCAATAAAAAGTGCAACCTAATTAAGTATAACAGCTATGGCTTTAGACAAATGTAAAGCATTCAGTAGAAATTTTGACAAAAATGTATTTGCCACAAATTGGATGTAGCTATGATGTGTGGACTTGGAAAGAAATGTAATGAGCTGTTAACAGACATTTTTTAACCAAGGAAATATGAATTGAATTTGGTCACATTTTCCATCTGTTACAATGAGTTACACAAGAGCTGATAAAGCAGATGAAGTACAGTTGTCTGGAAGAAAGTTAACATTAAATTACGTGTACCAGCGAGAACAGCTACTCCAATTCCAGTGAACTGATTCAAAGATTATCTCTTTTCTTTTTGCATACTAAAAAAAAAAAATGGCTAGAGCAGAAGTAAAAATGGGTCGCCCCAGGGTGAGCCAGGCAATTGCCATTGGCATGAGGACCGGACTGGCTTGGAAAGCACAAAGTGAGACAAAAGAGAGCAGCAGGCATGAAGCATTTACACATTCCTGACTTTGACTACATTTAGTGTATTCGCTTTCGTCAAAATCAAATGTGGCTAACCCAGGCTTTTCTTCAGATTTAATTTCAGTAATAAGCGTGTTCCAAATAAGCAGTTGGAGAAATCTTTCTAAGCCAATTTTAAGTTCAGCTGAGAATACAGCCTTGTTTTTAGAAAGGAAATTTATTAATATTTACGTAAGACCTCTGTAAGTTAATGTAGTTTGATTTTTATTTTGAAATAATTTTTTATTTATGAAAGAACTACAAAAATAGTCCAGAGATTTTCTGTATTCTATTCCTTTCCCTTCCTCTAATGTTGGCCTCTTATAAAACCCGAATCAAACATGATTGCTCTAGGAACGATATGAAAATAAAAAGCGGAGGAAATTAATCTGGATCCCTTACCTCCAGCCCAAGGGGCAACTGAAGACTGGCTGTTGGTTGTATCTGCCTTGAAACAATAACATAAGGACCTTTTACCATATCCAACAATTGTTCAATGCCTATTCATGAATTAGCAAGCACAGATGAATCAACACAAAAATAATTTAAAGAACTTTCTTACCTAGAGCCAATAAATAATAAATGAATCGCTGTGCATAATAGACTCATAAATATTTATTACCAGATATACCCCACACTGCTCTTTTTCTGATCTTATTGGATTAAACAGACTTTTGATTTAAAAGTGAGCAATCAATACACAGCAAATGCATAGTTGTTAATTATATAGCCCCCTAACTAATGAACACAGGTGTGATGGGATGAGTAACAACCACCCAAAGATGGCTCCTATTTCCTGGAGTCTTTGCTGAGTATGTTAGCAAAGGGACTTTGCAGATATGATAAAGGTAAGTATCTTAAGATGTGGAGAATACTAGTATATCCTGGATTCTCCTGATGGGCCCAATGTAAGTACAGGGGTCCTTATAAAGGGAGGCAGGAGGTTCAGGGTCAGAAGGAGGGATCAGAATACACAATACCACCAGCTTTGAATATGGAATTTGGGCTCTGAGTTAAGGCCACCTATATAAGCTATAAGGAAATGAATTCTGCTCTAGAGCCTGAACAAGGAACAGAACCCTACAGAATTCTGGACTTTAGACCTAGAATATGAGCCCTTGGGCACAGGCAATCAATAAGTAGTTTTGAATGCTTGGGTAATTTAACCACTCCAGTCTTTATTATAAATGCAAAATACACATTTGAAATGGCCAAAGTAGTAAATCTGTGTTCAACTCTGAGAACTGCAATGCACTAAATTGAATTGTTAAAACTCAGAGAGGCAAACTTAATTTTAACAGTAGAATATAAGAATTTAACTCCATAAAGAAAAAAGAGTCCAAGATACCCAAAAGCTAAAGTCAATTCAAAGAGGATTACTTTCCATTAAGAGTTTCTGAGCTATTGAATTGCAACTTGAGAGAAGAGAGTGGGCATTTATGATAGTGAAAGCAATCACAATGAAGAATGAAGTATATCACTAACATTCCTCTCTGCTTTTTAACTACACTCTTAATCTTTAGAAATTTTGCAATAAATGAATTTCTTATGGGTTCTTTATAATATAAATAATATGAAAAAGACAAAGTTCAGAAGTAGCTTTTGGCTTTGCTATAAAGGTTTGCTGAGCTCAGAGTTAGGTATTGACTCAATAATGCTAAGGTTAATTTGACCATCATTTCAAGACATCATGAAATTGATAAAAATCACTAATCAATGCAATCATAATTAAAAAGGGACACATTTAATATCATATAAGATTGCATTCTAGCAAATGTCTTCAGGCAAAATAGAACTTAAGTGAACTGAATGATGACTATTAGCTTAAGGCCTACTTGACTAGCGATTATATAAGGAAAATGTTATTTTCTAAAAACTGATTTTTTAATGTCATTTTTGTTTATTTGAATGACACAATTGTGTATATTTTAAATATGAATTATTATTGTTTTATTTTTTAATTTGGGTTCTGTCTGTCACTTCAGGCTGCTATAACAAGCATACCATGAACTGCATGACTTTTAAGCAACAAACATTTATTACTCCCAGTTCTGCAGGCTGGGAAGTCCAAGATCAAGATGCCAGCAGATCAGGTGCCTGATGATAATCTGCTTCCTAGTTTGCAAATGACCGGCTTCTCATTGTATCCTCTCATGGTAGAAAGCAGAGGGACAGCAAGCAGGTTCTCATCTTTCTTCTTTTTTTTAGTTTTTATTTTTAAGTATATTTTTATTGATTTCAGAGAGGAAGAGAGAGGGAGAGATAGAAACATCAATGATGGGAGAGAATCATTGATCGGCTGCCTCCTGCACGGCCCCTATTGGGGATGGAGCCTGCAACCCGGCATGTGCCTCTGACCAGAATCAAACCCTAGACCCTTCAGTCCACAGGCTGACGCTCTATCCACTGAGCCAAACTGGATAGGGTCTCATCTCTCTTCTTAAAAAGGCATTAATCTTGTCCGTGGGGGCTCCATCTCCAGAACCTAATTACGGCCCAAAGACCCTATCTCCTAATACCATCACACTGGGGGTTAGGATGCCAACATATAAATTTTGAAATCTATAGCAGGTTCCATCGAATAAACAGACACTGAGCAAAGATCTGGGAACAGGTCGTTTATTAGGGAGGCAATACTAGAGGCCAGAATGGAGACGTGCACACAGTGAGTCAATAAAAGCAGAAAAAGCCAATAAAGTAGACATTAGTGAGTGGCCATGAGTGTGGCTGTGCCAATTATGAAGCCGCTGTCTCTCAGCTCCAAATCCACCTTTGCACCCTACACCTGGACTCAGCAACCCACATTGTTCACTGCTAGGCTCTGCAGATGGGACGGTCAAAGGGAGATGACTGACCTGGAGGGGAAGGAAGGCACTTCTTCCTTTGTCTTTGCTTCAGGTGGCATCAGATCTGCCTCCTGTTCCTACAGGCCTCCTCTTTACAGGCTGTGGTTTCACCAGGAAGCAGTTCTTTTGGGAACAACTATTAACTATCTTTTCCCTGCAACTTACAGAGTCAGCTCAGTTAACCCAGACACCAGCACCAGAATGTGTCCTTGAAAATCCTGACAACTTTCCACTTCCTGTTCAGCAGCTACGATCAGCTGATTTCACAATGTTCTTCAAACTTTCAAGACCATCAGAGTCCCTATGGACCACACTGTGACAAAGAGCAGAGAAGTTGAAATAGCCCTGCTGTCCTCCTGTAAAAGCACATAATTATTTATTCTACTTTCTGAAGGGATTTGAAAAGGATATATTTGCCATGATAACTTGCTGATCTGATTTAGAAAAGACAGATTTGGCACCAACGTGGCAAGCTGAGCAGCCTCTTGGTTAAGATTACAGCTGTCCACAGTTGTATGTCAAAATCCACTTGGTAATTGTGGGGGTCACAAAATAGATATGAATGGATATGACAGGGACTTTGAGGCTGTCGCTATCTGCAGTTCCATTGGTATGAATAAGTGCTATGCTGTACCATCATGGCCAGGGTGGAGAGGGCAGCTTCTGGCTAGGTTTCCTCCTGGTACAGCTCTTACTCTACAGGAAAGGATACTAATGTAAGAGCAATGCCAACTGCTAAGTATATTCATCTCAATTACGTCCTTCAGGACTAGGGCAGTGATGCCAGAGGACCCAGAGTGACGCAGACTGGAGCCAGGACTCTGGTCACACACAAGCTCTGTCTGCCTCCACTCTCTGAGCCACCCTGGCATTGCGGGACCCTTCCATCTGCATTAACTGTTCTCAAAAAGCCTGGCATTCCTTTTCCTTCGGTGTACAGTCAAACTGAGCAATGGCACAGATCATTGGAGTAAGATTGGGAAGAGTAATTATTGTGTATACTTTACTGGCATGTCAGTCTTTTTTTTCAGAGGAACCATCCAATCTACAATCAATGAGCCACCAACTTGGGACTGGTTCAGTCTAGAAACTGGGCAAGGAGTCACAAGTGTCTTCTGTTTAGTGGCACTTAATCTTTCTGGTTGTACAGGGTAAGGCAGACCCTATGTGGTTGCTCAGATACATGATCTCTAGGAACACCAAGCAAGGTCTATTAGACATCGCATAAAACTCTGCAGGCCATGTTCTTTGCCATTCCAATTTTGCTGATCATGACAGTAATTAAGTCAACTCTGCCCCTGACAGGTAAGCGCCACCACCTGGAGTCCGCTCGTTTACAATTCTATCAATCTCACTGACCTTAAGGACTCAAGTTCTCCTTTAGCATCTGTTACAGTGAAGCCACCACTGAGCTTTTCAATGGAACAGGGATCGCTCTCTAGTTCTCCCTTACTTACAATTCCCATATTGCCATAAGAGGACCTGTTCCTCATGTCCTTCCTGGAATGGTAAGTCACCAGTCATTGGAAAGGGCATAGGAAAGCAACAGAGTCCTCTCTACCCAGCCTTGTAATGTACTCTGCCCAGTGCCTTGGTCTGACACCCTCACTGTCCACCCTGAGATCTGTAACCAAGCTAATGCCCTACATATGAGTCAAATCATGCCCCTGTATCAGTAAGTAACCATTTCCTTTCATATCAGGGACTGTATTTCTTAGATGATACTATGCATAAACCTGATCTGAAAAGTGGTGACACCCAATCATGATGCTTTAGATAAACAATTTTTACCTTGTGAGGCACGCTTGTTAGCCTCCAGGCAACGGGGACCCTCTTAGTGTACCAACGGGGAGGGGTCTCTGGCTTTCCCAGAGTTTTCCCAGGTTCTCGGATTCATTCACCCATCTGTCTCAAGTTCCTCCTCATTTCATATCAAGCCTCCAACTGTAGTGCAGAGACTTTTTGACACTGCACATTTATTTGCCTTGAAGTTCTTCCAAAATCATAATTAAATCCTCTCCCTAATCTTCATCACTGTTTGCTTTTCATCTGCAAGAGTTCAATGTCTCCATAAACACTTCCCTGAAGACCTTCAATTTTCAGAGTGTGCCTTGCATTGATAGTTATTGGCATTAGCCTTATGTTCATGTTTTCAAAGCTTCTAAGGCATTTAATGGAAGAGCCAACTCCACAATCTGAATTACTATTGTCTCCACACCATTCAAGTGCTAGAGCAGTGATGGCAAACCTTTTGAGCTCGGCGTGTCAGCATTTTGAAAAACCCTAATTCAACTCTGATGCCGTGTCACATATAGAAATTTTTTGATATTTGCAACCATAGTAAAACAAAGACTTATATGTTTGATATTTATTTTATATATTTAAATGCCATTTAACAAAGAAAAATCAACCAAAAAAATGAGTTCACATGTCACCTCTGACACGCGTGTCATAGGTTCGCCATCACTGTGCTAGAGCTATCACACAAGCCAAAGCTTCCCCCTCTCCTGCACCTATTCTCAATTCAGCACAGGGAAAAGTTACAGGAATTTTGAGGCAACCACCAGAGCTCACCTCACCTTTGCTCCCACCAGGAAATTATCTCCACGGGTCCAGCAGCTGACCCATCCCGAGGCACTGCTTTGCTGGGCCACTTCCATTGTAACTCTCATTTGGAGTTCCATCCAGAAGCAGAGCTTGAAACAAGGATTTAGTTTCAAGCATACTATTTGGGAGGTACTTTCAGGGGCTGGAGGAGAAATGGGAAGAGTGAGACAGGGAGGAGGAAATACAATAAAGCATGCATTATTGCCCTGGCCACTGCTGTGGGGAATGGTGCCTGTTCCGGTAGGGGATGCTATGAGGATCCATGAGGGATGTGCCTCAGCATTTTTCCTCTGATAAGATAAAAGCAATTTATTCTTTACCCTCCATCCCTTTTAATTGATCTTTACATCTGGGGCCTTAACTTTCCAAGAGTTTCAGGCTGCCTCTTTGTGCTACTTGGAGGGCTTTCTTTGACTTTAGGGGGAAAAGAAAGAAAGAAAAAGGAACTAGGCTGCAGAAGCTTGTTTGCAGCTGGGCACAGGCATTAGACCCACTGATATCAGATGAGCAGAAGAGGGATATGAAATGGGGCACAAAATTAATAAGTTGTAAAAACATATTGCATGAAGAAAACAATGTTTCAATTTAGTGGACTAGTATATACTTTTCACAATATGACTTTAGAATTAAAGGATCATCTGTTGTTTGACTCAATTACTTGACTATCCCATCATTTTGGGGAAAAAATAATGAAAAATACTATAGTGGTTCTGATATACTAAGGATAACTGTGTGATTATTACTGTGGGATTCAATTGTCGTAATGTTATCCTAGATTGCAAGTTCAACTAGCACGCAGTGTCACACCCAGTTTTTACAAAGTGCACTTTTAACTTATACAAAGAAACCTGAAGACATTAGTAGTTACCTTATAAATTAACAATTCAAAGATTTTATTTTCATGTGTGTTATATTATGTAAAAAGCAAAAGCACTTTTTCCATGAAGCTAAGGTTTTTTTAATAAGGCATATATTCCTGAACAAATTATTGGTGCCTGATTTCTTTTTCATAGAAATGTCACAGGTAAAATGATATGTATTGTAAAGTGATAAACCTGCAAAGTACAATATAGATGCAGAGAAGAAAAAGGGGGGAAAGCATCAAGAGGAGGATTAAGACATTTGCCTACAGTAAAGAGCCTTAGAAATTGCTCTAATATTTGAAACCATTTTTGACTCCCAAGAAAATTGAGTGTGGTGCTATGAAAGAAAAATACAATCAGGAAGAGCACAGAAGGAAATGGATAAATCTTTTAGAAAAAAAAAAGCAGAGAGGCAATATTTGGAGAGACTTTTGTCTGAAATCCACAGAAGAAAGAATGTGAGAACTGGAGATTAAGAGATATTCACAGACCAAAATACCAAGGGAAACGAGATTGACAGCCTACTATTGATGGATTTCAAATCCTAGAAGAAAAAGAAGCAATGGGTCAAAATGCATCGAAAAGAACAAAATAGAAATGCCATATAGACTGTACTACACAACAAATGGGAAATAAAACCAACTTGGGCTTCTCAGAATGAACAAAATAAGGAATTTGTGTTCTAAGTATGATTACAAATATATTGCTTTTGGAGATGTCTTCGGATATATCCACAAAATAAATAAAATGCAGTTGCTCTGAATATTAGTATGAGGAAAGTATTTACTCAATGACATTAGAAGAAACTGCCTGATCAAAAGACAGATCAAGAACTGACATAAACAGAGGCAGGACCTATACACTAAAGTACCTAAAAACTAAAAAACAAACGAGTCCAGAGAGAGATGTGCTTTTCTAGGATGGAAAGTTCTGATTTTATAAAAATAAAAATTCTCCCTGAATGAATCCATAATTAAGTGCTCTCCAGTATAATTTTTATTTTGAAAGGATACCTATAAAGCTTATACCTCAAAATGGATTAAAATGGCTGAGAAAAGTCTTGAAAACAAAGGAGCAATAAGAGAAGACTTGCTCTGCTATAAAAATAATAAATAAAAATATTTGTAGGTTAAGTGGACACACTCAGATTAATGAAGAATCCAAAAATAGGCTCAAGTCCATATAAAATTACATTACATGATGAAGACATTTTCAATGTAACGAAGAAAATATAATCACAAAAGGACGTGATTGAAGAAATAAAAAATTTGGTACAAGAATTCATATGTATTTGGTTTGGTTATGATGTTTGGGAAATGCCCATTTTTGCTCCTTGGCCTATAAAAAATGTTCTCCCTTTTTCTTACCAGATTAGGCACTAAATTTCTCGAAGTCTATAAATTTCATTGTAAGTAAGGCGATGCAACATTGCTAAAGTAAAATAGTTTGACATTAGTTTGAAATGCTAGGTTGAATTTAAGAGTGTGATTGATTTTTATGACAAATTTAAATAATTGCCAGCTATAGTTTTCTTCAATGCCCAGTTGCTAAATGCCTGGATGCTATCGATATCTTAAGATCTACATTCAACTCAATTTTTAAAATCCCTCTAACTGTCTTACTTGGGCAGGCACTCATATACAGTGATAGTGAGCAAGCTGAAACATTTAGTTTCCACTTGGTAAAGGCCCACATGGAAAGAAGTAAAAAGAGCCCACTCTCAGTCCTACAACTGGAAGCAACAAACTAGGCTTTACACAGGCTAAAGTATCTGCTATCCCAGTAGACTGTGTGGTTAGCCTACCATGAACTATAACTCAAGAAAAGGCCTCAGGGATTTCAGATCACAGCTCAGAGGTGTAAAGAAGTTGGAAGTTGTCAGCCCCATAAGTAAAACAAAAAGAATCTGGACAAGCTGAAAATCAATGACTTTTGTTGGTCCCACCAGAGAATTGAGTTTGTAGGACAAACTACCATTAGGAATCTGGAAAGACAGTAAAAATCAGAAAGACAGAGATGAAATACCTATAACTGCAATGGAGGCCCACTGGAGTAATAAATTGGCAATATTAAGTATATTTAAGTATAATTTTAACTAATTGATTGAGGTCAACTGTGAACTAGCATGGCAGTGAGAAACTCCTGGGACCACAGTCACAGGGGGGAACTCAACATATTAATAGCTTTCCCCTTGGGAACTGCAAAGGGTTTTCACAGTGAAGAGCCCCAAAATATGTCATCTTGACCATGGCAGGTAGAAGAAAAGAATAATTCTTCTGAAACACCCCTGGAGAGTTCTCCATAAAAGAAGCCTCCTCCAACAGAGAAAGACTTTCCAGAGTCTTGTCCCAGAGCTGAGGGGAAGAGCATTTCTCTTATTCCAGCTCCTTATAACATTCTTGACTTACGTGGGGGTAGGAGGAGAGCTACGCAGGAAAAATCACTTGTGAAGGCCACAGACCAGAGACTCAGGTCCACCAAGTAACTCCCCCCTGATACCTTGTTTACCCCGGAGCCCTGACACAAGGGACTCTGTCTGAGGAGTAGGACCTAGGACAGCCAACGGGAGGGGGTAAAAACAAGGACAGTAGACATTAGACAGCTCTGACACCCAAAGCTACAACAATCACTAAATGAAAGACAATTCCCAGATCAACACAAATCCTCACCCCAGAGGCCTATTTAACTCAGCCCAATGCAACATCAACAACAAGAACAAAATTACAAGACACCAAAAGCCAGCAAAAACATAGTATTAAGAGACAAAGCAAGTATAAAAACCACACTCTGAAATGGCAAAGAGGTTGAAAATACCAGTCAATGGGTGGGAGAGGGGTGGAGGGAATCAAGGGGAGGAAAAGGGAGGCATCTGTAATACTTTCAACAATAAAGATAAGCTAAAAAATAAAATAAGTATATAAAATAAAATAACTATGAACAATATGTTAAAGGTGCAATGGAAAAAATAGACCAGCTGTAAGAACAATCAGGTAAGCTAAGCAGAGCAATGGAAACTCTAAGAACAAAATAAAATATTAGTAATTTGAATCTAGCAATACATAAAAAGGATAATACATTTGAATGTCTAAAATCTCGTCCCAGCTTTTTTGGCTCAGTGGACAAAGCATCAGCCTGACAACTGAAGGGTCCTGGGTTCTATTCCCGTCAAGGGCACGTGCCTAAATTGTGGACTGATCCCCAGCGTGGATCATGCAGGAGGCAGCCGATCAATGATTCGCTCTCATAATTGAGATTTCTTTCTCTCTCTTCTCCCTTCTTCTCTGAAATCAATAAAAATAAAATAAGTAAAATCTAATATTCAGATAATTCCAAGTGCTGGCAGCACATTTGGATTATCCACTCATCTGGAATGTACTTTTATGTATGGTGTCAATTAGGGGTCAAGATACATTTGGAAAATAGATCCATCATCAATTATTGAAATTATCAAACTTTCCCTACTGTACTATAGTGTTACCTTTGTCATAATTCACATACTGGAACAAGTGTCTTTTTAGATTCTCTCTTCCTTTCTATTGATCATTTAATCTCTCTTGTGCCAAATCAGCTTCATAGATATTAATATTGATAGGGCCTAAGAACATAGTATAAATATTCCAGCTTTTTTCTTCACAGTCATGGCTACTTTTGGACATGCGATTTTTCATAAATATTTTGGATTTTTTATTTTTATTTGTAGTCCTCCTCCTACAAAGTACTCGGGATTTTGATTGGGATTATTTTGAACCTATTAATTAATTTGTGGAGAATTTGCATCTTTAAAATTGTCTTCCAATCTCTGGATATATTTTTTTTAATATATTTTATTGATTTTTTACAGAGAGGAAGGGAGAGGGATAGAGAGTTAGAAACATCCATGAGAGAGAAACATCGATCAGCTGCCTCCTGCACACCCCCTACTGGAGATGTGCCTACAACCAAGGTACATGCCCTTGACCGGAATCGAACCTGGGACCCTTCAGTCCACAGGCCGACGCTCTAGCCACTGGGCCAAACTGGTCAAGGCAGGATATATTTTTTCTTCCATTCAGTTAGATCTTTACTTTCCTTCACTAATGATTTATATGATTTGTCAATGTTCAGGTTTTGGTCATCTTGTATTGGATTTATGCCTAAGTATTTCATATTCACAAAATCTATTTTAAGTGCAATATTGTTATATTTTGTATTTTATTTCTTTGCTGCTGACGTAAATAAAATATGATTAAATTGTGTATGTTGACCTGGTATTCAAAAAGACTGATAAATTTATTAATTTTTCTAGAAGTTCATCCAGAGACACTTTTGAATTTTCCATGTAGACATGGCATAAGTGAGTAATGGAAGTTTTGTTTCTTTTCCAATTTTTATTATCCCTTTCATTTCCTGCCAATTGTACTTGCCAGAGCCTCTGGTACAATAATCAGTAGGAATGGTGAGAGTTAGCATCCTTGTTCTAGTCTATTACTATCAAATCAAAGTAAAATAAATGTTTACAAATGAAAGAACTTCATTTTGAAATGTGCTGAAAATAGAGACAAAATCTCTTAAAAGAAAAAGAAAAGCAAAAAAGCGGTACAGTTTAAAGTTCTTAAATATTCATAACTGTTTTTTTAGTTTATTAACTCATTTACTTAAAACAATCTTCTATGCATACAAAAATAATTATAGCTTATATAAAATTAAGTTTATGCCGAAACCGGTTTGGCTCAGTGGATAGAGCGTCGGCCTGCGGACTGAGGGGTCCCGGGTTCGATTCCGGTCAAGGGCATGTACCTGGGTTGCGGGCATATCCCCAGTGGGAGATGTGCAGGAGGCAGCTGGTCGGTGTTTCTCTCTCATCGATGTTTCTAGCTCTCTATCTCTCTCCCTTCCTCTCTGTAAAAAATCAATAAAATATATTTTTTTAAAAAAAATAAATAAATAAAATAAAATTAAGTTTATTACTAAAACACTAGATTGATATGTATCACATTTCAGACAATACAAAAATGTCAAGAAATAAGTAATGCCAAGAAATAAAACATATCCGTCCCTTCTCAAGTTGTCTACTTTTAATTTATTGACTTTACCAGTTGGTTTCTAACTATCAACAAGCACACTAATGCTTAGTTATAGCACAAATAGCAGTATGTCATTTATATCCAATACAATAGAGACATTGTGAAGAATAAATCCCAGAGCTTTGCAGGAATGGAAAATAAAAAAATAAAAAAAAGCTCGATGAATAATTCCACTCTACTTAACTGAGAAAATGATTCAACATCTACAAACAGGAAAACATATATATATATATCAATCTCTCCACATAACACAATTCTCCAAATTATTTCACTTGTGAAGAATAGACTTAGCAATCAAAGCACAATATATAGAAGAAAAATTGCATTGTTTAGAGAGTATATTAGCTACTCTGACTTCCAGAAAAGTAAAACAAAGATGATACACTGAAAAGCAATTCAGATGTAATTTGCTACTGGCTTCAGCTTTTACACTTCATCTCTACATAGTCTAATTCAGAATTTCATGCCCTCCCCCCACCACACACACACAGGAAGAGTTGGATTAGTCTTTAAAAGCATTTTATATGTTCTCTGAAACATTTTGTATGCCATACTACAAAGGTTTCAAAACACTAATATAAAGATATTCTTCTAATTTATTCCACTATTATTAAATTGAAATTTGCTGAAGAGCTACAGACAGGGAAAATATAGAAATGGATTCCTCACAAAAATGGAATCTGACCACTTGATATTAAATTGTCAGGTATATCAAAGGGTTCACTCAATATAAAATCATAAAGTGTGTTATATATGTATTCTGATGCCTTCTTTCCCCTACATTGTATTTGGTTTCTATTTCTGCCATTAAAAAGTATGACAAAGTTAGTAGCTGACACAACACCAATCTATTATCTCACAGTTCTGTAGGTCAAAAGTCCAATTCAGTTCTTAACAGGTTATAGTCAATGCATTGGCAGACTTACATTCCTTTCTGGAGGCCCTGGGGGAGATCCATTTCCAGGCTCATTTAGAATGTAGGCAGAACTCAGTTATTTGTGGTTGTAGGACCCATTTCCTTGCTATCAGTTGAAGATCATTCTAAACTTCTAGAGGTTGCTGCATTCCTTGTTTCATGGCCACTTACTTCCATCTCCAAACCAGCCAGCCATGGGGGTTGAGTCCTTCTTATACTCAGATCTCTCCTGACTCTTTTTCGATCCAACCCCTCTGACCCACTCTTCTACCTTCCTGTCCCACTTTTAGAGATTTATGTGGTTACCCTGATAATCCAGGATAATCTCTCCATTTTAAAACAATCTTCATCACATTTGCAAACACCCTTTTGCCATTTAATATAACATATTTTACAAGTTCTGGGATTAACATCTTTGAGGGCTGTTTCTTTGTCTCCCACACATCCATCTAGATTTTCTGTAATTTTATTAGATGTCCATTTCCTTCCTGTTTCAGAAAGCTAATCTATAGTTTTAAGTTCTCTTTTAAGGTACTGAGAAATACTAGCCTGCTACAGTAATAAAGAGATAACTTATAGATCACCTAAATCCTCCCACAAATGTTCAGACACTGAGTTTCCAGGTAGTAGAGGAGAACTATGCCTTCCTTATTTGCAGGATTGTATATGGACAAATTAGATAGTGGAATATCTCTATAATATCATGACACATGATTGCCTGAATATGACTTTGCACTACTAATATAGATTTGAACTGGAGGGTTTGAAGAAGAAAGCAAATATGATAGATTTCAGTTATTTACAATGCATGGTTTTAAACCTTCCCCGGATACATTATTTGAATAATGTATAAAAATGAAAAATTCTGGCTTCATCCAAAGCCTATAAAATCAGGATTTCTGAGAATGGTCAAGAGATTTTTATTTTAGGAAGCACCTTATGGGTCCCTTACGTATTAAAGTTTTCAACCTTACATGTGAAGGTTTGCTCAATTTGGCCACCGAAATAGCATATGGAATGTGGGCAGATTTGTCCCAAATCATTTACTAAGTAAGTACTATCTTGTTAACTGTAAAGATATAAATTACTAGATATAAAATCCAGGCTTTTGGCTTAAAAATAATGTTAATTGCAGAAAACTTAGCATATAGGAGATCCTTGACAAATGTTAATTCTTTTCTGCAATTGTAATGGGGCTGTATGAGCTAAAATGAAGACAATAACCAGAAAAAGCATAGCAAATAGGTCCTGAGGAACAAGTCCTTCAACATTACACCCTTAGTTATGAATGCAGGGAGGAATGACACAGAATCTCAGGACCAGTAACAAGTGGGAGGCGAAAACAAGTGAAGAAAGTCTCAACTAGTTAAACTACAAAGGGAGATGTAAGAACAAATCAAAATCAGGCAAAATGACTTAAAAATTTATATGTAGGTTTTGAAAAATGGTAACTATTATGTTACCACAAGAAAAAATATATACTCAAGCCATGTAACTGTTATAGCCGATTAAAAGTGCTAAGGCAAATACAGTTTACTTGCTTTACATTAGAAACAGAATCATGCTATGAATAATTGGTAAATGCACTTTCCCAAACCCCATTGCCCTGAGCTCTGAGTATAAAAGTAGGGGCCTTGTGTATGAGAAAGATTTGGAATTCCTCACAGCTCTACTTTACCATTAGGATGTGAGTGATGGAAAGGAGGAACAGGTCAATAAGTCTGCCTAGATACCATTTGTCTCAGAATAACAATGATATACTGTATAGCTCTACAGGGTTGAAATCATTCTGGTTAAAATAAGTGGTGGGGGGAGGTTTTTAGAGAAGACATGTGTTTTGACAAATTCCTATTTAATGGCCTTGCCCACAGATAACCAAGGATGCTCTCATTGCTAAATACTCTCCTGTGAAAACCACAGAAGAATGAGTATTGCTGACACCAGGTGTCCACCTGGAGAGACAAGACCATGCGGAGGGATCCCAAGCTCTCTCACCGAACAGACACGCCCACCAAAAGTCGTCTCCAGTAAGAGATACACATCACACTGTATCTAGAATGGCTCTCAGCGTTCTGAAAAGGTCCCACACTTTCAACCTCATTATGGGAAACGGGACACAATGGTTTAGTCTTTGCCTCCCCTTCCCACAACCACTTTGACTCCTAAGCGGATATTTCTTACCACTACCTTCGCACAGGCATTAGCTCCATTGAGGTGGAAACACTAACACATGCAATTGGGCTCTTCTTGGACACATTTAACTGCTTTGCCTCTCTTCATTACCCAAGTGTAAGGAAGTGTCTCTAGGCCAAGAAAACAGAAAAATTAACCGAGTAAAATGTGCATTGAGAGAGGAGGAAGACTTATGGTGACAGTGAAGCAGTGGGACAGACAGACAACAGGTCAAAACAGAGGGTGGAAGATGTAATTTACAGCAGAACAAACATCTATAGACCACATGGCTTTGGCCTTTAGGTTTTCTCCAACTGTGACAGCTCAAACAGCAGGTCAGAAATGACAATGAAACAATATTGGGGAAAAAACATACTGAAGTAGCCTGAAACAGATTATAATTGAAAAAGTGGTAGTAATTCTATGTATTTAATTAGTATTTTAATCCACTGATATACGCATTCCTTGAATACATGTTTTTATTTGACTTTTCTTAAGAATTTATTTCTTTAGTTGGAGATATGAGTCAGCACTGTCATCCTTTCTGGCTTAATAATGAAAATTTTTAAGATATGAATGGTTGTACTTTGAATTATATCAGTTCACATAGGTAAAGTTTTATTGTAATTACCTCACAAATATTAAAATTACATTTCTGATATCTAATCTCCATAAGCAGTTATAAAATTTGACTACAGATTAACTTAACAAAAAAGACGATCTCAATCATTCCAAAGAGCTGACACAGTGTTTTTCTCTGGATTTATTCTCTGCACAGGGAAGTAAAACATTAAATTGATTAATTAAAAAAATTAGAAAATAAACCAACTTTCCAATTTTTTTAAATAAAGTGAATAATGAAGATTAAACACCATACAGAACTAGTTATAGGAAGTGGAGAATTCATGCTTAGAAGGCAATATAGAATTTTAAACAATCACACTAGGAAATAAATAATTATTTGAATAAATTCAGAATTTCAAAAACAAAGTAAGACCAACCAAATCCAAGGATAATTGAAACAAGCAACTAATTTTTTAAAAATAGGGGAAAAGTTCACTAGATAATTATATCCTTGAAAGGTTTCTTTGAAAAATATATATTGTAATTTTCCTGTCATAGCTATTTTAGAATTTTGCAATTAAATAACTTATTTTAAGAAAATACAAGATTAATACAAAAATATTCCTACCAGTTTCTTTGTTAAATGAATGTTTAACTTTCTTTGTTAAAATGTAATATTTGTTCTGACTAAGATTAGTCTTTTAAATGAACAAGCTTTGAATTTTTTCTAAATTAAAAACAGTTACTGAACATTCAGGTGAGAGAACTACCACTGCTGTAACTGGTGCTTCAGGCTGCCCCTTGATGGTTCTCACTTTGGTAATGCCTCACTGGACTTGGTTATTTTCCACAGCCAGCTTTCATACTAGGCAACAGAAAACGGATGCTGTGAGTCCAATCCAGTTTGATTTTGGTTTTAAAGTATCAGTATAAGTGTTTCGTGAAAAGAACTATATCATTGTAGGATGGAAATTTTGCGACCTCCCACAAGTAAAAAGAAAACAAAATATAAGAACTGTTTCACTTTCAGTTGAAGATAATCTATCTATCTTATTTCTTCCCTTTATTCAAAGATAATCACCAGTTATTACATTTAGTGCACTGTGCTAGGTATCTATATAATAAAGAGGTAATATGCAAATTGATCCTAACAGCATCACAGTAACGACCAATTTGCATATTAACATGCCAGCAGGAGGCTGCGCGCACAACAGGAGGGTTTTCTGTGCCTGGGCGCCTGCAGTGGCGGGAGTCAGGCCTGTGTCCCAGGCACCCAAGTGCTGGAAGTCAGGTCTGGGTGCCAGGCGTCCGTAACAGCAGGAGTCAGGCCTCTGTCCTGGGCGCCCGTGGCACAGCGGCAGGCAGTAAGTCAGGCCTGTGTCCCAGGCATCCACAGCAGGGGGAGTCAGGCCTGGGTCCATCACTAGTTAGAAGGCATCTCTGGGTGAGGACCATCACCTCAGACCTCAAGGTGGTCACCTGGCCTGGCCTGGCCGCTTCTCGGAGGCAGCCCCTTTCCTCCATGTTCACTGCAGAGGACAGACAGGGATTCCTAAGAGGCTGGGGCCATGGTGCCCCATCCCTTCCTTACTCCCCTGGCCTCCTTCACCTGTGGCCCCCCAAAGAAGGGTATATATGAGAGCCCTTCCCCTGCTACCTCTCACACTGTCTCCCCGCATCCCTCAGCACACAGGCATATCGGCTTTCAAGCTTGCCCTACTCACTTCCTCTCACCCCCTTCCAGGACCTCTGCTCTGGATGGGGCCTTTGGAATCCAGGGCTCTGGGGTTTTACAACAGAGCTGGGGTGGGAAAGGGTAAACGGCACCAAAGATGGCTGATATGGCACCCACCTCTGCCTCAGCTTGACCAATCAGTTCAGCCTCAGAATGTGGCACTCAGAGGGGATCCCTACTTCCCCAGCAATGGCTCTAGGGCCTTAGCCCCAGTGCCAACCTCCTCTCCCCCTTGGACCTCCCCACAGCTGGTGCTTGCTGCAGCTCCATGTGCCTTACTTAACCACCCCTTCCTTCCCTGTTCCTACAAAGGAGGCTGCATCTTTGTATGTTACAATCATATAAACTTTGTAACATTTTGGGGAAAAAACAAAACAAAAAAACAATGACCAAGAGAATGCCACAGTCAATGTGTCTGGAGTCTGGCTCAGGAGAACGGAGAGAAGGGAGATTTCCATAAGCTGGCCGATGCCAACATATTTCTGAGTGACTGCCTGGAGTGTGACCACAGAGGAAGGAGGCCAAGTTTTTCAGCAAAACACCAAGGACTTCTGTGTTCTGAACCTTTGCTTTGGTTTTCAGAATTCCCCGCTCCCCATCTGTTGGCTCCCTCCCTCTGAGGTGTGCCGTCATCGTTACATGGGTGCAACTGAAATATTGTATCTCGAGAGGATTGCCCCAATGTACATATTCTTTTATCCGACAATGAAAAAATCCCAAAGAATAAGAATGGAGACAGACTACTGTACTTTAGGCTTAAAAACACCCTATTAGTGTCCTGCGAAGAGCTGAGACTTGGTTCTGTCCAAGCACCTCAGAGAGATTGGATAAGGAAATGGCCTGGTTTGGCCCTGACTTTATCCACTTGTTACTCTTGAAGGTGTCTTTGCCACAATGTGGACAAACTGCCACCTTTTGGAATAGGGGCTCATATGAAAGTCTGCATTCCCACCGCCATGCTCTTTTACATTCAGGGATTGAGCTGAACTCACTTTGGGGGAGGCCTGGCAAGGGTGACAGGTGTCACAGATAGAAGGATAGAGAATGGAGAGGCGGACACCCTGCTCAGTCCCTGCCTGGGTGGGGTCAGGCAGATGAAGGCCAGCCAGCCTGCCCCACAATTGGATGAGATAGTGTCCTCTATGCCCACCTCTCATCCTGTGGGCCCAGCCACTCCCCTCAGCTCTGGGCAGCCCTCTGCATTCCATGACAGCAAGGCCTGCCCTCACATGCTACTTGCCCTACATGAGAAGGAAGAGAGCAGTTGGCCCACAGACAACTACACAGAAAGATAGGGCTCACGGCTGGCAAGTCCAGTGGCAGGGCAGGAGCCTCTCCTGCCTATGTGACAGCGCTAAGAAGCAGTGAGCCAAATGGTAAGGAGCAGCGAGCAGGTGGGCGGTAAGGAACGAGGGGTCCCAGACTGTGAGAAGGATTTCCAACTGTTGACTTAGGCAGGCAGACATCCCCTGAGGGGTCCCAGACTGCGAGAGGGTGCAGGCTGGGCTGAGGAGACCCCCCCTCCAGTGCACAAATTTTGTGCACCGGGCCTCTAGTCTTCTACACTAATAAAAGAGAAACAAGGTAATTGGCGTACGACTGCTACCCTTCCCATTGGCTAATCCCCGTCACTCACAGAGTAGGGCCGAGATATGCAAATTAACTGGCAGCCAAGATGGCGGCCGGCAGCCAGGCAGCTGATGCGAACAGGGAGGCTTGCTTGCTTCAGTGAAGGAGGACTCCAACGTTCCCCGCCTGACTTGCCAGCATCTCAGCTGCAACTCTCAGCAACTATGTTGCGAATAAAGAAGCTAAAAAAAACCCAGAAACCTGCTTTACTCAGCGGATCTTCAGCCAACTGGACCGCAACATTGTATCAAATACAGACAGTAAACAAAGGCCAGAAACCTGTTTTCAGCAGCCGAGGCCTCAGAGCTAAAGCGGGCCCAGAATAAAAAAAAGAAAAAGAAAGAAAAAACGGAGTGGTTGGGAGCTTCAGTCCAGCCTGAAAACAGCCCTCAACCCCTCACCCAGACTGGCCAGGCACCCCAGTGGGGACCCCCACCCTGATCCAGGACACCCTTCAGGGCAAACCAGCCAGTCCCATCCGTGCACCAGGCCTCTATGCTATATAGTAAAAGGGTAATATGCCTCCCAGCACTGGGATCAGCGGAGCCGCGAGGTCTCTCGGCACCAGGATCAGCATGACACGGGGCAGCACCCAAACCCCCTGATTGCCCAGCAGCTCTGTGTGTGACAGGGTGCGGCGCCCCAACCCCTCCACCCCCCACGGGCTCTGCTCTGTGTGTGACGGGGTAGAGCCATAACCTCCGCATTGGCCCTGCCCTGAGTGTGACAGTGGCGGTGCCCTAACCACCTGATTGGCCCTGCTCTGTGGGTGATAGAGGGCGGCGCCCCAAACCCCCCCTCCCACGGGCCCTGCTCTGTGTGTGATGGGGTAGAGCCATAACCTCCCCATCTGCTCTGCCCTGAGTGTGACAGTGACAGTGCCCCAACCCCCTGATCGGCCCTGCTCTGTGGGTGATAGAGGGCAGCGCCCCAACCCCTGATCCACCCTGCCCTGAGTGTGACAGGGGGCGGTGCCCCAACTCCCCTATCGGCCCTACTCTGTGAGTGATGGGGGGAGCTCCTCAACCCCTTGATCGGCCCTGCTCTGTGCATGACAGGGAGGAGCTCCCCAAACCCCTGATTGACCCTGCTCTGTGCATGACAAGGTATGGAGCCCCAATCCCCCTGATGGGCCCTGCTCTGTGCGTGACAGGGGGTGGCGCCACAACCTCCCCATCGACCCTGCCTTGAGTGTGACAGGGGGCGGTGCCCCAACCCCCCAATCGGCCCTACCCTGAGCGTCTGAGGGTGGCATCACAACCTCCCAATCTGCCTTGCTCTGTGCATGACAGGGGAAGGCGCCCCAACTCCCCAATCAGCCCTGCTCTGAGCCCAACCAGGGGCTGCACCTAGGGATTGGGCCTGCCATCTGCCACCCGGGAGCAGGCCTAAGCCAGCAGGTAGTTATCTCCCGAGGGGTCCCAGACTGCAAGAGGGCACAGGCCGGTCTGAGGGACCCCCCTCCCCCCGAGTGCACAAATTTTTGTGCACCGGGCCTCTAGTCCTATATAATAAAAGGCTAATATGCTAATAAGACTGAACAGCAGAATGACAATCTGGACAAAGCCGGGGCTGTGAGGGCTGAGCCCCTTGCACGAATTTCATGCATTGGGACTCTAGTAGTGAATAAAAGATCTGTTCTTATAGCATTTACAGTCATGGAGTACATTACCTATTACATAATTTGTACTATCCACAGAGGCACTTCAGAATAATTCACTTTAATGGAGGACTGAATCCAAATAACTGCAATTATAACCTGATTCATCGCAGAACAGACTGTCAGTTGTTTGAGTCTTTGATTTCACTCTTCTTCCCCCTTCCACACCCTTATTAAAGCATGAGTAGCTCAAAAACTTGAATTTATTCTTTTCTTCCCTTCTCTTATTCCACAAAGTTAATCCAACAATAAGTCTTTCCAATTCTATCTCCAAAAACACATGTTAGTGTTATTTTACAGCCATTGGCAAAATTATTATCCAACTCATCAAATTCTTTCTTCTAAACTACTGGAGTTTTCCTATTTCTACTTAAAATTCACTTAACATAAAACAGCCAGTTAGCCCGGCCAGTGTGGCTCAGTAATTGAGTGTTGACCATGAATCAAGAGATCACCAGTTCGATTCCCAGTTAGGGCACATGCCTGGGTTGCAGGCTCAATCTCCAGTAGGGGGCATGCAGGAGGCAGTGGATCGATCATATTTCTCTCTCAATGAGGTTCCTTTCTCTCTATACCTCTCCCTTCCTCTCTCTCTCTAAAAACCAATGAAAGCATATTTTTATAAAACATATAAAACCAGCCACAGCCATATATTTGAAATACATATCAGGTCAAGCCAATTCTATATCTAAAAATCTCTAGTTGCAATTAAAGAGTGAATGCAACATGTTAATCATGGTGCACGAAGATCGTCATGAGTTAGTTCTGCCCAACTTTCCAGACTCACATCGCCTGCCTCTGGCTCATTCTGCAGCAGCCAATGCCTTTTGTTTTAATCCCCTGGGATATTTTATGTGATGTTTTTACTCTGCTAGGAAATTTCTTATCCTACTACCCTGGATTTTTGTTTTTTCTTATTTGCTTCTTCTCATGCTTCAGATCTCAGCACAAAACCTCATAGGTGTTTATGACCTGGGGTCAGAGAAAAGCATCACAGACTATGTTTACCTTGAAAAACAAAAAGAAATTGGATAGAGAAAGCATAATGAAAGGATAATTCGGTTGTATTTCAAAAAGAGACTCCCAAGAACAAAGCCCTATTAAAAAGGGTAAGCATAGCATAGGCATGGCCACAGTAAGATACAGATATGATTACAAATTTAAAGCTGGCCAGTAGCCAGATTATCAGTTGTGTGCACAATATTTAGTGGATAAAAATAATAATTATTTAACTCATAATTCTATGTGTTGGGAATTGGAACTTGGATTGGGAGTTGTCCTGGTCTGTGTTAGGAGTGGCTGACTTCTACTTGGTTTGGGTATGTGTCTAGGGTCAGGTTCCTGTCACCTGGGGCTGGTTGGCCTCCTCTAGGACATGTAGGTACTTCTCTATGTGGAATCTAATCTTAACAGTAGGAGTGGCTGTAGTTGGTCAGAGTGGCTCAGCAAGATTGCAAGGAAACAAGTGAAGCAAAGGCTTGGAACTGGCATGATATCACTTCTGATGAATTTTATCTGCCAACAGAAGTCACAAGGCCCATCCAGAGTCAGTGGGTAAGAAATCAAACTCCATTCACTGATGGGAAGAATTGTAGTCACCTGGTAACAAGGCAAAGGTATAATATAAGGAAGGGAATAACTGGGGCCATTTTCAAATCTGTAACTGGATTCAAAATCAGAAGGAAAAAATATAATGAAATAGAAATAGGGTGTTATTTACCAAGCCCTCACCTACTCTAATATCTATGTGTCTTGGTTAGAACTTTTCTAGTTTTAAGAAATTTGAATTGAGTAATATAAATTAAAATGAGAAGTGCCTTAAATAGTATCTCAAAGATTCCAGAGACAAGATGTAACTGTTCTTATTCTGGTTTATTTTATGGAGCTTCATAGAAATAAATATAGTGGCTTCAGTAAGTACTCTACTTTGTCCTCTTTAGTACATTTTCATAGGTATTACCTGCTAGTAGCAGTATAATTTTTAAAACATATCCTCCCTCTTTGACTTCACAGATTTTAGGCCTCATTTTGTAAGTATAACTGCCACAAGTATTTAAAGAAAACATTGTCTGAAAGAGCATCCAGCTCTTCCATTACTTAACTCAAAAATTTTTATTTCAATTCAACTGTTTCCTGAAGCATGAATTCAACTAAAATTAGTGAATACTACATACAATTCTTCAGTGCTTTTGTGTATACATGGACAATATTTTACTTCGTTTAACTTGGATGATATCCTGGCTATGTAAAGAATTTTAAACATATCCATTTGCCTTTAAAACTCTGAAAAGATTTTCATTACCTTCTGGCATCTGGAGTTATGCGAACTCTGGGTCCAGTCTCACTTTTACACCAGCTTTAGGGACTGTCTTTGTTCTGCCCAGATAACTAACTGTTAAGATACAGAATTATTTTTTTCTAGAAGTTGAGGTGTGTGGTTTTTTAATATTAGTAACTCAATCCATTGGGAAAGTGAACAATATAACTGTGGGCTTCATCTTAAATTTATGATTAATTTTCACTACATTTTCTTCAATTGAATAGTTGTTACACAGAATGCTTATTGAATCTATGTTTAATTTTTTATCACTTCTATTGCTTTATTTTATTCCAGTGTGTTCCACACATGCATTTACTCACTTTTCATGCTTTTCCCTACATATTGATTCATTTTTCTAAAAGCACAGATCTTATATATTGCTTTTTAGAAATCATTTTATATTTCCAAAATGATTTTACTTTTTCTGTTCTCAAGTCATCCCTTTCATGCCTTGTAGTTTTAGATCATTTTCTTATAAAGTTTTATGTGAAAAGAAATTCTTTTTCTTGCACTTTGTTTTTTAAATTCCAACTCTGACTCCTACTCATTTTTTTTTTATTTTCTACAGCCCATGGTTTGATTAATAAAAAAAAATATTTAACTATTATTAGCATATTTATTTTCTACATACATTACAGAAACAAGAGCCCAATAATTTGTTTCTAAAGGTTCTTAAAACTCCTGAGACTTCCTGGGAGCATTCTGCTTCTTAGCACTGTCTTTATATTAACCTCCTTAGGCCTACCTTTACAATAACCTAAGGTAATGCACTTTTCATATCTTTAATGTCCCTAGACAATCCATTCACACATTCCTATTTGAATGAATGGGGTCTGTTCTACTCTAAGCAATAGTCATATAATCCAAATACCTAATCTTGTAGTACCCAAGCCTTATTTAATTCCTCGCCAAGATTTGGTTAAAGTGCCCCTGGGACTGCTGTTGGATAAGAGAATGAAAAAATGTTGTGGCTTATAATTTCTTCTATTAATAAAATGGGTGTATCTCTAATTGCATCTGTTATGTAAAATTTTTTGCATGTTAAATAAGGTTCTGCTTAGTTAAAAAATTTCAAAGTTTGAATAATACTCATGCATAATAATACTCAGAGAAATATGTTAGCAAATGATGTAAAGTTCATATAAACTCCAATAAACACTGAACATATGCGAGGAGTTCTTTGAGGGGAATGTCTCAACCAAAGGCATTATGGCAAAGGGAAATTTAAATAAACTAGACAGACAGCTATGGGATATTTATAGAACAATGATACCTGTGTAATTACACCCATTAGGAAAATGTTTAGACTTTGCTAGTAATATAAAAGATAGGTCATACAAGGACTAGAAATTTGGTAAGAATGAAGAAACATCCTTACTTTTTCACATATTGTTTCTTATTTTCCATATTATCCAGCTTATTTTCTCTAAGACATTCAAAAGTGTATACTAGTTTTCTTTTTCATTTTAGTATGATTTAACTTATGTATACATATTTTTCTTATATATTAATTTTTGTTAATGTATATACTCAAAGATAAAAACAGCAACTTTAGATTTCATTGAATATCCTTTGAAATGTACATGTTTCAACTCCTTTTACTTAAATTTTTATATCTAGAATATAATTTTTAATTTAGAAAGTTATCAAGCAGCACTAGAACAATTCCCCATGTTCAGAAAGATGACTAAAATACTGCTATGTCGATGAAAAAGTGAAGGCACTGAAAAAGCAACCTCTTTATTTGATAAGCAGATGCTGGTAGTTGGGGGAAAAATATGAGTTTCCAAACTTACCAAAGATTTTTAAGGGTTTTTGATGCTTATTTATTATGATTCTATTTCTTGTTAAGCATTTGCTGATGTCTAGGAAACAGTGCTTTGTCATAGTTTAATGTTTAGCTATTTCACAGAAGTCAAAGTCATTCCCAAGAATGTTAAATTGCCAAGGATCGTCCGGTCCCTGATTAGTATGAAAAAGACAGTCATATGAGATAGTATGTAGCTATTCTTTTTTTCTCTGCAGGTATAGCCCTGATGAAGGTGCTATTAAACACCATACTGCACTGATGATATGATTAAAAACAACAAAGACATTTTGACCATCTCAGCAGTTACTTAGACCTGGCAATGGTGAGCCGAAGTTCTTTCTTTATGTAAATATGTTCTTTTTAAAACATATCTTCAGGCTCTTAAACTTTGAATCACCTCACAACACCTTTTAAGCATAATGAGGCCTACCAGAAAAGAGAGTTATTAAACTTGAAATGATCAAGTCAGAAATACCCAAGAGCAGTCTTTGAAAAATTATATTAAAGAATAGGAGACCCTGAACTACTATAAAAATATAAAAATTTCTAATCAATAAGACACTAATTGAATACAGTAGATATTTTGCCACATCAGATGAAAGTATATGTAAACATGTGGGGAATCTGTATTGGGTTAGGTATATTACATATCAATATAAAATCAGAGGCATATAATATACATTATATCTAATATATACTTATACATCAGCAACCTCCCCTGCTTATAACATATTTTTAAATATTCATATTAGGTATTTATAATGCATGTTGAAAATCCAAAATTCTATTTCCCATGAAATCAATTCTTTATTTTCTCCAAATACAAATATAAATTAAGAAATTATTATGTAATGCATAAGCAACTATTGTTAAATCAGTCTTTTTAGCATGAACAGTTTCTCAGAATGCCCTCTACTTTCTTGCTGCACCTGAAATTTAAATCTCCCCCGAGGTTGCTGCTTTACCAGCAGCCTTTACAGTTTTTCTATATTTTCCTCACACTCCTCATACACCTTTACTTGATAGTGAATGTGTGACTCCCTTGATCTGTATTGCTTCTTCTAGAACTTTCCCCCCCTCTCCTTGAAATCCATCAGCTTTGGCTCCCATATCAGGAGACCACCCTTCATGTTACAGTGATCACTGAGCCAGGGTCACCTTCCCTTTGTCTTTGATCATTATGTCCTCGCACACTGGGTATCACTGTAATACAACTTTTTTTATTAAATGATTACCTCAGTATACATTTTTGTGTGATCTTCCCAAATCCTGGCATGTAGTTATTCAGCCTCAGTCATCCTTCACGAGTCATTTCCATACCTTATTCCTTGTCATTACCTTCAACTTCGAAACAATTGTAACCCAACTACTGAAATCTTCCTCAAAGTGCCTTTCCATGGAGAAATAGAGGATTAAAGAATATTTCACAAGCTCTCGATGTCAATAATTAACCCAAATCCATGCATTTGCTTTTCTTCTCTTCCTGTTAATAATTTGTGAGCACCCCATTAAAAACAAACCACTCCACTTATGTATCTTGACTTTTTTTCCTCACATTGTCAAGCATCCTTCTTGGCAATTATCATCACTATCTCCATCTTTAAGCTATCTTTCCTTTAAGCCAACACACATAATGTGTCCCTAAAAAGTAAAACAATAACCTTAATCTCCTCTTCCCTTTAAGATACCACCGTATTTTTTCTGTTCCCCCTTCCAGAAAAACTTCTCAGAAATTATTTCTGTCCACTGTTTACAATTTATCTCCATTATTTCCTAATCTCCATATCTTGAAATCCAGTGGTCAACCCTCAATTCTCACTTAAGTGACTGTTCAGCAACTTAAGGTATAGTTGAAACACTTTTTTCTTTGAATATTGTTTATCTTGGTATTCAACAAACCACATTTTCTGGTATGTTTTTAGTATTATAAATGATTACTAGAAAAAGTTATTTAGATTACAAGGAGGTCAATTAAAAATAGGCTTACTGTGAAGTAGAATTCTTGATCCATCAAGGATTTTACTGGTTGATGACACTAGTGCCTTATTAAGTATAATTTCACTTCAAAATATATTCTATTTTTTTCAAATCCTTAACACACTTCTTACACATAGTTATAATTTGGTAAATTTTGGCCCACATGTAGAATGAAGGTTAAGTTTGTAAAGAAGTATGGACATTGAACATAGTTTTTATGAGTAAAAATTTGAAAGAAATTTGGTGAAAAAATAAAGTTTGGGATGATAGATTATCTTAAAAAGAAGGAAACAGGTGGTTAAGTAAATCATTATCCAAACAATTGTACTACCCAGTAGGAACTGTTAAACTCCTGATTCACTTGCACAGTAGAAGGTGAGAGGAAAGAATTGGACTGAGGAAGAGAGGAGAGTCCAGCAGGCCAATCTGAATGCATGGATACTTTAATCTGGGTGTTCCAAACTGCCTCCGGCTGAACCCGTATTTAGTAGATATGTCAGAGAAAAGGGGTCTTTTTATATCAATAAGTTATTTCCCTTTGTTCAGGATGATTTTCTTCAGTTCAACTCTAGATAAACCACATTATGTCTGCTGTTGACAGCTGATAACCTGGAAAATGGGATGACTTCTAGGAATAAGAAAACATTGCCTAAGTATAAATTATACATGGATTATCATCATGAACTGCTTACTCTGCTTTTAGGGATAAAAATATACTCTATAGCCTGACCTGTGTGTCTCAGTGATTGAGCGTAGACCTATGAACCAGGAGGTCGAGGTTTGATTCCTGGTCAGGGCACAAGCCCAGGCTATGGGCTTGATCCCCAGTAGAGGTTGTACAGGAGTCAGATGATAGATGATTCTCTCTCATCATTGATGTTTCTATCTCTTTCTCCCTCTCTTCCTCTCTGAAATCAATAAAAATATATATTTTTAAAAATTACTCTTTAGAAATCCAGTGGCATTTTTTCTATTATCATATACTGACATTGCCTTTTATTGTTTGTAATGACGTTTTCAAATTCCATAATACTATATGACAATTCTCAAATTATCAATCCAAAAGTGACTACATTTATAATAAATTATTGATATGACACCAAGCACATCTACCTTCTTAGTGACACTGTACATGCCTGGGTTGCTTTCTCTCCACACAGCTGGTCTTTGATAGACTTGATCAGGTTCTGAGACTTGATCATGTTCATCCCCACTGCACATTTCCAGGCTACAGTATCCCCTGGATGGGCTGTTTCAAATGGAAACTCACCTCCAGAGTAAAATTAATTCATTCAAATTTTCAAGTATTTATTAAGTGCCTCTGTTCTAGTTTGGTAACCAATGATATATGAAACAAAATTCTAAGTTCTAGTTTCTTGGATAGTATATTCTAAACTAGAGGCCCGATTCATGAAACTCATGCACTTGGGGGCAGGGGGGTCCCTCAGCTTGGCCTGTGCCCTCTGGCAGCCTGGGCCCCTTCGGGGGATGTCCACCTGCCAGCTTAGGCCCGCTCCCACAAGCCACAGTTGGAAACCCTTAGCACTGCCGAGGAGGCAGGAGAGGCTCCCGCCACCACCACTGTTCTCGCAGCCATCAGTCTGGCTTATGGCTGAGTGGAGCTCCCCCAGTGGGAGTGTACTGACCACCAGGGGGCAGCTCTTGCCCCCTGGTGGTCAGTGCACATCATAGCAACCAGTCGCTCTAGGTCATTCTGCCATTAGGGTCCATTTGCATATTACCCTTTTATTATATAGGATAACTTCCAAAATATGGTAATATTTAACCAAAGGTAATATCTAGCTTTTAAAAGAATTACTATTTTTAAAGGATGAATTGAGATAAACAAAAATATAGTGGAATTAGAAATATATATACAGAATATATATTTAAATACATAAAGAATCACTTTAAGTTATATGATGGGGCAATAATGCACTATCTTTTCATGAGAGTTCGAGGAGGAATATCTTATTCTGAAGAAATGAATTAGCAGTAGAAACTCCTAAAAAAGAAGCAGACTCATTGGACATGTCAAACATTAAAAAAAAAATCTGCAGTCAGCTGACCAGCCAGGCAAGGATTGCTTCAGTTTGGTTCCTTTCCTGGTATGAATTCACATGTATTTACATCAAAAGAGCCTCATGAGTTCTCTCTCAGTCTACTGCCTCAAATTTAGTTAAAAATCTTACACACATGGCTCTTTTAGTACCCCACTCATATAGCATTAAAGGTAACAAAAAAGTAAATAAAAACTTGAAACTTTAACAAACTCACAGTTCAAGAGCCCAAGAGGAGATGAGAGCTACAAACATGTGAACCTCACATCTACCCTACATGGTCCCCAAGATCCCTGGATTAGGCAAACTATAACATAGGTAACACTATGACTATGACATATCATAAAGAGGCTAAATTATATTCTCAAAACTGTTTCAAAGGAATGCAGAAATATTATGTACAAAAGTATGAGAAATTATTAAATGAAGTTAGAAAAAATGTTTAAACAACATGAATTAGAAGGTGGGGACCCGATTAAGTGAGAAATTTTTGTTAATGGAAGCTTATTTTTTAAAGACTTTATCTAAAGTGGAGTTAAGCAAAGGATCAAGGAGTCCAGCTCTTTTTATTCATAGCAGGAAACAGCTCCTCTGTGCTTAATAAGTAAGTGTATGACAGCTGTGGCAGGAGCTCATTATGACTGTATCACCGCTAGGAACTTCAATTATTACTGTCACTATACTTTAAATTCAAAAGGACATTTTGATTCATGTTGCTCTAAACTTTTTTTCTCAATATAAAAATGGATTTAGGGGATAATTCTATTCTGTTTCCAATGAAAGGAATTTGCTTTGAAATGTACAGATAAATACAATGAAATGTCAACATGATTAACTGTCTGGGGCATAAAATTTGCTTCTGTGAAATTATTTTTTTCTAAGATTATATTTTTTATGTAATCCCCTCCCTAAGAATGTGTTGAGGGGAACTATGTACAAGGCAAGTTTATTATTTGTTGGCACCGTGGAAGGATGGGTGCATAACAATATCTTATTCCAGTCCTAAAAGAGTTTTTATCCCTTAAAGAGAGATAAAACATGGACCCAAGTAGCTATAATATGAGGTAGGAACTGAAATTAAGATGTGTGTTGGAAATCTATATATATAAAAGGCTAATATGCAAAGTGTCCTCATGGGAGTTCGACCAGGAGACTGGTCATTCTATTGCTCTCTATGATGTGCGCTGACCACCAGGGGGCAGCATGGAATGAAGGCCCCGGCAGGGCCTAGGGACCTACCCATGCACAAATTTTGTGCACCAGGTCTCTAGTAATATATAATATTCTTTGTGATCTCACAACCCCACTACTTCCTGAAGTGACACTGCAACCTAACCAGGGTGTTACAAAATGGAATGGAGGAGACCAAGCAAGATCATAAACTTTAGTATTACTGGCTAAGCCTTAAGGACAAACACATTTCTAATTTCTGATCCTGGTGTATACAACTGGACCAATGAGACACCAAGGAGTTCTCTAGCTCTTTCAGTAAGTACCTAACAGTCATGGAAAAGCTAACTCTTTCTAGAGCAGTAGTTCTTTTTTATTGAATTGACTGGGGTGACATTAATTTAAAAAAACATGAAGGTTTCAAGTTTACAACTCAACAAAATATCATCTGCACACTACATCATACGCCCATCACACAAAGCAAAGTCTCTTTCCATCCCCATTTATCTCCCCTTTGCCAACTTCTGCCTACTCCCTTTCCCCCTGGCTATCACCACTTTGTTGTCTGTGACAATGTGTTACATATATATATATATATTTTTTTTTTTTTGCTGAAATCCCTCCTCTCTGACAACTGTCAGTCTGTTCCATGTATCCATCCATGCCTGTTTCTAGTCTGTCCAGCAGTTTATTTTGTTCATTAGATTCCACAGTGAGAATCTAATGAGATTATATGTTATTTGTCTTCATCTAACTGGTTTATTTCAGTAGTTCTTAAACTTTAGTATCCTTCACAATCATCCAGAGAGCCTATTAAAATACAGGTTGATGGGCATGAAAATTTTCATTTCTAATAGGGGATTTTCTTAGTCCAGGGACCAGACATAGAGAACTAACTCTCAAAAGACTCACTGTGGAACTGGCCCAAATTTTGCCATAGCCAATTCAATTGAAAGCAGAGAGAAAAGAATATGCCCTTGTAAACTTCAGACCCAGGTACAGTCAGCCCAATTATGTACTCTATGCTTCAAAAATGTCAAACATCCTATTTTTATGTGCAATACCTGTATCAAAATATTTTGCCTTGAAAGTGTGTGTGTCTTGGTTAGGAATTTGGTGTTGGGAGTAGCTTTTAGTAACCTTGAAATCTTCATAAAGTGTAAAATAGATATCCACTATCAAGGTGAAAGATGTCTGATAGCTATGTGTGGAATCAAACAGATCAAAAATTAAACTTGATCTATTCTACATACTAATTGGGTCACTAGGGCACATGAGGGATTTTAATAGTTACAATTTTTTATTTATAGTGTACTGGATGGAATGGTGTACCCAAAAATCATGTCCACTTGGAGCCTGTGAATTTAACATTTAGAAATAGGGTCTTTGCAGATGCACTCAAGTTAAAATGAGATCATACTTGCAATATTGTGATTCATAAGAAATATAAGTATAGTTGGTCCTATATATATATGTGGCCTTCCTTCACAGTTTCTGGCTCATAGCTCCCCAAACGCTTGGAATTTTCCAAGTGTTCAGAGTGATAAAGGCATATTTTGTTATGTTAAGAAGGGGAATGTTGCCCTAGCCGGTTTGGCTCAGTGGATAGAGCATCGGCCTACGGACTGAAGGGGAATGTGAACATTGGGAAACACCTAGGGTAGGGGCTGGTTTCCAATGGAGCCAACTATGTAAATCCAATGTTGGAATGTTCGGTCCCACTTCCTGACCTACAGGAAGTGAGAAGGGGAGAGGGACTGGATGATTCAATCAATCACCAATGACCAATTATTTGATTAATTATTCTTATATAATGAGGCCACCATAAAACCCAAAAGAAGAGGGTTTGAAGAGCTTCTGGGTTGGTGTACACCAGGAGATGTGGGGAGAGTGATGCACCTGGAGAAGGTATGAAAGCTCTTTGCCGAATGGAATGGAGGAGACCAAGCAAAATCATAAACTTTAGTATTACTGGCTAAGCCTTAAGGACAAACAGATTTCCAACACACACCTTGCCCTATGCATCTCTTCTATCTAGCTCTTCTTGAGTTATATCTACATATATATAAAAGGCTAATATGCTAAGGGTCCCTCCAACCATCCTACCAGTCACTATGACGTGCACTGACCATCAAGGGGCAGACATTCATCACAGGAGCTGCTGTGACATGCACTGGCCATTTAAAAAAAAGCAAGACCTCAGACCCAGCACCAACTAAGCAACATTCTGCTTCCCCCAAGTGGGACACAGGCCCCGCCACCACCCCCGAATGACAGCCCACCAAATCACAGCCAACGCTGCCAAAACCCATGGCACAAAATGCAGCCTATACCCAGTCCAGCCCAGTCCAGCCTGGAAACGGTTGCTGTCAGTGCCAGGTAATGACATCACATAGCAACACCTGGCTTCCTCTCCCTAGCGACTAGCCTCCTTGCAGTTTCTTCAGCCCAGATACACGACTTGCTTTATAGCCAGGTGCAAGCATTTTACATTTTACATTTTACAAATGTCTGTGAAGCATTTTCCTGTGCCTCAGCTCATCTGATCCTTACAGAAGTCCTAGAGTATGTAGATAGGAGACTCGGTAGAATCCGATTTTCTTTTCATTAGCTGGAAAATGGAGATTTAGAAAGTTTAGAAACTTGACTTGACTGAAAAAAAAGAAAGAAATGGTGGACCTTGAGAATGACTTCAGGTTTTCTCACTGCACAGAATATAATATAGTCAAGCACTGCTGCAGTTAAATATTTTACTGTTTGTTCTCCCCGCGTGATCTACAGTAATAATGTGCCTCGTGTTGATATTTACTGCTATGTTGCTGACAATTACCTGAAAGAGACTTTGGGGTGCTTCACTAGGCTGGAAAAAGTTTAGCTAAATCAGAAAGCAGATCTAATTAAGCAAGTTTATTATCTACACTAATAAAAGAGAAACATGCAAATTGATGTCACTCTGCTACCCTTCCTATTGGCTAATCAGGCCAATATGCAAATTAACTGACAGCCAATATGGCAGCCAGCAGCCAGGCAGCTTGAAGCGAAGAGGAGGCTTGCTTGCTACAGTGACGGAGGACTCCAACGTTCCCTACCTGCCACTGCCGGCCTCTGAGCTTGCAGTTTGAAACATTGTTACAAATATAGAAGCTAAACAAAACCCCAGAAACCTGCTTTCAGCCAGCCGGGATCTCAGAGCTGGAGTTGAAACAGTGTGTCGATTATAGAACCCAAACAAACCAGATACCTGCTTTCAGCAGTAGAGGCCTAAGAGCTGGAGCCAAGCCTCAGAGCTAAAGCTGGCCCAGAATAAAAAAAAAAAAAAAAAAAGGAGCAGTTGGGAGCTTCAGTCACCTGCCATCCTGAAAACAGCCCTCAGCCCCTCACCCAGACTGGCCAGGCACTCCAGTGGGGACCCCCACCATGATCCAGGACACCCTTCAGGGCAAACCTGCAGGCCCCCACCCGTGCACCAGGCCTCTATCCTATATAGTAAAAGGGTAATATGCCTCCCAGCACCAGGATCAGCGGAGCCGCAAGGCCTCCCGGCACCGGGATCAGCGTGACAGGGGGCAGCAGCCAAACCCCCTGATCGCCCTGCGGCTCTGTGTGTGACAGGGGGCGGGGCCACAACCTCCCTATCGGCCCTGCTCTGTTCGTGACAGGGGAAGGCGCCCCAACCCCCTGATCAGCCCTGCTCTGTTCCTGATAGGGGGGAGCTCCCCAACCCCCTGATCGCCCTGCAGCTCTGTGTGTGACAGGGTGTGGCGCACCAACCCCCTGATCGGCCCTGCTCTGTGTGTGATAGGGTGTGGCGCCCCAACCCCCCCCAACCCCCATGGGCCCTGCTCTGTGTGTGATGGGGTAGAGCCATAACCTCCCCATCGGCCCTGCCCTGAGTGTGACAGTGGCAGCACCCCAACTCCCTGATGGGCCCTGCTCTGCGTGACATGGTTCAGAGCCCCAACCCCCCTGATGGGCCCTGCTTTGTTAGTGACAGGGGGCAGTGCCCCAACCCTCTGATTGGCCCTGCTCTGTGCGTGACAGGGGGTGGCACCGCAACCTCCCCATCGACCCTGCCTTGAATGTGACAGGGGGCGGTGCCCCAACCCCCGAATCAGCCCTACCCTGAGCGTGACTGAGGGTGGCATCACAACCTCCCTATCACCCTGCTCTGTGCTTGACAGGGGTTGGTGCCCCAACTCCCCAATCAGCCCTGCTCTGAGCCCGACCAGGGGCTGCACCTAGGGATTGGGCCTGCCCTCTGCCACCTGGGAGCAGGCCTAAGCCAGCAGGTCGTTATCTCCCAAGGGGTCCCAGACTGCGAGAGGGCACAGGCCGGTCTGAGGGACCCCCCCTCCCCCCTGAGTGCACAAATTTTTGTGCACCAGGCCTCTAGTATATATATAAAAGGCTAAGTTGACTCGCACATGTGCAATACATGTAAAGCTCTCACTGGAGCCAATTGAACACGTGTATTTTGATCTGTCATTGTTAATCGTGAATTTGGTTGACACTTCTATTATAAAGAAAGGGCGAATAGCGATATTAAAATATTTCTTCCAATTAATTTCCTTTCAGTGTGCACAAATCTGTGCGCTGGACCTCTAGTCCTTTTATAATAAGTCAGTGATCCAGTAATTTCTTTGAGATCTGTGAGTTGCTCTAGCAAATTAATCAAACCCAAGAGGGGGACCACTGGAGTCTTTGATTTACAGTGGGTTATTAAAAGGCATAGATGACAATGCCATCTTACAGATGGCATCTTGTAGGGCTGACACCCTTAACCTGTGGAAGCTGATGTTATCTGCTGGTATCTGAGAATTGCTTGTTGGAGGTATAAGGGAACCCACACACACACTGGAATTTATCTCAGAACCAATTTATACCAGACTAGAGGCCCGGTGCACAAATATTTGTGCACTGGGGGGGAGGGGGGAAATCCCTCAGCCCGGCCTGTGCCCTCTCACAGTATGGAACCCCTCGGGAGATGTCCATCTGCTGTCTGAGGCCTGCTCCCCAGGGGATTGGGCCTAAGCTGGCAATCAGACATCCCTCTGGCAGCCTGGCAGCCCTCAGGGGATGTCCACTTGCCAGCAGGGAGCAGACCTAAGCTGCATTGAGCATCTGCCCCCTGGTGGTCAGTGTGTGTCATAGTGACTAGTCATTCCCAGTCTTTCTGCTGTTAGGGTCAGTTTGCATATTACCCTTTTACTATATAGAATAGAGGCCTGGTGCACAGGTGGTGGGGGCCAGCTAGTTTGCCCTGAAGGATGTCCCAGATCAGGGTGGGGGTCCCACTTGGGTGCCTGGCCAGCCTGGGTGAGGGGCTGATGGCTGTTTTCAGACTGGCCACACCCTCTTTAGGGTGGGTATCCAGACTGAGGTGCCTAGCCAGTCTGGATGAGGGGCTGAGGGCTGTTTTCACGCAGGCCAAGCCTGCAACTGAAGCTCCCAGTCTCTCCTTTATTTATTTATTTTTTTTTATTCTGGGATTTATTTACCTTCTGTAATTGGAACTTTGTTGCAGCTCCAGCTCCTAGGCCGGCTGGTTGAAAGCAGGTATCTGGGGTTTGTTTAGCTTCTTTATTGAAACATAGTTGCATTTCGGAGCTGTTGCTTTCAGGCTCAGAGCCGGGCCGTGGCAGGCGGGGAACCTTGGTTTCCTCCATCGCCAGGGCAACCAAGCCTCATGTTCACTTCAGCTGCATGGCTGCCATCTTGGTTGGCAGTTAATTTGCATATCACCCTGATTAGCCAATGGAAAGCTTAGTGGAGGTATGGTTAATTACCATGTTTGTCTATTATTAGATAGGATAGGATGTCTTATACTTTTGCCCCCTCTACCCAGCTCTTGCCCCCCACTTCTCCCTGGCCATTACCATACTGCTGTCTGTGTCCATGGGTTGTGCATATATTTTCTTTGGCTAATCCCTTCTTTAAATTCACTTCTTTAAATTTTTATTTTCAGATAAGTGCTTATAACTGCACTATTATATATTTTATATTATATCATTTAGAATTAAGATATTTTTTAATTGAACCCTTGTAAATTTTAGCACAATTTAATAAATTTTGCTAGAAGCAATTAGATTTTTCATATAATGCAGATACATTTCAATTAATATTTTATTAGTTTTTAATTTTTTAATATTTTAATTTGAAATAATCTCATACATGTAAAGAAAAACTATAAAATACTACAGCATGTTATATGTACCCTTTACCCAATTTCTTAGGTGTTAATAATTTAAACATAACCATTATACATCTAACAAAATTTGGAATATATTTTTCTTATAATCTGTTTAATGTTACTTAATCCATTTACTTTGTTTTTGTTAATCTTCACCCAAGGATATTTTTCCATTGAATTTTAGAGAGAGTGAAGGGAAAGGGAGAGACACATTGATTGGTTGTCTCCTGCACATGCACTGATAGGGACTGGGGATAAAGCCAGCAACTGAGGTACATGCCCTTGACTGGAATCAAACCTGGGACCCTTCAGTCCACAGGTTAATGCTCTATCCACTGAGTGAAACAGGCTGCAGCTTAATTCATTTACTTTTAATCTATATGTGTCTTTATATTTAAAGTGGGTTTTGTTTTGATTCACCCTCATAATCTGTCCTTTAATTGGTGCATTTATGCCACTGACTTTCAGAGTGTTTACTGATAGAGTTACTACCACATCAGGTGGCTTCTGGGGCTTCTGGGTCCTGCCCTGCCTTGCCGCCCGGGACCGGATCGGGTCCGGGCGGCAAAGCAGGCCGGCTTCTGGGTCTTCTAGGGCTGCCCTGGATGGTGACACTCTGGCAGCTCGCGCTGTCCGGCCCTGCCTGCAGTATGCAAATTATCCGCCATCTTTGTTGGCGGTGATATTTGTATCGCGATGATTACCCAATGGGAGGCATAGCGAAGTTACAGTCAATTACCATGTTTGTCTATTATTAGATAGGATTAGCATGGAGCCTAAATCCAATAAAACTGATATCCTCATAAGAAGAGGAGAAGACGCTGAAACCGGTTTGGCTCAGTGGATGGAGCGTCAGCCTGCGGACTGAAGGGTCCCAGGTTCGATTCCGGTCAGGGGCGTGTACCTTGGTTGTGAGCACATCCCCGGTGGGGAGTGTGCAGGAGGCAGCTGATCAATGTCTCTCTCTCTCACCGATGTTTCTGCCTCTCTATCTCTCTCCCTTCCTCTCTGTAAAAAATCAATGAAATATATTTTTAAAAAAAAGAAGAAGAGGAGAAGAGACACAGAGAGACAAGTACACAGGGAAAATGAGGGAGTAAGAGATTGGAGTGCTACAGCTGCAAGTCAAGACCACCCAGGATTGCACGCAATCACCAGGAACTGGAAGACACAAGTAATGGATTCTTACTCACAGCCAACAGAAGCAGCCAATCCTGTAGACACCTTGATTTTTCTAGTAGGTAACCTTTTTCCTGGATCCATCTGAAATTATACTGGATGAATTCACAATTCTAGCAAAATTAATTTTTTCCCCTACATAAAATGTTGCTCTCTAGCAACTTATACCTTGTTTTTCAAAGCCCAAAGGAGATTGAGTTTTGAAAAGAAAATGTCAGCAGGGTGAACACAGTAAGTTGTTTTGTCAAATCTTAAATAAATGTTTTCTTATTCCACACCTTCATAGTCTATATATTCTTACTCTATAGCTTAAACATTTCTTTTACTCCACATAATTCTGTGCTAAATCATTTCCAACAACAGTGTTTGGATGAGTAAGAGGAGATCTCCAGAAGCACATCTTGTGCCTTAAGCACCCAACAAAGAGCCATCAGCTAATACTTGCTGATTTATGTATATTATGTGTTTCTTTTTTAAAATATGTTTTTATTGATTTCAGAGAAAGAAAGGGAGAGAGAAATAAAGACATTGATGAGAGAGAATCATTGATCAGCTGCCTCCTGCATGACCCCTCTTGGAGATCAAGCATGTGCCCTGATCAGAAATCAAACCAGTGACCTCCTGGTGCATGGGATGATGCTCAACCACTGAAACACACCAGTCGGGTGACATTATATGTTCCTTTAAAGTTCTCATCCTTCACCTAAAATTTTACCCTTTAAATATTTTCTTTCTAACTTAGCTTAATGGTAGTTGGCTCTACAAGAAAAAATAATATTTTACTGAAAAAAAATAACTGCTTATTTTACAGACTCAAGAGCTGTTTTAATGTGAATGATGTTTTCTATATGCTGAATATAAAAGTACCCTCCAGTTTGCAGTATTACATCTCACTAAAATGTTTTGGGTTTCATTGTGAAAGCCTGGAAAATCTAAGTAGAAAAGCGATTCTGCCCTGGACAATTTGACTCAGTGGTTAAAGCATTGACCTGTGGACCGAAGGGTCGCAAGTTTGATTCCAGGTCAAGGGCACATGCCTCAGTTGCAGGTTTGCGTCCATCCCTGGTTGGGGCATGTGCAGGAGGCAACCAATCGATGTGTCTCATGTCGATGTTTCTCTCTCTCGCTCTCTCTCTCTCTCTCTCTCTCTCTTCCCCTCCCCCCTCCTCTCTCTCTTCCACTCTGTATGAAAATCAATGGAAAAAATATCCTCAAGTGAGGATTAAAAAAAAAAAAAGATATCATTGTTACCAAGAGTCATGTGCATTTCAGGAAGGAGTCAGTTGGGAGAATGCAAACATTCACAAAAGGGACTGAACACCAGAAACATACAAAACACAGTGTCAGAGGAAACATGAAGGTTATGGACAACCGGAATCCATCTATTCAAGTGGGGAAAAAAGTTCTTCTAAAAAGACTTATATTCTGTATGACCATAATTATAGGCTTGAATAGAATGTTCCTTCAATTTGGGGGCTGCAATCACTCACTAAAGCATGTATTGATTGAAAAAGCCTCCTGAGAATTCTGATTATCTTAACATTTTTTACTTGGAGTGAAAAGGGCAGCTTTTTTATTTCATTTTATGCAAAATTGTAGTAATTGGTGCCTGACCTTTTTTATATGGACTGTTAAATCCACTGCTGATTTTAAATAAAATGGAAAACATATTTTTTGGTACATAACATAAAAGTGCCATTAATTATAAACTTCAACATTGTGAGCTTCTAGCACTTACAATTTAAATCCAATTTTCATTTCCAAATAATTACACTTTTATAGACAAAGGCAATCTTTATAATGAATACATTGAATAAAAACATGTATTGTCTCAAAAGAGGCAAGAAATAGGGAAAAATAAACAATAATGAAATTTTCAATATGACTTGAAAACACCATAGAGATATGGATGTGCTTTAGAGTGGCATTTTATTGGAAGACTCAGACAAAGATAAGGAAACATTTTAAAGGCTATGTCCTATATACCAATGTAAAACCATGTCAAGATTAAAATCTATCTAATTTTTTTAAAAAAGAAATGGCAATAAAAGCTCTAAACTACTATATTAGACCAGTTTTCATTTTCAACTGATAGGAAGGATTGTAAATTATTTCTGTCATATGAATAAACCTTCAGTCCCCCCTTCCCTGTCCCACAATGAGAGTCATCCTATATAATAAAAGGCTAACATGCAAATCAACTGAACAACGGAATGACCAGTCGCTATGATGCACACTGACCACCAGGGGGAAGACGCTCAACTCAGGAGCTGACCCCTGGTGGTCAGTGTGCTCCCAACAGGGGGAGCGCCGCTCAGCCAGAAGCCGGGCTCACACAGCAGTGGTGGTGGAAGCTTCTCCCACCTCCACGGCAGCATTATAGATGTCCAACTGCCATCAGTTGGACATTCCCTGAGGGCTCCCAGACTATGAGAGGGCGCAGGCTGGGCTGAAGGACACTCCCCCCCACAATGCATGAATTTCATGCACTGGGCCTCTAGTCAATTATAAAAGGTGGTATGAATTATGTCCCTGAGTTTATCAATGACGTCATTTCTGAAAGTGAAATAGGCCAATCTCAACTCACTGATAGTTATAAATGATAGAATGAATGGTCCTAGACTTCCCCCTTATGGACCAAAAAGAGGTCTGTAATCACTGATACTTCCTGATGCACCTGGTTAATTCCTCAGGTTAAGTGGAAACTTTAATTCAGGAAGCTGAGAAAGCTATCTGAGTTTCTAAGATAGACTTTAGTGGTGCTTGGATCTGTTCAGCTGGCTGGGTCAAGAACCTGGGGGTCATGGTTGAAATCCATACCATAGGTAAGTCCCATCCTACAACTTGGCATTGTGCTAATAGTAGCCTTAAGTTTTGTAGGATACACAATGAACAGAGCTGGTTCTGGCCTCTTTCAGATTAACCAGAATGCCTGACAAGAATGTTGTTCTTGTAGAAAATTTTACCAGAATCCAAAACAATGTACAAACTATGGGTAGGCATTTGGCGGGCATGATTGTCTCCCACATTGTTGCACATCTTGTAAGCAAAGGCTCTGACAGCCTTTGCTCTAGACCTTTTTCTAGGATGTTGTTATAGCAAAATACTTTAAAGACAGAGAGTGGGTCCCTCTCACACAAAGTTACAGGTTTGCAGAAGTCAAGGCAGATAGGGACTGTGCCTTTCTCTGGAGGAAAGAACATGCCAAATGTCCATCATAAAATATTTGGGAATCTTAAGCTCCACAGTCGTCTGCAATTCACCCTCTTCTTGCCACACTGTGGCAACTGGAGCCCAGGGAGCCAACCCAAGAAAATGTAGAGACTCTGGCTATTTATTATTCTTCCGAGTAATGAAGTCCTTTGTCTCTGATCAAGATTCTCAGGTCTTCTATCAGCATCCATGAAACTGGCAGACTAAGCTTACAGTTTGCAATTGAGGTTAAATTTCATACTCACCATAGTTCTTGACAAGTACACTTCCTGTAACCTAATCCACACAGAACTCCTGTCTCCTACTTAAATTTCTTCCGTGTTTATAAGGAAAATGACACCCATGCTGTCCCTTTATGCACTTTCAAATACCATCTAAACCAATATATTTAGAGTTATGCAATACTTTTTTGACTTAATTATTTATTTTTCCAACAAATAACAGTATATGTCATGGGAATGTGCAGGTAAGTAAACTGAAATTGGAAGCTCTACTATACAAAATACTTTTTAGAAACAAATAATGTGGCATAAATAACACAAAAAAAAACCCATTACCAGAACTGTACACATTGTGAATCTTTCTACTACTACATATTAAAATATATTGTCATGTGCTAAAGTACCTCAATGTATTTACACAGAGAACATCTGTCTTTGGGAAGAATGAGATATGTTCATCTGTTGCATTTTTATCACTTAATGTACAAAGACAAGATCCTTATTTACAGGTAAGTTTTACTCAATACACAAAAGTATACACATTATTCAAAACCAAGTGGAGTGAACCTATGGTGCCAGAAGTGAAGACAGTGATTGTGTTTAGGTGAACTTGTGACTGGAGGTGGCATGAGGTGGGTTTCTAGGGTATAGATATTATCCTGTTTCTCATCCTGGGTGTTGGTAACTTTATCAAGCTATGCACTTAGTAGTGCTTGCCGTTATGCTTTGATTTAAAAAAAAAAAAAAAGCTACTTTAAATTCTGGTATTATAAGGGCACAGGAAAAGGACACCTGGCCAAGCCTTGGTGGCCAGGAAAGCTGCCTGGAAAAAGTAATGCCCGGTTTACTGGGTAGAGATTGAATCTAAGGATGTGCATTTAGGTAGAGAAGACTGCATTTAGGCAGGGATGGAACTACAAGCAGCTGCTTCAAGAAGGTGCGGGGAAAAGTGTCCATGAAACAGCTTAAAGAGATGACAACGGAGAGGATACAGGGGCAAGTTACAGAGGACCTTATATCATGCCAAGGAATTTAGGTTTTATAAGCCTAAATAAAGAGTTGAGAAAAGTCACAATGTCTTGAATTTCAGATATAATCCCATGGAACCCTGTTGAGGACTGATTTGAAGGGGAAGGCGGGAAGGGAGACCAAAAGACTCAGGGCTTGTCCAGTTTCTTTGTTGAAAACTAAAAAGGAAAATGTACCTAAGAAACGATTCTAGAAAGATATGGCCGGTGGGGAGCCTGCAATGGCTCTGTTGTAGAACACAATCTCACCTGTCTTTCTGTTTTCTCATGAGGACCAGATAGAGAGGCTCTCTATTTCTATTTCAAATTACTCTTAAGGGTCCTATCATTTTCTTTTTACAATTGGTATCCAAGGTTTCCATTAATTATACAAGTACAAATCCTTTTTATATTGCACATTTTCATTTTGCTTGGGTTATGATAACAAAACAATACTCTTGAAGGTTGAAAACATATTTCACTCAGCCCAGTTGATTTTTGCATACTGATTACTTTATATCCCAGCAGTTAATCATCAAGCTTAGTGTCAATTCGGATTTCTTAATTTATACTTATCTCAGACCCCAGACACAGGAAAAATGTAAATGGAAAAAAAAATTGTGAAAGCTGACAATGCTTTTCATTTCCAAGGCTCTCTTTCCATCCATTACAATCATTACAATTGTGGCTGTTCCCTATGACATTGAGCTCTTCCACTCACAGTTTTCTAATGACTATGCTAAAATGAAAAGGCAAGGCTTTTTTACAAAAGAGTGCACAACATGTGTCACATGAAGTACTATGTTACACAATGCCACACAATTAAGCATTATAATATTGTGCATATGTATATATCTATCTAGCTACCTCACCATTTGTACACACACACCCTCACACAAACACTGACTGAGATATGGGGGAGGAGGAGGAGGGAGACAGATCCTGCCTGGAAGGTCAAATAAGATTTCCATACATATATAAGTCCATTAAAAATCATACTAGTATTTGGTCTTTAATAATACACTGTTTTTCATAGAAAAGCATAAACATACTTTGCTATAAATTATATACCATACATTCATCTCAATGGGATGTGTCTTATAACAAGTAAGTAATAGGCATAGCCTAATACTAATTATAACTTATTTGAAATGGTCTTTAAATTTCAAATATCCTTTTATTTCTCTGATTATCTTTCAGGTTCTTTTTCTTTAGAAAAAATTTGCAAGCATTTATTGAATTTATAATATGCTCAGTATGAGAGTTATTTTTCCAAACTATTCAGAAAGGCAAACAAATGATAAAATTCTGATGTCAAAAATTTTCCCAAACACACAGTGTTATGAGACACAAAATATACACACACAATAGTCTTTGCATCCAAAGCAGAAAATATTACTATTTATAAGAAATAGGAAAGATTCTTGAATGTGGTGACTACTAAGGCAACTTTGAAATAAAAAAATGCAATTACAAGTGGTTGGTGGATTACTAGGAATCCATCATACTGAAAAACAAGAAAAAAAACACACAAAATGAAGCAGGAATATAAGAGGTAGGTTAAAGAACAGTGAGAAAACTAATAGGATAGAGTTGAGGAAAAGAGAGGAGAGACAAAATTGGAATGGTATTTTAGAACATGAGATCAAATAGTATTTCCAGTCCTAGATGTCTATTCTAATCAAAGATAACTCCCACAACCTTCAGATTTATACACTTCATAAATTCTGATTCACTGTATCTGTGGTAGCCAATTAGATGTCATAGAAGGTATTTGAATATTAAAATTAACTTGTGATGTGTCTAAAAAGAAATTTGATTTCATTTGGGATTAGAGTGAAACAATATTGATACAGAAATTCACAAAAGGTGAATAATAGACTCATCCAATCTCACAGCTGCAAGATACATTGGTGGTCATTTGATGCCACCCCTTAGATCCAAAACCCTTCTGAAACCCCACAACCATTCAATCTGACATCTATATTGAACTACTTTCGAAAACTACTTGTGATAACAATTCAATGTTATCCACTGTGAATCCATGGTCTCTTCTATAATTTGTGTGTGTGTGTGTGTGTGTGTGTGTGTTTTGACAGTGTAGACACTGATCATTGCTTTTCCAAATGCAACCTTTTCTATCTTTGTTACAAAGTGGTCCATAATTTTATTTGATATGGCAATGTGCATACCTTAAACTAATTAACTTCACCTACACTATTTCACCAAGGGTAGTCAAGTGACAAAATTCTAGTCATTGAGATATAGTGAACATCTGCTAGCAATATCTATGTATATTTTGCTCACTACATCTTCCTCTCTCCCTCTTCATCCTCCTCCAAAAGCCAGTCAAGGTTCGATGCCTGAGATAGAGAGCCATCTTGTGGCCATGAGAGTGAAGCTGCCTGCTAAGAGTTAGATATGAAAGATTTGGGAAGCTGGACCTTTAGTGGCATCCTAGAACTCTGAAGCAGATCTGAAATGTCTGCTTTCTGATTTCTTCTCAAGTGTGGTTATTAAAAAACTTTATCTAGTTAAACCATGTTACTTGCAGCCAACTACAACCCTATCTGATACACTTACCAGACCAAACCAAAAAAAAAAAAAAAAGTGGATTCATGTAGAAAATCTATAAACTTACTTGCAATTTTCTGGGTAAACTTAGATATTATAATCTCAACTTTTGAACCACTTTTAATTATGACTCTTTGTCCCACAAAGAAGAGGAAAATAACTTAGAAACTTATTTTCTCTACATTTTCTCTTCTATATATTCATGTTATACCACTGTGATTACACAAAGTATTGGATGATCAGATTCGGCTCCCAGGAATCATAGACTTTGCTCAGTAACAAAGCTTTCATTAATTTTCCTAGTGAGTCCAAGGATCCAAGCAGTCATAAGGCACAAAGCATTGGAGATACTCAGACTGAAACAGCTGTCCTGTATGATCATTTATCTCTGGCTTCAGCATGCATTCTGGTTGAGCCTATCTCTGAGGATTGTTCTGAGCAATGAATGCTCAATGATTGCTGAGATATTAAGGAACATCCTCATCTTTTATCACATTAATTACAGGGCTTATGTGACTGAACCCTATTTCCCAGCCAGCCATAACCATAAATCCATAAGCCCCAGACTTACTCACAGTAAATAGCCTCAACAAACCTGATATATTCTGATAAAGATACTTTATGGATCTTTACACTAGAAAATGCCATTTATGGGTTTATTAGAAGGTCTGCTTACCAGAACCTTACTAGGTTTCTCAGGAAGAGAGAAAGAATAGGTTATAGTCTTCTGACCTTTCCTCTCCCACCACTCAACCCCACACTGAACTTGCTGTGACTTCACTCTTCTTCCTGACCCAGGAAAAACTTAACGTAAGACTTTGTTTCTCAACTCGTTTTCAGTGTGAGGACCATCAAATCTGGATTTACACTCCTGTGAGTGAGAAATAAACTTTTATTATGCTAAGTAATGAGTTGTGTAAACTTTTTAATTCAGCAGTTCGGTAGCCTTACTAAAACAGTGCCTTTATTCATAAATGTGCATTATTGATTCTTTTCCCAAACCTAGATCTACCAGGCAAAATCTTAACACTAGATAACATATTTTTCAAATAAGCCCAATTCTCAATCCATTTCTGCCAAATCCCATCATCTTAGAATACAACCATAGCAACCACATTCAACCATAACAAACCCATGAGATCTTATTTATCCCTGTGAAGCATCCATCTTATATAAAAACTGCTGTTTGAAATTTTAACCCTGCTATTTTGGCTTCTGTAAATGCTTGCTTGCTTAAAAAATAAGGAAAATAAGACTACTCCCATTTCAGAGAGGCCATTAAACCTTCCCCAGACAAAGGTATCAGAGCTGGCACCAGGCCAAGCCTTTGGTTGAGGTCTCAAAGCCCCAGCACATAGGGGCTCTTCAAGAACTTGCAAAGGGGACCGGAACAAAACCCCATATTTGGGAGACAAAGAGGGTAAAATGATATAAATACAGGAAACTTCCTGTGTGATTGGAATTCCTGTGTGTCCAGAATTCTAGAGACATTTTTCTCTGGGTCCGCGTGTAATAATAACAATAAATGTAACTCCTTCTCTCTGAGCGTTGCTTGGTTCTTCTCTGTTCTTCTGTAACTACTGTATATAAAGACCTTATCAATATATTAATATGCCCTCTTCTTCAGGGTATAAATTTCTAAAAGCATAAGGAATGAACTAAATTTATGACTCATTTGGTCTTAGGAGGTGAGGATAAATTAACCAGACAATAGCCTTGAAAACCTCTTGAAGAAAGGCTGGACTATAGTAAGAACTAATAAAGGTCATATTTTTCCCCATTCTCTCCCTGGTCAAATACTAAAAAGAACAAAAATTATATTTAATTGCCAATCTTTTAAAAGTGACATGAATGCTATATTAACAAAACCAGTACACCAAAAACAATTGAGAGGGATTCATTTTGGTGCACGTATTTTGTTTAGTGTGCTATTTACACTATGTTCACATAATGAATATTTGGGAAATATTAATTCAATACAAGGTAACTGTGGCAAGAAAATAAAAAAAATAAGCTGACAGTTATCTTATTATTGTTGTAATTTTCTAAAGCTATACAGTAGGTCCTCGGGTTATGTCGGAGACCCGTTCCTATGGCGCGATGTAACGCGACTTTTGCCATAAGTCGGAACCCACCTACATAAGCACCTATGTCACTCACATGGAGCACATAGACAGCAGTAATGAAGTGAAACAGTAAAAAAAAAAAAAATTAAAAGAAAGATAACAATTCCTGACCTTTACTTGTGGTAAATAAATAATAAACACATAAAGCACATATGTACATACATCAAAATGACGGACCTTTTTTTCTTAATAAATAAATGGGAGATGGCAATGTAACCATGAAACGTACATTGAGTCCGACGTAACCCAAGGACTGTCTGTACAGTCATGCACCTCCGATGGGCAGGGAAGGTAATAAAGATCCAAAAGTGAAGCAAAGGGAACAAAGAAAGAAGAGAGGAAAAGCATAGCTATTTATATATATATATATGGTATTTTCTTATGATTGTTTTAAACAATTTTAGAAGAAATTCATTTTTCAATAGAAGAAAGGAAGAAGAGAGAAAGAAAAAAAGAGAAGAAGAGGAAAGAAAAGAAGGGATGAGAACGCTCTTGTTAAATACTGACATAATAGAAGGAAATGAAAACTGGGGGCTGCTTATTACTCCGCGCTTCTTCTTACCGGGGAAAGGGAATAGTCAGCTGATGTGAAGATCTGCAAGAGTTGGCCTTTACTGAAAGCCTGAGGGCAGATTTGCAGTCCACAAGATAAAAACTCTTGTTTCAGAAGTTTCTCATGTTAGGCATCCTCGGCTATGACACTTCGCTTTACTACACTTCACGGCTGTTGTTTTGTGTGTGTGTGTGTGTTTTTACAAACTGGAGAGGAGACCCTCCACCAGCAAAAAGTTGATGACTCACTTTATTGTGGGGATCTGGAAGGGAAACTACAGTGTCTTCTACTATGGTTTGAACACCCACTAACAATGAGAATGTAGTTCTCATTAGGGCATATTGGTAAGGGATCACAAGAGCCATAGGTCTAGGAGGATCTCTGCAAGTGTCAGTATACGGTATTTGGTGTAATTTTAAAATGTGGGAGAATTTCCTGTAAATCTTAATATGCATTTCACCCATCAGCTAGGGAGTAAAAAAGTAATAATAATCTTTTTTTACCATTATCCCTCAAATGTATTCAGTACATTTGTTCTCCAGTAATCCAGTTATATAGTATAAACCTGTGAACTTGGAGAGTTAACTTTGTAAGCTTGTCCAGTCATGGTCATGTGAGAAAGACTAAAAAGATGGAGGTAGATCTAGGGGAAAGGAAAAGAAAGCTTTGGCTAATGATTCAGAGTATCTGAGAGTAGAGGGAAGAAGGCAGTGAGAGAGGAGCTGGAAAAGGCATTCGAATGGGATTACTATCAACACATGTAACTCTTTATTGATGTTTTATTTACAACTTGTTCATCCCACATTCCATAAATAGTAAGTTGTTCTTCAGCTGTTTATCAGCATAAATCATTCTTTGAGTACAAACTGAACACTTACAAGCTCTATTTCCTATTCTTCTCTTCAAACATTCCTCCTAGTCTGTGTGTCTGGTCTCAGTAGTGTTGGTTTTCAAAAGGATTCCTCTCATTTGTCTACCACTGAGAACTTGTGTTTGAATCTAGACATTTGATTCAGGTTTTTTATCAAATTTTGGTTTCTCGTTTGGCAAAACAGCTTCTCAATTTGCCATCTTGCCCTCATATTCAGGTTGAAAAATGTCTAATCTGGGTCCCATCCCAAAGTCTACCAAGGGTTTTCAGAGCCTGTCTGCCTTCCTGAGGGTCCTGCTAAGTTGCCGCCATCTCACTGAATCTGCGGTCTCTCGTGGACTTCACCTGGTTTTAGAATAAGTTACAGAGTGGGGGTTTTTGAGGTTTCTAACTTGAATTTTTGAATCCTAAATGGTTACCTGGACCCTGGGAGCCTTATATTCATATCTCAGGAAGAGTCACTTCCATCCATAGATATATGTATGCTTTCAAAGAAACTCCCTATGAAACTCCATTTTGGTGCCAGCCTATGTGAATTTACTCCAAGGTTTGTATCCTGATACCTTAGTAATACTTGACCTCAAATAACCCACATATTTCAGATAAGCATCAGTGTTTTGCACTAAATTCAATAACACTGTTTAAGAAACTTAGCTAGTACCAATGGTCAAATAAAGAAATTCACCAATGTGATGTTTAGCTGGCATATGCAAAATGTGTAGGTCAAATATATTTTGTGGAAGCATCAGTTAAGCATTTATGCTAAGAATTAGTATCCTTGATTAAGGCATGCCATTTCCTAAGTTCTCAGCCATTATTAGGCTAAACTTAAACAAAGCTGTAAGAATGGACCTGGAAAGAAATGTGTACACTTTGTTGTTGTTTGTAATATATTTTTATTGATTTCAGAGAGGAAGAGGGAAGGAGAGAGAGATAGAAACATCATGGATGAGAGAGAATCATTGATTGGCTGTCTCTTACAAGACCCCCATTGGGGATGCAGCCCGCAACCCATGCATGTGCCTGATCAGGAATCGAACCATGACCTCCTGGTTCATACTAGTAGGTCGACACTCAAGCAATGAAACATTCTGAAACATGTTTTAATAAAGCTTGAGACTTCCCATGGATTTAGTAGGACCGTGAAATTATCCCAGAAAGAAGAGACTCATTCATTCCTAAAGACCCCTGCCCCCTTCTCATTTTGTCACTCACAGGCTCTCTTGGTGGGTCACCTGGCTCAATCTCTGTCTCCTACTGACAGCTGTTCTCCTTCACCCTCTCACTTCAACTTACTACAGTAACACCTTCACCTGGGATTTCACAACAAGCTTATTAATGCTCATTCTTCCTACTGGACTGCTGTTCTCTCAACTCCACAGGCCCTCATTTCACCCACCTTCACATCTAAAGTCAAGTGCTGCACATCCCTGGCCATCCTGTTTGGTATCTCCTGTAGGAAACAGCCACTAGTCTGAACCGCCCAAACACATTCACCTCTTTTGTGTCTCCAGTTCTCAATTGTTAACATGATTGATTTTGCTTACTAGACCGAAAATTTCTTCTGTGCAGAAGCCAGGTATAACTTACTTGTTTTTTATGGCCCAAACTGCTGAGATCTCAGAAGTTCAACCAGTATACTAATAGGACAATATGTTGAATAAATGAAAGAAAAGAAACCTCTTTAAAAACAATAGTTTCTGAGTTGTAGGATTGAGAAAATATGCAATGAATGCAGGTAGATAGATATATAGTAAAAGAGATTGACTTCACCTTCTTAGATGAAAGAAAGATGTATGAATGCACACTGGCAAATCAATTATAGATGTAAGAACTCACAATGACCAGCTGTGGTGTGTTAATACGTGTTTAAGGCAGGGATCCTCAAACTTTTTAAACAGGGGGCCAGTTCACTGTCCCTCAGACCATTGGAGGGCCAGACTATAGTTTAAAAAAAAACTATGAACAAATTCCTAAGCACACTGCACATATCTTATTTTGAAGTAAAAAAACAAAACGGGAACAAATACAATATTTGTATTTGCATGTGGCCCACGGGCCGTAGTTTGAGGACCCCTGGTTTAAGGTATTTGCAGACCTTGGACAGACTGGGCTAACTGAAACAGGCGTGGGGTTGAAGAATAATAAAGCTGCAGTGAGATGAGCAATAGAGGAAACTGTGCTATGATAACTGGGGTGATCTGATGACATTTATTTATGCATCTCCCTGGCTGGTGCAGAATCTAGCTCTGAGTTTCCTAGCAACAGTAATGTGTACATGTGAATATGTCCATGTAAATAGCAGATGCAATGAATAAAGTTTCCATTCACTCATTGGGATGACAGCTTGAATTTTCAGACCTTGTTGATACTCAACCAGTATGTTTCAAAACTGCTTCAAAGGAACCTTGGTCCAGTAGACAACACTATACAAAACTTCACAAAGGAGTTACTGAATTACCTGAAGTGACTGTGACATGTGCACAGTTGTGGAAGTCAAGTGTTACTACGGTCTGTGTATTTTACCAATTTTTTGGGGGGAGGGAGTGAGGGGAGAAAAGGGGATGGTGCAGAATTTGGAAGGTTTGTGGAAGCAATCTATCTTCCCCCAAATATCTAAGATAAGGAAAACACAGATCAACAAAGAAATTCTTTTCCTTTTCATTTTGAAAAAAAGTATTGAAAATTTGTCCTAAAATTATTTTTTACTTTGGAGGTTTGCATGGTCTATCCTGCAACATTCACTCTGTAATGTGTCATTACACTTATTAAGGCCCTTGGGTCATGGTATCTATTGGCACCCAGACTTCATAATAATTCTTAACTATGAGAGCCAAGTGTGATTTGCATGTGTGCAGTGCCCTGAGAGTTTATGTTTAACAAATACTCATTTTGTTTGGGTAGGTTTGTGAAAGCCATTCTAACACAAAAGCAAAGGCTTTCATAAGGGTTTTAATTAATGATCAGGAGTGGCTGTTGGGTGAGGGGTGGGCAAATATGGGGAATCTGACTCAATAAATACAGAATATAGCTCCTCAGCTAGAAAGCCATCCCTTATATGAAAATGCCCAAATCTGTTTCATCTACAAGAAAGAAAATTTGGGTAATTTGAAATCATTTGTAACTTCACTGAATTATGGCTGAGCTCTCTTCTCCTGAAGCAACACGTAATTTCCCACATCTAGCACCACAGTGCTCGTCAAATTGCCCACTGCTGAAATGAGACAACAAACCTCTTCATATTCTAAATTGCCACATTATTTCTTCAAAAATAAATAAAACCCTTTCCAGAAAGAAAAAAGACTTTGCAAAATTGTGCTCAATCACTAGAGCAAATGGCTTTGCCTTTAGAAGGATATTTTTTCCACCTAGAATAAAATCTTATTATTTTTTTTTCCTTTCTGCATAGGCACAGACAAAAATCATTGACACAGTCCAAAAACGTGTCCTAAGTCATCATGTTCTGTGGCTGTAAATATTTTGCTCATTGTAAAAGAAAAATTATTAAATAATTTGTAGGTAGATTTAACCAAAGTTGCAAGACATTAAAAAGAATAAATAGCATTCATATCCAGGGGAAACAAATCTCATTTTACCCAAATTCTACATTTCACAATTTTAGAGGCAATTTTAAAGAAAGCATCTGATTTATTTTATCAATGTAACCCACCTGTATTTATGTGTGTGTGTTTTAACATTTAAATATCTTATATAATAAAAGCCTAATATGTTAAGTGTCCAGGTGACTGGTTGGCCATTCAACCAATCAAAGCGTAATATGCTAACGATATGCTAAGGCCACTCAACTGCTCGCTATGATGTGCACTGACCACCAGGGGCAGATGCTCCAACCGGTAGGTTAGCTTGCTGCTGGGGTCTGGCTGATCGGGACTGAGCGAGATGGGCTGGACATGCCCTGGAGCCCTCCTGTGGTCTCTCCCCAGCTGGCCAACCTCCCATGTCTCTCCCCAGATCATGCACCGGTGGGGTCCCTTGGCCTGGCCTGCACCCTCTCGCAATCCAGGACCCCTCAGGGGATGTCGGAGAGCCGATTTTGGCTTAATTCCACAGGCCAGGATGAGGGACCTCACTGGTGCATGAATTCGTGCACTGGGCCTGTAGTGTATATATATAATTGAGGCCCTGAACAAATGGCTCAGTTGGTTAGAGCATAGTTCCGGTATACAAAAAGGTTGCTGGTTCAATTCACACCCAGGCAGGTCACATACATATGCTGTGTGTCAATTTCTGGTCAGGAAACATACAGGAAGGAGGCAACCCCTGAATATTTCTCTCTCTTTAAAATCAAGCTTAAATTTAAAATATATATATACCCACATGTGAGGATATTACATGTAATTGAAAAAGTGTAACTGTTTATTGGGAACAAATAAGAGAAAATTATGAAAGAAAATAGAAGAAAAAAACCTGACATTTTACCATTCAATGTCAATAACATATTGGTTATTATTTTTACACGATTATCTTTTTAATTATGTTGATTCTTCCAATACAGAAACATGGTATATGCTTCCACTTGTTTGTATATTCCATACTACCCAAAGCAATCTATAGACTTAATGCAATTCCTACTAAAATACCATCTGTATATTTCCCAGATCTGGAACAAATATTCCATAAAATTATATGGAACCAAAAAAGAGCCCAAATAGCAGCAGCAATCTTGAGAAAGAAGAACAAAGTTGGAGGTATCACAATACCAGATATCAAGTTACACTACAAAGCCAATATAATCAAAACAGCCTGATAATGGCATAGGAACAGGCATATAGATCAATTTTGCCAGAAATTGACCCACACCATTATGGGCAATTAATATTTGACAGAGGACTTAAGAACATACAATGGAGCCAAGACACTCTCTTCCATAAATGGTGTTGGCAAAATTGGACAGGTACATGCGAAAAAATGAAACTAGACCACCAACTTACACCATATACAAGAATAAACTCAAAAAGAGTAATAAACTTAAATGTAAGCTGCAAAACCATAAAAATCCTAGAAGAAAATATAGGCAATAAAATCTCAGACATCTCACATAGCAGAATTTTCTCCATTACATCACCTAGGGCAAGAGAAACAAAGGAAAAAATAAACAAATGGGACTACACCAAACTCAAAAGCTTCTGCACAGCAAAAGATACCATCCTTATAATGCAACTGATAAGGGGTTAATTTCCAAAATATATAAAGAACTCATACAACTCAACAAGAGGAAGATAAACAATCCAATTAAAAAATGGACAAAGAATCTGAGTAGACACTTCTCCAAAGAAGACATATAGCCCTTGCCGGTTTGGCTCCGTGGATAGAGCGTCGGCCTGTGGACTGAAAAGTTCCAAATTCAATTCTGGTCAACAGCACATGCCGGGGATTGTGGGTTCAATCCCTAGTGGGGGGCATGCAGGAGGCAGCCAATCAATTATTCTCTCTCATCAATGATGTTTCTATCTCTCTCCCTCTCCCTTCCTCTCTAAAATCAATAAAAATATTTTTTTAAAAAGAAGACAATATAGATAACCAATAGACATATGAAAAAATGATCAACATCACTGATCATCAGAGAGATGCAAATTAAAACAGCAATGAGGCATCACCTCACACCTGTCACAATGGCTACCATCAAAAATCAACAAAAAACAAATCTGGTGAAGATGTGAAAAAAAGGGAACCCTACAGCACTGCTGGTGGGAATGCAGACTGGTGCAGCCTCTGTGGAAAACAGTATAGGGTTTCCTCAAAAAGTTAAAAATGGAACTGCCATTTGACCCAGTAATCATACTTCTGGGAGTATATCCTAAGAATCCCAAAATACCAATCAGAAAGAATGTATGCACCCTATGTTCATAGCAGCGCAATTTATAATAGCTAAAATCTGGAAACAGTCCAAATGCCCATCAGGAGATGAGTAGATAAAAAGCTGTGGTACATTTACACCATGGAATACTATGCAGCTATAAAAAAAGGATCTCTTACCTTTTGCGAGAGCACTGAGGGACCTGGAGAGTATTATGCTAAGTGAAATAAGCCTGTCAGAGGAAGACAAATAGCACATGATCTTACTCATAAGTAAAATCAAATAAACAAAGTAAACTGATGAATAAAATAGATCCAGAAACACAGAAGCTTGGAACAGACTGTTGAATCTCAGAGGGAAGGCAAAGATGGGTGGGTAGGTGGGAAGAGATCAATCAAAGAACTTGAATGTATATATGCATATCCCATGGACACAGACAATAGTGTGGTGAAGGCCTGGGGTGGGAGGGTGGTAGGGGACCTAGAAGGGGTCAATGGAGAAAAAAAGGGGACATATGTAATACTTTCAACAATAAAGAATTTTTAAAATGGTATGGTTAATTTTCTTGTGTATATGAGTATACATACACACACACATATGTAAAGATTTCACCTTAAAAAATTATTGAGCTACATTTATAGACTGATATCACGTAGTCACAAATTACACTTCACAAACATTGTGCTATTTTACTTTTCTAAGAGCAATATGTGAGAATGTACATTTGACCCGAAGCTGGTTTATCCAAAAATCTTGTAGGATGAGAGTATCATGAAGATTCAGGCAGGTGCTGTGTACCACATGGTCTCCAGCAGAGATTCATTATACTGTAAGTCTACATGCATGTTTTGTTTGTATGAGGATTTTTCAGGTGGAGAAAACACAAAAGCCAAAGCCTTGTGTTCTATAGATTTTTGTCCTGCTGTAAATTACAAATTACTTTCTCCACTTCTGCCTCTGACTGTCATCCTTGTCTATTGCTAAAGGTTAGGCAACCAACACTGACCATTTTTGACAGTAAGACCACTGGGCCTCAGAAATACCTGTGACAATGATTTAAAGGTAACATAACCACTGCCACATAGTTTTAGTTACTGTGCTAACTTCTTGAGTAAACATACTGCTTAACAAAAGTCAGTGATGTTATCTTTTAAATTTCTTGATAATAATAAATACAATTATTTTCAAAGACACTACACAATTTGCCCAAAAAACTTGCAGTAGTTTGTACCACATTTTTGCTAATATCATGAGAAATTGTGCAAAATTTAAGAGAAACTAATTTAGTCTTGAACATAAATTTTTTGGTGGTGAGAAAAAGCTATTTATTATGCATGTTTATGACTTACTGTTTTCTCCTTTCCCTATACAACCTAAGTGTGTTGGGCTTCATACATTAACTTCTGACTGTATGGGTTACAGAACAGTGGGGACCACTGTGAATTTCTCTAGACATGCTTGGTACAGTGTGAATATGAACATTTTATTTATAATACAATGAAGATTTGGATTAACATTTTAAACTTGTCTCTTAGGTGCCCCACTTTACAATTTAATAAAATTCCATTCACTTGATAACATTTTGGGGATTTGAGCCTGCAAGAAACATTTTTGCGTTTTAGATTAAACATATATATCTCCAATAGCAAAACTAAATATTTTGAGCCATATATAAAACTCCATCTTTCTGGCCGAAACCGGTTTGGCTCAGTGGATAGAGCGTCGGCCTGCGGACTGAGAGGTCCCAGGTTCGATTCCGGTGAAGGGCATGTACCTGGGTTGCGGGCATATCCCCAGTAGGAGATGTGCAGGAGGCAGCTGATCGATGATTCTCTCTCATCAATGTTTCTAACTCTCTATCTCTCTCCCTTCCTCTCTGTAAAAAATCAATAAAATATATTTAAAAAAAACAAAAAACAAAACAAACAAAAAAAAACTCCATCTTTCTGGCCTTCAAGTGAGATGCATTCTTAACCATAGAGACACTGAGACCCTTGCACCAATTAGGTGGCAATGCCACTTTGCATGATGCTGTTTCCATCACCCTAAATCTCCTCTGATTAAGGCACTCATCATCCTAGACCCGTGGTCGGCAAACTGCAGCTCGCGAGCCACATGTGGCTCTTTGGCCCATTGAGTGTGGCTTCCTAAGCCTTAGGAGTACCCTAATTAAGTTAATAACAATGTACCTACCTATATAGTTTAAGTTTAAAAAATTTGGCTCTCAAAAGAAATTTCAATCATTGCACTGTTGATATTTGGCTCTGTTAGACTAATGAGTTTGCCAACCACTGTCCTAGACTAAGTACATGGCACCATAGGATAGACCTGATATGAAAGAAAAATTCCTGGTCTTCAGGGATGATTTCCAATCTACCACCTCTTACCCCTGTCCCCATCATTTACCCAACCTCGACAGATCCATTACTCATAATTTAAATACACATCCACTATTCTCTCATGAAGGAGAAAACAAATCATTTGTTTTTCTTGGTGATTAGAGAAGATTGATGTTGCGTGTATGGAGGAAGTGTGGTTTGGAGTTAGCGGTATTCCAGAAATGAGGAGAACTAAGGGGGTTAGTTATGCAAGGAAGACAGGAAGACCTTCAGAGTGGGGAAGAGACAAGAAAGCAGCTGAGGTGCGATGGGTAAGTCTAGAAACAGTCTCTAGGCCGTTGCCCCTGGGATTAAACACCAGTGTCCTCATGATCCCATCTAGAAGATTGAGAATGCCTCACTTGGCAGTTTGTGGCAATCACTCTATCAGATAGCGTAAGTGAAAATCTTTGGTAAACTACAGAGCAACATAGATAAAAATATTACTTTGCAGGTGAGAACAAAAAAATGCATGATGAAATTGAAAGAGGAGGCCTGACCTGCTTTGTTTTTCTCACAATATTGTCCAATTTTGTTTTGACAAAAAAGAAATTGTATTTGTATTCTATTTCCTGTTGTCTTGAAGTTAACAAATGTAGAAGTTAGAGTCCAGACAAGTAGAAAGATAACCATAACCTTTGGGGGGGGGGGGGCGGTGGCGGTAAAAACTGAGTTTCTAAGTTCAGAGATGCCCCAAGATTTATTTTTCTTCTTATTCAGTGACTCTTAACAACCGTTAGATAAAGTAAAGCATCAATGCGTCACAGAATGCATTCTTTCTATCTTTTCAGTGGCTTAGTACAGAAAGAGTGTGAAGGACATGGGAAAGAATGAGAGCATTTACTGCAAAGCGATGCCTGCACACGGGAGACGCTTAATAAACAGATACCCTGACTGATCTGTAACTGAAAGCAGTAAGTGTGCAAGTGCTTATTCTGAGCAAATGCGCAATTCATAATCCCGCGCCTTTGCCTGAATTCATGTTGATTTAAGTAGGGGCTGGATGGGACGGTGTGCATTTTGTTGCTAAATGAATCCTGCACAGCTTAGAACCACAGCGAACACTGCACATCTGTCCCGGGGGCGCTTTCAGGGGCAGGGAAAGCCTGGGATGGAATGTGTATTTACATCAGTTTTTAGCAGTTGCTCCAAGCTGAGCTCTTTTCATGCACAAAGAGAGCCGGTGGGGGATCCTCGGGGCATGTTTGTGAAAAATCTCAATAGTCACCTGCTCCCTGGAGCAAGGATGCGCGACAGGTAGACTGTAACTGTCTGCTGATTGGTTCTTGCCCATCAGCTCTAAGAACATGCTAGAAGGAAGGTTGACACCTGACTATTTCACTTCAAATGATTCGTGATACTCTGGCAGGAAACACGCCAGATAATTAGCATATCTCATATAATATGTAACAAACGGAAAAGGGAACCCGCATTGCAGTTAGTCTCCTTCTGATGCAGGATGTGGGCTGTGTGAAAACATGCTGTTCAACAAAGCAGAAGAGCAGACTATCAGAGTTACTCAAAAAAGAGAGCTGGGTTCTTCAATTATTCAAGAAGAGACACAAAGCTCTGGGCAGGAGGAATAGCTGAACTGCCAAAACAAAACCCACTCAAACTTGCAGTCCTTATAGGACCTCCTGCTCCTTCTATGTCATTCTAAATCTGATTCAAGTGGGTTTTATAATAATTCTGCGTGACATAACAGATTGAACCAGGACCTTATAGCTCATGAAAAAATAACATGCATTTTGTTGTCTTTTGTTCCTTTTTTTTTGATACAGAAAGTTATTTCTACGTGTTCAGTGTACATTATTGGCTTTTCATCTGGCCATTATCTCATTAATGTATACTCACTTGTTTGGACAGCAGTACATTTGAGAAAGGACTAAATACTAATATAGTTCTATACCTCAACTCCTAAATATGTTTCTAAATATTTTAGCAGCACTTTTAAAAAAATTTGTCCTAAATATATATATATATATATATATATATATATATATATATATATATGAAGTTGAAAGCTAGATCTAAATTAGACCTGAGGAACTTTATGATGAACTTTGCTCTCTTGAACAGTATTTAATCATGACTAGCTGTCCAAGATATATCTGCCCAAATGATTCACTGCACTAGTGACTTGTCTTTCATAGTGTGTCCCTCTGCAAAATACAATTTCCTGGATATTTCAAAATGCATCCTTTCTCTTATGCCTTTCCCCCACACAAACAGATATACCTCCTAAAATTTACCCTCAAGGATCAGTTGTATTAGGTTAAAGAGTTACCCCTTGAAAAATTAAAATTTCAGTGATAGCTGTATATGTGCATATTTAATGCCCAAAATATTATCAAGTGGTTATCATGGATTATTTTCAGTATTTTCATTTTTCCTAAGCTATACCCTCACATCTTCAAGTTGAACATTGAGGCCATTTACATTTTTAAACATAGCATCAAATCATTAATTTCATTCACTAAATGGAGATGCCTCTGCAATGCTTTTTGTTCTCGTGTGTGCTCTACTATTCACCACTTGATTGTCTGAGGGACCACTCCAGCAGAGTACAAGCTATTCCTTCTACCAGGAAAGCTGCCTCCCTCCAACAACATATGGTGTCACTATTAAGATACTTCAGTGTTTATGTCTAAAAGTCACAGTCTCTGAATCTAACAGGAAGGAAGCCAGAACTTCTGTCCAATTCAATTGGTGTTGTGAATTGCATCAATTAATTCATCAGTGTACTCTCGGGACCCACCTATGGCGAGTGAGAATTTTATGAGTGAATGAACAGAGACAGTGTTACACGAGACCAGGAGAAGGACCTTGGCTGTCATTTTCATGAGCAACATTTGTACACAAGCCATAAGATGGAAAGCTTGTTTTGAGACACTATCAACCTTTTTTCTTTTTTCTAACATTATGTTACTGTCTTTGCCATTGCTTCAAATTAGCAATTATCTTTTTACAAGGAGTTAAATAAAAAGGTAATACTTAATACAATGCTTAATCTTCAGCAGATGAAGCAGGGTGAATACAATTTAATAGTAAAAGCATAGGCTTGTTTTTGGTTTAACATCAACATAAGCATTAGAATGGAGACTACTAATTATGCATGACCCCTTCCACAGCGCAGCAATCATTTCTATGCCCCTGTGATTTCAGAGAAGATGGTGCCACATGATGGGTAAATGCAGGAACTAAGGAAAGAAGGTGCCGCTGTGTCAGAACCTTAGATGGGAAATTAGAAAAGCGCTTATTGGTATAATTGTTAAGATTAAAATTATTGAGCCTGGAGGTGTAAGTTACTGGTATACTTAACCTAACTTAATCACTAAAAAATAAATACAATGTACAAACTGGTAGTAACTCAAGAACAAAACAACGCATCTGCTCTAATTTAATAACCTGTCTGCACTGATAAAATGGGTGAAATACTGAACTACTTTCATGCGTTCTTTGTATCTTATGTACAAAAATATTTTAATGTTTTTTGTTCCTTTAATTTTGCTAAGGGTAGAGATCAAATTTAAACTTTTTTTTGTTTGCTTTAAATATATTTTTATTGATCTCAGAAAGTAAGGGAGAGGGAGAGAGAGAGAGAGAAACATCAGTGATGAGAGAGAATCATTGATTGGCTGCCTCCTACACTCCCCCCATTGGGGATTGAGCCCACAACCCCACATGTGCCCTTGTGCCCTTGACCAGAATTGAACCCAGGACCCCTCATTCCACAGGCCGATGCTCTATCCGCTGAGCCAAACCAGATAGGGTGAGATCAAATTTAATTTACTAATTCTATTCATACCAGATAGGAATTAGGGGATTTTGAATCACCATAAATGCCCAAAATTTTGTCTGGTACATAACAAATTTTTTCTTTTAATCAAACTACAATTCTGAACAATATATACCATTATCCCAATTTTATAGATAAGAAACTATGGTACAACGGCATGAGGTGCCTTGTCCAGGGCCATAGCTGAGGACAGCTTCTCAGAGCAATAAAATTCATCACAACTCAGAACCACCCATTTTCTAGGACTTGCTCAACAAATGCTTTTATATGGGGTTATCCTTTAGATGTGAAAATTACTTTAGAGAGCATCCATAAAGAGTTTGCTTTATCTTTCTCTTCATATTTTGCTATATTTTGTTATTTAATTTTATATATAAAACTAAAGGCCCAATGCACAAAATTCATGCAAGAGTAGGCCTTCCTTCCCCGACTCCCACCCCCGCCACCCACCCCGCAGCCAGCACCGGCTTGGCACCAGCTTCCCTCCGGCACCAGGGATCCAGGCTTCCAGGCTTCCGGAAGGACAACCGGTCTAATTAGCATATTATGCTTTTATTAATATAAATATTCTATATTTTTGTCCATTATCACTTATAAAATTACAAAATATATATACATATGATCAGATATTTTTGGAGTTAAGAAAAATGTTTGCTTGTAATAACAGTGTACTGAAGATACATTTTCTTTAATTTGGGTGTGAGTCAAAAATGTTTCTAAATCACTGTAGCTATTGAGTATAGACCTGGAGACCTTTCCTAATATAGTAAGATCTAAAAAAAAAAAAAGAAAAAGTTAAATAGTCTCATTATTTGCAGAAGAATACTCATATACCTACCAGATTCAAGAGAAACAGCTAAAAAAAATTAAGACTATAAGAAATTTAGCAAAGTTAATACAAACTGTTTACAAGTATGATTTTTAGTGTTTGGTTGGCTTTGAGTTTTGTTTAAATAAAACAGGAAATAGATCAAATATATTCTTTCTTCAAAAGATTAATAAGAATCACAACATAACATGGCACCCTCCAGATCCAGGAAACCATCTTCTGCAAAATAATAAGTACACAACCATGTTACAAAGCACACACGTAAGATTCAGAAGGAAGTGAAAGTAAAAGTTCATGCAATGCAGCGCCTTCTGTTAGATTTGAACACGTATACTCATGGAAAAACAAAACATTCCTTTTTTTGCTATCTTAATCATCTTTCTAAATAAATGACCAGAGCTTTTTGAAACATTATCTGCACCATGCAGTAGATTTGTAGTAAACAAGAAGAGCAATGGCAAATGATAGATTTTAAATGAAAACTAAAATTGCTCCTACGAGATAACTGTAAATCAATCCATACAAAATAACTTTATGGATTAACTATTCAGATCCTAATGACTAGTAGACTTCTACTACCAAAATTAAAAACTCTCAGTACTGTGATTTCTTATGTGCTTTTTTTTTTTTTTAAAGATCAAATTGTCTGAATGGATCTAAAGTTTTTTTGTTCCACTCATTTACTAGTATGCATTCCTTGGTTAATTCTTGCATGTGCCCTGACAGGGGATCAAACCCACAACTTCAGCATGTTAGGACCATGCTCTAACCAATGTTGATCTACCCAACCAGGGTGTTTAGATTTCTAAACTGTGTATTCATTATTAGATTTTAATAAACTATAATATCAAAGTTAAAAAAGGAAAAGGTACAATTACTAAAGAAATACTCAAAATAATTCAATATTTAGAAGAAAGTAAAAAATGGATAATTGATATTAAATCAAAATACTGCTGATAGAGCCCTGGTTGGTTTGGCTCAGTGGACAGAGTGTCGGCCTGCAGACTCAAGGGTCCCGGGTTCGATTCCGGCCAAGGGCATGTACCTTGGTTGTGGGCACACACCCAGTAGGGAGTGTGCAGGAGGTAGCTGATCGATGTTTCTCTCTCATTGATGTTTCTAACTCTCTATCTCTCTCCCTTCCTCTCTGTGAAAAATCAATAAAATATATATTAAAAAAAATACTGCTTATAGAGTTTAGACAACGTGTAGTTTTGAAAATACTAGACAATAATTTGAATTTTAAGCTTTCCAATTCCTTAAAAAATATATCTTCAACGTCTTTCTCTAGTGAAATAGAGATTCCCCAAAATAATTGTATTAGTTCAGATTTTGTCAGGAAAAGAGAAACCATTCTGGATATTCCTGGTGGAAAGGACTTTTCTACCAGAATTGGAGGGAGACTATTTATAAAACCACTATTTATAAAACCTGGTGGAAAGGACTTTCCTACCATAATAATGAGACTATTTATAAAACCAATGGAAGGCTCTGGAGGGATGTCAGGTTGGTCCTTGATGAGGGTTGCAACAGCCTACAGCAATGGAGCTTCTGCTGCCCTGAATTTCTTTCATTTTTCCTAAATTTTGTGGAAGTTTGCCTTATTGGCAGAATCTAATCCAAACCATAGAGGAAAAGGATTTTCTGAGAAGCAAAGAAAAATGTAGGATGAAATGACATCAATTCTAGATTGCTAAGAGACAAAATGGAAAATATTACTTAGGCACCTCACCATATAAATGTTAACACAGAATAATTATAATAATATTAATGTGGAATACAGGGGATGTATTTTCATTCATTTAGCATCTTCTATGTGTCAGTCCCATATTCAAAGCTGGGAATCAGCATTGAAAGCATACAAGGTCACAGCAATGACAGAGCTTCCGGTGCAAAGAGGAATCCAATCTTATTCCATAATCATGCAAATAAATGCAAACTCCTCTAAAGTGTGAGGAGAGAGAAATTTTTCAACAATGGAGATCAGCAACCAATTAGTAATGTTACAACAATGAAAAAAGTTCAAATGATAGAAAATTAGACCCCAAAAAGCACAAAAAACAAAAACAGGGAAGACAAAACTATTGCCAAAAATATAGCAGAATGATTTTATAAATAAATTACATTTATAATGAAACACAATATATAATGAGCAACCTGGTAAAACTGGTATAAATCTAAAATTCTACATTTCAACACCTTCCCATCCTTTGGACTCTGAAGATGCTTCTCTTTAACGTGGCTGACAGGCCGAAGATCTGGGCATGCATATTTGAGGCATCTACCTCATTCACGTGTACAGAGGCCTTTTATCTGACACTTCAATTTGTCTCCATGCAATCTCTCTTACATGTCATTGGCCCTGCTCATTCTTTCCACTCAGGACAAAAAAAAAAATGTCCTTAGTGTAACAATATTAGTGATGATGTCTAATATTTACTGACAATGCTAGCAATGAGTCAGGCAATCTAAATGCATCAATTCACAAAATCTTTGCAGCCACCTTATGAGAGAAATAAAAGGAAGGGACAGATCTGGGTGCAGGCATCTTACCCCAGACCAGCCATTCCCATGCTGTCTCTCAGCTGGCAGCAGTGGGAATATAACCATGTCATTTTCAAAAGGGAAGGCTTCTGGCCCTCCATGATTCTATACTGTAGGTAGTTAACTAGGTGTAGGGTCTGTTGTACAAAGTACAATAGTTATCTTAATGCCTTGGCATTTAGAATAGTTACCAAGTATTTAAAATAAAAATGTTGACAAGAGGCTTTACATGTCTCTCATTCAATCCTGAAAGTATCACCAAGAGAGAGGTAACAAGGCGTTATTTTATGGATAATAAACCAAGGATCAATGATGTGAAGTAAGCCATCCAAGGTCAATGGCAGACATGGAATTCAAATTTGTAAGTGGTCACAGAGCTGCTTCCTAAGACAGAAAGGTGTCTTTATGGAAATGGTTATCTGCTTGCTTCTTTCACACTATCTCATAGAACGGATCTCCTGCCGCCCTCTTGTAAAGACTCTTGTCATCATCTCAGGCCTACCAGGATCATCTCTCCTTCTCAGGATCGTTAAGGCAATCACAGCTGCAAATTGTCTTTCACCATATAAGGGTCACTCATAGGTCCTGGGGACAAAGATGTGGGAATCTTTGGGGAGGGAGGGGTGCTTTTATTCTGCCTACCACATGCTACTAAGTCTTAAACCTCCGAGCTTGTCAATTAAACCACATCCAGAATAAATTTCTCAATAGACCTCTAGGGCATATTTTCCTGAGGTTTCCCATTGATTACTAAGCATCACACATTCATGTAGCATTGCAACTATGTAAAAATAACCAGTTTGGGGGCTTGTAATAATTATTATCCACAAGGCTACAAGGCTTGACCAGAATATATCAAATACTGCTCAAACTCTTTTTTGTCATCTTCTTTATCTTGAACTCCAAGGAATCTCTTTCTGTTCACTGATTCAGTTTACAAAGCCCTGGGCTCCCTGAGGATTAGATATGGGATTTCTCTCAAAATCCGGTCAGTTGTATCTAACCAAACCCTTTGTTTTTAAATGAAATATTCATACAAACATAGAATAAATCCATAAATAGAAAGAGAAAAAAGAAGAAAGGAAGGAAGGAAGGAAGGAAGGAAGGAAGGAAGGAAGGAAGGAAGGAAGGAAGGAAAGGAGGGAGGGAGGGAGGGAGGGAGGGAGGGAGGGAGGGAGGGAGGGAGGGAGGAAGGAAGGAAGGAAAGAGAAAGATGATAGCTGGCTGGCTAGCTAGCTAGCTAGATAAATGGATAGGTAGACCTAAAACTGATAACTAACTTTATCAATATTTTTGAAACCTTTGTGTCCCTTTCTGAATCATCAGACCACTTCAAGTCCTGAAAATATACTGGCTGAGTACTCATAAAGCCTTCACACTCTCCCTAACTTTATTAGTCAGGGTTCTCCAGAGGGGGGAATACCCCAATAAGATATAAAAGGAGATTTACTATGAAGAATTGGCTCTTGATTATGGAGGTTGAGAGGTCTCACAGTGTGTTACCTGCAGGCCAGAGACACAGGGAAGTCAGGGGTGTGATTCAGAGTCCAGAGACCAGAGAACTCGGGAGCTGAGGATGCAAAGCTCCAGTCCAGGGAAGAACATGAGATGAGGTGTCGCAGCTTGAGCAACAAGGCAGAAAAAAGAGGCAAATTCCTTCTGGCTCCACCTTTTTATTCTATGCAGGCCGGCAGTGACTGTATGCTGCCTATGGCATGGGGAAGGGCAGTTTACTGGGTCCATGATTCAAATGTTAATCCATCTGGAAACACCCTCAGGACAGAGAGTAATGTTTAAATAGATCTAGGGGCCCCTGGTCCAGTCAAGTTGACATATAAAATTAACTTTCACACTCACTCATTACTCCACCGAATGCTGTTCTGCCAGCATCAGTTTATAGTCAGATAAAAAGTGTGTGGTTGTGGTAACGATTGTTTACTTTCTTTTTAAATATATTTGTATTGATTTCAGAGAGGAAGGGAGATGGAGAGAGAGATAGAAACATCCATGATGAGAGAGGATCATTGATCAGCTACCTCCTGCACAACCTCCCCCCCACCCCCATCCCACCCTCTACTGGGGACTGAGCCTGCAACCCCGACATGTGCCCTGACAAGGAATGGAACCATGACCTCCTGGTTCATAGGTCAACACTCAACCAATGAGCAACACCAACCGGGTGTTTATTTTCATTTTTAGTTATTTTGTTGTTTAAAGATGCACTGGGGTCTTAACTGGGTAAGCATAATTGGATCAAATGTGAAGTGATTCATTAAAGTCAGGGAACCCGAAGGAACCTCTGCTTAGGAGCATCTGTGGGTGGGGAGAAGGTGGCACCCTTCACACAGGCTGAATCACACATGGGAGAGTCTGATGGAGAGCAGGGTGGATTGTAGGACAGACACCAGAGTCCCTGAGACAGAATTCACCCAGAAGAAAGAAGGAGTCCTTCCAGCAAAACCAGGCTCAGCAGCAGAGCCTCAGGGGTGGAGGAGAGTGGTCCTGGGGTGCCCCCAGCCTCTGGGCTTGATCCCCTTCTCAGAGACTCATGTTAGTGTGAAATAAGATGGTGCTTTTCCTCAGTGGCAACATTACAAAAACAACCCTGAGAAATCTCCGCAGGGCAACTATGCAGGGGCAAGAAATGTGGTGATCCTACCTTTGCAAGAAATAATCACAGCAACAAGACAATGAAGAGCATTTTGTCCAGAGCAAATCTGAAAGAATCTGCTCCTTGGGAGAGGCAGGGAGCAGAGAGCAATCAGGCTTTTTTCCTCATGTTGTCTGTCACTATGAGAGGTACCTACAGAGACAGGATGGGCCCCAGGCTGACTGCCCACATGGACTCAGGCCCCATAGACTATGGGGCTTCCAGAAGGGCATAGGGACGGGGGAGTGTGTGTGTGTGTTGGGGGGGGGGGGGGGCGCGAATTACAAAGGCCTGCAGGCCTATTTGAACGGGTAAGTAAGGGCTGGCATCCAGCACAATGCAGGTTAAATTAAATGTGACCTAAATTTTACCTTCAATTCATCTGCTGCCCAGGCATTAGGGATGCATAATGATTTGCAAAACCACAAATGGAGGATTACCTTCATTGCTGTCTATTTCATCAAGAATCCCACAGGAGACTTTTTTTTGGTAGAGTGTATTTGTTCAAAAGCATGAAGAAACAAGATACATAAATAATTAGAGACTACTTTGGGAAGAAATAATTGGTACTGGAATGTTTAAAAACCTCTGGAAGGTGAAATGTATTATATTATGCATGCATTAGCACAGAAAATAAAACTCTGGTGTGTGTCAGTTGTTTATTCTCTCAGGTTCCCAAAATCCATAAATTAGCGAGCAGACCCTTTGAGGCCATGGTTTCTCTCCAGCAGCACTACGGGCATTTGGACAAGGTTTTTCTTTGCTGTAGGATGTGTCTGGGATCTTCAGCAGCATATTTGGTCTCTACCCACTTGTTGTGACAATCAAACATGGGTCTGAGCATTCACTTAATGCTCATGGCCAGCTGTCCCTGGAGGGGAAAATAAAGCATCCCCACCTCCTCGCTGAGAACCCCTGCTTTCAGGCATCGAGCATTATGCTCCCGGTTCAACCTCAGAATAGTGTCAGTCATGCAAGGAAAGACCTGATGCTGCCTAATGTTATGTAACTACATAAAATATATTGATACGGGATTTTTGGACTGGAACACGCAGTGCTCCCCTGGGCAGGGTGGTTCCCGGGCTCTTTGTCCATCGGAGTCAAAGAGTGAATCCGTGGACAGAAGATGGTATAGCAAATGTGGAAATTTATTGAAGAACAAGTACAGACTCCCAAGTGGGGAAGGGGAAAGAATCTCACAGCACAGACTCCCACCTTGGGAGGGGGAAAGAGTCCCACCAAGTTCCTGTTCCCATGGCTTATAAAGGCTGCAAGTCCCTGTGTCCTGATATCCCTTCTGATTGGTCAATATTCCCTTTTGAATTAGTTACTATAGTAACTGCTGAGCTCAAAGGTCAAACCTCACCTGGGACAGGAGTGGCCCTCCTCCCTCATTGTTCTCCTATTACTTCTGGCCTTTCTTCCTCCTTTATTTTGTAAATATAAACCTTTTGCTACTCCCATTCCCCTTCCCTTATGCAAATATAACTGTTGCAGCTCCCCTGTCCTATGGAAATGTAACTTCTCCCAGTCTGTAGCCTGTGGTGGTTTTTTTTTCCATGTACCTCTAATTTTGTAAAATTTCCTAAACCTGCCTATATCCCCCTAAAATTCTTATTTCAATATTATTGACCTCTAGTAATAAATCCAGATTAATGTTTAAATGTTAAAGTCAACATTGACTTAAACTGGTTTAAAATAAATGTTACAGGTAATATTTAGAAAACTTTATCAAAAGCAGAAGGATCATCAAGGCCTTCTTATGAGCCAAACATAAATATTCTACCATGAGAGTTCCTGTGTTTTTTGCTTGTTTGTTTGTTGTTTGGTGTGTTTTTAATCTAAATAAAGGAGTAAACAAATTAGACAGGGAAGACATAGTCAGTGCTTTTCTTATTTTTGGACCCTGTGGTAATAAAGTTTTCCTGCCATGCGTGGTTCTTTGTTCCAAGATGATATAGATGATGTTAAAAAGCAACTGAATTAAAATGAAAAGGAGATTCTTTTTATTTTAAATGACATTTTTAGAAAAGAAAAACAGGTTTTTTTCTACTCACAGAATGTGTACTTCAAATTATCCCCAGGGAATTATACATGCAAACATTTCAAAACAGATGAAATGACAAAAATTGAGACATTATAAATGATAAGCTGATATATTTGCTCTGTTGAATTATGAAAAGAAGTTAGCAGAGAACAGTACAAAAATTTAATGTGGAGATACATGATTTTATTTCTTCTGCGGCAAAAGAAGGCACAAAAATGAACTAACCTCCACAGTCATAAAGATGAATTTTAAAACCAATAAAACCCATGGGTACAATCTTCAAAACAGAAAGGAAACCCAGCCAGTGTGGTTTCATTCAATGATTACCAGCATATCTATTTATTAGAGGTCTTTCTTTGATTCATTCACACAGATATTTCTCTGCAACAGTAAACCTTAGAGAATAATCCATGAAAACATTGCCTGGAAGAAACAAACAGTAAATGTTTAAAGCAGTGATTTCATACTAGTGCTGCTCAGATTAAGTTTTTTATCTCCAGTATCCTTGCATGATAATCAAACAAACTTCACTCATGAGGTTCTCTCCCAGAGCTCCCGATTGATAGTAAAAATGTCAGGGGAAGATAAGGGCTCACATCCTGCAGTAGTGGAGCCTCCTAACTAACCATTTAACCTCCACAACAGTGGGAAAGGATGTAACAGACTTGAGCAAGAATGTATATATATAAAAGCCTAAGCGACCAAACGACTGAAAAACCAAACAACCTGTAGACTGGTCGCTATGACGCGCACTGACCACCAGGGCACAGACACTCAATGCAGGAGCTGCCCCCTGGTGGTCAGTGCACTCCCACAGTGGGAGCTCCGCTCAGCTGACTGACCTGTCCCAGTGGCCCACCAGTGCAGCGGCAGCAACTCACTCCCTCAGTAGTCCTGCAGGTCCAATCTCCGGAGAATGGGCCAGGCACAGATGGACCCAGTGCCTCTGGCATGATCCTGACAGTGCGGCCAACCTCCTGAAAGTCGGCCTCAGGCACCACGGCCACTTTCCCTCCTTAGAAGCTCTGCAAGGAAGAAATGATATAAAAGCAGCAGCCAGGTGGCTCCTGACTACTGGCGTGAACGTCAGCAGGACAGACCTGGATCCCTGGGGCTCACGGCTGGCAAGTTATGCTGCAGTGGCATGAGCCCACGGCAGGCACAGCGGGGCCGGGATGAGCGGGAGTGGCAGGCAGGAGCAGTAGGCAGCATTGGACTGCGTATTTTGGCCTGATCCCCACAGGCCACCCCAAGGGACCCCATTCATGCACAAATTCGTGCACCGGGCCTCTAGTACAGTATAACACCCTAAAAATAGGTGTGTCTTTTTTGGACGCCATGCAACACCTAGTGTAGAACTGACTGCAATTTAGTGGAGTTAAGCCAAGATAGTTATCAAATGGCAATAAATAAAACATTTTAATTAATGCAGGTGCAAAATTTAAAAGGGAAGCCCTGGCTGAGTACCTCAGTTGGTCAAAGTGTTGCCCAGGTGCATACAAGAAGCAACCAATGAAAGCATAAATAAGTGGAACAACAAGTCGATGTTTCTCTCCATTCCCTTCTCTCTCTAAAATCAATCAATAAATTTTTTTTAAAAATTTAAAGAGATAGTTTTGCCAAAGTAAGATGGAGTATATGCATTTCCCCGCCCTTTTCCTCCCACCAGGTACAGCTAAAAACCTTGGATGTGACATAAAAACCTTAGCAGGTTGCCTGGCTAGTGTTGCTCAGTAGTTGTGTCAACCTATGAACCATGAGGTCATGGTTCAATTTCAGGTCAGGGCACATGCCTGGGTTGCAGGCTTGATCCCTTCCTCTCTGAAATTAATAAAAATGTATATTTTAAAAACCCTCAGATGGCAGATTGGCTAGAGACCTCCAGATCAAGGGTGAATCCCTAGGTTTCCTTTTTGCCTCTTGACTGCTGGAAACACTGGCGACTGGTAAACAAACAGCCCAAGATAGACTAATTTCTCTAGCCAGGGGATTGGGAAAGGACAGTCAACAACATTTTTAACTTCCCTACTCCAGTCAAACAAAAGAGTGGAGAGACAGGCTCACTCGCCCTCACCATGCAATGTCCACTAGGCTGGCCACAAGGATTCTGTTAATTCTGGTGGAAGGGCTTCCCTCCTGGCTAGTGGAAAGGACTTCGGCATGCTAAATAAGACGCAATCTTATTAAATAAATAATATTTCACACCTTTTTATCACTCTTCAGGTTTTAAGTGCTTTAAGTCTTATAACAATCTATGAAGTAGACAAAGCAAGATGAATATATTAATTTCACTTGTTTTCCACCTCTGTCTATTAAATCAGGACATTAAATATGTCCACTACTCTCATTCCTTAATCAACCCTGACAACAATGACTCATCTTTCACATTTCAAATCAGGATGCCCTTTCCAAAAAGTCAGATTCCCTGAGGCCCCCAGTTGCACCTGGGTTTCTGGGAACTCCATGACACCTTGAACTACCTTGCCCATTAATGTAACACAGTAGCAGATTCAATAGCAAAATGATTAAAAATATAATTTTCCTGTTTGCTGAGTTCCTCCTGCTGCAAGGAGTGGTGGACGGGTCCTTTCCTATGTATCAGTAACCATCACTGCATTTGTTGGCAGAAGGTGGGGTTGGAGTGTAAGTCATGGCCCATAAGGAGTGATGCAATGGAATCATCCTAGCAGGGAGAAATACTGAGAACCACTGGACTTTAAGGTTAAAAGATAGGAAATGATTAACCCCTTATTGGATATATCATTGGTAAACATGTTCTTCCATGCAGTGGGATACAACTTAACAAAAGGAACACAAAAAATCCAATTAAAAAATGAACAAAAGGACTGAAATAGACGCTTCTCCAAAGTGGACATACAGAAAGCCAAGAGACATATGAAAAAATGCTCAGTCACTAATCATCCTAGAGATGCAAATCAAAAACAATGAGATATCACCTCACACCTGTCAGAATGGCTATCATCAAGAAATCAATAAACAACAAGTGTCAGTGAGGATGTGGAGAAAAGGGAACACTAATACACTGCTGGTGGGAATACAGACTGGTGCAACCATTATGCAAAACAGTATGGAGTTTCTTCAAAGAATAAAAATGAAACTCCAATTTGACCCAATGATCTCACTTCTAGGAATATATGCTAAGAAACCTGAAACACTCATCAGAAAGAATATATGCACCCCTATGTTCATAGCAGTGCAATTTACAATAGCTAAGATTTGAAAACAGCCTAAGTGCCCATAAGCAGATGAGTGGATAAAAAAAGCTGATGTATATTTATACCATGGAATACTATGCAGCTGTAAAAAAGAAAGAACTCCTACTATTTGCAACAGCATGAATGGACCTGGAGAGTATTATACTAAGGGAACAAGCCAGTCTCAAGATAAATATCACAGGATCTCATTAGTGGAATCTAATGAATAAAATAAACTGATGGACAAAAACAGACCCAGAGACATAGAAGCATGAACAGACTATTGAACCTCAGAGGGAAGGTAGGGGAGGGTGGGTGGGAAGAGATCAACCAATGAACTTGTATGCATACATGCATAACACATGGACACAGACAATGGGGTGCTGAGAGCCTGGGTGGGGATGGGGGGGACAGGAGTGGGCTGGAAGAAGGGAAAAAGGGAAGCTTATGTAATACTTTCAACAATAAAGATAAAAAAAATAAAAGATGGGAAAGGAGATGGTGAGAGGAGAGGGACACACAGGTTTCACGATACAGAGACTGGAACTCCAATCCATTTGGAAACTGTCACATGCCAGAGCCTTGGGAGAAGCAAGGAATAGTGACATGTCCGCAGAGAGGACCATCTTACTGTTCTCAGCATCACTAACCAAGGGAGCTGTAGGAACCACCATGGAAGGAGGACCAGGACTTACATTAAAATGATAATGAATGGCCTCAGAGTTTTTGTATATTCTAATGAGGGTAGGGGGCAGAAAAAGGGAGGAGAGATCTCAAATAATTGGGGCCTTTTTTATTTTCTAAAATAAAGAAAAGTGGTATATCTCATTCCTCTAGAATCACAGAGCAATTTACGCCTGATATATCTGTTTACTCCTTTTACATTCCACTAGATTCGAAGCTCTGTGTATGCAGAGACACGTTGGTTTGGTTCATAAATTTATTCGGAATGCCTGGCTATGACTCCCCTTTGTCCCATCTAGGCTATAGGACAATATTGAAAATACCACTACCAAAGCAAAATGGAATGGAAAAGTTACACTTTCAGTCCTTAGGTCAAATATGACAAATAGGCTACATACCCCAAAACAGATTATATTTTAAAATAAAAAAAGTTTTCATTTGATCAAATAAATTATTTTTAAAGACACCAAGAAATAAAGCAATTTGACTAAGATATTTTCTATTCAACTTTAGTTTCTTTCAGAATAAAGTCATTTTTTTACACACCAAGAAAATGGAGATCTGGTACTGGTTTATTTACATATTAAGAAACAAATTCTTAAAAGAGTGGGGAGATATTTAGAAGGATACCAGAATCAACTCATTTTTTCCTTAGATTATACATGAAGACATACCTGACATATATAAATTATATTTGTCTCTGTCTGTACCAATCACTTTTAGCTAACTTGCTAAATCAAGCAAAGAGTAAAACATCCTTCAAGTGGTATCTGATTCTAACTTTGAGATCTACAAGTTCTAACGACCATTATTATTAGCATTATTATAGATCAAGCAGTGTGTACAAGACAGATGAGGTAAACAGGCCTACATAGAAGTTGGAAGATGGTAAAGCTAGCCCACACCCAGGGATGAAGGAAAGAGTTTGGTTTAGGCAAAGCAGACTGAGTGTGTGTTGGGAGTGGAAGTGGAGGTAAGGGGGGTGGGGGTGCAGCTGAAAAATCAGCTCTCAATCCATTTTTGCAGGACCTTCAAAGCCTTTTGGACAATATTAACTTTGATGAGAAATAAAACTTATAAAACAAAAGGCAAATTATGTCAACGAATTCCCAAGAAGAAGTAATACTAATTCAAGTTCTAGAAAGTGCGAAGTGAGGAGGGGTTTTCAATGAATTCCAAGCAGAGGAGCCAGCATTTATAAAACTACCAACTAAGAAAGGCCTAGGATATTCAGAGAAAAGCAAGTATTTTTTAGAACTTCATTACAGAGCAAGGCCGCTGACCTGTGCAATTCTCTCCACTCCTAAGTGCTGCACATAAGCTTTCTTCGCTACCCTGCGATGCTGCAGCGGTCCATTAATTGTCCCTGGGCTCAGAGTGAAACCCGTGCTTCTAAGGAGGCTTGGCCACCTTCCTGATGGGTGGAACTGAAAGGGGTTTTTAGGGGTGAAATAGGTAGGTTTAGGAAATTTAGGAATGAAGGGGGCCATGGAAAAAGCACAGTGCTACAGAGCTGCAAAGGGTACATTTCCATTCAATAAGGGAGCTGGGAGCAGCAGAAAGTACATTTCCGTAAGATAGAGAAGCTGGGAGCTACAGAAGGTACACACTTACAGAATAAAGGGAAGGAAGCCCCTCATTCAGAGAGGGAAGAGGAAAGCCCAGAGGAAATAGGGAAACAATAAGGGAGAAGAAGGAGGGAACCTCCCTTAGTGAGGTTTAAGCTCAGGAGTTGCTATAGTAACCAATCTAAGGGGGATAGTGACCAATCAGAGGGGATATCAAGGCACACAGATCTGCAGCCTTTATAAACCAAAGGAAAAGGGACTCAGTGGGACTCTCCCCTTCCCCACGTGGAAGTCTGTGCTTGTTTCTCAATAAATGTTCACCTTTTGCTGTACCACCTTTCGTCCATGGTTTCATTCTTCAACTCCACCAGACAAAGAGCCCGGAACCATCCTGCCCAGAGGAACACTGCGCATTCCAGTCCAATTTTCCCATATCAGAATGCAGGGGACTTCCTTTTGGCCCCCAATTCCATTACATTTTATGCCCAGATAGTATGGGAGGTATATGCAAATCATGCCCAGAAACAGCCATGATACATATACACCTTCCAGGGTATATAAATCCTGCTATGTTTGATAAAGTTTTAGACAAAGCCCCTAATTGATTTTCATGAGGCGAAGTAATAATCTATTCTTTGCAGGCATGCTCACTCTTTCAGAAAACAAACACAACTCTTGATAGGCAATTGTTAGACAGGGAAAATCCATTACAAAGAGATGTGCATTTTCAAGATAAAAATATAGCAGCTTCAGTATCATTTGAGAGTTGGTAGATAATTTCGAGGTTATTACTAACTCTATACATCTCAATAGGGAATAATGTTTCTGCATTCCCTGATAGTATACAGACAGCCTTCAGGAGCATTTTGTCCAGAAAAAAAGTTCTTTAAAGACTGACTTTGTTCTTCTCTTTCCAAACCACTCATCTCAGTAAAGTATGTCATATATATTCACACATTTATACATTGATTATTTCATCTCAGTAAAGTGTATTATATTTATTCACACATTTATACATTGATTGTATTCATCTCAGTAAAGTACATTGTATGTATTCACACATGCATACATTTATTTTGAAAAGTAGATGAAAAAAAATCTTTTTCTGCATAGTCTGTATAAATTAAAAACAATGTACTCTTTTTTTAAATTTTCTACTTTAAAGAAGAAAATATCAAGTTGGCTGCCCTTGCTGGATTGAGTAAAGGAATAGAGAGGGTTATCACTGCCCGACTAAGATCCCCAGGCACCTGAGTTTGGCCTCTTTTCCTCATTATCTGTACATTGCTGGGCTACGGATAAGGCGGGACAATCAAATATGCAGATATCTGCTGCCCTTCCTTCATCTTGGCCTAAACCCAAGAGCAAGGCCTGAACCCTGGCAGGAAAGTGAACACTTCATGCAAATGCCACCCCTTCTTCCACAGCAAGAATGACATTCATTCTGTCTTGCTCACCCAACCGTATACTCTTTTCAATAAAGTTAAAAAGACATTGCTAAAAAAAAAAAAAAAAAAAAAAAGGGAGAAAAAGTATATAAATAGGCACAAAAGTTAATTTTTCAGTTACTAGGAATCTTTCATTATGACCCACTACCTTTTATGAAAACTTTTAGGAAGCTAACATTGATAAGCCTTTACATTATGTTCCCATTGTAATGTGTCAACCTCCGGGAAAATGAGAGGGCGTCCTGCACTAACTTTCTTGAAGAATAGTATTATTTTAAAAATAAGTTGTGCATACATTTAGGAAATAATATAAACTGTATTTCTTAAATCATATGTGCAACTGCACCTAATATAAATAGATATATATTTCATCTTTGTACCAACCATTATTAATTTGTAATTGTCTCCAGAGGTGACTGTTTCACCTGCTTCCAGTAATAATGGTGGTTGTATCAGTAATAGAAGTAGTAAGAAAGGAATAGGAGTAAGAGGAGAGTAGCAGACAAGCAAGAATAGTAGTACTAGTAATAGTAGTAATTAATAGTAATAGTAATAGTAGTAACAGTATAGGATCCTTCATTATGCGAGTATAACACTTTCACAAAAACATATTAGCGGATTCTTGGATAATAGGTGTCTACATTCCATTACTTTAAAGAGAAAAATAATACATTCCAAGCTTACCTTAAATCTCAACAAAAATCGTCAGATATCATCAAAGCACTTAAACTTCTATATAATATCCCATCAAATGTGTTTGTAAAATGTCAATCATTTAAAATGCCAGTTCATTCAACCTTATATAACTCCTGATTGATATGGAACTCGGGTTCATTACAGAATTATTTCCCACCTGCCTTTGTTTTTTTGTTTGTTTGTTTGTTTTGTGGTGTATGTTTTTTTTCAGATCTTTGAAGATCTGTACCTTCTGCTCTTCCAGCATAACATAAAGTGCCGTTCTAAACTGATGGCGTCTCTCCACCCCCAGATAAGGACTTGTATAGTCCTTCACAAATATTATACGATGGGGAGTAACTCAGGATAGTTTCCCCAAATCAGCAACACTTTCACAGTTTTCTTTCTTTTTATAGCCATAAACGTAACTGTATGTACAATAGCTTGGGCACCTGTGCAGGACCAACTTTTCCTTAAATATATGGGCTTCTCTAGGCTTCTTAGTCCCCCTTACTTTCTTCACAGGCATTGCTACATTCTTAGAAGATATTTGAATTTAATATGGGGAAGATGATGACAAAAATAATACAAATACCAGTTTATAATGTAGCCTAAAAGATTTTTAATGGAGTAAAAATTTAAAGATCAAATGTTTTATTTAAAATAAGGCAAACTGCAAAAAAAGATAACATTCATGTTCAAAAATAAATAAGATAGATGGTAGATAGATGATAGATAGATAGATGTGTAGACTATGGTATTAAGTATCAGGTATATTAGATAATCCTATCTAATAAAAGAGAAACATGGTACTTAGCGTACGACTGCTACTCTTCCCATTGGCTAATTAGGGTGATATGCAAATTAACTGCCAGCCAAGATGGCGGCCAGCAGCCAGGAAGCTTGAAACTAACAAGAGGCTTGAATGGTTCAGTGATGGAGGAAACCAACGTTCCTCGCCTGCCTTGCCGGCCTCTGAGCCTGCAGTTTGAAACATTGTAACAAATATAGAAGCTAAACAAAACCCCAGGAACCTGCTTTCAGCGAGCCGGGATATCAAGCTGGAGTTATACATTGTTTCGATTATAGAACCCAAACAAACCAGATACCAGCTTTCAGCAGCAGAGGCCTAAGAGCTGGAGCCTCAGAGCTAAAGTGGCCCAGAATAAAAAAAAAAAAAGAAAAAAAGGAGCAGTTGGGAGCTTCAGCCCTCAGCCCCTCACCCAGACTGGCCAGACACCCCAGTGGGGACCCCCACCCTGAAGGGTGTGTGACCAGCTACAAACAGCCATCATCCCCTCACCCAGGCTGGCCAGTCACCCCAGTGGGGACCCCCACCCAGATCAAAGACACCCTTCAGGGAAAACCAGCTGGCCCCCACCCGTGTACCAGGCCTCTATCCTATATAGTAAAAGAGCAATATGCCTCCCAGCACCGGGATCAGCGGAGCCAAGAGGCCTCCCGGCACCGGGATCAGCGTGACAGGGGGCAGCGCCCAAACCCCCTGATCGGCCCTGCTCTGTGTGTGACAGGGTGCGGTGCCCCCCCCACCCCCCACGGGCCCTGCTCTGTGTGTGATGGGGTAGAGCCATAACCTCCCCATCAGCCCTGCCCTGAGTGTGACAGTGGTGGCACCCCAACCCCCTGATCGGCCCTGCTCTGTGGGTGATAGAGGGCGGTGCCCCAACCCCCTGATCCGCCCTGCTCTGTATGTGACAGGGGACGGTGCCCCAACTCCCCTATTGGCCCTACTCTGTGAGTGACAGGGGGAGCTCCCCAACCCCCTGATAGGCCCTGCTCTGTGCATGACAGGGGGTGGTGCCACAACCTCCCCATTGACCCTGCCTTGAGTGTGACAGGGGGCGGTGCCCCAACCCCCCAATCAGCCCTACCCTGAGCGTGACTGAGGGTGGCATCGCAACCTCCCAATCCGCCCTGCTCCTAGCATGACAGGGGGCTGCGCCCCAACTCCTCAATCGGCCCTGCTCTGAGCCCGACCAGGGGCTGCACCTAGGGATTGGGCCTGCCCTCTGCCACCCGGGAGCAGGCCTAAGCCAGCAGGGCGTTATCTCCCGAGGGGTCCCAGACTGCGAGAGGGCACAGTCCGGGCTGAGGGACCCCCCCTTCCCCCCGAGTGCACAAATTTTTGTGCACCGGGCCTCTAGTATTATAATAAAAAACACTATCTAATTTTATAATATATATCATGGTCAATGTATAGTATAATGTGTAATAAGACCACATGAATCCAACCAATAGAAAAAAAGATAACATTTCAGTAATATTAGTGGTGAAATTGCCTAGTAGAAATACAAAATCAAATAAGATCTTATGTCACAATCAAAAGAACTTGAGATAGATTAGGAATTAAATGAAAAAATAAAACCGAAGGGAGAAAACAATATAATAAAAAATAGTGACAATTTTTCTGATTTGGGGGATAGAGAGGCTCCTGACTTTCTTAATTCTGTACACAGCACAACCATTCTCTGTGTGAGATAAGCTCAGAAAAATTCAAAGTTATCTATGATGATTTTTTTCTCCTTTCTTATCATCTTTGTATTATCATCATTTTTATACCTCTACAACCCATAAATGGCTTTGGGATTATTATTTTCAAAGCAGAGTTCTGGTTATATCAGGACATAGTCTTTAAAAAATGTTTGGGGTTTTTTCAGTTTCCATGGAGTTTAAGCGTGGTATTTATCCTGACATTAAAATGAACCCTTAATGTGTTCCCCACAAGTCTTTCTAAGTTTATGCTCACTCATAGGTCCTACTCTTTCCTATCCTGTGCCTTTGGCCAATCCCTTTTACCTGAAATTCTGGGTCCCTCTCCATTTGGACCACTCACAATCCAAGGCACATCTAAGAAACTCATCTCAACACCATCCTGCCAGGCTAGTTTCTCCCACTTCCCACCTACCTGGAGGCCATCTGTGGTTCATTTGAAGCCAAAATAATGTACTCATCTCAGCCATCTTGCGAAGAACCATTTGTTTTCAGTGTCACTGGCACCTGGGAAGAGAGAAGCACATAAATGTGAGCAAAACAGAAAACCAGGTACAGATGCAAACAAACCAACCTATCAAAATGAAAATGAAAACCAGAGAAACGGGGAGATATACAAGCATTTAAATGGGTCAATCCGCGAGTATAGGCCCAACTGGACAATGAGAGGGAGAGCAAGATCTTACCTTTCCCTGATCTCTCTGGTTTATGCCATGCCGATCATGGCAGAAGCTCCCCATTCTGAGCCCAATTCAACCAGAGAAACAGCTGTTTATTGCAATGCTGTAGCATTGTCTGGGGTTTAGATTTCTCCCCTTCGGCATTTTTCTTAGCGATTTTCAGGGGTGATTCTGCCCATATGTGCTTTTCAACTTAAATGCTGATTCCAAAATCTAACACACTTGTCAGGTGCTACAGAGGTATGTTGTACGAGCCCTCCTGGTACAAGAGTCACAAACACCTTAACAAGGACCATTCACCCCTATAGTTCTTAGCGCAGTGTCTTGGCACAGAGTTTGTATTAAATAATGCGAAATATAGACCTGTTTTATTGAGACCTCAGATGACTTATTTTCACCGTATTTCCACTTTCACTCTTGAGTACTAACAAGCTGACAGGAAAGTTCATAATACAAACAGGAGGGGGGAAAAATCCTAATTTTCTATTTTAGCAGTTAAAGTATAGCCATATGGAAAACACAGACTCTAGAAAACATTCATATACAATTTTGAAAATGCTTTCTTACTAGTAAAAATATTAGTCACATTTATAACTTAGAAGATCTACGTTATGCCAAAATCTATGACAAGTCTTTGAAAATAACAGTCATGTAACTTTTTTCCTAGCATTTGTCAATGCAGGAGGCATTAAGGACACGGAATGTCATTTCAGATGCAGAAGACAAAAACATTTCATAGAGATGAACTGTCTTTGCATTTGCTTATTTTGTAGTGACAGATTTCTGAGCATATTTTTACATCAGGTATAGCCATATATCAAGATAAGAGGAGAATATGGGCCTGTGTTGCTGATTGGAAATATTAAAAACAAACAAAAACAACACACTAGCACACCTTGTATCATTTCTGCCACTACAACCTGATTCGGTGGAATAAGCTCTCATTGCAGTTTTTAAAAACTGTTACTTTATTGGAGAGTTAGTTCAAATTTAGAACTCATTTTGTAACCTTCTTTTCACAAGTGTACCACCAGTATTATTAGTTATTGATTATTTATCAAGAGATCAGTGTTTTATCACTGCATGAGGAAAATAACTATCCAAGCACATTAATTATAAAAATAATTGATTTTATTTACAGTACAGACCCACTGTAAAGATCACCACAAATTGTAAATCTTGCCGTTACTAAAGACATGAAAGTCTGATTTGAAGGTGAGCAATTAATGAGTTACTGGTGCGTTCACATGGAAAATATTACACACAGATCACTAAATGTTTTAAGCACAGGAATGAACATCAATGTCTAATTTTCATTTCACTTTAATACACGTGTAATGGAGCAAATATAGCTTAGTTTCTTATTCATGGAAGGCAGCTGTGAAATAATTCTTATTTCACTGTACAGTTTTAGCATTCTGTTTTTGCTTTTTAATGAGAGAAATTGTAATGCCATAATTTTGGTCTTCAGGCAGATTAATGTAAGACACTTTGCTGATCACTGTATGTGAACTTTACAAACTCATCTTCTCCATCATTGACTTAGTTAACAAAGTTGACTGATAACATAATTCTACTCATGAAACATAGGTCAGAACCTTCCTTCCCCCACTGTTGGCTCAGTTCTTATAAAGGAAAAACTTTCTTCTTTCTGGGTTACTCTGTCCAACAATATAAATAGTCCATGATAATTAGTAGTTACAAATCAGCTATGTGTGACTGTGGTGATATTAGTGGCTCAATCTTTGTTATTAAAAAAAGGAATTTCAAAATATCATGTATTACAGTAGTACCATTGGAACACATAAAAATACATCACAAATCTGTTCAAAAACAAATAAGATAGGAAAGTCCACAGTTATTTGTTGAACCTAATAGATTACTTCAGAGACATCCATCTGACCTTATCACGTATATACATTTTTTAAAAATCTGAGAAATATTTAAAAGTCTGTCTGAAATATAAACATCTATCTCAGATTTTTAAAAAGTCTTTACTTACCTGCCAGGAGCCGGTCCATGCTTGCTGTTTCAAGGGACCTGGCATATATGGCATACTGTTCTTAATATGTTTGCTCACCATCTTGGCACTATGTGTTTTAACCAAGGTCTCTGAGAAAGGTTGTTTCGGTAGGGATTTTCCCCTGAAGTTAGGGAGGGAATAAAACCTCTTAACTAAGTGCCAGGTGGGTAATTAATCACTTTAACTATGAACAATCATGCTTAAGCTACATAATCTTTACTCCCTGGAATGGAGATAAGAAACGCCCTAACCTTTGAAATAGAGATTGATAGGATTGGAATCAACTGGTATAAATACAGATGTAAGAAGACAGAACGAAGAGAGACAGAAATTGGCACAGAACCTACACAGAACGTTCTCTAGAGACAGAAGAACTTCGCTGGAGAGAATATGGCAAAAGATCCTGGACAGAAACTGGCCTCAGAACCTAGAGACAGAACCTAGCGAGAGAACATGGCAAAAGATCCTGGACTGAACCTGACTACAGAAATTGGCAAGAGAACCTGACTAGAACCTGGTGACTGAACCTGGCTGGAGAACCTGGACAGAACCTGGCTGGAGAACCTAGCGAGGGAACATGGCTACAGAACCTGGCTGGAGAACCTGGACAGAACCCGGCTACAGAACCTGGCTGGAGACCCTGACAAGAGAACCCGGCTATGATGATCAACTGAACGCTGTCTCCGTGTCATTCCTTCTTCGCCAACTCCGTCCACACCTTTGGGGACCCCTGGACCCGCTGGGGCTGGACCCCGGCACTTACCTAGTTAGTTTATGGCCTAATTCTGACTAAAATTTTACAAGTGTGGTTAAAATATTTTTAAAAACCAAAAATCTGAAGATATTTGTCACATCTGTTTTACCTGAAGAATCTTTTTTACTTAAGTATAGAGATCATGAGTGATCCTATAGGATGAATAGAAATAGCATTTTCTTTTTTGTTTAAATCTGCTCTTTTTTGTTGTTGACAATATTACAGATATTTCCCATTTTCTTTAAAAAGGAACCTGAAGTTTCTTTAAATGGAAAGAGAAGATTGATTTCTTATTTATTATGTCATCATACACTGGGAGTGTTTACTCTGAACTTTGCTAGCCATGCTAATTTGATGTCACGAAAGAAATTATCTATATCAATAAATGTAAGCATACATTAACCCATTACTAAATTATGGCAAGATACTTTATTTACTGATGGCAGACATCAAGGAATATCTGAAACAAAAATACTGCCAGAAATGAAATTTTTGAAAACAAAAATTCCTTACACAAGCTATACTTTATGTTTTACCTAAATGATAAAACACATTAACACACTAACCTTAAAATTTCCAGGTTAATATTTAATGTATTTAATGAATTACAGGCATTCAAATTGAATTCAAGCAAATGGTATATGATTGATCTCCTCAGGTCAGTGGAATTCATTATGTGAAGATGACAGAACAAAGGACGCAGAATCCATTACATACTGAATGACAAGTTAAAAAGTTCAATCTAAGCTCTGAGCACACTCCAGGAAGCCAAGTCCAAGTACAAATTCACCAGCAGTCATTTTGTCTGTTTATCCACTTCCATCTATTGACTCTAAAGAGAGAGCCCCAAGCCTTCATCTCTTATCTGTTCCTTCAGAAAGCCAGACTGCAAGTTCTCCCAAGCTTTCTAATCAATGCCATCTCCAGCTCTTTTCTCAGTCAAGGCTACATTCCATGGATCCAATTTCCATCTGAACAAATGAAAACCTTACAACGCACTTGATCTCCCCTTACCTCACCCAGAGAAGTGAATGGGAACTCAATATGACATTGAATAATGTTGTAATCTTGTGGCGTCAGAGTTATTGGCAAACCAGATCAATTATGATTACATTCCCAAAGAGGGAACACCGAAGCCTGCCAATCACCAAGCCAAACCCCACTTCATGCTGCCTTCTATTAGGCCATCCCAGTAACATCTCAGCCTGGATAATGGCTACCAAAATGGGGAGAGGCCACAAAAGTTCTGGACTGCGATTTAAAAAGGCATAAATACAATCAGGTACAAATAAAGGCAGGTAAACAAGAAGCCACATCCATACACCATTCTCTCAAATTCTCTCTGCATCTTCTTTGGAAACTTTCTAATTCACCTTGACTCTTTGAGGTAGAGTGGTTCCTTAGATCAGCCCCTCCCACCTGCCACCCCTGCAAATTTCTGCTTGGTGTTAACATCTCTTGCTATCAATTTAAACCCATCCTTGGATTTAAAAATAAAGCAAAGTAATGCTTCACAATGGATATTACTTTGAATTATCCCCAACATCTTCCTTGAAAAGAATTTGGTTCTTTCACTTCAGGCAGAAGTTAAGGCAATCCTTTATGACAGGAAATTTTCCTGTAACAAAAAAAAGGGTCTGTCCATCTTAGGACAAATATATGGATGAGCACACATGGTTTAATATTCCAGCAAAATATTGAATAATCTTTAAATTAACTACAGGATGCTATAGCTTCAGGTATCATTACATTTTTAACACAAAAAAAACTTAATAATACTGACTTTTTAAAGTACAAAGTTAATTAGATATATCCTAATGCTGGAAATATAAAATCGGTTTTTAAACATGGTCCTTGGCATGAAAATAGTTTTTCCTAGAACCAGGAACAGGGAGGGACAGGCAACATCAGGGAGATGTTAAGTCAGCTGAGTAACTAAAAGTGTAGTATATATGTGGGCAATTTCAGGGAATAGTGGGAGCATGTGGCTGGTTTTATTTTCCAATTTAAGCAAAGTGAGGGCAGGATCAACCACATTTAAGGGATCCGTGACAATCTGGGCACTCAATAAATACTTCATGATTAAGTGAATAGTAAGTTTAGTGTCACAGAACTGCTAAAAATATAAAGAAACATTAGAGAAGAGGGCCCCTTCACCAGCTTCTGGACTGCTGTGTGAAGAAGCAAAGCCACTTAGATCACCACAGTCCCCATGGAAACAATGGGCTTATGGACCGTGCTGATGTCACCAGGAGTCTGCTTCTCTAACCACCTCCACTCTCATGCCGTGTTTCTCCTTTAGTCTCAGGTTCTTTCATACCCTCAAGACAGCTGCCATCATCCTAGGCTCTTCATGGAGAGCCATGGCAATATCCAGGAAATCTCATTTTTCTAAAGAACAAGGTGCTCTTCCTCCAAAATCTCTAAGCAGACAGCCTCTCGTCTCCAATATTTCCTGCATCTGGAGTCCACCTTACTAGCAAACTTCCTGGTATGAGAGATAATAAATGTTCTTATTGTCTAAGCAAGTGTGACTCTCTTAGTCCTTACTCGTAACTAAACACATCCTCGCTGGCACAGCACATGAAATCGATTCCTGTCATTACACAGCAAGATGATTTCTGGGTGACATCAAGAGAATAAAAGACATAAAATGATGTCAAATAAATATTTTAAAGCCACTATTGGTTCTAGGCAGTCATCCCTTGAATCTATTGTTTGTTGGTGTTCCAGGTCAATGCATGTTAAGAAAAAAAAGGGGGGGGGGAAACGCTGATGAAAATCAGACCACTCCATGTGGTGAGGAAGATCACAAAAAGGGGGGTTTATTTGTTTAAAGCTGTAGAAAAAATGTACATCAGTCATTAAAAAAGCCTATAGGTTTGGAAATTATTTAAGTCAGAATAAATACATGCAGCAGAACATAAATCTACACAACATAGCTTTCGCTTCCTTAGGTTTCTGGCTCCATAAGTCTTCTAAGGCGACTAAGAAAGTTTGAGAGAGAACTCGAACTTAACAAAGTTTTAGGAAACTCTATATATAATCTTTTGTTCTTCATTTTGTTTCTGTGAGGATTCACACTATAAAAGCTCTTTTATCAGAGATTAAGGGGAACCATTCCCTCCTTGAATATAAAGGATCTTTGGAACTGCACTTTTGAAATTGCTGCTGTCTCCTTGATCCGGGAATATTTTGACAGGCACTTTCATGATCTTTATTAAGTGAACTTTAGCATTTTTCTTTCCTTTCATAACATTAAAAATGTCTATCTGCAAAGTAGGTATTTTTTTTATGTCTACCTGTATCCCACAGGGCGAAAAATAACTTAAAAAGCAAAACATTAAAAACATGTGCATTGAGAAACCAAATATATAATTTATTAAAAGCAAAAGTACATCTAATGAAGGCTTCACTTTTTATATTGAGCCACAAATACATTATCTGAATCAAATTTAAATGAAAATATGATTTCTGCAAATATCTATCTTCTCCGTTATTAACCAAAATAATAATTTAAGGAATTATCAAATATGAATTAATAGACTTTAATGGTCAATAATTTTTTTTACCATAGTCATGTACTTCCTTTAAGTTGATAAAGAATGAACCCAAACTATTGCATCCTATTAAGATGCTTATACTGCCCTAGCTGGTTTGGCTCAGTGGATAGAGTGTCAGCCTGTGGACTGAAGGGTTCCAGGTTCGATTCCAGTCAAGGGCACATGCCCAGGTTACAGGCTCAATTCCCAGAAGGGACGTGCAGGAGGCAGCCGATCAATGATTCTCTTTCATCATTGATGTTTCTATCTCTCTCTCCCCTCTCTTTTAAAAAGATGCTTTTTAAAAGCATCTTTTTAAAAAAGATGCTTATACTAAAAGTATATTATTTTTATGTTGAGTTTTAATAAGCTCTTGCCTACATGTAAGTTTTACATGTTAGCTCTTTCTATACACTTCAGAAGTTGAAATTGTAAAAAAGCACAGTTTTCTACCTTGCCTGAACCCAAAAAAAGCAGACTGAGGGATGGTCCTGGCTAGTGGTAAAGTTTTACTGCTAATAAACATCCCCTCAAATATGATATTGAATCAACATAATTGTAAAATTATGGTTATAATTTTAATAAAAACTTGGTAGTGGTGGGACCTTGCCAAGAGCGAAGTAAATTAATGAAAAGTTATAGCAGATGATTTTTATCTACAATGCACAGCCGTACAGGGTTTTGTGAGATTTAAAAGAAGGACAGTTTGGCCTGATTGGTAAGTTACTTAGATTCTAAATTGGAGTTATATGATTTTTTGACATTTTCTTTGTTAATTTGGGTGTCACCTGAAATCAAATGTGCATAGTGGATGAATGTCACATGCATGATGATGTGAACAGCTGTACTTCATCCCAATGCTGATGAATAAATCGCCTTTCCTTGATTGCTCCAACTGGAATTTACAACTGCTATTGGTGAACTCTTGTAACATTTACTTGTAATACCTTTATAACACTTGATACCCAATATGGGTCTTACTACCCCAAATAGATAAAAACAAAAACAAAACAAACAAAAAAAACTCATTGAAGATAGAAAGCACATTTCCTCTCAAACCTCTGAGTAAAAATATGGCTCCAAGAGTACTTGCCCACAAGTGATATAAAAAACGTGAGAATGAGGTAGATTTGCCTTTGTTTCAGCATGGAGAGAATGTATATAGGGAAAGAGCAGATAAGAACACTTTTCCTAATGTACAAAGTGACTAGTCACTACAAATTTTGGAGTTTGATACAAAAAATAGAAACCAAGATCAAAAGTATGAAGGTTTACTTCCTTAGTCATTTTTCATACTTGAGATCTATGCTTTTCCATTTATTCCCAATATACATTCTTTAAAAAAAAATGACCTTGATGCTGATTTTGTGTTAGTACTGAAAAAAAAAGACATACCTGTAGAATCTTATAATTCCAACCAACAGTCCTTTTGTTTTGCTTCCAAAGCTGTCTAGCTTGTTCAGAAATAATAGGGCTTGACAGTTTCAGAGTAAGAATAGTATCTTGGTGTCTTGTGTCCTCAAAGACACCTGCTGAGCAATTTATCACAGTTCAAAGAGCATGGCTATACTATCTCATGTTAAATGCAAGAGTGTTACCTAAAGCGTGATCCCTGTGTGTTTAGTGAATTTGGTTTGAAAAACCACATATTTATTGAGATCTTTGTTTGAGCATTAATCCCCTGTCTGACAGAATCTCACAACTCTCGGTTAAACATTCCTCTACAAATGTCACCTCCTATTAATTAAAGTGAAATATTTCAGCTACTGTTTATTAATTCAACTAAGACTTCCTGTAAATAAAAAGGATCCAAGAGGGAGAAAGCATAAATTTGACTTGCAAATTACATCTGCAAAGTGTCAACTTTGTCCATGCAAATTAATGCTTTGTAGCACAGCTAGTTATTTCCTCTTATCTTGCATCATGTATTATGACTGAATTATAAACAAATAGTAATTTCAATGTAATTACAAATATAATGCAGATAACAAAATTGAAACTTCCATTTGAATTAAAGAAAAGCTATCCATTCACATTAAGGATATTAAACACAGCAAATCTGTAATTAAGTGAATGCTTTCATTTGGATGAGATTAAAAAGTCATCTCTCAGAAGAGGGAAGATAAAAGAATTGCTATACCCCACTTGATATCTTTAACAATGCCAGGGCTCTTTTATTAAAATAAAGGGCAACGACTTGGGGGTTCTGGACTAGAGTCCTACTCCCTGCTACACGGATCCTATTTTTTTCTTTTTACTAATATATCAAGTTTATAAATATAAGTAATTAATAATCTATTGCACGTTTTATAAAATTATTCTTATCTACTATAGCAAAGTATATAGACTGTTTTATTATAGACTAGAGGCTCGGTGCACAAATATTTGTGCACTTGGGGGGGAGGGGGGGTCCCTCAGCCCGGCCTGTGCCCTCTTGCAGTCTGGGACCCCTCGGAGATAACGCTCTGCTGGCTTAGGCCTACTCCCGGGTGGCAGAGGGCAGGCACAATCCCTAGGTGCAGCCCCTGGTCGGGCTCAGAGCAGGGCCGATTGGGGAGTTGGGGCGCCGCACGCTATCATGCACAGAGCAGGGCAGATTGGGAGGTTGCGATGGCACCCTCAGTCACGCTCAGGGTAGGGCCGATTGGGGGGTTGGGGCACCGCCCCCTGTCACACTGAAGGCAGGGTCGATGGGGAGGTTGCGGTGCCAATCCCTGTCATGCACAGAGCAGGGCCCATCAGGGGGGTTGGGGCTCCGTACCCTGTCATGCACAGAGCAGGGCCAATCAGGGGGTTGGGGAGCTCCCTCTGTCATGCATAGAGCAGGGCCAATCAGGGGGTTGAGGAGCTCCCCCCTGTCACTCACAGAGTAGAGCCGATAGGGGAGTTGGGGCACTGTCCCCTGTCACCCACAGAGCAGGGCCGATCAGGGGGTTGGGGCGCCGCCACTGTCACACTCAGGGCAGGGCCGATGGGGAGGTTATAGCTCTACCCCATCACACACAGAGAAGGGCCCGTGGGGGGGGGGGGGTTGGGGCACCACCCCTGTCACACACAGAGCCGCAGGGCGATCAGGGGGTTGGGGAGCTCCCCCCTATCAGGCACAGAGCAGGGCTGATCAGGAGGTTGGGGCGCCTTCCCCTGTCAGGAACAGAGCAGGGCCGATAGGGAGGTTGTGGCCCCGCCCCCTGTCACACACAGAGCCGCAGGGCATTAAAGGGGTTTGGGCGCTGCCCCCTGTCATGCTGATCCCGTTGCTGGGAGGCATATTGCCCTTTTACTATATAGGATAGAGGCCTGGTGCATGGGTGGGGCTAGCTGGTTTTCCCTGAAGGGTGTCCTGGATCAGGGTGGGGGTCCCCACTGGGGTGGCTGGCCAGCCTGGGTGAGGGGATGATGGCTGTTTGCAGCTGGTCACACACCCTTCAGGGTAGGGGTCCCCACTGGGGTGTCTGGACAGTCTGGGTGAGGGGCTGAGGGCTGTTTTCAGGCCAACTGAAGCTCCCAACTGTTCCTTTTTTCTTTTTTTTTTTTTTTTATTCTGGGCCAGCTTTAGCTCTGGCTCCAGCTCTGAGGCCTCTGCTGCTGAAAGCAGGTATCTGGTTTGTTTGTGTTCTATAATCGAAACAATGTATGACTCCAGCTCTGAGATCCCGGGCTCACTGAAAGCAGGTTTCTGGGGTTTTGTTTAGCTTCTATATTTGTTACAATGTTTCTTAAACTGCAAGCTCAGAGGCCGGCAAGGCAGGCGGGGAACGTTGGAGTCCTCGGTCACTGAAGCAAGCAAGCCTCATGTTAGTTTCAAGCTGCCTGGCTGCAGGCCGCCATCTTGGCTGGCAGTTAATTTGCATATCGCCCTGATTAGCCAATGGGAAGGGTAGCGGTCATACGCTAATTACCATGTTTCTCTTTTATTAGATAGGATAATAGAGGCCTGGTACAGAAAACTTATGCATTGGGGGGGAGGGGGGTGTCCCTCAGCCCAGCCTGTGCCCTTTCACAATCTGGGACCCCTCAGGTAGGGTCCCTAGGCCTGGCCAGTGATCCGGGCCTATCAGGGCTTCTCTTCCCCTGGCTGCTGGCTGCTGGCAGCTGGCCCCACCCTCGCCACTGCCACTGCTTGCCATCTGTGCAGTGCTGCCCCACCCTCCCCTACCACTGGTCACCTCCCTCTGCGGGTGACATGCATGGGGTGCGATCGCTTGGTTGGCCTAGGCCTCCCTCTTTTGGGTAATCAATTGCAGAGCCCCCCTATCGATTGCCCCACAGAGGGTGGTGATAGCGGGCCCCTCCTCAACCAATTGCATCGCACCCACCTTGGCTGGCCTGGCGCCAGTGCATGTCATAGCATGGTCATCTGGAAGGTTATCCGCACAGTCATTCTGCTGTTCCGTAGTTCAGTCGATTTGCATATTATGCTTTTATTATTATAGATTATGCTCAAGATACTAGTATGTACAGGGTCAGGGATAGAAAATATTGATAAAAAGAGTCAATAACAATAAAGTCAGAAGATGTTATTTATTCTTTATATTGTTTGAAATTTTCTAGTTTTAGAGTTTTTCAGTTGACTGTACTACTGCTGACATTGGCAGTTAATATTTACTGATTAGCACCTTTTCTCTCACTATTAATACAGGAATTTGCCTTTACTGCAGGTTTCCTAAAAGTATGGTTGAATAGAAAGTACAACTTTTTTCTTCTACCTACTTCAACAGGACAATTGTGAAATTTTAATAAAGATATTTTGCTAAGACAAACCAAAGATGTCAATCTTTTCTACCATTTACTTCTATTATTTAATCATTCGAGACCAAATCTTCAATTCTACCTATGGCCTTACAAAGGGAAAATTCTCTTATTTCCCTTTCTATGCCCACACACCATGGATGTATCTTTAGGAGAAAAGGTCAGATGCTTTCTACACTTGGCTTATGGTAGCAGTCACATAAATCCTGTAGAGAACACATAGAGGCCAGAAAAAAATGGAGTTTGGGCATCCCCTTCTCTATGGCTTATTTCCCATGCTTGTGGGTGTGATATGTCCCCCATACATTCTAGGTCAAATATTAGGATGTTCTAAGATTTCAAATGAGAAACCCTGGCAGCCTTGCTGTAGCACCTATTATTAGAAATACCCCCCTGATGGTTTGGAAGACAATAGAGGCAACAGTATCTGATGAAGTGCCTTGGGAGAACCAGATGACAAGAACTTCACATGAACTGCAGCAACACAAACTGACCCTTCTGAGCTAGGTAAACCCAATATGCCAAAAGAGAACTGGGCTGACCTTAGGGAAGAGCTAAATATTGTTTAAACCTTCTCTGTTTTCTCATCCAGCGTCTCCTCTAAGGCCTGATAGCTCTCCAGGGTTTCTAGAGAAAGCTTCTATCTAAAAATATTCTGATAAGAGTAAGCTCTATTACACTGCATTTTTCTCTCTTGCATGGCCCCTCTAGATGCTCCATCTGGGAGTTTGTTTCTCCTATTTCACTAATAAGACTTTTATTTTTCAAATATGTATTGGGCCTGTGCGGTGTGTCAGCCACTGGTCTAAGGGTTTTACAAATATTGCTCTTTTAATTCCCATAATGCTAGTACTATACAGGGACCTGACTATTATTATGCACCATTCCCCACATGAGAAATGTAAGCACAGGCCTCTGTGTGGTTACCAAATGTCACATGGCCAGCATGTGATAAAGCTGGGATTTGAAGGCAGGCTTCAAATTATACCATTTTCCTCTAGTTTAGGAGGAAGTGGCCATTTAACAAAAGTGCCAATTATTAATAGGAAATGATACCTGATGAATCTTAATGGTGGTTTATATTTTAATATTACTAATAAAAGGCAAAGGTAAATGAGTACAAATATAAATTTGATAGAAATTACTCACTCTTTTAGCTCATATTACAAATAAATAAATTTGCAAATTAGCTACAAACAAAACGTAAAAATCAAAAAATGCTCAAATTAACAGTGCTAATTTCATGTGATAGATGAAAGTGGGTTTTACAGAAAAAATATATTATGTCAAGACTTGTATCACATTTAATATTTATAAATATTGAAATCAGTAACAAATATGGAGCATTTGCATCTTATTATCAGAATGGAATTAATTAATGTCAAAGTTGATTTTGCTAGAATAATTGGACCTCATATTTAATCAGAATAACTCTAAGTGAGCAATTCTCAAAATTCAATTGTAACTAGGTATTATGTGATAACTCTGTATAGCTGTCTTAGCCACTTGAAATTTAGTATTATTTCATTACTCATAATTTTTATCCTTTAGTTGCTAGGATTTAGAATCAGAAATGAATGTCTATTCATTTTAATTTTTATTATTGCAGAACTTAGGACAAATACTTAGACACAGAAATTATTTAGTTGAAGAAAATCAATAAATTCTGTTATAACTAATCCAAATCATTTTGGAATTGACATGAATGTAAATTGTGTTTTCATTTCTATTTTGTCTTCAGCATTGAATAATTGACTTAATGAAAAATTCTCATTTATAAAGCAAGCTAGGACAGCTTTTTCCCTTATTTGGTAGAAATCTATAATCTACATTTTGAGCTTGTTGACCTTAAACAAATTACAGCCAGATATTTCTCCAGCAAAATGGGTTCATTTGAGAACAATTGTTGTAATGTACCCCGCGAATCACAGAAGGACGCCTCAAGAAGTCAAATTAAAGAGTCACATTTATTGCAATTCGGGGCTATGAGGGGCCATTCCCAAATCTCATAGCATTAAGACGGTGGCAAAACCAGACTTATACAGGCAAAAATCACAAAGGTATTGATTACATCCCAGGGTTTGGAATGAAGCACCTGGCTCGCAAAAAAGCAGATTACAGATGCAGAATTAAGCATGTTAATTACAGTTTTGGGTCTCGGGGTCACTGAATTGACAGAAATACATTATCTGGAGCCCTTGGGTAACCTGGGTTAAACTTAGGCATGTTATCTAAATTACAGTTTTGGGTCTCCGGATCACTGAGTTGATAGAAACACATTACCTAGAGCCCTCGGGTCTCCCGACCACTGAGTTGTCAGGACAATTTAGAGCAATTGTTCTGTCCTGGTCTCGGGACCACTGAGTCAGCTGGAACGCACCACCTGTGGCCACTAAAACAATTTAGGGTAATTGTGCTGTCCTGTTTCCAGGTACAGAAGAATGTGCTCTCTAAGACCAGTATGACAACAATCAATGGGATAGTCCTTCAATCGATAAGGCATTCAATCGAATGGGATGACTTATACAATTTAGAAAGTCAAAGTAACCTGTCCACTGTTAAACAAAGCAAATAGGGACCATACTTCACAATGAGGGATTGCAACTTAGGAGGGGACTGGGCTACTCTCTCATGGACTTGGGAGGGGCTCTTGTAAATGATGAATCCATTGGAGGAAACAAAACTTGAAATATAGTGTCATCTCTTCACAGGCTGAGGCAGTAAACTATTTACTTCCTGTCAGAGATGCAATGGACTGTAGCTTCCTGTTGGGGTCAGTATTGTGGGTTGAGTGACACATGTTTTATTTAGAGTTCTCTCTTCTAGCCTCCCAACTCCTTTTTTATTTTATTTTATATTTTACAGCTTTTTGAGATTTTTAAAAATATATTTTTATTCATTTCAGAAAGGAAGGGAGAGGGAGAGAGCGGTAGAAACATCAATGTTGAGAAAGAATCATTGATCTGTTGCTTCCTGCACGCCCCTTACTGGAAATGGAGAACACAATCCAAGCATGCGCCCTTGTTGAAATCGAACGTAGGCCCCTTCAGTCCATAGGCCAACACTTTATTCACTGAGCCAAACTCCTTTTTAAATTCAGTTTATTAACTTCCAAGTTTATGTCTCTATTTTCTCATTATCCTGGAACAATTAAAATTATAAATTGCTCTACATGTTGCTATGCCCTGCTGTCAATTAAAAATTCTAATTTACTTAAAAAACAAAAGTCATATTTGATCAAATATCTTTTATGCACAATTACCAAATGAAAGTTTAACTTAAAGTAAAATATTTTAACAGAGGTACAAAGATAAACATCAAACAGTTGTTGAAATTTGTTTAACAATGAGCATCTCTAAAGGCATCTTCCTCTTTTTGCTTCTGTATCTAGAGAATTCATTTAGTCCAAGTATTTCAATCCACATTGATGCCAAATTAGTTGCAAACTATTATGTCTTCTCACTTAGGTAATATTCCCTCTTAGCTTTTGATTGGGAATTCAATAACTGTCTCAAACTTAATAATCTATAAAGGAGTTCTACTCTGAAAATCCCTGTCTCTTTTCATAGAACCATCAAATTATGGTTCAAAATTTAGCAACATCTTGGTTTTGCCTTTGCATTAATTTTAAATATCAAATAACAGCCAATTCCTCTTAAATTTTCATTTAAAATATAGAATAACTTTGTTACATAAATAGATTTTGAGATCTGTACAGAGCCTTAGCTATATTGGGTAAAGATTTTTAAAACCTTAGAAATAGATGACTAGGATAAGATCATCCTTATGACAATTACCTCAATACTCCTATTTATCTTTTTAAAAAATCTTCATTGTTGGAAGTATTACAGATGTCCCTGAAAGTATTACAGTGACACTCACCCCTCTCCAAACTTCACCTGACACCCCTGCACTATTGTAGGTATCCAAGGGTTATGCATACACGCACATAACTTTTTTGGTTAATCTCTTCCCGTCCCCTCCTGTGTCTTCTGAGAGTCCTCAGTCTGTTGCAGGCTTCCATATCTCTGGATCTATTTTGTTCATCAGTTTATTTTGTTTATCAGATTTCACATATAAGAGCAATGATGTGATACTTGTCTTTCTCTGAATGGCTTATTTTCACTTAGCTTAATGCTTTCCAGGTCCTTGCATGCTGTCTCAAAGGGTAAGATACCATTTTTTTTTTACAGCTACATAAAATTCCTTTGTGTAAATATAAGACAAATTTATCTACTCATCTATTGATAGGCACTTGGGCTATTTCCAGATCTTAGCTACTGTAAATAATGCTATGAGCATAGGGGTGGACGCATATGTTCTTTCTGAATGGTGTTTCAGGATTCTTAGGATATATTCCATAGAGTGGGATCACTGGGTCAAATGGCAGTTTCATTTTCAATTTTTTTTTTTTTTTTGAGGAAACTCTATACTGTTTTCCGTAGTGCATGCACCAGTCTGCATTCCCTGCAGCATTGCTCTAGGGTTCCCTTTTCTTCACATCCTTGCCAGCCCTTGTCATTTGTTTTTAAGTCTTCTCTAGACACTATTTAGAATTGTTTGCTTACAAACAAAGTAGCTGCCCAAGGTTCCGGACAATAATCCAATCATATTTTTTTTCTTTCTGTTTTTTACTAAATCCAAAGGCCTAGATACAGGGGTGGGTAAACTTTTTGACTGGAGGGCCACAATGGGTTCTTAAACTGGACCGGAGGGCCGGAACAAAAGCATGGATGGAGTGTTTGTGTGAACTAATATAAATTCAAAGTAAACATCATTACATAAAAGGGTACGGTCTTTTTTTTTTCTTTCGTTCTATTCATTTCAAATGGGCTGGATCCGGCCCACGGGCCGTAGTTTGCCCACGGCTGGCTAGAATATGTGAGCACAATGAGTCCTGTCATTACAGTAGCTACACTGTTTTTAATTTATACCTGACAAATGAGATGTATCTTTGTTGATTTAAGAGCCTTCAATAATAAAAGGCTATTTTAATTTCAACTCCTATATGTATTTTTAATATTGAGAATTGAGAGATTGATTGGAAAATTGAAGACACTTCCATTTATCTGTGCACATATATTTAAGGAACATGATTCCCTGCTGTGTTTGTTTATCCCATTTTATTCCATTTTAGAACTCATTCAATTCAGAGAACAAGTTGTTTTCATACAATGATAAATTCTGGGAAATGAAAAATAAGTGAGTCAAAGTTTAACACTCATTATTACACTGTTACTGTATTTAATTGTTTCTCTTACTTTGTGTGCATTTTACATTCAAAGATATTTAACATTAGGAAAAGCAAAATCTGGTTTTTTAAATATGTATGTTTATATAAACCATATTAACTTTTTTCTTAATTTATACAATATTTGTGGTGTAGCTTACTTTCATTTGTTTGAATATGAATTCATTACATATAAAGTAAACAACAATATACCTGTGGTGTATTCATTTGGTGCTGTTTAACATTTCCATTTCTCCTAATTGAGTCAACATCTGCTTTTCTGAAGATCCAGGTGTGTAATAACTCACTTGATATACTTTTTCCTGTTACCATAGTAGCACTATTTAATGAGGTAACAAATCCAATTCTAGATGAAATTGCAAAATGTAACATTGCCTCACAATAGCTGCATTTTTTTTCTGTAAGAGGAATAAAGAAAAACGAATAATTCTTTGTGGCAAAACCCAAAATACAGCCCAATTATAAAAGCCGTGTGCTTACTAAATAACGAATAGCATAAAGATTTTTAAAAATTCTATTATGACAAGCAAGTTTCCTTGTTAAACTAATCAATTAGAGTTGCATGTAAAACAATGTTTCTTTAAAAAAAAAGACAAGATTAATACGCATGATATGAAACTGAAAATGATCCAAATGGATTCTATTACATATACAATATATAAAAATCTTATGATGTTTTATATACAGTATATTATTGATATGCTTATTGTTAAAATCAAATCATACCCTCCATTATGATTAGCTGCTGACTATCTGTACTATCTCATTTTGTACCCTCCCCTATCATCCTCTACACACCAGCCATATTGTCTCATTCTCTCTTATAAATACGCTAAGCTTTTGCTGGTCTTCAACACCTTTACTTGGGCATTTCCTTTTGAATGGCTGACCCTGCCTTTCATTCAAATTTCATTTTTAAATGTCATTTCCCTGAAGGCCTCCCTTGACCTTCCCGTAATTCCACTGAGTCTTTGTAGCACTTGCCATTGCCTGGCATTTTTCTTGACTTCTTAGTTTATTTCTAACTCTTTCCAAAAGAATGTAAGGACTGTAATGACTAAACTCTGCCTTATTCACAGCTATATTACAGTATTGCAAATAATATCCAGCGCACTTATGGTATATTTTCTTGGCAGAGGCAATTCGTGCAAGAACCTAGGGGTCATTGGGAGGAAACTAAAGTTGACAATAAGCAAACAACGTGGTTTGCAATACAGATGCCAGGCATGCCCTTTCTCAGGCTATTTTTTATGGCCTAATTGATCTCATCATTCAGTTTTCAATTCTTAAGAGTCTTTTCCTGACCACCATATTTAAATAGATCCATTCTTATTCTTGGCCATGGCATACTATTTCTTGCAAGGTATAATATTACAGAATTACTGTATTAGCTTATTTACTTCACTGTAATGCATAGTTCATGAGAAGGGAATTGTGATTGTCTTGTTCACAGTCATATACCTGAGTGAATAATTCAGTGCCTGGTACATGATTCTCAAAATTATTGGCAGAATGATGGACTAATGGACTTAAGATATAGTTTATAGGCCATATCTACAGGCTACATAGAAGAGTTTTGGTGTTAATTCCAATAGGTAGAAGGAAAAAGAGAGAGAAATAAAAGATGATGTCTATTTTCTGCTTTAAGCAATTCTAGGTAAATGATTGAAGGAAGGCACCATTTACTAAGAAAAATGTATGGTGTTAGATGGAGGGTTAGGCAGAGATAGAAGGTATATTTGAAGGGAATGAAGACATATTATATATTTTTGAAGTTTATAAGACATTCTAGTATATATATGTTAGAATAGCAATTTTTAATCTTTTTCATCTCATGGCACATACGTTAATTATTAAAATTATATGGCACACTAAAAAATATACACACACACACACACACACACACACACTAGAGGCCTGGTGCATGAAATTCGTGCACTGAAGGGGGGTGTCCCTCAGCCCAGTCTGCACCCTCTCCAATCTGGGACCCCTGAGGGGATGTCCAACATCCCTCTCACAATCCAGGACTGCTGGCTCCCAACCGCTCACATGCCTGCCAGCCTGATCATCCCCTAACCATGCTCCTGCCAGCCCGATTGATGCCTAACTGCTCCCCTGCCAGACCAATTGCCCCCAACTGCCCTACCCTGCTGGCCTGGTTGCCCCGAATAGCCCTCCCCTGCCAGCCCAGTCACCCCCAACTGCCCTCCCTTGCCAGCCTGGTCAAACCCAACTGCCCTCCCCTGCCAGCCCAGTCATCCCTAAATGCCCTCCCCTGCTGGCCTGATCACCCACAACTGCCCTCCCCTGCCAGCCATCTTGTGGCTCTGAGTGCCACCATCTTTGAAGGCATGGCAGTCAATTAGCATATTCCCTCCTTATTGGCTGTGGGCGCCACCATCTTTGAGGATGGAGCAATCAATTAGCATATTCCCTCCTTATTGGCTGTGGGTGCTGCCATCTTTGCGACAGCATGAGGGTCAAATAGCATATTCCCTCTTTATTAGATAGGATATTTTTGCCTATCTGACTAAAAGAATAGGTCTAATTCTGATTCATTCACATTGGATAACTATTCTTGTAGTAGCTGTTATCTTTTTTTATTTTTAATTGACAATATAAGGGAAAAGAGGTTAGTGCCCCTGGCTAAATAGTAAGGTATTGCATGTTATAAAGGTTCTTGCAGCATGCTGATTGAAAATTGCTGGGTTAGAAATTCGGTAAAAAGGCCTGGGCAAAGCGTTCGTGTATTATGAACATATAAAAGGTAATTAAAGTCATGAGAATGAATGAACTCATCTAAAGAGAGACTATAAGTGTTTAAAATGAAAAAATAAAAGAACAGGATTTGTCCCATAGTTTTCAAAAACATAGAGTTTTGAGAAGACCCTGAACTGGCTGAGTGTCTGAAGAAAAGTGATGGATGAAATAGAAAAAATACCAAGGAAGTCATAACAGAGGAGCTTCTAAGAGGAAGTGGGCAGCACTTTTTATAAAAATGTAATATTAAGGGCACTCATTTTACATGAAGTTAATATGACATATATAAGAATAATATTCTATTGCAATTAAATATAGTTTAAGACTATTTACAGTATAGCCTGTGTTAATTTTCTCTATGTTATGAACAATAAATAAAATATTCCAAAATGAATCATCAGTAGTTAATGGTATGACCTTAGGCAAATTCCTCTAGCCAGTCCAGGACCAGACACACAGCAGAATTCATTTTACAGGAATGATTAACCTCCTTAGCCAACAGTTTAATATGAAGGCTCCTAAGACTCCTTCAAGTTCTCCACCACACAATGAAAAGGGACTACTCAACCAAAAGAAACATTCTGGTTATATCTTCTTTTCTAGCTTCTCCTAACATCAACACTTATGTTTTACTTTGCTATTCCTTCTTGCCTTTAACACATAAACTTAATAAATAACTGTAGTTATAGTACAAATAGTTTTCCAATTTCCGTGGACACATTCAATCCAAAGCAGAATACCGAAAGGAAATTTAGAAGTATAATAGGTACAATAAAGAAAATAACAGCTAGTTATAACAGTGTCTTTTGTATGATCATTTATCCAAAGCCTAAAAAGACACTTAAGTGTAGGAGAGGCAAAAGCAACCACAGAACTGTTTTATAATTAATATATATATATTTCAGGGAGGAAGGGCGAGAGAAATAGAGATAGAAACATCAAGGATGAGAGAGAATTATTGCCTCCTGCACGACCCCCACCAGAGATCTATCCTGCAACCTGGGCATGTGCCATGACTGGGAATCAAACTGCGACTTCCTGATTCATAGGTCAACGCTCAACCACTAAGCCATGTTGGTCAGACTGTTTTATAATCTTTATGAATATTTAAAGGGCATTTGGATCCATGGTTACAAACAATTATTATGAATCTCTGTCCTGTCCAGTCGATAGAGTCTCCATGAAGGGTATAAATCATTTTCAAGCTTCACTAAAGAACTACAAGACTTTGATACAAGCAGACCTTGGTAATCACTAAAAAAGCTATATAACTAGATTAGAATTGAGAACCACATTTCAGATTATCTCACTGAAGGGGAATATAAACTGTTTTCCTAAATACTCCCAGTTTACAAGGGCCATAAACCAAGATTTTAACAGCTTAGCCAGAGAGGAGGTCACTGGTATCATCCAGGCCAGGCCTTTAGATGTAATCTTACTTCCCCAATTCTAAACAAAGAAACTAAGGGGATAAAAGGAAAGCTTGCTCCATATTCATCACTCAGGCTTTGGAAAACTGACTGCCCTGAGTCATTGTACTAGTACATCTGCAAATAAAGGGTTTTTCCTGAATCTTCCGCATACAAGTGTGTGTTTTCTGGTCACCTGATAAATTCTGCAACATCACTACTGTAATTATGACTAAACTCCTGAGCTCCACTGATTCTTAGGTATGCAACAGGTTTCCCTCATTTTTTCCTAAGCGTATAAAATTCAGAAACAATTTTATGTATACCAGAGGGGTAAAAATGAATCACAAATAAAAATATTTATTTTAACATAAAATATTTAATTAGTAATCAGAGGAAGATATGTAAGACCAAGCTGGAAAACAGAATCAAGTTTTCTATATCACCAATCTCCCTTTTTTCCCAAATATCTTCTATATATGCTACACATTTTTATTTTCCCCTCACTTTTTAAACTTATATGTCCAAATTCTGTTCTCTCCATCTTTATTTTTATAAATTACACATATATTAAATTCATGAAGAGAAGTAGTGAATTACATAATTCTTGTAAACAAAGGCACTTTAATAAGATTTAGGAGTATAATATTTCAGGAAATTAGTTGGAAAAAAACATTCATTGCTAAACAAAAATGTTAAATCATATTTTTCTAAAATGATCACCAAAATAAAAATAAAGTTTATATTAAAATAATTTGTAAAACAGAGATCAAACAAAATATATGGGTATGTGTGAGACCAGACAGCTAGGTTCATTCTTGTCATGCAATGGTGGACTGGGTGGGCAAGAAATTTCTGAAACACAGAATAGGAATATCTGTCCTGACTAGTGAAATAGGAATTTTAGGGGGATTTAGGCAGGTTTAGGAAATTTTAAAAAATTAAAGAAGTCCATGGAAAAAACATAGGGCTACAGTGGGAGAAGTTATATTTCCGTAAGACAAGGGAGCAGCAACAGCTACATTTCCATAAGATAAGGACACTGGGAGTAATGAAAGGTCTCTATTTACAAAATAAAGAAGGAGGAAGAAAGCCCAGAGGGAATAGGAGGACAATGAGGGAGGAGATCCCCACAGGTCCCATGTGAGGTTTTGACCTTTGAGCTCAGAAGTTACTATAGTGACCAAATCAAAGGGGGATAGTGGCCAATCAGAAGGGATATGGTGCACAGGAAACTGCAGCCTTTATAAACTGTGGAAGAAGGGACTGGGTGGGACTCTTTCTGCCTCCCCACATGAGAGTCTGTGCTGTGAGATTTTTTCCCGTCCCCACATGGGAGTCTGTACTTGTACTTCAATAAATTTCCACCTTTGCTATATCATCTTCCGTCCGTGGATTCATTTTTCAACTCTGAGGGACACAGAGCCTGGGAACCATCCTGCCCAGGGGAATACCACGTGTTCTAGTCCAAATATTCCATATCACTAGAAGAGAGTTTATTATGGTCTGATGAAAGTGTTCTGGATTGATAAAATGCTCTTTGAAATCAAGATAACAAAAAAGTATCCCATGGCTTGAATTATGGGCTTTGGAATTATGAGAACTGTGCATAGTTTTGACCTCAAAATGATGTTCCCTTGAGGGGCCAGTGACTTAAACTCTCTGAATCTCATTTTCTAAAATCTATAAAACATTGACATAATATATATCATGAGATTGTTGTGACTATTAAGTAAAAGCAGAAGTTATCATCATTTCTGGCTCAACAGATGGAAGCTCTTGGTGGAATAAAATTCATCTTTTATGTCTGTGAATTCTGTATTCCATGAAAAACTTCTGAATATAGCCCCCCCGGAAAAAGTGAAAGCAAAAAAGACAATTTAGAAGTGTGTGGCATAAAAAAAAAAGGAAATAACTAGTTATAAATGTATTGGTTAGTTTAATTATTTATACAAATCCATCACCATCCTACCCCCATTTTCTTCCTTTTGAAACATCATTCCTTCTAGTAACATATTTCTGTGTAATTTATCTATCTATAAAAGCCTAAGCAACCAAACGACTGCACGACCAGTCAACCGGTTGCTATGATGCGCACTGACCACCAGGGGGCAGATGCTCAATGCAGGAGCTGCCCCTTTGTGGTCAGTGCACTCCCACAGCCAACCTCCTGAGACCAGCCAACTTCCTGCCATCCCTACCCCTGGCCTGCCCGCCCTGATCAGGCCCAATCGGAACTGGGCAAGAGGGCCCTGAATGGCTCCGATCGCTGGCCAGGCCAAGGGACCCCACCTGTGCACAAATTCATGCACTGGGCTTCTAGAATTAAATAACTGGAAACCAGAGATAATGACCAAATCAAATGAATAATACTGGAGAAATACTTTTGAATCATGTTATTTACTCCAAGGAAGTGTCAGGAATATAAACATCAGTTTATATGTCCCTGTTGAGTTTCATGAAGATGCACATATTTGCATACATTTGCATGATAGATGTTAGTTAATTTCTCAGTTTCCCTTGTGCATCAGCAAGCATCATGAAGCTTTTGCTAACCTGACTTGTCTTTTTCTTTATTTTTTTGACTATCATTTTATGCTCCTTTGATAAGGTCATTTTGTAAGGTCTCGATTTGAGTAAGGAAAACAGGGTTTTGTGTATGTTTTGATGAAATGAGTAACACTGAAGTTAAAAAAAAGTCACATTGCAGTGAATACACATTTTTCATTCCAAAGATTGTTACATTGCTACCACAATAATTATCTGAATCTATATAATTATACTAGAGGCCCGGTGTATGAAGATTCGTACAAGAATAGGTTTGTACCGGCTTCCCCCCAGCACCTGGAACCTGGGCCTTAGCTCTGGCTGCTACCTTCCGCCTTCATTCCGGCTAGAGCTGCCTTCCGCCTTCGCTCCGGCCCTGCTGCCCTGCTGTAGCTCCATCCATCCCCTGCACTCCCCCTCATAGCAGGCATCCTGCCCAGCCCCAGCTGCTCCATGCCTGTGCGCACACACTACCTGGAGGCCCAGAGCGGCCAGACCAGGGCGGAATGCCTGCGTCATTGCCATGGTGATGATGCAAGCGTCCTGGCCCGGCCGCCGCCAACGTTCTCAGTCGATTTTCATATTCCCTCCTTATTGGCTGTGGGAGCTGCCATCTTTGTTGTGAGTGACGGTTAACTTGCACATTCCATCTTTATTAGATAGGATATCAACTTCAGTGTGAATAAATAATATCTTCCTTAAAGATTTTTGTGAGGATTAATAAGATAATTTGTGTAAATGCATAGCATGTTGCCTGACATAAAGCTACCATTATGAAATACATATTATTTTTATTTCAGATTTTTTAAGGAATATAGGTGTATGTGAGAATTCACACCAAAACCGTTTCATTTCTAGCAGAAATATTGTTTATTTATAGTCACTTAAAATTCTATTTTTATCATTTTTTAGGTTTCAAAAGTTTTAAGTACCCAAATCAATATCAAGACCAAAATGATTTAAAAAGTATAAAATGATGAGAGTCTAGATGTGATGACTAGAAGTTTTCAAGATTTAATTTTTTCTACAGGCATACGTGACTTGTTTTGTCCACATAAGTACTTTTCATTAATATTAAAATACACAACAAAGCTTTCTCTGGCATTTTGATTGAGCTAACTGAATCAATTTCCCACAGAAGCTAGGCAGCCATGTTATACTTCTACATCATATTCCTCAATTCTACAAATAAGTCTTAGTATCAAAATAATTTAAATGATTCATTGTATCACTGACAAAAACAAAAATATTACAATTTGGTTTTAACATATAATTCTTTCATTGTTATTTTGGTAAACATATTGTACCTCCAGTCAAGCTAACATTGTTTTCATTTTAACCAAAGAGAAAAAAAGTCAAAAGTCAATTGAATTCTCTCTCTCTCTCTCTCTCTTTCTCTCTCTCTCTCTCTCTCTTTCTCTCTCTCTCTCTCTCTCTCTCTCTCTCTCTCTCTCTCTCTCTCTCTCTCATACTAGTGGCACGGTGCATGAAATTTGTGCATGGGGGAGGGTGTGTTCCTCAGCCCGGCCTGCACCCTCTCCAATCTGGGACCCCTTGAAGGATGCCCTACTGCTGGTTTACAGGGATTGGGCCTAAACCGGCAGTCGGGAATCCCTCTCACAATTCGGGACTGCTGATTCCTAACCACTCACCTGCTTGCCTGCCTGTCTGATTGCCCCTAACCACTCTGCCTGCCGGCATGCTCGCCCTCAACTGCCCTCCAGGGCTGGCTAGGGTGGGCAGGAAACCTGGCTTCCTCCATCCCCAGGGGCAACCCAAGCCTCCTGCTTGCTCAAGCTCCGTGGCTGCCACCATCTTTGTTGGGTTAATTTGCATACTTGCTCCTGATTGGCTGGTGGGCGTGGTTTGTGGGTGTAGCAGAGTGACACCAATTTGCATGTTTCTATTTTATTAGTGTAGATACTAGAGGCCCAGTGCATAAAATTCCCACACCGGTAGGGGTCCCTATCAGCTGCCAGCTACTGGCTGAGGCCTCCCTTCCCCTGGCCGCCGGCTGGGGCAGGGCCAGCTAGGGGGAGAGGCTGCAGGAAGTTGGCTGGCCAGGCCCACCCCCTGGTAGAAATCCCAGTCAAACTCCTGGTCGAACTCCCAGTCAAGGGGACAATTTGCATATTAGGCTTTTATTATATAGGTTATATTTTTTATTGATTTCAGAGGAAGGGAGAGGTAGAGAGAGAGAGAGAAACATCAATGATGAGAGAATCATTGATTGGCTGCCTCTTACATGCCCCCTACTGGGGATCAAGCCAGCAGCCCAGGCATGTGCCACTGACCGGAATTGAACCTGGGACCCTTGAGTTCACAGGCTGAAGCTCTATCTACTGAGCCAAACCAGCTAGGGCTCTCTCTCTCATAGATAGATACAGATAGATAGATATAGATAGATATAGATATAGATATAGATATAGATATAGATATAGATATAGATGATATAGATATAGATATAGATGTAGATATAGATATAGATATATAGATATAGATATAGATTAGATATAGATATAGATATAGAGATGTAGATAAAGATATAGATATATATAGATATAGATATATGAATATACATATATACTAGAGGCCTTGTGCACAAAAATTTGTGCACTGGTTGTGGGGAGGTGTCCCTCAGCCCCACTTGTGCCCTCTCACAGTCTTGGACCCCTCGGGAGATAACCACCTGCTGCCTTAGGCTCACTTCCTGGGTGGCAGATGGCAGGCCCAATCCCTAGGTGCCTGCCCCTCCTCCCCGGGTTACGCACAGGGCAGGGCCTGATGGGGGGGCGGTGCCACCCCCGGTCGCACACAGGGCAGGGCCGATTGGGGGTTTGGGGCGCCGCCCCAGTCGCACACAGGGCAGGACCGATCAGGGGGGTTGGGGTGCCACCCCTGGTTGAGCACAGAGCAGGGTCGATCAAGGGGTTGGCGGCGCCATCCCTGGTTGCGCACATGGCAGAGCCGATCTGGGGGTTGGGGCACTGCACCCTGTCACGCTCAGGGCAGGGCGGATGAGGGGGTTGTGGCACCGCCCCGGTCACGCTCAGGGCAGGGCCAATCCGGTGGTTGGGGCGCTGCCCCCTGTCGCACTCAGGGCAGGGCCTATCAGGGGGTTGGGGTGCCGCCCCCGGTCGTGCACAGGGCAGGGCCAATCCCGGGGTTGGGGCACCGCCCCCTGTCACGCAAAGGGCAGGGTCGATCAGGGGTTTGGGGTGCCGCCCCCCGTCGTGCACAGGGCAGGGTCCATCCGGAGGTTGGGGCACTGCCCTTGGGTCACGCTCAGGGCAGGGCAGATTGGGGGTGTTGTGGCACCGCCCCCTGTCATGATCAGGGCAGGGCCGATCAGGGGTTTGCGGCACTGCCCCCGGTCATGCTCAGGGCAGGGCCGATCGGGGGTTGAGGCGCCACCCCAGGTGGCACATGGGACTCCCGGGCGGGCCAGCAGATCGCTGCTGCCCCGCCCAGCCACCCCAGGTCGGGTCGCACACCCGAACGCCTGTCGCCCCAGGTCGCAGATAGCAGGCCCAGATGGCAGCAAGGTACCTCCAGCACAGAAGTTCTCCCACCATAGACACAGCTGATTCTCACAGCCAATTGGCCTGGAGGTCAATTCCTCCCAGTGATACCTACAACAATCAATGCTTAACTACAACAAGACTGTGCACAAAGCCCACAAAGGGGTGCACCAAGAGTGTCCACCTCAGGTAATTGGGGAGGCTGAGCCACTGGGCCCTATAGGACGCCTAGCACAGAAAGCCACTCTATCAACACAGGGAAGCAGACAAAATGTGGAGACAAAGAAACAGGTCAAAAATGACAGAAATGGAGGGAAGCAAACTACTGGATATAGAGTTCAAAACCATGGTTATAAGGTTTTTCAAGAATTTTCTAGAAACCACTGATAAATTTAGTGAGAACCTCAATAAGTCTAGGGAGACCCTCGAGGATATGAAAAAGGACCAACTAGAAATTAAGCATACACTGACTGAAATAAACAATATTATACATAGATCCAACAGCAGACTAGAGGATTGCAAGAATCAAGTCAAAGATTTGAAATACGAAGAAGTAAAAAACACCCAACGGGATAAACAAAAAGAATCCAAAAATATGAAGATAGTGTAAGAAGCGTCTGGGACAACTTCAAGTGAACCACCAAATTATGGGGGTGCCAAAAGAAGAGAGAGAGCAAGATATTGAAAACCTATTTGAAGAAATAATGACAGAAAACTTCCCCCACATGGTGAAAGAAATAGACTTACAAGTCCAGGAAGCGCAGAGAACCCCAAACAAAAGGAATCCAAAGAGGACCACACCAAGACACATCATAATTAAAATCCCAAGAGCAAAAGACAAAGAGAAAATCTTAAAAGCAGCAAGAGAAAAACAGTTAGTTACCTACAAGGGAGTACCCATACGACTGTCAGCTGATTTCTCAACAGAAGCTATGCAGGCCAGAAGGGAGTGGCAAGAAATATTCAAAGTGATGAATAGCAAGAACCTACAACCAAGATTACTTTGCCCAGCAAAGCTATCATTCAAAATTGAAGGTCAGATAAAGAGCTTCACAGATAAGAAAAAGCTAAAGGAGTTCATCACCACCAAACCAGGATTATATGAAATGCTGAAAGGTATTCTTTAAGAAGAGGAAGAAGAAGAAAAAGTTAAAGATAAAAAAATTGTGAACAACAAATACATATCTATCAATAAGTGAATTTAAAAATCATGTGAATAAAAAATCTGGTGAACAGAATAAACTGGTGAATATAATAGAATCAGGGGCATAGAAAGGGAGTGGACTGATAATTTTCGGATGGAAAGGGGTGTGGGGGTGTGGGAAGAGACTGGTCAAAAATCAGACACCTATGGATGAGGACAGTGAGGGGGGTAAGGGCAGAGGGTGGGGTGGGAACCGGGTGGACGGGAGCTATGGGGGGAAAAAGGAGGAAGAACTGAAAAATAAAGATTAAAAAATAAAAATAAAATAAAACATAAAAAAGAGGATAACAGAAAAATAAAATAAAAATGGGTGTTGTAAATAACTGCTCTACTAATGTCAAATTATGTTATAATTTCTCAAGATAAGTTTTAGAGACAAATATGAGACACTGAATTTTTAACTTTAATTTCACTCATAAAATAGAACATGGGACAAATTGTTCTCACACTTTTTAAGGTCCCTGTTTAGTAAAGCAAAATAGCTTCACAATAGTCTCAGAGGTCATCAATAGCAAACCCAGTCAGTCAATGATTCTGACAATGTGTCTGGCTTGACCATCAATGAATAGTGATTATTAGGATAACTAGAATCAAATATTTTCAAAGCTTCAAGAGTAGAAAGGCTTTAAGGTGACATTACCTACCCACATCTAGTAGTAATCAAGGTGGTAAAATCATGCTCATAAAGTTAAAATAAATTGTTAAACAGCAGTGAATCCCAGCACATGGAAAACGAATACAGTGTCTAGACGCAAATTAGGTATAACATGATAACAACTGCAAAAATGTTTAAGTGCAAAATGCTTGCATAGCCTCAGTGTATGATGTGTATGTGTATTTTGCAATATTAATACTGCAACATAAAAACATTTCTCGGATCTCTTTTATTCTTTCCAAATTTACAATATTTTAGGAACATTCTTCATCCACAGAAGATACATTTTTCTAATCTGTCTGTGGCTTTGATGATCATTAGAATGTTACTGTGCAGCCTCGTCTATCACTGAACCCAACTCCAACTTACCGTCCATTGGGCATTTCCCACTTACTTTCTTTGTATACTGCCTGGGAGGCTCTTTTTCCGCTTCTCTGTCAACATCTCCCTTATTCTTTAGGTGGTAATTTAAACTAATCCCTCTCCACTTTCTCCTAGAGATCTTTCTTTTCATTAGATTTTTTTTCTGTGTTTACATTTCTCTCCCAATAATCTCTATATATACAGAGCTAGGGGCCATCGCAACTGAACGGGTGACCGAACAGGCTGAGTGGGGAGAGAAGGCCGGCATGGGGGACAGTGAGGGATGACCAAGTCAGCAGGGCAGGGCAGTTGGGGGCAACCAGGCTAGCAGTGGGGGCAGTTGGGTGCGACCATGCTGGCAGGGGGCGCAGTTAGGGGGACCAGACCAGTGTAGGGGGGGAAGTTGGGGGTGACCAGGCCGGCAGGCAGAGGCAGTTAGGGGTGATCAGGCTGGCAGGGGGGCCAGTAGGGGGATCAGGCAGGCAGGCAGGTGAGCAGTTAGGAATCAGCAGTTCCAGACTGTGAGTGGGATGTCCGACTGCCAGTTTAGGCCCGATCACCGGCAGTTGCACATCCCCCGAGGGGTCCCGGATTGGAGAGGGTGTAGGCTGGGCTGAAGGACCTCCCCCCCTTCCCGTGCACAAATTTCATGCACTGGGCCTCTAGCAGATTATAAATTCCTTAAAGGTAAGTTTGTCATAATCATCTTTAGTTGGTATCATGCCTTGAGCATATTTGATATTCTACGTGTGTATGTGAAGAGAAATGAAGGAATGAATAAATTAATAAATGAATAATATATGCAGAACTCTTAAATGAACTTTTAAAATGGCATCATCAAGTGTTTTCCATTTAATGCTTACATTTAGAATAAGGAATATGAGTCACCTTAACATTTGTTAGCCTCCAGAATGGGTAAATTGCTGCAAAACATCTATCAATAATCTAAGCAATATCAGCATAATGAAAAAGGGCTGCTGGGCCACTTATTACTGTGGGGCACTATGTCAATGAATTACATACCGTTTACTTAGAATACTAGCTTTGACGTAACACACCAATATACCTTTCATATTCTGGTGCCTTTCTGTAACATTTTAAGCATTGACATGAATAAATCAGAGCAACCTCTGACAGTCAATTTAGAAATTGTCTTAAAAGCAGATGTTGAATGTTGTCATAGTAACTCACTGGTGCTGCAAAAGTCACTGTGTCAAAATAAAGAATGAAATGGCTGATGGGGTACCATTCATTTCTGGAAAACGGATTTTTAATTGAGTCTTTTAGATTGCAAAGTGTAGTTGCTTACTAAGAAATCATTCAATTAGGTTTTTAAATTCTATTGAGAAGTTTCTAGAATACTGTTTTTCCAGTTTTATCTCCATCTACACCTTTTATATGCCCCATAACACAGATTATACACAGTTTATGTCTTGATGCTTCCCACATTCATTTTATAAAAATCAGTTAAATATTTACAATTTTTTCCACATTTTTTTTTGACACTTTGCTTCTTGGTCAGATTAATTGGTCCTCAAACGTATATCTTTAGCAAGAAAAGCAATTTTAAAATAACATAATTATATTTTCGCTCTGGGAAATTAGTTATTCCTGTTTTGTTATGTACATAGGGTGCCAGGATATACAGTTCTATGTAATCTTTATCCTCTATGGAGGAAAGAAAGGACAGTCTGACCATTTTAACAAAAATTAGAAATGGCTATGCAACTTAAAATAGAAGTAGAAAATCACTTTACCATTAAAAACAAACAAACAAACAAAAAACCTTTCACAAAATCAGAATACAGAGAAAAGATTATTATAGCCTAGGGTACAGATATCTGGGTTTATCTGATTAATCAGCATCATTATAGTTTGGAGTGAAAAGGAAGGAGCAATGAATGGTATAGGGATTTTTTAAGTTAAGTTTTTAACTATTCTTAAAAGAATAGAAAGTGAAAGGTTATATCTTCCTTCACATTACCTTGGAGTGAGATTTTTATCAGTTCTCCAAGCTAAGCAGAATCAAATCTGTTCATTAATTTCCTGGGACATGGCTAAAAAAGGTTGCCTGGGTAGCAAGCAAGCAATGCAATTGATAGCAGATACTTTTATGCTGAGTCAGTTTTCACATTTTAGTGAAGGATTCTGATACCATTGTTTCTAAAAGGAAACTACATATTGGCCTAAGAATAGCATATTTCTTTGCTACCTTTCTGAAGTGGCTAATAGAATGTTAATTAACTTGGCTATGTTTCACTAGCATACTAAGTTGACACTGGGCTAAAACTTAGTGTTTATAAAATCTTGTAGAACAAGCACAATTTTAAAAAAGGTTTTTATAAGGGTTTTTATATTATTAAACCAAAAAAAGTTTACATATATATGAAGCCTTTAGGAACTATCTCAGGAAAAATGGAATGTAATACCCTCTTAAATATATAATTAAAGCTGTATCCAAAAGGTTAGACTCATGGTAAAAAGGTTTGCTTTTCATATCTTACATAATAATAGACAAACATGGTAATTGACCATACCTTCGCTACGCCTCCCATTGGCTAATCAGCAAGATATGCAAATTAACTGCCAACAAAGATGGTGGCTGGCAGCCACGGAGCTGGAACAAGCAGGAGGCTTGCTTGCTCCAGTGATGGAGGAAGCCAAGGTTCCCCGCCTGCTGCGGCCAGCTCTAAGCTACACTCAAAGCTACAAAGTTTCAATTATAGAAGGTAAATAAACCCCAGATACCTGCTTCCAGCCTGCAGTGGCCACTGAGCTGGAGCTTTGGGTTGCCCCTGGCGATGGAGGAAGCCAAGCCCTGGCCAGCTCTGAGCTCCACTCCAGGCTACAAAGTTTCAATTATAGAAGGTAAATAAATCCCAGAAAAATAAAAGAAAAAAAGAGAGGCTGGGAGCTTCTGTTGCTGGGGAGGCTTGGCCAGCCTGAAAATGGCCCTCAGCCCTTCACCCAGACTGGCCAGGCACCCCAGTGGGGACCCCCACCCTGAAGGGCAAACCAGCCGGCCCCCACCCAAGCACCAGGCCTCTATCCTATATAATAAAAGGGTAATATGCAAACTGATCCTAACAGCAGAAACACTGGGAATGACTGGTCACTATGACACACACTGACCACCAGGGGGCAAACGTTCAATGCAGGAGCTGCCCCCTGGTGGTCAGTGCGCTCCCACAGGGGGAGCTCTGCTCAGCCACAAGCCAGGCTGACGGCTTCCAGTACAGCGGTGGTAGTGGGAGCCTCTCCCGCCTCCTCAGCAGTGCTAAGGATGTCAGACTGCAGCTTAGGCCTGCTCTCCACTGGCAAATGGACATCCCCCGAGGGCTCCCAGGCTGCCAGAGGGATGTCTAATTGCCAGCTTAGGCCCAATCCTCCAGGGAGCGGGCCTCAACCAGCAGGTGGTCATCCCCCGAGGGGTCCCAGACTGCAAGAGGGCACAGAACGGGCTGAGAACCGCCTGCCCCCCCCCCCCCCCCCCCCCCCGCCGTGCACAAATTTTTGTGCACCGGGCCTCTAATATTTTGTAAAATAAAAATAATGATGGCTGAAAATGAGACTACCCCAGGTTGAAACCTTCTGCATCTCTAAAATAAGGACAATAATTGTGACAGACTATTCATTATATTCTGTGCCAGCAAAAAGTCAAAGATGCTGCCCGTTAAAAAATAATTTATCATTTAGAATAATTTTATATTTATCAGACTAGCTTTTTAGACCTGATCAAACATCAACTTTTCACATAACTTTTATGCATGGATAAAATGAAGAAATGCAAAATAGATAAATTAGTCAACTTCATCACTTTCAGCATCTGACTATTCTGAATCACTTTTTGATTTAGAATTCATGTCCATTTGCTTTGTTCCACACATTCTCCGGGTCCTCCTAAAGACTGGGGAGTCGGGATTTCTTCACATGGCACATGAAAGAACCGAAAGACATCGGTGCTTGATTCTCACCCTGGCTTAGATGTTACAGACAGCCAATCTGCTTTTGATTCCTGTTCCAGAAGAATTATTTAAAATTTCTAAATCACATCTTGTTTCTTTCTAATACCATCACCTTTGGTACCTAGGTCTTAAAAGAGTGCTCCACTGTGGTTTCTGAGGCTTTCCTTCAAACTTCTGACACTGAATAGAGGTGTTTACAGTGGCAGCACGAATGCACAGGTAATGATATCCACAACAGAGATAACAAAAATCATGCGACATCATGACTGTGAAGTACATCAGACAGCATTTCAGATTAAAGTGCGAGCATCAAAGTGTGTCTTAGAATTGATGAACTGCAGCCGTGCTTATCTCCTGGGCTGTATTAAAAAGATGGATGTATGTCTGATGTGCATAAAATATATGAGTGCTCCTGTCATTTCTCACTTTACCAGTTATTATATTAACACAGATCTCCATGCATTATTTTACATCTTCATGGGGATTATGGGGCATGCATACTTATGTCTAACTTATTATTAACTGAATCGTGTCTCTCACGGAAAAAAAAAATATTTCAAAACAACTTCAAAGTTAATCAATTTAGTTATTGTTTTCTGTAAGAATAATGCATCTTCTTAAATGGTTGAAATCATCTAGTAGGCTTTGGCCCCTTCTCTCGTCTCAGATTGAAAGTCATCTATGAGAAAGGTCTCTCCTCAGGATATATGCCCGCAAGTTAGCACCGCTTTCTAAGCGCTTGAAGCAATGCAATGTGATTGCTTGAAAGGTGGACAAGCAGAGGTAAAGATGACAATTCCGTTCATGGAAGTATAGACAAATGAAGATGGCATCAGATGACAAAGATCCCCTGGATTCTAGTTTCCAGCAAGGCAGCTGTCTGCTGAGGGCTCTGCAGGGCTGGGGTGAACCATGCAGGGAATGGGAAAGGCCTAACGGCTTCTCAAGGCAGGATTTCCATGCTCTTCCACCACTTAAGAGGCTGAGACCAAAGTGCTTCCTTTAAATAACTGTTTGGAACGCCACACTGCCTTGCCCTGGCAGTTTACCTAATGCTCTCATCATTGGGTAATGAGTGAGGGCCAGTTCCAGCAAACCCAGGGCAAATGCAGCAGGCGGAGGCAATGACAGTCCTCTCGGATGTCCAGGGAGGTGACAATCCTGAACAGGACTAAGCTTTACAGTCTCCCATTCCTTATAGGAACCATACTCAGTAACCCCCATAGTAGCATGAGCTTAGTGGATCTAGCCTTCATTTCTTGTTTCCGACATATTTCACATTTGAATAAGAGATTGGAACAAATGCAGATCCATCTGTATTACTATAACAGCTGCTTGAAATACACGAGGGGAAAGGTACAGCATCAGCTACACAAATCGATTCTGTGGTCTTTTAACATTCCTCCATTTTTAGGAGAAACTGACACCTTCATTCATTCATTTTAGAATTATAGCTTTGGATTAGCAAACATTATTTTAAGCAACTTCCAGCCTCACTTGGCTCCAAAGACCTGTAAATATTTTCTTACTGATCCTTGACTTGCTCCCAGCTGGATGCCGACAGCCCTTTTACAGCCCTTTTAGTCAGACCTTTTTATCCTTTCATCATCTCAGAACGCCTCTGACAGCGTTCACTTCTTCCTACTCCAAGAGAAAGGCTTATTTTATTTCATGTTGGTTTTCTTCTCACCTAAGATATGAAATTAGCTAACCTTCCAAGGATCCCTAATTCCTTCAAGCAGAGTATAGCAACAGAGAATAAATCTGTATAATTTCAATGAGTACATGGGATAGTGCAGTAGAATTCCAGAAATGAAGCTTTTTTAAAAATTGTAGTATCCAGAAGGGCTTGCACAATTGCATACCCTGAGCTATTCCCATAAGATTTGTACATTTTACTGTATGTAAATCATGCTACAATATAAAAAAGCATAAGTAAAATTTTGTTAAATGATTATAAATTCAGGTTGGTATTTTCACTTTAAGTTCCTTTTACTTCTCTATAATATTTCATTAGTTAATATTTTCTTTAATTTCAATAAGTTTAATGTATCATGTTATTGTAAAGATGCCAAAAATGTTCTCAAACTTGAGTATGGTCCCTGAGTTTACAAGTATCTCATTTCCACTTTTTTTTTAATTGACTTTCTGCTCGTGTATCAGGAAACTTATTCCAAATATGCAGATCCAGAGTATCACTCTTGCCAGCTTTATTTGGGCACAACTCTCCAAAAAGGAGTCCCTTTCAAAAATAAAAAATGAACTTTCTCCCAGGGAACATCAAAGAATCCCTAGGCACAAAACACCCTGTATCCAATGAAAACCCAGTAAAAGTAAACAACAGCACTGAGAGAGAAAAGATAGCCAAATACAGCATTTGAGTATCCTTTAGAAACATCTTTTATCTCTTCCTTCTCTTGGGCTCCACTGTCCTTATTTACCTTTGATCACAGGCAGTTGGTACTAAGCTCCAGTTTTTAAAAAGGACTGAATAGATGCAGATATTCTCCAACTCAGTGCATAGACTAGCTCAACAACTTTTGTTTTTGTTAATCCTCACCTGAGGATATTTTTTCCACTGTGCTTCAGAGAGCAAGAGGAAGGGAGGGAGGGAAAATGAGAGAGGGAGAGAGGGGAAGAGAGAGAGAGAGAGAGAGAGAGAGAGAGAGAGAGAGAGAGAGAGAGAGAGAACTGTTGCTGTGAAACACATGGACTGGTTGCCTCCCGCATGTATCCCCACCAGGAGCTGGGAATGAACCCACAACCCTGGAATCAAACCCAAGGCCCTTGTGTGAGTGGACTGACCTCTAACCCCTGAGCTACGGGCCAGGGCTAGCTTAACTTTTTAATTGGTGGTACCTGTAAATTAAATTAATATGAAGAATCAAACATTTTTAAATATTTTACTGAAATTAAAAATAAGACATGTACTGCGAGTTACACACACACACAAATCAAGTATTAGCGCATTTGAATTTTCATGCATTTCATTGAAGTTTCCAGTTTGTCGTACATTTAGCTATCACATGCTGGCTCCATAAGCAAATTCCAGACACATTTGGTCTGTTGCATTCTCACCACATAGGATAAAAAGTCGCTTTCTTTAGCGATGGATGGGGTTAAATAACAATGCTCATTTGCTGAGTATTGAGTAATCACTTCTGCGTGGAATTTGCCAAAAGTGAGGCACACCCACTGGACACACTCTCCTCCTTGGCCCAGAGTGAGGCCAGCACAATCACTGACGCTCCTTGGCCAGGGTTTTGCTGTGCTGTGCGTTGGGTCCAAAGGATGTAACTGCTTCTCATTAATGAGTACTCTGGAGGCTGAGAATAATGGGGGGTCTCATTTGCTTTGGATTTTCTAAACGTGCTATGTGGGGCCACCCAAAAGCTTTGTTACTATCAGAGGCTGTCTGATTTCTGCAAGTGAGGGGAACAGAATGCCTCTGTCTCCGTGTCCATCTGACCTGGGTCAGGGCCCCACCTGCATCTCTGCTCTCTGAATCTTTTGTTTGCTTGTTTCATGAGATTGTGACTGCTCCATCTTCTAAGATGTCTATTCCGGGTAGGTTTTGGCTGGCTGTGAACTCAGTAACAGGAGCCTGCACTCTGCATATCAGTTCTTACATAAGAAAAGAGCACCTTTATGTATACTAAAGAGTCTTGGTTGCTTTTCTAAAATTCAAATTTAACTGAGAAGCCTATAGTCTATTCCATTTCATTCCACTGCATTCCTATTCTTTTTTATTCTATTTTGTTTTGCTAAATCTGGCCACTCATCCACATGCAGGGATCTAGCAAAACCTCTTCAGTAAGCAGATCTTTTCTTCACAGATTCTGAAAGTGAACTTCAACACGTTAAATATTGAGTGATTTCAAGAACAACAAGCAAATTTATGAAGCCATTCTGCTGTAGAGTCCAGGGCTGCTGTAACAAATTACCACATATTTGGTGGCTTAAAACAACATAAATGTATTTTCTCACAGTTCAGGAGGCCAGGGTCTAAAATCTGTATCACTGAGCTGATGTCAAAGTGTCTAAAGGCCGTAGTCCCCCAAAGATCCTAGAGCATAAACACATCTTGCCTCTTTCAGTTCCTGCCCTAGCATTCCTTGGTTGGGGACCTCATTACTGTATCCATCTCTGTATCCCTGGTCACTTGGCTTCTCCTCTTCTCTCTGAAATCTCTCTCTGCCACCCCATTATAAGGACAGTGTGAGTGCATGTAGGGCTTACCTGGGAAACCCTATATATATCATTTCATGAGCCTTAATTAAATCACACAGACAAAGTGATAGCCCAGTAAGCTAACATTTCTGGGAATACAGACACCTTTGGGGGCCCTTATTCAGTCTACCACAGCATAACTATAGGGGATTTTCGAACTTCAATTGGTTGAAAGTGAGAGTTTACCATTTTGGGGAGGGATATACCATGTTATAGCAGTTGTTAAACTGTAATTCCAAAGATGGTAGCTTGTGAGTCAAGACCTTGATCAGATTCTCCGCAGGTAGAGTCTGGTAATGAACATTGAAGCCAACTCAACATTGTGTGTACCAAAGTGGGGTTCAAGTACATAATTCTTAAGAATAGAAATCATAAATAGGCTGTTTTAGTTCCAATACACACTCCGCTTAATAGAAAATTCACATTCATTCTGCTAGCTTCCATTTCCTCTCATGTAATAAGATGTTGGCAATTACACCTAAATTATATGGCTTGGGATAAGATTAAATGAAACAATGTAAGGTACTTAGCACAAGGTCTAGTTTATAGAAAATGCTCAATAAACATTAGCTGTCTTATTGGAATTAATAGAATTAACAGCTATTATTGTTATTACTCTGAATTAGTTGTAGATAAGGAGAGTACAAAGGAAAGCATTAAATGAGGATTCATTTAAATAGTCCAAGTTCCTGGCAACTGAAAATGAATTTATAGCTTAAGGGTAAGGCTTGTAAGTAATGCATTTAATGAATGCTTCAAATGTATAACCTATGTGCACCCACGACTTACTGTAGAGCAGATATAAAAAGATATTTTGGAAGTATAATTTCTATGGAAAATACAGTAATTATAGTTTCATCTCACGATACTGACTTTAAAAATATTTGCAATAAGAAAAAACTTTAAACAAAATGCTGACACAAAAAAATACTTCACAGCCACTATACTGTGTTGAAAATATCCTTTTACATGATAGGATACATTAATTTTTTTAAACCAAATGTGAATTTATAAAAAAATATTTTCTCTACTCTAAACTTTGAAAATCAGTGGCAATATAAATTCATAGATTTAATAATGGAATCCCTAAGCTAATGTATTTTCAAGTACATATAAATTTAATAAGCATATGTCAATACACTTACTTCTCTATTCTCAACTCAATGTATATAATTATACAAGCTAAGTCTCTGTATAAAAGTGAAATTTTGAAAACAGAACATTACTATAATTATTGAAAGGTACTTTACATTAGATTGATTTCATGATCCCCTTACTCACAAACATACAGATAAGTTTTGCTGCAGTCCTTTGGGCAATTCAATTACACAATGCAAATGAGGTTGCACATTTCAAACTCAATTACAGGTTTCCCTAAAAAAAAAAAGGTATAAAATAGCATGCCTCTGGAAAGCACACACACACATGCTAATTATAAATATATTTACCAAATTATTTATTAAAAGTACTGTGTTTACTATAATAGTCAGCTTGGGTCTGTAACAAAATGCCACAGCCTGGGTGGCTTAAGCAACAGAAATTTATCTTCTCGCATTTCTGGAGGCTGGAAGTCCAACCTCAAAGTGCCAATAGGAACAGGTTTGGTTTCTTCTGCGGCCTCTGGCTTACTGATGTCCACCTTCTCTCCGTCTCCTCACATGGTTTTTCTCTGTGTGCTCAACTCTGGTCTCTTTTCTTCTTATAAGGACACTAATGCTATTGAATTAGGGTTCTGCTTTTATGACCTAATTTAACCCCAATCACTTCCTTAAAGGCCCCACCTCCAAATACAGTCACATTGGCATTAGGGCTTCAACCTATGAATTTTTCAGGGGGAAGTGGGTTGGCACAATTCAGTCCATAACATTTACTAAATAATTATGTTAAAAGATTAAAATCATCCTTTACAATTTATTTATTTAAAAATATTTTTATTGGTTTCAGAGAGGAAGGGAGAAGGAGAGAGAGAGAGAAACATTAATGATGAGAGAAAATCATTTATTGGTGGCCTCCTGCAGGTCCCCTACTGGAGATCAAGCCCCAAACCCAGGCATGTGACCTGAATGGGAATGGAACCATGATCTCTTGGTTCATAGGACAATTCTCAACCACTGAGCAACACCAGCTGGGCCATCCTTTGCAATTTAATGTCCCTTAGGAATTTACAACAGTACACGAGTATAAATAGGGATGATAGGACTTATGGTGTTCATCGTTGCTATTCTCCAAACATACATGACTTTCTGCCTTGTGGGTGTGGACTACTGTGGTTGGGAGAGACCTGTGAAGTAGTTCGGTCCAGTGAGTGAATAACAGAAGTTATCGATGTCACTTTTGAGACAGAGCAAATGCTGCCATTTGGACAAGCATTTTCTAGATAGGTAGTGAATACCCAGTTGTATCATATGTATCATGTGGCCAAACCTAACATATCCTGGCTGGTACAAGAAGTGGGTATTGATACTACAACACAGCCACAAATTAATGCATAGTATATGTGGCACAGGCAATGAAGATACTGATACTGGAGGCAATAAAGCAATAAGCATCTATGTATATGACAGGGGAAAACATCTGTCAAAACCATATCATGTATAAAATAATTTTGTGTCCCTGGGGAACATAGATTAGTATAGGGTGAATGCCATTGGCCATGTTTAGCAAAATGGTATGAGAAAAATATTTTTTTTTCTTTTAATTAAATCTTTATTGTTCAGATTATTACATTTATTCCTCTTCCCCCCCCCCATAACTCCCCTCCTCCCAGTTCCCTCCCCACCCTCCGCCCTCACTCCCCACCCACTGTCCTCATCCATAGGTGCACGATTTTTGTCCAGTCTCTTCCCGCATCTCCCACACCCCTTTCCCCCCCAAGAATAGTCAGTCCATTCCCTTTCTATGTCCCTGATTCTATTATAATCACCAGTTCATTCTGTTCATCGGATTATTTATTCACTTGATTCTTAGATTCACTTGTTGATAGATGCATATTTGTTGTTCATAATTTGTATCTTTACCTTTTTCTTCCTCTTCCTCTTCTTAAAGGATACCTTTCAGCATTTCATATAATCCTGGTTTGGTGGTGATGAACTCCTTTAGCTTTTCCTTATCTGTGAAGCACTTTATCTGACCTTCAATTCTGAATGATAGCTTTGCTGGATAAAGTAATCTTGGTTGTAGGTTCTTGGTATTCATCACTTTGAATATTTCTTGCCACTCCCTTCTGGCCTGCAAAGTTTCTGTTGAGAAATCAGCTGACAGTCCTATGGGTATTCCCTTGTAGGTAACTGAGTTTCTTTCTCTTGCTGTTTTTAAGATTCTCTCTTTATCTTTTGCTCTTGGCATTTTAATTATGATGTGTCTTGATGTGGTCCTCTTTGGATTCCTTTTGTCTGGGGTTCTCCGCGCTTCTTGGACCTGTAAGTCCATTTCTTTCACCAGGTGGGGGAAGTTTTCTGTCATTATTTCTTCAAATAGGTTTTCAATATCTTGCTCTCTCTCATCTTCTGGCACCCCTATAATTCTGATGTTGGTACGCTTGAAGCTGTCCCAGAGGCTCCTTACACTATCCTCGCATTTTTGGATTCTTTTTTCATTTTGCTTTTCTGGTTGGGTGTTTTTTGCTTCCTCGCATTTCAAATCATTGACTTGATTCTTGCGCTCCTCTGGTCTGCTGTCGGGAGTCTGTATAATATTCGTTATTTAAGTCTGTGTATGCTTAATTTCTAGGTGGTTCCCCAATATAAGATCGAGGGTCTCATTAGTTTTCCTGTAGATCTCATTAAGTTTATCGGCGGCTTCTAAACAGTTCTTGAGAGACCTTAAAAGTGTGGTTCTGAACTCTATATCTTCCATTGACAATTTTGTCCTGTTTCTTTGTCTCCGCATTTTGTTATGCTTCCTTGGTGCACCCCCTAGTGGTCTTTGTGCGCAGTCTTATAGTTAAACCTTGATTGTTGTAGCTAATACCAGGGAGGGTTTGACCTCCAGGCCAAGTGGCTGTGAGAATCAACTGTGTCTGCAGTGAGAGAACTTCTGTCCTCTAGGGAGGTGCTAATCTAGCCTTTGCCTGAGGCTATCCGGCAAATGCCTCTGTGCAGGACTTGGGTGGGGCGGGTCGCACAGGATCAACATGGTGGGCCGGAGAGAGCAGTTATGGCGGCTCTCAGTCCTGTCCCCAGGGGCTCTGCCTCTCTGAGTCCCAGCACCCGCTGCAAACCTCGGAGAGAAAGCTGCACTCGCTCTGACCGAAGCCAGACAGTCCCGCTTCTCCCGTTTGAGTCTTGGTCCCTAAAGACTCGCCTGTATCTGGAGCTCAGAGTCTGCGACTACCTCCCGATTGAAAACACCAACCACGCCCTACACCGCCAGCCCGCTCCGCACCTCAGAATTTGACTTCAGCACTGCGCCTCCTCTGAGTGTCCGTATGCGTTTCTCTTTCCTCCTAGTTGTAGGACTTCCACTCAGCCAGCGTTCCTGTGGTTCTGGGTGATGTCCCTTCCGTTTTTTGGTTTCACTTTTGAAGTAGTTGTTCAAAGCAGCAAACTCCGGCGTTAACCTATGCCGCCATCTTGGTTCTCCGAGAAAAATATTAACTTAGAAATGAATTGGCCAATGTGTGAGCAAAAATGATAGGAGAATAGGAAAGGCTTACAAATATATGGACTTGAAGTATTTGGAGGAGGTCACTACTTCTCATCTCCAAATAGCAAAAACTAAAATTGAATGACAAGGTGTATTAAAACCCAACTGCATTTAATCAGTATTACTTTCACCCACATTGGTAAAAATGTTCACTAGATGTAAGTGGTGCCCAGTAAATGTGGTTAGTTGGACAAAATGGACTGAAGATAAAAGAATAAGGGAATGCCACCTCCACAATGCCAAGGCAGTGACAATAAGTTGAGAGAACCATAGAAGTAAGAAAGCAAAGCCTGATGGTTAATTTTAGTCGGTTAGGCTTTGGTGGCCAGCTGTTTGGTCAAACACCAGTCTCAATGTTGCTGTGAAGGTATTTTTTACATGTGGTCAATATTTAAACCAGTAGACTTTGAGTAAAACAGATTAACTTCCATTATGTGGGTGGACCTCACCTCATGAGTTGAAGGCCTTAAAAGCAAAGACAGATTTGCCAAAGAAGACATAATTCCAGCTAAAGGCTTCGCATAGAAATCATGCCCGAGTTTCTAGCCTATAGGTTTTAGACATAAGCCTCAACATCGCCTCTTCCCAGAATTTCCAGCCTGCTCACCTACTCTACAGATTCCAGACTTCTCAGCCCCCAGGATTTCATGAGCCAATTCCACACATATCTTATTGGTTCTGTTTTTCTGGGGAACCGTAACTAGTAACATGAGGGAATATAGCAAATCTAAGAAGTATGTCTGAAATGTGACTATTCATAGAAAGCTACTATTGAAATACTGAAGCAGGTTACTAATATTTTAAGAACATCATTTTGACAAAAAGAAGAGATGATCAAATGTAGCTTGGAAGTCTGTCACCCCATGAAACTGAAATGGCCTTTATGGTCCCAGTGTTCTACTGGGCAAACACACACACACACACACACACACACACACACACACACACACACAAAACAAAAAACAAAAAACAAAAAAACCCAAAACAGACTGAGAAAGAGCCCATAACCCCAGGAAGAAATAGGAAAACACATTTCATTTATGGACAAAGAATAATGAAAAATGAAGGACCCGGACTTCAGCTCTGTCGATGCTCTCACACTCACAAGGAAAAGCTGGAGGGACAGAAAATCAATGGCTCCTCTTGGACCCAGCAGAGCACTGAGGTTGTAGGGCCAAAAATCTCTCCAAGTGCCTGAACATAGGCTCACCCAGGGAACTACAGCTGAGATCAGCTTCCCTGCAAGAAGCAGCTGGCACCATAACCTATAGAAACTGTGTATGGTGACTGATAAATTTCCCGGTGTCCAATATGGACTAGCTTATGAGAGAAAAGTTCTTAGGAGCCATAGTGTGAGTGGAGCCTGCATACTTTTGTGAGATTTACTGTCAAGCACCCCAGTAGATCCTCACAAGAAAGATCCAAAAAGATCTCATTTCCGTCTCTCCCTTCCTCTCTGAAACCAAGAAAAATATATTTTAAAAAAAACCACATAGTCAACCAAGGCTAGGGCTTTAAGGAAACAGAGAATGCTGCAGCCAGGGGAGGAGGGAATAAAAACTGCATCACTGAAAAAACATCTGTGGAATATCATTCCACAGAGACAGGCTCATTACAACTTATATTTAACTGGAAGATTGTTGAACACTCCCCTTTTCCCCATCCCTCACCATATCAGCAGGGCTTTGGGATAAACGCAGTGGATTACGGCTGAAGGAGCTGCAGCACACAGACTCTCAGGGGGAAGACTTACCAAAGTCCTAAGTAAAGAGGAGAGACAAAAACAAAGGCGCTGGTGGCATCTGAAGTGTCTGGAATCTCTAATACTATAAACACTTAACACAGCCTTAATCTTAGCGAGATCACCATAAATCTGCACAATAAAACATTTCACTGCCCGCTATCTGATCCAGTATGTCTGGCTTTCAACAACAACAAATAATGTTACAAATCATGTCTAAAGGAAAGAAAAAATACAGTCTGAAGAGTCAAAGCTATTATTAGAGCCAGATACAGATGTGATACAAATTTTAAAACTATCAGGCAGGGACTTGAAAATAATCATGATTACTCTGATAAAGGCTCTCATGGAAAAAAGTGGACAACATATAAGACTAGATGGCGAATGTAAGCTGGAACTCTAAGCAAACAATTGTTCAATGTCAGAAACCGACACACTGTGACAGAAATAAAAGATATCTTCATTTGGCTCATTGGCCGAGGAAAGAATCAGTGAGCTTGAAGATATGTCAATAAACAGAACAGAACATCCAAGAATAGTGAGACAACTTCAAAAGATGTAACAGGTTCATAATTTGAAAACCAGAAGAAGAATCAACAGAGAAGAGAGAAGAAATATGTGAAACAATAATGGCCAAAAGCTTTTTTTTTAAAAAAAGAAAGTCACCAAATTTCATATCCAGGAAGTAGAAAACAACAACAAAGACAAAATAACATCACCATGCACTCCACTCACATACCCTACGTTTATTATACTCAAACTGCTGGACTGCAAAAAGATAAAGAAAACCTTGAAAGAAGTCAGAGGAAAAAACACCTTATCTATAGTAAATTTAAGATAAGAATTAATGCAAAGAAATTGTTTAAAAGCATACAGGATAGGGAGAAATATTTAATACATTAAAATTACAACCTAGTATTGTATACTAAGCAAAATTATCTTCCAAACTCAATGGAAAAGTAAAGATGAAACTCAGAGATGACATTCGTGTGATTTTTCCCTAACATCCCCTTGCCTGTAAAGGTCTTCTTCTCTATTCTTCTTCTTTCTTTTAGTCTCATATTAAATCTTTGGATTTTAACTGGAAATTTATTCCAAATATTATAAATTAAGTTAAAGGAATAATATCAATTTTTAAAATGTTGCTAGTAATTGTATTGTAATCCTATTACATTAGATAATAATGCTTTAATTTGCCATTAGGTTCAAAAATTTCAAAAGTGATTATTGCACAGAAAATTTCTTTAAGGCCTTTAGCACGAAATTTTAATGAGGACTTTTATGTTCATTGTCAATAAACATCTATGTTCACTAGCCCCAAAGAAGGGACCAGAATAGAAAAAAAATATAAACCTGAAAATAAGCAAATTGTGGCATTAGTATATTTGGATGCGTGGTAGAGACATTTGGTGGTAGCTGCCTCTTCTGTCTGTCTTTGATACCCTATGCTAAATATATCCTTGAAAGGGGAGAGAAACGTCTATCTTGGTATGTCTGATTCGCAGTCACAGGTCAATTGCATACTGTCTGCTTCTCAGATATATATAACTTGTTATTTTTGCATAATGACTCATGCCTGGCAACACTGGGAACTTGGCTCTAATTGCTGAGCTCCCAAGTTTAGTTCATGTCAACTGATAAAGTAAGGTAATTTTCCAGCTGTATCAAATTTATAATCACATGAAATAAACCAGCATCTGCCCTTAGCATTCTACCTACTTATTTAAACATTTTCTCCGTTATGACATATAAAATCTCTCTCCCCAATATTGCTTTGACCTGACACACTCTATTATCTTCTTGTGAGTTCCTTCATTAACAAGTTAATATACTTTGACATGTGCTCAAGATCAATTTTTCTAAGAAATTTTGCTCTAACAACCCATAACCCACACATTCCATCAACTGATGATATTGCCTCCAAATTCCAGGAGAATAAAATGAAGTTGTCAAGAGTGAAAATTACTTCATTGCCCCCTACTCCCCACTTATCTACAAAGCTATAATTATCTGTCGTCAAAATTATAGCCTTTCCAGCAGTGTCCAATGAAAAAGTGTTCCTTCTCGTCTAGGTGTATCCCTGTACTCATGCCCTGGATCCTTTCCTACAGCCAAGTGACCCTAGTGCCTTATCCCTAAAAACAGGATGGGGCAAAAGTTGGTCTACAGTTGTGAGTACACAAAACACAGATTTTATTCTCGCATTTTTATTTATTAATTAATGTATTATTTTCCATACAAACAACTATAAGCTTACTCTTGCCCCACCCTATGTAGATGATTTATTTGTATTCCTGCATGGTTTACCTGCTCCTCTATTTAAGCTTCTTCTTATGGCTTTTAAACATCTTCAGATAAGAAGCAATCACCATTCCATCTGAGGGCAACAATGCCTGGTTATCAATGAATCAACTACTTATGGTGTCCCTTTCCTAAGTCCCCCATACCTTTGGCCTGACCTAGAGGGTTCAGAAGAAAAAAACAACAACAAAAACAAGAAGAAAGCAGAGGACAATGTGAATTAAGAGAAAGAAGGTAAACTGTCCTTGATCCCTTTTCCAATTGTAGGTTTCCAAAGCTGACATTGACCCAGGCTTAAAGAAGAGAAGAACCTTAATTTTTAAGTGGAATTGAGCCTGGATCTATACGTAGTCTGGACCATAGTTTTTATTAGTTTGGGAACTTTTCATTACATGATTTTGAAGAATTAAGCTATGGGGTATGCCTGAGATGTTATCAAGGAGGTGAGAAAGAACCAACAAAATTTAAAAAGTGTAGTGGGGGAAAATGAGGTTGCTTCTGCTTATAGAGTCTGAGTGCATTTTATTTAGGAATTCTTTTCCATCAAATTTTTACAACTCCCATTCATTCACCTAATATTTACGTAAGTGTTTGCTATGTGCTAGACATATTTAATACAATGTTAAAGATAACAGACATGGAACTTTAATCTAGGGGGAAACAGATATTTAATCACATCACTCCAGTAAGTATAAAATACAACTGTGATATTCATGGTAAAGGAAAATATATTCGTGGTAAAGGTTTTGTTGAGGCATAAATCTAGACCAGGGAGTATAAAGAGAATTTAGGCCTGAAGTATAATCAGACTAAAGAGAAGGAAAGAAGCATGCTCAAATGGAGCAGCATGTGTGAACATCCTGGTGTGGAAAAGAGCATTTTAAGGCAATGGAAACAAAGCCAGTGTGATGAGCAAATGGACTTGAGATCAGTTGAGGATTGAGAATCAGGTTGATAAATATGGGCTGGATCATGCAAGACCAAAAGTATTTTTAAGGTTGTCCAAAATAAGGCTGTATGTTTGTGTGTAGGGATTACAGGTACTATCTGCATAGATGTTGGGATTTAGAATAGTATGTATGTTAAGAAGAGGTATTATGTGTGTACTGGGTGTGTGTGTGTGTGTGTGTGTGTGTGTGTGTGTGTGTGTGCATTGAGATGGATGTTTATTGGTGGGTATTATATGTCTTCACTTACCATCTTTTTCTCTTAAGTTTTGAATTTTTCCATGTAACCAATATGATTAATTGAGATTCCTCTTCTACATCCTTATACATTTCTGCATCTAATCTGCTATATGACATAAAATCAAATACACATGCATGTGGAAATATATGTAAAATAGGACAACATCTTTCCAATAATGACTTGAGTGGCACTCCCATTAGGGAGCAAAATATGTAAGTTAAATCAGTTGTGACAAAGAATTGCTGGTTCAGGGATTTTTCTTTGTTTAAAATTCTCAGCTTGTATATGGAAAAAGATTTTGCAAAGTGTTCCTATAGAAATCACACAAACAAAAATGATAATCTTTGTAAAGTCAGGTCCCCAGAAATAATACACCTTAGAAAAAACTTTAAACCTAACAACACACTTAGATAATGGCAAAAATATTGCTATGAAGGAAGCAGCGGTCAATACATAGCCAAAAAAAAAAAAAAAAAAAAAAGACATAGCCTAGACAGCAGTGTCTTGAAGTCTAGTACAGGTTTTAAATTGTGTCTTGTTTCCAACTTTTACCAAAATATTTGTTTTAGAGGCGATATTTCTGACCAGCATTCCCGACTGGCTGCTAGCCAAGTTCCCCCAGGCTCTCTTTTTAGTAAAATTTATAGCTCCTTCTAGGCCACTAGTACTGAGGATATTAGAGAAATGTTTGGCTGCAACTTCTGGAATACATTATCTGCATATAACTAGCCTTAGTGAGGTTTATAATAAAATCACACCGAAAATATACATGTGAGGAAATGCAAGAGCACAAGTAAAGTCAAAGGGATTTCAGGGTCAATGTGAAAATTCCTGACCACTGACAATGCTCCTCTCTCCTAACAGATAAAAGGATACAAATTAATCACCTTGAGTGGAGTCTCCAAAGGCTTGAAAGAGCCAACTGGAACAACTTAAGCTGAAGTTGCAAGTTCAGGCAGAGAAATTGTCTGAATCAGGGTCCTTGGCCCAATCCATTTCATTTGACAGTTCAAGAAAGATTTGTAGTAACAAAATCACATTGGGGAATAGAGAACAAAGTACCAGAAGAGAACAAACAAGGAACTTGGCTCTCACACCAAGGGCAGAGCTAACAGTAAAATGCTTTAATTTACTGGATTCGGAGATGGAATACAGTATTTTTTCCAGTAAGTACCATTGAGGGATTTGTGGGAGCATATTAATACCAATTTTCAAGTATTCCCCTGAGATAATTCAGCTTTCGTTTAGTGTCCATTTCCAATTTTAAATGTTTGTACTTCAAAAGATCTTGATGCTATGGCCTCTTGAGATATTAAAGGAGAAAATTTTTATGAAGTCAAATCATAAGACAGAAATAGGGAATTTTTTAAGAGGTATCACAAATGGCAAAAATAACAAATTCCAAATTGTTTAGCTGTTGGTTATCCTGTCACTGAACTGTTAGGATGCTCCATGACTACCGGCAGCCTCATAGAGAGGAGGCTGCAAACTGACAGGCTGCAATCTGGTCAGAGACTAGATTTTAATGCCTGAGATAACCCTCCCCACCATACACACTCATCTAAATTCAGGAGCAGGTGTACAAACAAGTGTCTGGGCTTGAGAATTGCCCACATGATATTATCACTTAAGATAGCTGATAACACTAAGAGAGACAGAAACAAGAAGTCATGTAAAGGGCACAACATATCTATAGGAAACAAAGAAAATCGAACAACTTGTATAGATGTACCAGACAAGGCAGAATAAATAGGAATAGGACATTCCTATATAAAACAGGATTTTTAAATTATCATTACAAAGAAACAAGGGAGGATATAAGTAAATGAAACAAGTATAAGTAGTGGTAAAAGACTAAGTAGAAGTATCGTGTATGAAAATTATAATAGGCTGAGTGTAGAATATAACAGATAAGATAAATAGCAGAATGGAAATAGCCAAAGAAAGAATCATTGAGCTGGAAGGTAAGGTCAAGGAAAAGTAATAGAGAAAACAAAAGAAAGATCAGAAATGTGATGAAAAAATGAAGTATCACATCTGTTCTAGAGAGAAAAATAAGTGAAGGAAATATTTGTAGAAATGTTGGCCAATAATTATTCTTAATAAAGGAGAATAGAAAAGGGTGGCTGTGTGACACATTGTGTGATTAAAAAGAAGAGCCCAGCTGGTGAGGCTCAGTGGTTCAGGGTCGACCTAAGGACCAGGAGATCATGGTTCAATTCCCCATGGGGCATCTGGGTTGTGGTCTTGATCCACAGTGTGGGGTGTGCAGGAGGCAGACAATCAATGATTCATTCTCTCTCTCCCTCTTCCTTCCTCTCTGAAATCAATAAAAATATTTTTTAAAGGAAAAGCCTAGAAAAAGTTTTAAGAATTGTAAGGCCATCAGTTCAAGAAAAGATTTGAAAGTACTTCATAAAGAGCAGCCCTAACCGGTTTGGCTCAGTGGATAGAGCGTCGGAGTGCGGACTGAAGGGTCCCAGGTTCGATTCCAGTCAAGGGCATGTACCTTGGTTGCAGGCACATCCCCAGTAAGGAGTGTGCAGGAGGCAGCTGATGGATGTTTCTCTCTCATTGATGTTTCTAAGTCTCTATCCCTCTCCCTTCCTCTCTGTGAAAAATCAATAAAATATATTTAAGAAAGAAAGAGCAGACTCCTGCAGTGTTCAAGTTCTTCAGAGGAACAGAGCCAATAGGATGTGTGTAAAGGAAGACATTTATTTTAAAGAATGACCTCACATGGTCATGGAAACTGGCAAGCCCCCAATCTGTAGGATGGGCTGGCTGACTGGAAACCCACGACACAGCTAATGTTACAGCTCAAATACAAAGGCCCTCCACTGCAGAATGTCCTCTTGCTTGGGGGAGGTCAGTATTTTGTTCTATTTAGGCCTTTAACATTATTAAGAGCTATCTGTTTTACTCTAAATCCACCTATTTAAATGTTAACATTAATCTCATCCAAAGATTAACTTTCACAGAAACATCTAGAATAATGTTTAAACACATATGTGGGCATCCTGGCCCAGCAAGTTGACATGTAAAATTAACCATCACAATCCCCAACACACACACACACACACACACACACACACACACACACACACTAGCTCTCAAATCAGACATTTCAACAATGGGAAATCAAAGTATCAGAAAAGCAATGAAAAATAGTGTGAAACTGTTAAAGAAAAAGAATTTTAAATATAAAAGTTTATAATCAAGTATTTTAATGGGAGGGTAAAATAAATATAGTATCAGAAAGTTTTCTGAAGCTTATAACAAAAACGTTCTTAAACATCTTTCTTAGAAAAATTAACTTGCCTAAAAGAGAAATAAATTCATGAAGACTGTGTGAGCTCCTGGGAAACAGAGGTGCTAAAATAATTTTGTAAATATTAATGTTGCCTTAAGAATCAGGGGAAAATCAATGCATACATGTGACAACGCCAGCCCCCCCCCAAAAATTCCAGATTGGTGCTGTCCCAAAGAATCTAACGTAAGCCACAAATGTGAGCCACATAGGAATTTCAAGCTTTCTAGTAGCTGTATTTAAACTAGTAAAAAAAATAAAATAAAAATAGGTAAGATTAATTTTCATAATATAGCCAAAATGTTATACATATCCAATATTATATATCCAAGTATTGTATAGCCAAAACATTATCATTTATAATGTAATCAGTGTAAACAATTATTAATGGGATTTTTTTTACGTTTCTATTTTTCACTAAGCCTTTGAACTCTAGTGTGTATTTTACACTTAAATATCAATTTGGACTAACCACAGTTCAAGTCCTCAGTAGCCACATGTGGTTAATGGCCACCATATTGGAAGAGCACAGTTCTAGATGATAACAACAAGGCAGGTGGTCAGCCTGATGCTGCCGAATATTCCGCAGCAAATTAGTGGCAGATGCTGAGTGCGGGGCACCTAATGAAGCAGGGTTGAATCTTGATGAATGTCCAACTGATCTGGTAGAAGGAAATTTCAACTCCAGAAATTTGCTCAATTTATTCCAGAACATATTTTGAGTGCGTATTTTGGGCTATAATACAATGCATCAATGTTTACTTAATTTAGATCTGCATAACTTTTCCTGGGTTGAAATGTATTTAATGAAAACATTACATTAAAATCAGCATAAAATTATGAAACAATTTAAGAAGATATTTTTATTAACAACTATGATTTTCTTGATCCGTTAATCTTTATCCCTTAACTCATTTTGTATATGACATATTGAATGCATAATTAATAGACCAGATATGCACCAGTAGAAAAATAATAGCTTTAATTTTAAGCTGTCATCACCCTAAAAGAAAAACTGCCTTCATGAATCTTGATGAGTCATCCTTTGAAAAGAAGCACCATATTTTTTTCAGGATGATTTTCACTCTCACCTGAAGCTCAAAAATCCTCACACACATCTGCAAAAATTCAAAAAATAAAGTGCTCCAGACTCCAAATAGCCTCTCTACTCAGGCTGCTAATGGCTTTTGCACCTTTTTCCACATCACTCATGTTTCACAGCGAATTTTAGCACCTGCCATTACATGTCAGGAGTTAAAATCTAGAAAAACAAAACAATGACTAAGTAACTCTGTTGGTGAACTACTGCATGAATAGAGTTGGAAGTAGGTCTGATTAATGCTAAGGCTGCAGGTCCTAGGAGTGCTCGATCTCTCTCAGAAACTAAGAAATTTAAAAGGTGTAACACACAAAAAAAGAAATGAAGATTACCTGTAGCACCTTTTTTTTCTGACTGGTGGTCTCTGATTATTTTCTCAGAAACTCCACCTTTCCCCCAAAGACCTGCTGTTCTGTGAACACCCCTTCCCTGTTTTCACATCTCAAGGCCTCTACACTTCTTCCTATTCCTTCTCCTTAGAATTCAGCTTGGCCATCTATGCCCCAACAGCAAGTGAAACTGTATTCCCTAACATACCTGTTTTGTCACTTACCACACAGTAGTCTGAACATTACTTGTCTGTCTCCTCCCATTGAGTCATACTTACAGCTCCAGAATCTTCAAATGTTTTGCACTTTAAATGTACTCCTATAAGAAGCAAAACTTAAAACTTCAAAGTCTCCCAATCACTTTCTTTTACCAAAAAAGTATATGATTTGACTCCAAGGTGTATTATGAGTCTTTATAAAAGGTAATTGCTACTCTAAGTTCCTCAGTTGACAAGACTTTGTCACACAAATGCTGTCTCAGTACATAAAGAAGAGAATGCTCTTGACAATGATATGCATCAACCTGCATATATTAACATTTAATTCTATTTGCAGCCTTCATTTTAAGTGATGTTACTTACAGGAAGGCTCACATTTAGCTACCTTTGGACTTTATATCTGATATTTAAAAATGTGTATGGAAAGATATTATTGATAATTGTGGTTTGATTGGCTGCATTTCTAGTCATTTTGGTTTTGTTGTTCCTGTTGCTATTCAATCATCGGCAGGATTATCTAGGTGAGGCCAATAATTTATCTATGTGACAGTGTTATTGGTGGGGGGGCTCTCCATGCCCCCACCTGTTGTGGTATAAGTGGGCTTCTTGTGATGTTACAAGAAAATGAATTTTCTGACACTCACATGGGGGGATGAAGTATTGTCCATCAAAGAAGGAAGAAGTCCAGATGTGTCTTCAGAGAGCTAGGATTAAAGCCATGGCCCAGAGTTTCTGCTCCATATTTGCACAGTCCATGCAGCATTAGGCTAGCTTAGCTTGTGTTCCCCAACTTAGGATCAAACCCGAAACCTGGCCATATGCCCTGACTAGGAATTGAACCTGCCACCTCTTGGTGTATAGGATGACACTCCAACCAACTGAGCCACACAGGCCAGGGCACCCCTATATAGTTGTCAACACTCTAATTCTCTGACTGGCAAAAGTAAGGCATTCTTCAGTGCAGAAAGCATAGTAATTATATATAGGATTAAAGATTTCCTATTCTGATGCCATAGTGATTTTCCAAGTTATATATACTGAACGAGCAAATGGATTTAGATGACATGCTAAAGAAATAAAGAAATAAATAAGCAAACAGACATTGAATTTCTACAGAATTTTTATAATCATGTTTATTTGGAAATGTCAGTCTACTTTCAAATCATAAAAAGATCACATTGACATAAAATAGCAAAATATTTTAAGACACTCTGATGTGCTGTAAATACAATTCTGCAGTTTGAAGGGGATATCTGGTCAGATTAAATGGAGCATTTCATAAATATAAAGTCTAGAAACAGTAAGTAATGAAGAAGTATACCATGACTAATGAAATCAATCTAATTACACCTTGGACTTTGGAGAATACATCATTTTCCCAATTTCATTTCTCAACGGCTGCCTTCAGAACTCCCCTAAACATGATTAGAAGTAAGCAAGGTCAAACAAGATGTAAATGATTGATTCATACTCGCGTTCAGAAAATAGAGTCTCTGTGAACAGCCCAGCATGGAGACCAGCAGCCAGCTCAGCACAGCATCAGGTAAGGCGGGATCTACTGAATTCCTGCACAGATCGCAGGGCTCTGCTCCAGGGACAACCGTTCACATTTCATTACAATTTCAGCTTCTGTTTAGCTTCCTGAACTCCTACTAGACAAACCTTGTGTAAAATTAAATTAAACTTAAAAAGCTCCAGGTAATTATATAATAAAATTATTTAATATGAACAATGATTCCCTAATACCCCTATTTCATAAATCAAGTCTTAGGTGGAAGGTTTTTTTAAAGCATGCGCCACAATTAACTTGCCTTGACAAATTACAACCTACCGATTTCAAAGCCCCTTTATATTTTAAAAACAAATAACCCTTTTTTGTTTCCAATAGCACTGTATATGGAGTCACTGTAGAAAACAGAGTATTTATTCTGGGAAGCATGGCCACATTGCTGCTTTATTAGGTATATGTTATTTAATGACATGTCATTTTTGGGTGGGGACAGCTAGACCTGCACAGGTTCTGATGACCTCCGAACCTGATATGAGAGTTAATAAGTGATCCTGATGAACACAACCCACGTGGAGGAGAAAAATGGTCACACATTGAAACTTCACCATCCCACAGTTTAAGGAACATTTAATGGAGTCACACAGGAATTTCCAAGGTGACCACAACTGTCAATTAAGTGCTGGTGAAGCTCAAACTTCAGCTTACTCTTTCTGCCAAGGAAGTGGGGCTATAAAAACCCACTTAATGATGCAGAACATAGCGTTTTATAGGAGCCGAATTGAGGGCATAGACATGGAACTCAAATAACTCAGAGCAGAGAAAATAGATTGTCATTGAGCCACAGGAAAGGAGATAAAATTCACTTACTGGTGATAAGTAGCTAGAAGTAGGAATAATTCAGTGTGTACCAAGGAAAAAGAAAAGAAAAACACAGTATATTTGGTTGTTTATTTATAATGAGTGTTTAAAAATTACTGATGTAAAAACTAATATAATACTGATTACTCTACAAATAACATGAAGAGCTCCAATAAACCTGAGTCTGTGAAGAAAAAGTATATATATAAGGAAGAATGAGAATATAAGAAATTTTCTCTTCCATATCACCAATACCTATATAACATATTAATTCCTTATTTATTCCATAATTACCATAATTCCATAATTACCTTATTTATTCCATTATATAACCAGAATGTTATAAAAATATGACTCTAAGGAATATAATCAGAAAATACCCTTATTTTGACCCTTTAAATTTGCACATTGGGACTCATTTTTTCTTTGCTCCTGTGTGAAAACTTATTCATGCCATATAATTCTCAGTCAGTCTTAAAAAATCTTACAGTCACTCAAAGCAACAAATACAGTCTCCATTCTGAAATTAAATCTGTTCAGTCCCAAGGAATTCCTCCCTGAATTATTAGAAGACCTTTTCTCATTACCAGGGCTCACTAATCTTCAATGTCCTTGACCGGGGCTCGCTAATCTTCAATGTCCTTAATACAACATGTTGCATTCATATTCCAGCTGGTCAACTAATAGTCATCAGCCCCTAAAAGTCTGAGGATACTTCATTTTCTCTTAGTCAGTTTAGCCTTACCTCTTCCTCTGACTTTACTAAACAAAACCCAATACAATTTCCCATAAGTACTCTTTTGCATGTGGCCTATATCTGGTTCATGTAAAACATACACCCTTTGCCCAAACAAATTCTAGGCTACATAAGTCAGTACCAATCTAGACACCAGGGGACACACAGTAAGCTCTCGTTGTTCCCACTGAATACCTCTCACTAGGTTTGAGGTGAGAAAGGCACCACAACTTCCCATTCTCCTATTTCCTCTAGAGATTTCTTATCTGATAAAGTGTGCCTTTAAATGTAGGTAAATAAATAAATAGATAGGTAGACAGACAGACAGACAAATAGATGTACAATATAGACACTCACCCATGTGAACACATCTGCAGTAACCCTATGGGATTTGGGCATAAGGAGAACTGGTGCAAACATGCAGTTGCCCATACTTCTTACTGTGCTGTGACTAATAAAATTTTTTATCTCTGACCCAAGAGTCTCATGTCTTTTTCCAGGATCCATGGAAAGGCAGACTAACTTGTTAACTTACAAGTAGAATAAAACCTACATAGACTTCCAGTCCAGAGTGATTTTTAGTACTTTATTACAAAGTAACATTTTGAGTATATTGAGATTTGTACAATGGATACTCCTTTTACTAAATTTTACTTCCTCAGAGAATAATAAAGTCAGTTTTTTTCATCATTTAGAAAACTAAAAAGTGTATGGAAAAAAATTTAGCCATTTTTCAAGTTTTAATAATTTTTAACTCAAAAACTCAAGTTGATCCAGGAGAGTTAAACTTCCAAATATTAATATTTAAAAGTGCTAGAAATGCCCTTGAATTACTCTGCTTTGAGATCTCATCAGAGAATAGACAGCAGGCTAACCAACAGCTTAAATAAATGGTGTCTGCAATTAACTAAGATAGGTAATGGTGTGCAGTAAGTTTTAGCTGGGAGGATATTCATAAGCAGTTAAAGACACAGAAATCTGTAAATGAAATAATGAGACATTTACTCCCAGAAAATATAAGAACCTTAGTTGGAGTGAGCAAGAGAAAACAAAAATAGTGAGAGTCAATGCTTTTGTATGGCATAAACCATGATATCTAGTGAAAATGAAAACCTCAAAAATTTTGCACCATTTTCTTATCTGTCTTTATCAAATTCTGTTATTGCTCTAGGACTGAAAAGGCTACATCAGATTCACACTCACAAAATGCATAGCCTTCCCACAGGTGTTTGTCAGCATATCTCCAGGGACATTTAGCTTCCAATGAATCTGAAATCATTTTATTAATATGGAACACTAGGGCTAACAATTTGCATTGTGTCAAAGATTTTCATCTCCCAGTGACAGCACTGTTTCTCTCAAGCAATTTCAAACACTAACCAGGGAGAACAAACAAAAGCTTTTGAATTTCTTGATGTTTTTGCATAAAAGCTACACATTATTTCTATTCCGGTTCAGCAATCCTAACAATTTTTTTTGCAGAATCTGTAGTTCTAAAGTGAACAGGTGGTGTGCTCCCCTGTGCCAGAAAAGGGCAGGCAGATCACTCCTCACTGTTGGTCATTAATGGAGAGCAGCTGCCTCGCCAGAAAAGGGAGACAGCACATGAGTCATCAACCTCATTTTATTGTATTTCTGCAAACAGTGACTCAACCACTTCATTTTAATGGACTTGTTCAAATATTTCCCCCTTCCATTATACACCACAACTTTCACAATAAAATTGATGGATTAGTACATACCTAAAAGTTTACTTTTCTTCTTTAATAGAGAATTCTCCTTTAGAAGTAGGAAACTGTCCCCATCCCATGGTGGATTTTGAGGCATGCCAGCAATGCTGGCTTCCCAAAAATAGTTCTTTATCAGAACCCTACTGTTCCTAAATTCAATGTTTATTCCATTAGTATAGGACATTTGTCCTCCAGTATCTCTTTTTTAAATGCAAATTCTCCTTAGAGCAACACTGAACCATTAGCAATTATTAATGATTTCTTTTGACATGTTTACTCTATAGAAATAGGTCAAGTGAGTTTCACAGTATAAAAAGAATTGACCAGCCCTGAGCATTAGCCTACAGACTGAAGGGCCCTAGGTTCGATTCTGGTCAAGAGCAAGTACCTCAGTTGCAGGCTGGATTCCCAGCCCAAGTTGGGGGACATGTAAGAGGCAACCAATCAATGTGTCTCTCTCACATTGATGTTTCTCTCTTTCTGCCTTTCCCCCTCCTTTCAACTCTCCCTAAAAATCAATGCAAAAATATCCTCCGGTGAGAATTAAAAAAAAAAAAAAAAAAAAGGAGACGAGTTGACCATTATCTGGCTCTGCCTCTGCATCATAATTTTTTGGAAGCTTATTAAAAATAAAAGTTTTCGATTTAGAAGATGGCGGCATAGATAAACACCGAGAAATTGCCGCCTCCCACAACAATTGAAAAATACCGCAAAGGACAGAGCAGGCATCATCCAGAACAACAGGAAGCCTGGCTGAGTGTAAATTCTACAACTAGAAGGAAAGAAAAGCACACTGAGAGTCAGAGGAGCTGCGGAGGTGAAGTGCAGAGGTACGGCGACTCGTGCGCGCGCGGAAAGGGGGTGGCACCTGAGGACGCGGCTGTTTTTTTTGAATCACAAGCTCCCGACTGCTCTGAACTCCGGTTCCGGGAAGTCTCTGGGGACCCAGGACTCATGCGGGGAGAGGCTGGACTGTCGGGCAGCGGGTGAGCTTGAGTGCGGCTTTCCCTCAGAGGTGCTTGCAGCAATTGTCGGGTCACTGAGACTTGCGACTCCTTAGGAGAATCAGCCATAGCTGCTTTCTCCACCCTTTGACTCCCTGAGACCCCGTCCCACCCAGGCTGCGGCAGAGGCTTTTGCATGTGAATGTACCTAACTGCAGCCGAGCCAGGCAGACCGGGAACTTCCAAGAGAAGGCCCAAGGCCCCGCAGCAGCTTGCTTTGCTTCACAGCTGAGCCTCTTCGTGGCTCCTGCTGTGTGGCCTCAGGCAGAGGCTGAATTAGCACCTCCTTAGATCCAGGAGCCACTGTACCCAGTGGTCAGAGGGGGACCATCCAGATTGCAACTCCTCAGATCCATAAGGGACACACTCAGGGAGCAGACTCAGTGAGCACCAAAGCCCCACTGAAGCAAGTCTTGCCCCAGAAGGGTGTCTTCAGCACAGAAGTTCTCCCACTTCAGACACAGCTGATTCTCACAGCCAATTGGCCTGGAGGTCAGTTCCTCCCAGTGATCCTACAACAACCAAGGCACCAAGAGTGCACCAAGAGTGTCCACCTCAGGTAACTGGGGAGGCTGAGCCACTGGGCCCTACAGGACACCTGAGCGCAGGGTCACTCTATCAACACAGGGAAGCAGCCAAAATGCGGAGACAAAGAAACAGGTCACGAATGGCAGAAATGGAGGAAAGCAAATGACTGGATATAGAGTTCAAGGCCACGTTTATAAGGTTTTTCAAGAATTTTATGGAAACCGCCGATAAATTTAATGAATCCCTCAATAAGTATAGTGAGGCCATGGAGGACATGAAAAAGGACCAACTAGAAATTAAGCCTACACTGACTGAAATAAAGAATAATTTACAGAGATCCAACAGCAGACAAGAGGATCCCAAGAATCAAGTCAAAGATTTGGAATACAAAGAAACAAAAAATACCCAACCGAAAAAGAAAAAAGAAAAGAGATTCAAAAAATATGAAGATAGTGTAAGGAACCTCTGGGACAACTTCAAGCGTACCAACATCAGAATTATAGGGGTATCAGAAGGAGAGAGAGGGCAAGATATTGAAAACCTATTTGAAGAAATAATGACAGAAAACTTCCCCTACCTGGTGAAAGAAATAGACTTACAAGTCCAGGAAGCGCAGAGAACCCCAAACAAAAGGAATCCAAAGAGGACCACACCAAGACACATCATAATTAAAATGCCAAGAGCAAAAGATAAAGAGAGAATCTTAAAAGCAGCAAGAGAAAGACAGTCAGTTACCTACAAGGGAGTACCCATCCGACTGTCAGCTGATTTCTCAACAGAAACCATGCAGGCCAGAAGAGAGTGGCAAGAAACATTCAAAGTGATGAATACCAAGAACCTGCAACCAAGATTACTTTATCCAGCAAAGCTATCATTCAGAATAGAAGGTCAGATAAAGAGCTTCACGGATAAGACAAGGCTAAAGGAGTTCATCACCACCAAACCAGCATTATATGAAATGCTGAAAGGTATTCTTTAAGAAGAGGAAGAAGAAAAAGGAACTCTTACCATTTGCCACAGCATGGATGGAACTGGAGAGCAGATAAATACCACAGGATCTCACTCATTTGTGGAATATAATGAACAACATAAACTGATGAACAAGGACTGATCCAGAGACGGAGAGGCACTGATTGGACTGTCGGACCTTGGAGGGAAGGTAGGGGAGGGTAGGGGTAAGGGGGAAAGATCAACCAAAGGACTTATATGCAAGCATATAGGCCTAACCAATGGACACGGACAACGGGGGGGTGAGGGCATGAGGGGGGGGGGGGGTAGAGGGTAATGTGGGGACAAGGACACATATGTAATATCTTAATCAATAAAAAAATATATTAAAAAAAATAAAAAATAAATAAAAGTTTTCAGGCTTCATTTTCAGAGACCCTTAATTAGTAAATCTAGGTGGGTCTCCAGAATGTACCTTTATTGGGTGATGCTGATACAGCTGGTTCATAGACCAATGTTTGTGAAAAATGATAGGACATCACTTACTAAAGGTAATTTGGGTATTACCTGAGATGCTACAAATCCAGGTGTGTGTGTGTGTGTTCTGGAAGTCAATTCAGCAAGGGTTGAATCATCTGGAATGGCTGAAGGGAATTTCCCAAAACCTGAAAAGGATGCATGAAATTGATTGTTTGCTACCAGATAACTCAGGGCATCTTAATCTACATGTTTTGCCTCCTACTGGCCAAACACCTGAACAGCCATAGGCGAATTCTTCCATTCTGACAATGGACTGTGTATACTAAACCCTACCCTTTGAAGTGTATATCTCCACCTCGCCTCAGGACAATTTGTGTTAATAAAAAGCATGGGATCCTGAGAGGAGGAGATCTTAGTTTCTTAAGCTAGGCTCCTCTGAACCCCAAATGCCTTTCAAAATTATGCTTCGTCTCTGGACTCTTATTTAAGTTACACACAGCCTCTTCTCCAGATTGCTGAACCCTTCTAGATGCTGGAACAAGAGCCCTGGTGTGTGTGTGTGTGTGTGTGTGTGTGTGTGTGTGTGTGTGTGTGGTGGGTGTCGTAGAAGGAGTAGCCTGGTAAACTGTATCCCCTACATCAGCAGGAACCATGTGAAGGACTCTGCCTCCACTGCCTAAGGGGATGCCTACTGCCTAATCAGTACACAAGAGTTTTTTTAAGAGATGGATATATAATGAGGATGTGAGAGAGAAAATAAGAGATCGAGCACAGGAGAAAGAAATAACAACTAATATTATTTTGGTCTGCCCATGTTTTTTTCCTAATGGGATAAAAATAATACCCAAGAGAGCTTACCAATGGTCCTACATATATTTAAATTTCTCCTCTCCTCGTGGCAACAAGTAAATTGTAGAGAACAAAAGTACCACCAACTGCAAAAATGAATGAGAAAAACCTGAAAAATGGATGGAAGAGGAATAACATAAAAGTTCTGTAGCTTCAGAATCTGCTTAAGGCAGTCTCCCAAATCTATTGATCTAATAATTTTACTTTTCAAACTCGATATTTTATATGCATACTAGAGGCCTGGTGCACGAAATCTCGTGCACTGGGGGTGGGCGCCTCAGCCTGGCCTATGCCCTTTTGTAGTCCAGGAGCCCTCCGGGGATGTCCAGCAGTCAGACATCCTTAATGCTGCCACGGAGGCAGGAGAGGCTCCCGTGTGCTCGCCAGCTGTCAGCCCAGCTTGTGGCTGAGTGGAGCTCCTCCTGTGGGAGCGCTTTGACTACCAGGGGGCAGCTCCTGCATTGAGCATCTGCCCCCTGGTGGTCAGTGCACATCATAGCAACTGGTTGACCGGTCGATTATCTGCCCCCTGGTGGTCAGTGCACATCATAGAGAGCAGTTGAGCAGCCTTAGCATATCATTAGCATATTACACTTTGATTGGTTGAATGGCTGACCAGATGACCGGACACTTAGCATATTAGGCTTTTATTATATAGGATATGGTGCAAGAAGTTAATACTTAAATATGCTATCAGAAAGGGGGAGGCTGGTGACAGGAAAGTAAAAATGAAATGGAGTTTAACAACAGTTCTGTGATTTGGGTCAAGATATTAAAAATTCTAGTGGTTGTGTTTTTTAGTCTGCCAATTTCTCAATGCAGCCCCAAAATAATGTGGGATTTTGTAATATGCATTATGTGTGATGAAATGGAGTAAAAGCATACTAAAGATGAAAGTAATTTTGCTTCTCACAGATGGGGATTTATTCTTTTATAAAATTTTTCCCCACTCTGCCAATTCTGGTCAATAAAAATAATTGGATTAGTTTAATCTGCTATTTTCTTTAAATGGCTGAAGAGAGGTTGAGCTTCATTTTCATCTGGTAAGATTCCCATGGGCCTACAATCTTCAAGCAGCCAAATTCTCTTCTGTTTGCTAATAGGGTAGATTAATGTGTACACACACACACACACACACACACAGGAAGAGAGTGACAGGAACAAAGAGAGAGAGATTTTAGGATCCAATAGATTATAGAAAAAAATGAATGAGGTGATGATAACATTTTTAATGCTATTCTTGAAAGTAATGCAGCTTGTCTCAAAAAGGAAATATATTTGTGTTGGAAATATATATTTTAGAACTGGTTCACTGTATGTTGACAGGGTCCAGAATATTCTCATGGAGATTAGTTGGTGATTACAAGTTACCCTTCCAGAGATGAAGAAGACAACTGTAAGATTAGCAGGTTCAATAAGCATTCTCCACTATCATTAAAGGTAATGCGTGTGAATGTGGAGAAATTTCATTTCTTCAATGTTACCTTTTCTCCTTTCCTTTTGATTCAAACTGGCCCCATTCAGCACCCTGACTCACCCACTTCCTTCCCCCCCCTTTGCACAACTACTCCCATAATCATTAAGCCCTCAGGACAATGAAGTTCTGGTCAGCATCAAATATTCTTAGAAACAAAGCCTCGAGGCTGTGGACTCCAGAGAGAGAGATTCAGTCAAACTAGAGATAATATCTAGGTCTCAGTTGTGTTTCAACTCCAGACCCAGAAAATGAACCAACTCCACCAACCACCCCTTCCAAAACCAGTCAGAGTGACGCCATGGTAGACATCAGGCAGGGCCAGATGCAATGATTAACTACTGCCTACCCTAGTGCTGACCAGTCAGTAGAGACCACAACCTTAATCATGACCCTAACTACCTTCAATCAATAGAAACAATGATGAGCCATAAGTAACATTATTTCTCAGTATTATGTGTATAAAGGACATATTTTATAAATATACAAGTGCATATTGTATGCCACTTTATTTTTATGTTTTTACTTAAGTTCTTTATTTTTTAATGTATTACATAAGTCTCCTTTTTTCCCCATTGACCTCTCCCCAGCTGCCCCCAAACCCCAGCACATGCCCTCAACCCCCAGACTCCCCCAATCTGTGTCCATTGGTTATGCTCATATGCATGCATACAAGTCCTTTGGTTGATCACTTACCCCCTCACCCTCCGCCATCCTTCATAGGTTGGACAGTCTATTCTATGCTTCTATGACTCTGGTTCTGTTTTTGTTCATCAGTTTTTGTTGTTCATTATATTCCACAAGTGAGTGAGATCATGTGATATTTATCTTTCACTGACTGGTTTATTTCACTTAGCATAATGTACTCCAGTTCCATCCATGCTGTTGCAAATGGTAAGAATTCCTTCTTTTTTACAGCAGCATAGTATTCCATTATGTAGATGTACCACAGTTTTCTAATTCACTCATCTGCTGATGGGCACTTAGGCTGTTTCCAAATCTTAGCTAATGTAAATTGTGCTGCTATGAACATATGGGTGCATATATCCTTTCTGATTGGTGTTTCTGTTTTCTTGGGATATATTCCTAGAATTAGGATCAGTAGGTCAAATGGGAGTTCCATTTTTTTTATTTTTTAAGGAAACTCCATACTGTTTTCCACAGTGGCTGCACCAGACTGCGTTCCCACCTGCAGTGCAATAGGATTCCTTTTTCTCCGCATCCCCACCAGCACTTGTCATTTGTTGATTTGTTGATGACAGCCATTCTGACAGGTGTGAGATGGTACATCATTGTCCTTTTGATTTGCATCTCTCAGATGATTAGTCACTTTGAGCATGTTTTCATATGTCTCTTGTCCTTCTGAATGTCCTCTTTTGAAAGTTGTCTATTTAGGTCCGATGCCCATTTTTTGATTGGGTTGTTTATCTTCCTTTTGTTAAATTGTATGAGTTCCCTATAAATTTTGGAGGTTAAACCCTTATCTGAAATAGCATTGGCAAATATGTTTTCCCATGTAGTGGGCTTTCTTGTTCTTTTGTTGATGGTTTATTTCGCTGTGCAGAAGCTTTTTATTTTGATGTAGTCCCATTTGTTTATTTTCTCCTTAGTTTCCATTGCCCTAGGAACTGTATCAGTAAAGATATTGCTATGACAAATGTCTGCTATTTTGCTGCCTATGGCTTCTTCTAAGATTTTTATGGTTTCCCATCTTAAGGCCTTTATCTATTTTGAGGCCTTTATCTATTTTGAGTTTATTTTTGTGTATGGTGTAAGTTGGTGGTCTAGTTTCATTTTTTTTTTTGCATGTATTCATCCAATTTTCCCAACACTGTTTATTGAAGAGACTGTCTTGACTCCATTGTATGCTCTTGTCTCATTTGTCAAATATTAATTGAGCATAATGGCTTGGGTCAATTTATGGGTTCTCTGTCCTATTTCATTGGTCTATATGTCTGTTCTTGTGCCAGTACCAGGCAGTTTTGAGAATAGTGGCTTTGTAATATAGCTTGATATCTGGTATTATGATCCCTCCAACTTTGTTCTTTCTCAAGATTGCTGAGAAAGAGCATGAACAAAGGAGTAAAAACGAGAGCTTTAATTGGAATAAAGGCAATGGAAAATGCCCCACCTAGAGTAAAAAATATAAAAATATTATCCAATCAATCTCTAAAGGTCTTCTTTCTTTTTAAGACATGTAAGTTAAAAACTGGCATAGAGTTAATATTTAAAATTTATCTTTAGTTTAAGTTACATTGTCTGATAGTGTTTTCTTCAGAAAAGTTAATGCTGTTAAAATGGTCAGTGTTTACCAATACATATCTTATGCAAATATTTCTTTCTTCATTTATTTACCTCCATAGAAAAAATATCAATATTTTATTATTAAAACTTAATAAGAAATTAATCACTTGACCACATTAAAATGTAATAATATGTACTCTCTTTCAAGTCATTTTAGTAATTTTTCTTTTTAGCTAATTAAAAAACTGTTCAAATAATATCAAACTGTTGAATTTTTTGAAACTTTATCAACTATATTCAGATCCCCTGTGATCTCAGAATCTATATCTTATCAAAAGGATAGAAGTCTAGGACTCTAATTAGATCCATTGAGAAAAACCTACATTTCTATAATAATAAATGGTTGTACACACAGTTTTGTGTATTTCTTTTCTATGAAGAAAAAATCCATTTATAAAGTTTATAACCTAAGTTTAAAAACCTTTGCTGTACTTCAGTTTAATGAGAGCAAAAAGATAACTAGACCCATTGAATTTGAGTTTATAGGTTATTCTGCATACCGATGTCATTATATTGTTTTGCTGCAATAAACCAACAGACTTTATTAATCCTCATCACACACATTGTGACTCGGTCTTTTCTTTCCTAATCTGTGACCTTTGAGACCTATTAAAAATTCAGAATTTAAAAGACCTACTTATTTGAAAGACGTTACAGATCTAGCATTGTTCCCTAGAATAGATGGATGACAGACAATTTTAGTAAGTTCTTTAATGATTTATAAGCTAAGTTGAAGAATCAATTTAGAGGATTTTTCCCAATTAGTTTACCTATCTTCCTTTTCTGTAACTCATGCCTTACCCCATTTCAAAGAGTAGCTATGGGCACCGTATGGACATCAGAACAAATGCATTCATCACGGCTCTCAGGGCCATGACCTCACAGTTCAGAAGGGTGGTCCATAGGCCATGCTATCAGTTAACACCATTATTCTACAAAATCAGTTTTAGTGTTTCATTACTAAAAATACCTTACAATAGTCTTTAGGTTAGTAAATTAAGTTGAATGGCCAAGTTTAAAGAGTTCTCTGACATCCATTTCTTAAACCTTTGGTATATGTTAATACTTATCTGCTAAGAAGAGCTAAATGATCATGAATGAGTATAGTGCAAGCACCTATTAAAATTACCTTCACTGGCCTGTGCTGGGCATTAATTAAATATTTGCCAAATGAACAACTGGAAAAAATTAAAAAGGCTCATGTTTAGCTGAACTATATTGTATTTTTCAGTGAGTTCACAAGCTTATGCTTCTGTTACATTCCATATATATTAATTCAGTAAACAAATTTATTCAATAAATGCATTCCAAGCCTAGTGTTCAGTACTGGGGTTTGACAGATGATGGCCTCATGAAGTTTATAGTATAGGGCAGTGCTCCTCAATTTTTAATGTGAGTATGAATCACTGGGGTAGTGTTAAAATTCAGATTGATTTAGTATATCTGTGACTGAACCCAATATTCTCCTTTTATAACAAGATCCCAGGTGACTCCAATAATGCTATATATACATGAGCCACTCATTAAGTGGAAGGAGTCTAGTAGATGAGCCTGACACTAACCATATAACTAAATAAACAAAATTTATAATTATGACAATATGCTATAATGGAGGCCATGTAGCAGCAAATTTGTCCTGACAGGGTGAAACAGTGAAGTCATCCCTGAGGAAGTGAAAAATGATTTGTAACCTGAAAGATATAAGTTGTCTTGGAAAAAGACCAAGGAGAGAGAGGACCCACTCAGGTTTCCCGGCCAGATTACAGTCACAATTATGCTACCAAACACACATCCACACACATTCAAATGAGGAGAGGGGGCAAATTAATTACTTTGTCACCTTGGATACCTTCTCAGAGTATAATCTCAAGATTGATGGTTCAGTAAAGAATTTCATAACGCTTCACATGTCTAGACTTCAACCCATTTCAAATGAGTATTTGCTTCTGAACTAAATATTATGTCTGGAGTTTCAATCCATTTAACAGCACAGATTCTGTGCTGTGAAGTTGTTAAGAAACAGAGTGTTAAATAATGGAACATGTGAGAGTGGAGATTTAAATCTAGGTTTCCCAAGTGATGATTGGATCTCATTCTGAGCAGACACAAAGCGTAATTTCCCACATATGGCAGAATGAGCTCTCTGTAACACAGTACTACACACCATCTGTCTGCATGAAACTGGGTATTCTAAAAACATCTTCACAAAAACAGAATACAGAAATAAATTAATATATAAGTAAAAATACATAATCAATATCAAATATCACAGTGACAGAAGAATGCATGCTATGGCTGTCATTTAATTTCATGTTATGCCATTTGGTAATAAGGTTTACTTTTCTAAAACATGGTCTCCTTAAATTTCTTGTATATTTGGTGGTATATTTCATGTAGTAAAACTACTTGAAATTAATAGAATGAAGTTAATATTAACACCACAAATTTGTTAGAGAAGGGTTTTTCTTTTAGATCCATCACCTAGTTGGGATATAACTCTTCTCTAAATCTAGTATGTTTCTCACTAAGAAAGAAATTATTGAGATGTAAAGTCAAATAAATATTTCTCTAAACTCAAAACCGTACTCTTTCCCCCATGGAATCTCTTTAACCCATTAAAATATGAAAGAAGAAACCTGGGATAGTAAAGGTATATAAAAATCTAAAATTTTCAAATTTTTCCCAACATGATTCCAATAGTAAATAATAAATAAAATACCTATTTTTGCCTATGGAAACATTTCAGGCCTCTTGCATTTTTGCCTTGTTCATCACCTGGTCAGCAACATAGTAGAGACTGGGAGATGTGCTTGTCAAGAAAAGAGAAAACTAAGACAAAAATACCAGAAACATGAGAGAGAAAGAGTGAAGGAATTAGCAGAGAGAAGCAGGCAAGAAGCCATCAGATAGCCATAAAGAGGAAAACAAAGTCAAGAGGGGAAAAATTACAATCGCAGAAATTAAGCCCTCACATCCTTGGGCTCGTTAGCGGAGACTCAAGTTGGCTTACACATGACAAGTTAGTTCTTGCTCACGATCTTCAGAGGATGAGATGGTTCATGATCCTGATCAGTGCAAGAAAACAGAGCCCTATTCACTCAGTAACTCTGGCCACAAGCCCCTTCTATTGGAGCTCTAACAAGCCCTAAGTCTTTGTGATTATCTGCTTCCAGCCAGTCTAGAGAAAAGACCTCTTGCCCTCAGGAAGCCCAGCGTGGAATACAGACAGTGAGAAGCAGAGACAACACCATGTGGGAAATGCTCCCTCACTCCTGGGAGTTCAGGGGATTATAAACAGCCCAGGTGACTAACCAGCCTGCAGCAGCGTTTCTGAACTCCAGAGCCACTGATTTCCTGGGTCAGATAATTCAGGGGGAGGGGTGACCTGTGCACTGTTGATGTTCAGCTGCATCCCTGACTTCTACCCATCATCCATCCGTGGCCTCTCCCACCAGCACAGTTGAAGTGCTACCCTCCCTGGGGCGGGGAAGTTCAGCAGTCTAGGCTATAAACTCAACATCCTCAGGGGCATCCATCTGGATGTTCTCGCCCCAGTTTTCAGATTTCCAGATTATCTGCCAGAGCCCTGACCTTTTGAATAACTTTACCTTCTTAATCAAAAGTCTCTGGTGCTATATAGTTTTCATAATTAGGCTGTTAGCTTTCCATTTACTGTGTCCCCTGTGTAATACTGGCAACCAGGGCCTCTTTGTATGCTCTCACAGGGCTCTCTGACCATCACACTTAACCATTAAGCACTTATCAACAGCCCTCAGTCTCTCATCATTCTGCATGGTGTCATTACAATTTAGCAGTAACCAGCCAAGCCCAAGCTCTTTGTAAGCAATGTCCCCCGCATTTTTCAAATATTTGCACCATTGTACCTGCCATAGCATCCCTTACACCACCACATTTTCCAAGGACACCTCCAGTGATATTAATAACTGATCAGCCAATTTGTGCCAGAAACCTGTGTGCCCCACCTGGCCAGCAGGACATTGTCCTATCTGCCTACTAGGGAGTGTGAGAATCAGTCCCAAACCCTGTCTTACATGTTTTTCTAGATTACGCAGAGCAGTCTGGGTTTACTGAACAGTAGATGCCAATACAGGATTTAAAAAGACTTCATCAAGGAAAATGTCTTTTTTTAAAAAAAATGTATTTTATTGATTTTTTACAGAGAAGAAGGGAGAGGGATAGAGAGTTTAGAAACATCGATGAGAGAGAAACATCAATCAGCTGCCTCCTACACCCGCCCCCCTGGGGATGTGCCTGCAACCAAGGTACATGTCCTTGACTGGAATCGAACCTGGGACCCTTTAGTCCGCAGGCCAACACTCTATCCACCGAGCCAAACCGGTCAGGACAGGAAAATGTCTTTATGTGATGAAATAGAGGAGGCACTGGGTAAGGCAGGGAGACCTGCCAGATTATGAGCCAAGTCTAAACAAGAGGGAGAGGGGGGGGAGGGGGGGGAGAGAGAGAGACAGAGAGAGAGAGAGAGAGAGAGAGAGAGAGAGAGAGAGAGAGAGAGAGAGAGGTTGGTGGAATACTGTAAGATCCTCTGGGTCTAAAGAAGCTTCACCAAAACTGTTGGGGAATCCTTGAGTCCAGGCTGATCCTCAGAGAACACCCAGGCCCATGAGCCACAGATCTGCCTTCTGTATACCTGCAGCGTGCAGTCCCAGTGGGAGGCAGCTCATAGGAAGCACATCCATGTCACAAATGTGAGCACAGATGGAAGCACAGCAGCTGAGGCCCTGGATCAATTATGCTCCCTGTAGTCAGAGGCTTGTGAGGCACATTCTCCTGCTCTCCAAGCCAGGAACATAAATAAGTTAGAAATTTTCTGGATAATAAATTTTCATGAATTCTTTGAGGTCCAGAGCTCGGTAATACTGGTCCCACTAACACATATGATATGCTATCTAGCAAAGTCTATACACTGTAATTGAATAAATAAATAATTTCATGATCAAGCTAAAGACCATATATACAAAAGAAGGACCCACTGTCCCTCTTTTTGTTTTTTTACTTCCATCAATAAGGTTCTTATGTCCTCTCTCAGGGCTGGTAAGAATATTAAGTCTCTCTTCGTTGATCATCCCTCCAATAAAATGTGCCCTGTGCAGTGCAGACACAATCATTTTACAACTGCTGGTAATCTATCACCCCACTATTAAAAATATTTGTTCATACTGTTTTCCAATAGATATCATCTAAACAAACTGACCTGGCCTTCCTAGCCTTCTATCTTCTGCTCCCAACACCCTTTTTCTGACCTTCAGTGAAACTTATACGCCTTGCTATTTATTCTCTTCTCACTTTTAGCTTGGGTTCCTAGACTTTGGTTAATGCGGTTTAATCCTTCAAAATGTTTTCTCTCCATCATTTATTAAAATTGTACCTAATCTGTACATCCAACATGGACAGTGGCCATAAGGATTTTTTCTGATCTCCTTAGATGAAATAATTATTGGTATTCCTAAATGCATGGAAATTTTTAATATTCTCCTTGTCCTTTGAAATGCAGCCATGCAGGATAATTTCTTGCTTATGAATTTTTCAGACACCCTTCTCAACTATCACCCACGATTCATGGCATGGTCACAGACTCCAACACAATGGCTTGTGCATGTAAGAGCTCAATAAATCTTGTTTGCATTAATTATGTAAACATGAATTTGGCTTCATTTTAGCTATCCAAAATATGTTTTTTGCTGTTCTATTGTTCTCATTTTTTTTTTGCTGATCAACACTACAACAAAAAATGAAATTATGCCAATATAATTTTATGAAATTATATTTAAAAAATCTGGAGGTAGAAAACTTTTATACAAAAGATATCTCTTTTCTTTCTAGTAAATAATACATGAATTAGAAAGCAAGAGATATATGGTAAAATTCAAAATACTTTTGGCATCATTTTTACTCAAGAATAGAATTTCCTTCTCATACAACATTCTTTCCATTTTCTTAGAATTCTGAAGAGTACATAATAGAAGAATTCTTAAATGAATCTCTTATGCTTTCCTTTTAAATTAAATCAATGCCATTTTTTGTTGTGCTGCTCACAGTATTATACCAACATCGAAAAGCTGTGAATACCCTTTGAACCCAGAAGAATAGCATGTACCTCATATATCTCTAGCACGAGGTCTGTGTTGAACAAGAGAGACAGTGTGACTTCTAAATGATGATGAAAAAAGAATAACTTTTAAAGTACAAATGTTCTTACTAAAAACAAAATTCTAAAAAAGGATTTTAAAAATCTAAAATTCAAGATCCTTCATAGTCAGCCTCCTTGGCAAAGAGAGACTTTATTATTTTCCTGTTATTCCATCGATGAAAGGCATACTTAAAAAGTCTACAGCTTCCAACTTTTGATCTGACACAGTAATTGCTTCTCATCCTAAACTGCTTCCTATTAATTCCTCCCTTGGTTAAACTGACAATAAAATTTTGTTGCAGCAGACTTTCTGTTTCTCACAATTGTCAAATTTGAGAACCACAGATGAGTCCAAGCATAAGCTGGCTTCAAATAAAGGTGGATGTGTTAAAGATTGTTATGCATTGAATTGTGTCCTCCAAATTCATATGTTGAAGTTCAATCCAAGTATTTTAGAATGTGTCCTTGTTAGTAAATAGGGTAGTTGCATATGTGACTAATTAGGTTAGGATGAGGTCATTCTGGAGTTCAGAGGGGTCCTAATCCAATATGACTGGTATCCTTAGTAAAGGGGGAAATTTGCACATAGACACAACAGGGAGAATGCCATGTGAAGATTGGAGGTACACTTTTATAAGCCAAAGGATATTATAGATGCCAAGCAACCGGGAGCAGCCAGGAGAGGAGAAGGTCTCTCCCAGGAATATTTAGAGTAGCATGTTCCTGCTGACACTGATTCTGCACTTCTAGCCTCTGAATTGTGAGACAATAAATTTCTGTTGTGTAAGCCACCCAGTGTGTGCCTTGGTAAGAGCAGCCCACAGAACAAACAGTGACCTAATGTGTAATCTTCATTTATAAGTAGCTCTACAAGAGGAATAGAGACTCAGAAGTATGTCACATTATAAACAAAATTTCATTATGTCAACAAGGCCAAATAAAGCTCCAGCCAGTTAGCCAGAATCTAGTCTGTCCAGAGAGAGGGGCTTTTCTAGTGAGAAGGTTAGGACAGTGCAGGAAGAGTGACATTCAAGGGCTAGTATTTTCCACCTTTCTCTGAAGAAAATGTTACCATACTACCTTAATCAATAAAGAGAAAAAAGAAAATGTTACCATTAACTTAAAGCAGGTCTGAGTAGTGACACCAAGGCATCTGATAATTACATATTCTTCAGGGTAGACTTTCCCCGTTATCCAGACCCGGCCATAGAAATGTTATCTATACGCATGTGCTGACTCATGACAACTATTGGCTTGTGATCTGATATTGGTTAGCCAAGAAAGAAACTAACGTCATATGCTCTTTGGTGTTTGTCAATTTCTGATTGCAGGTGCGTGCACGCGCACATGCACGCGCGCGCGCACACACACACACACACACACACACACACACACCACTCATGTACTAATTCAAGAGTTGGAAGACTTGGAGGACAAATGGTAAGAAAAATATATGTTCCAACTCCTTATGTCTTTGAATCAAGTCCATGCTTGTTTACTATAGAGATTTTTGATAATGTTACAGTGTAACCAGGCAGGGGTTCTTTTACTTTCAGTTCTTAGAAAATCAGAAATGTGGGTTTTACCATATAGTGTTCTTTAGACCTTTATTACAACAATCATTGTGTCACAATGTCAAAATGCCTAACATACACGTAATTAGTCTCCCAAGGAGAGAAGAGTAAATACTGCAGACATATCTTTTATTCCATATTCTATTAAAAAAACAAAGTAGGGCCCTAGAGCATTGGCCTGCAAACTGAAGGGTCCGGGTTCCAGTCAGGTCACATGCCCAGGTTGCAGGCTCAATCCCCAGTAGGGGTGTGCAGGAGGCAGCTGATCAATGATTCTCTCTCATCACTGATGTTTCTAGCTCTCTCTACCTCTCCCTTCCTCTCTGAAATCAATAAAAATATATTTAAAAAAAAAGAAAACCACGTAGGCAATTAAGTATACTAATGTACTATATTATACATCACTATGAAACATCTCTAAGAAAATAACCAAGTTGAATTTCTATAACTGGAAAAAAATAGTACCTAGAAAAGAAAGAAAAAAAATCCATTGGATTGGCTCAACAACAAAGATAGATAACAGAGGAAATGAGTCAGTGAATTTAAAGATAAAGTAAGAGAAATCATCTCACCTGAAGAACAAAACAAAAGATTGGGGAAAATGAACATACCATATTTTCCATGTATAAGATGCTATTTTTGCCGAAACCGGTTTGGCTCAGTGGATAGAGCATCGGCTTGCGGACTGAGGGGTCCCAGGTTCGATTCCGGTCAGGGGCATGTTACATGGGTTGCGGGCACATCCCCAGTAAGGGGTGTGCAGGAGGCAGCTGATTGATGTTTCTCTCTCATCAATGTTTCTAACTCTCTATCTCTATCCCTTCCTCTCTGTAAAAAATCAATAAAATATATTTTTTAAAAAATGCTATTTTTTTTCTAAAATCGTTAGACGAAAAATTGAGGGGCGTCTTATGCACAGAAGTCAGCTGAAGAGGGAGCCACACGGGTGTGTAGCTGCCCATACCTTATCAAACAGGCTTCCTCCAATCACGAGCCTTATTGTTACTGACATCAGCTGATGCCTTAATTGGAGGTGGAGGTAAAGAATGCACAGATGCAACAGGGACCAGAGCATTCTCAGCCCATGAAGATGCCAAAAGATGAAAAGATAAATACCAGTAAGTGATTATCTTATTCTGCAAAATTCAAACTGAATGTAATCAGCTATGCAAAGAACATGGGAATAGAGCTGCAGAGAGACAATTTGGACCTCCTCCCACTGAGTGTATGATCAGACAATGGAGAAAACAGGAAGAACAACTCCTTAAGATGCCAAAAAAAAGAAGAAGGCCTTAAGAGGAAAACCAGCAAAATGGGCAAACTTGGATTAAGACTTGGATTATGGAGCAGCACCAGAGTGGTTTATGTGTGTCAACCAAGCTTATTCAATGTCAGGCAAGAATGTTTGCAAGCAAAATGAACACTGTTGATTTTACAGGAAAAGCAAAATGGTGCTTCAACTTCATGAGGAGAGAAGGGTTGGCCATGAGAACACGAACAAAGTTACCTCAGAAAATGCCACCAGTTTATGAGGATGATCTCACATATATAGACAGTGACTCAGAAGACAGCAGTGATACAATAGAAGTTGAAGAAATTGATATGTCTGGAATTAATAGTGATGAAGAAGAGAGCAGTGATGCAACAGAGGCTGAATAAAGTGATGTGCTTTATAATATCATAGTACTAATATGTAAACATTACCTGCGGTCATTACTAAATGACTGTTTTATGTTTAAAATATTGATATCTTAATTTTAGGTTGGAAAAGTGGGGGGTGTCTTATACATGGGGGGCCTTATATACAAAAAAATATGGTATTTGCAGAAACCTGTGAGACAATATAAAAATGTATAACACACATGTAATTAGTCACAAAAGGAGAGAAGAGTAAATAAGGCAGGAAAAAAAATATTGGGAGAAATAATGACTGGAAAAGTCCTAAATTTGTTGAAAGATACAAATTCACAGATTTAAGAATCTCAGTAGCCTCCAAGCAGACTATACACTAGGGTAGTTATACCTACACATATCAAGGAAAAAATAATTAAAATCAAAGTTGTAGATAATTTCTCTAGAGAAGAACATATTACAAATGAGAGAGCAAATCTTCAAATTGCTGAGATAAAAGCCAGTTGACCCTTCTTTACCTAGGTGGCAACCACAGATTGCCTGATCTACAGGTCTGAATTAAGTTATACCCGAAATACATTGGAGGAAATGGAATGTAACACAGGTCAATGTAGTATGTGTTAAGGATATTCAAGGACTATGTTTTGCAGAAAAAATCTGCAATTGTATGGCCATGATGCCTCAAATGTCAATAAAAGTGCTCTTTAGAAAGGTTTAAACAACATTCACTTTGAAAGTAGAAGCCTGGACTATATCAGACAATATTGTATCTTGTTTCCCTACCACCCTTCACCATGTCCATTTGGATCAGTATATCATTATACAAGTACTTTTAGTGAAAGGGAAGAGTTTATAAGACCCTAATATAGGAGAATCATGGTGGGAATCATAAGCTATTAGGGGCAGAATGCAAAGTCCAGGTATGTGGGGATTCTAATAGAGAAGGAGGGGTTAGCAAAGATGAACGTATCTATTCATAATGATAACCAGTGCAAGCCACTGCAACAGGTTCATTTTATGTAAGTTTGCTATTGCAAAAGCAGGGGAACACTTATTCATTCATTGCTAGATTGGCTGGGGGTAAATGGATTCGAGTCTGAACAGACTGGAAGGAGACAGGAACAGAATCTCACACCGAGCCTCAAATTTGCGCTGCAGATCTCTGTCTACTGTCATGTTTGCTGACTTGAAGATGGCAAAGGTTATAGCAATGTTAAATCTATGGTCTTAACAGAGCTAAAGTAGCTCTTGAAAAAGTCTTATTATGGCATACAGAAAAAAATATGGCTACAATTTTTAAAAGTGAAATAATGAACTTGTTTCACATGTTCTTTCACATGAACTTTCACATGAAAGTTCTTCCTATCCTCATATCTGCTTTTTTTTTTTTTTGGCTGTTCAAAAAAAAAAAAAGAGAGAGAGAGCCAATTAAGCTTTTTTTCTTTTTCCATTTAAAGCAGATAACTTTTTCAAAGTGCAAATAGATGCAGTGAATTTGAATACCGAATGTTGGTCCCAAGAACGCGCCTGTTGAACTCTGTACTTAAAGACGCAGGAGAAGATGCTTTTCCTTTCACCGGTGCCTCTGCTTGATGAAACATAAGGAACATTATATCAAATAGTCACTAACACATGCACGTCTCCCCAGTCGCATATGTTACAGTAATTTTCACCATCTAGGCCACTTGTAAATGGAAGCATTTCCATACTGATTGTCCAAAGATAAAATGCAAATTACCCCCAATAAAATTGAGCATAGTAGACAAAATGCTGAAGTTTGGAGTCATGTTTTAAAAGGCACACCTGGTCTTTATTAAAATATAAAGGCTCTAATTTCTCTAAGTTAAAAAAAAAATGTTTAATATGTAGGAAGGCCAGCAAAGAATGTAGAAATATTTCTATTTTCCAGAACTGGTGAAACTCAGGGAGGTGTTATTTTATACTTGAGAATCCTTGTTTGTTTATAATAAAATAAATAATAGCATTAGAAATATAACCTGCCTTTGGCATTCTGTAATGTAAATTCTTGAAATATTAGAGCATTTCTACCTGGGTATCCAGAGAAATTGACATTTGAAAACCAAAAAGAGCATCTTGCTCAATAGGACTTTCAAAATTAATGAGACCTGGACCATCAGTAGATAGTGTGGTTAGGAACAAAAGAGACAGGCTACACAGCTCTACATAAGGAATGACTCACTGATGAATTCATGATACTGAACAAAGAATATATAATTTCTTTAGAATATTATTATATCAAATAACCTGTTTCACTCCAATTTCCCACCTCAAGAATTAACTTCTTGTTCGTTTGTTTTCTCCATTGAGTGGAGTCAGAAAGAGACCTTAAGACAATACAATGATATTGAAGTCATAATTATTAAGGAGCCAAACAGGTCTTAGACAAAATTATGAAGTAAGAAAAGTGATCTTCAGCCTTTCCAATTTATTTTGTTCCTTTTCTTTATTTCTTTGCCAATCTCACTTTCTATTCACTATGTTCAGAGTGTCAAACAAACAAACAAACCAAACAAGAATAACAACAAAAAATCCAACTACCTATACTGCAAATTCACCATAACTTCTCGCTTTTTTATAGTTTAAAGTCCTCAGGTAGGAACACAACTATAAAAAAAGTAGATAAATAATTGTGGATAATCAAATTTAAATCTAAGCAGGCAAGAAATGTTGATGCAGATGGTCTTCCTAAATATTCCCTTAACATAATGTCACAAATTCTCATAAGGAAGGGACAATGTCCATTCATAGTACTTATAAGAAAGGCTGAACTATCATCAGTAAGCAGTTTAAGCAAATTCCCTAGAATCGGTCATTTATTTATTCTCTCCATCACTGAAAGAGTTTTACCTAGCTGCCAGGTCCTGTGTGTGATGGTTTGGAGATAAAGTGAATAAGACAAAAATCTTTCCTTGAAGGACATCACAGTCTATACAGACAAACATATAATAGGCTTACATTATGTATCTATGTTGGGAATATGTAGAAAGGCTTTAGGAACAATACATAATTTTTCAGGATGAAAAAATTTATATTCCTTTTAGTTTCTCTAAGAGTGAAAAATAAGAACAGGTTACTATCTACACGATATGGAATTCTTATTATTCTTTTGGACGTATTATCTTTTATCTCTAGTGCTACTGAGGTTCTTTTTTATCTCTGGAGTTCTGCAATTTCACACTGTTATGCCTAGGTCTGTAGTTATTTTTATTCTTCTTATTCAGGGTGACAGAATCCAAGAATTTTTATCTTTTATCAATCTTGTAATAGTCTCAGAATATTCTCAGGATTCTTCTTCCAAGGCCTTCATGCCCACATTGTCTCTATTTTGTCCATTCTCTCCTTCAAAAAGTTCTATTAGATGTTCCTTGGAAATCCTTATTCTGCCATCCAAGATAATTAAACCCCCTTTTATATTAACTTTCGATGTTTATCCATGTACGCTAACTTCTGAATTCTTACCATAATCTATTCAGCTCATTAATTCTCTTTTCAACTGTGTCTAATGATTTTTCTATCCATTCCAATATTTTGTTTCTCCAGCTCCCCTATCTCTAGACTATATACTCTTTAGAGATGATTTGGCCATAAGAAATAGAAACCCAAATGACTCTTTTTTTATTTTTTAAAGTATTACAAATAGTAGTACATATGTCTCCATTTTTTTCCCAATTGACCTTCCCCCAGCCTCTCCTACCCGCCAGCACATGACCTCACCCCCCATCCAGTGTCTTGCATCCATTGGTTATGCTTATATGCATGCATCCAAGTCATTTGGTTGATCTCTTATTGAGATTGAGATTTACTTGTGAGGAACCAGCAGGAATCTGGAAAGTCACAGCTAGGAAGTGCTCTCCTGCTCCAGGAAAGACTGGATGCATAACCAGGAAGGTTATTAGCAGTTGCAGCCTATTAATTTACTTCTTAATCCCCACAATTTTAGGGAAAATAACTCAAACTGAGAGAAGTTATAAAATACATTGTTATGTTTCATTATGGACTATTCAACTTGTGTGAAGATTTCACAAGGAAATACAAATTTTCTCTTTTAGGCTTAAGTATGTAAAATAAGGCAATCTCTGTTAAACATACACAATCCTACATGCCCCCAGGTTCCTTTGTTAGCTTAGATGCAAAGCAAAAATGCCCTTATACAATGCATTTTTTGGTTTGTTTTCATGAAGGCTCTACAGAACTGAACGTTTTGTGAAAAATGTAAAATCTTTTATTCACAGGTTTTCTATGAAAGTGTCTTTCAAAAACAGGTATACACATAGTACGGGTTCAGGGACACTGAAGAGCCTGCCTGCCCCTAAATCTCTCTGCTGATGGCCTGTCATTTCATCACCTATGTGGTTCACTCCTCTTGCGCAGCCCCTCTGCAGGCATCTACTTTTAAAAGGCCATTACTGCCGGTCTGCGTGTGTAGAGAAATGGCAGTTCTGCATAATTGTCTTCCAAAGTTATGTCTGCAAAAAGTAGAGTGTTTTTTGGTCCCATTAGAAGGCAGCTAGTCAATAGCCATTGATTGGCAGACAGTGCTCCTTCCTAGAGACAAAGAGGCAGAAAATTCCCAAAGGGGTTCACAAATGAAAACAGTCTGAACTACAGTGGCAAAGGAAACAGGGAAGTTCTGGAGGGTGTGTTAAAACTGCAAAGATAAAGCGGGTGAGAACAGGAGAGCAATGTCTAGAGGCAGCAGGGAAGAAAACAGCTGTGGGTGAGAGGAGGCACAGTTGCAGTAAAAGCTTCTTGTTCAGCTTAATGAGAAGAAACGTGGGACAAAACTGGCTGCTGCTCTGGAAAGAAAATTAGTCTATTTGTGTTCAGGAGGAGTGAATTTTAAAAATTTGATACAGATAAGGCTCCACAGTAATTCTGAGATTGCATGAAAACATTTTTTAAAAAACAGATGTTAAATAATCCTCTGTGTGAATTCTGGATATTTTAAAAAGGTGAGTTAATATGTGAGCTGCGCCCACTACACGTGTGCCTAGCAAATCACATGTGATCAATAAATGGTAGCAATGATTTCAGTTTTAGAGTGCTGTTTCATCCCATAAATATTGCTCAGAAAATGTAAGGCTTCTAAAGGTATTTTATACACTAAATAGTTTCCTGTCATTAGCAAAAAATAAGAAAAGGAAAACAGCCATGATTTGTTATATGACTGTTTTATTTCTGTGATCAATGCTGAAGAGGACATTTGCTCCTTAGATCAATGCTAACTTAACACCTCAGTTGGCCATTGACAAGGCTGAATGACAGCATGAAACCCCTCAGGTTCTTCTCAAACCTCTCCGGACCATGCCCTGTGGAAGCACTTCATTTCTATAATGGCAAATGTCACAGAAGAAACAGCCAGGTAAGTTAAATGGGAATGATTCAATTGCACTATTTTAGATGGAAAAATGATAGAAACTATCTGTTCTGAGGCCCTAATGTTGCAGAGAAAAAGCAAAAAACAAAAAACCCCTTGAGGTATAGAAAAATTAATTTATGTAAATGAAGTCACACAACCAGTCAGCAATACAGTGCCAAGACCCCACCCATCACGTTTCTCAATTGAAAGGCCAGGGTCCTGGCAGGAGCACTGGCAGCCTCCTGGTCCTCAGTTGCATCAGGTCACACTTCAATATCACAGACAGTTGTCCTCCTGGACAAAAGAACACAGCCATCTGAGACCAGAAACAAGAATGACACTCAGAGGAAGGAACCAATGTTCAACTTCACCCTTTTGCCTAGAGATGAACTGAGATCTCTCTGCGTTCAAAGGCATTAACTTAACGTTACCGTTTTTAACTGAACTCTGATAGAACACGGAGTTCTTGCCAGACTCTGAAGCGAGGCCCCTTGCCCCTTTGTTTGCCTATCCTCGCTTTTCTGCAGAGCTCTCTTAAATTCAGCAGGGCTCCTCGTCAGCCACATGTCCTCTCCCTCAACGGCAACAGGCCTCTACCTTTGAAACAGTAAAAACCTGCACTTTGTGAAAAGAAGAAAATAACAAAATGAAGTGGTGAGGTGTTTTTAATGTTCTTTGTATCGGCCAGATCTTCCTTTCGAATTGAAAGAACTGGGTTTCAATTCAAACGGAGTTTCTGTAGCTGCCTCCAGCTCATAGAAAATACTTAAAAGCCTGTTTCCACTGTATTTCATGCAGGGTAATTTTTTTTTCTGCTCAGAAGGAAGATATTGAAAAATGAACACTTATCTACTCTTCTCCCTGATATTAAGACATTCTGCCTTCATTTCCGCCTCTTGTGTATTCCTCCCCAACCCCATCTGAGACTCTTTCTGCTGCTCCTCCATAGCAGAACCCATCCATAGCTGGGGCCTCATCAACTCCTCCCATTCTGGGTCATTTCCAGTAGCAAGGCTGTCTTCTCAGACCCTCTCAACTACTCCAGAATGAATGCCTGTGTTCAGAAGCTCCCCTATTCCGCCCCCAGGTGTACACCCACCCACCTCTGTATCCTCCATCTGTACACAGAACTTAAAGTCCAGAAATCTTATGTGAAAAAGGTTGCAAAATCATTGATGAGATTTTCATATTTTTCCAAGGAAGCTATGTGAAAAAATATCTCAGTGATTTCACTGGCTTCCAAATATTTAACTCCTCAATATTCTCTTTTTGAAAGCTGTCATTTGGGGTTATTTTTATTTATAATTTTAACACAGATGAACATATTTAGATCTTTAAAATTATAATCTCAAATCCATATACACAAAGATGATGTTGATTTTGAAAACATAATTTTGATTGCAAAGGCTTGCCACATGAAACTTCCTAAATCTAGCAAATCAAATGATTTGGGACCAGATATCATTTGCAATGACTGGTTCATGTATTCTGATACTGGTTTTCTCATTATGTTCTCAGTTTTCTAGTAACTTAAAAATGATTATTAAATTGTCATAACACCTACATCATAATATATTGGGGTAATTTAACTATCAGTTATGCCTATAATACTCAGTTACCAATAATCATAATAAATTTTCTTAGTAAAGCCCTTCTTAATAAGACATTATTATTATTTTTATACAAGCTTTAGTTACATGGATAAACCTATCCAAGCAAACTCCCAATAAAGAGTATCTTTTATTTACTTTCAAGAATAGTATAAGTATCATTCATAAGAAATAGGATAGGATCTTCTCATATAAGAAAATTTCACCAGAATATTTTGAATATAATTAGATCTAACCAACTAAAGCTGAGTGTCCATAAATCAGCTTCTATTATGGAAATATAGTTTATTTCTTACAGTTATTTAGACACTTTAAAAATGATACGGAGCACTAGCCGGTTTGGCTCAGTGGATAGTCAGTTAGCCTGTGGACTGAAGGGTCCTGAGTTTATTCCAGTCAAGGGCATGTACCTCAGTTTCAGGCTCAATCCCTGGCCCTGGTCGGGGTGCATGTGGGAGGCAACCAATCCAAGTGTCTTTCTCATATCGATGCTTCTCTCTGTGTCTCTCCCTCTCCCTTCCATTCTCTCTAAAAAAAAATCAATGGGAAAATATCCTCTGGTGAGGATTAACAACAGTAACAAAAAATCTATATGGAAATGTCTTTTTTTGAAATTGCTTTAAAATGAGCTTACTTGAAGCTCATTGTAGTTGTGCCTTGAAACCTAATCAGAGGAAAGGGGCAGATGACTAGAAACTTAGTCTCATTTAAACAAAGCTCTCTTCCAATAGTAGCTGTGGATTTAAAAACTGTTGCTTTCTACAGCTGAATTTCATGAATATTTGAAATAGCAGAGACCAACATATATTTACAAGGAAATATGTACACCTGCACAAATCTCTTGTGGATTGTTACACGTGGTTTATTGACAGCTGGATGCATACATAAGTAGTGCCAATCATAGGCTCACAACTGCCATGTTAATTTTGCTAACTTAGTGGAATATGATGATGGGTTTATGCTAATTAGTTCATAAAATATGTTTATAGTCACTCAAAAAAGGGAATCTTTCATTAGAAAGATAATTGTAGCAGAAAAATCTTGCTTTAGTCATTCAAATCAATGTTCTTGCACTTGCCCTGTTTATGTGTTGTGTTAGCAAATTGCTGGTGTTTTGTAAATATTTAACTCAGGATTTCTCACCACCAGATAAGAAATCAAGCCTCTGAATCAGAATACATTGTTCATCTTTGTAAGTATAACTATCACTAGTGCCTTATTAGCACAGATTAATATTCTGCAATTTAAGTGGTAGAGCTTCTTTGAATAAACACAAAATTCTACCAATTGCTGCTCCCGAGTTCAAAATTGCTTGACAATTAATAAGCAGCAGAAATAATATAAAATATTTTAACTGCCTCAAAATAAAAATAATACAAAACCTTATTTACCAGGTATTACATACATACTGGTATGTTAGCTTAAATTTTTAGCTTCATTAAACTATCACATACTTTTCTTAAAAGTGTATGTTTCCCACATTATAGGTCCCTAGTTGTATTTGCTGTGGTTCATGTATATATTTGAAAGAGAATAATTTTTAAATGAACCAGCTCACTCAATTATGGAGAGCTGGAAGCCCCACAATCTGCCCTTTGCAAGGTAGAGTCAGTGATACAGTTCAGTTCAAGTCTGAAGGCCTCAGAACCATGGGAACAGATGGTTTAAGTCCCAGGCCAAGTGTGAAGCCCCAAGAACCAGGAATGGCTGGCTGATAGCCAAGGGCAGAACATGGATGGCCGAGCTCAAGTAAAGAAAGCAGATTCAACCACCCATTTTGTTCTAGCTGGGCAGGCCGTCAATGGATTGGGTGATGCCTACAAGATTTCATCAGATGCTCTGAAGAAAACCTAGGTTCATGCTCTAAATATCAGATAGAATAAGAGATGGCAACATAGTGCAATGTGCACTATACCTCTCGCTTAAATCATGCACAGCAAATTCAAAACAAATGAACTAGGGAATTGTGTAACGGTTATTTTTCAAAACTGAGTGCTGAATTTGCAGAAATGCATGATTTTCCAGCAATCCAGGAAACCTGCTGTAATTGTTACAGCAATCAAAGCATAGCAGGTCTCTTTAGAGAAATGAAGCTTAAACAACTCAGACAGTAATTCTATTACTTAATATGATACTTGGTTCTGAAGGATTTCTCCAGTCTGACTTTATATTTTTTCAGCTTATTATCACAAGTTACTTTTCTTGTTTCACACTCAAATGTGCACTCTGAACATAGTTAGTTAACTGAAAAATAATGTGCCATATTAAATACATACATGCAAAATGAAAAATCACATTGAGGTCAAGAAACATATCCTTGTTTTTTAGAAAAAGTTTTTTAACTTAGTATGGCAGCTTAGATGTTGAGCTTTAGCCTCCCTGGTATATTTCCGACTCCCCTGGAGATTTCTTCATCGTCCTGTCTACTGGGATGCTAAGCAATTCCCAAACCAGGCAGCTTTCAGTGTGTTTACCTGGCCTTGGTAGAGTCAACAGGCTTTCATCTATTCTTTCTCAAATCTATTATTTATGGCATAAACTTTGCCTTTTCACATAATATATCATGGCTCTCATGACACAAAGGCTTATTCTCAAAGCTCCTCTATCTGCCATTGATGCCAAAAGTCAATTCTGATAGTCAAGGCTGAGCAATGATTCTTTCTCCATATATTTTGATGGTAACAACCCTTGACTGAGGATAAAGTATAAATGAGATTACAATATATAAACATGTTTTTCCTGCTGTAGTATATCATAGACACATTTCCATGTCAGCAGATGCTTACTTTTCAATAGTTGTATGGTCTCCTATTGTTTGGCATATCAATTTTAAGTAACTATGCCCTGATTGATGAAAATTCTTTAGTGAACATCTCTACATATATATATTACTGAACATACCTGAAAGTGGAATAACTGGATCAAAGGTTAGTCATATTTTAAATGTTACAGAGTTTTGCCAAATGCCATCCATCAAAACCAAAGGAATCTAACAATTGTTATACCTGTTTCTAAAAACACAATGTAAACATTGCTGCTGCTTCAGACATTTTCCAGGATAAGGACTTTTACATTCATAGAAAATATTTAACAAATAATTACTGATAGTACCCAAAAAAGTCTCTTTGTAAAAGGAAAATATTATTTGTTGTGTCTTCCTTTATGAAAAGAATTATCTTTAATTAAAAGGTGACTATGAAGCAAAACATTTAAACATAAAAGCACTCTATTTTTAAAAATATTTTATGATGGATGTTTTATAAAGTGTTGACAAGGAAGCTAATTTAAAGCCCTTTTAACTAAGAGCTCTGTTGACTGCTACTTAGGTTGAGTGTTCCAAGAAAGGTTTTAATTGACTTACACTTTGTGTTGCATTACAGCTGGTATTTCTGCTTTTTTCTATTGAGTACATAGTGATAAAAATATTTTGATTAAAAACAAACAAACCAAAGAAAACACAAACCATACAAAGAAATAAGTAAAATAAGTAAAAGTCAGTAATAACAGTAAGAAATAGATTTTTGAAATTTCAGTATCGATACTTTCATTTCCAAAATTTTTATTCAGTTCTCTTTTTATAATACATATCTGTTGATATTCTCTATTTTCTTCTTTGAAAATATCTTCTTCTTTCTTAGACAAGTTTCCCTTTAGTTCTTTGAAAATATGTTCAGGCCTCTCAGGGACAATTTCTATTGATTGCTTTTTCTTCCCTTTACATGGGACATGTTTTCCTGTTCTGCATGTCACATTTCTGTTGTTCCAGTTAAAAACTGGATCTTTTAAATAATATAATATAACAAACCTAGAAAGATCCTCTCCTTTTTCCAGGGTCTGCTGTTGCTCCTGGTGTTGTCTTTGCAGTTGCCATTTTATTTAATTAGTGATTTTCTGAAATAATTCCGTAAAATCTGTAAGGTTTGTCATTTGTGGTCTCTGAGGTATCTCTTTGATTAATTTAGTGGTCTAAATATTACACAGTGACTTCTTTAAACGTCAGTTACCTCACATCTATTTCTTGCAAGCACTTAAGGTAAGTCGATAAACATCTCGGTATTGGCACTCTTCTCCCACCCCTGCTCTAGCACATAAGCTCCGTGAGGGAAGCAATAATATCTGTTCTGTTCATAAGTATAGTCTCAGCATCGCCAGAGCATCTGACACATAATAGCAGATGAATAAATATATGCCAAAGGAATCAGTGAATGGGTACTTGAATGAATGACAGACTAAAGCCTCTATTTAACTAAAAATAAAAATTCCTTAAGTAGAAACAACGATGGTTGCCTGATCTAAAGAGACAGGGAGCTACATATATGCATTTATTACTATTAATATACTTTTGCTTTACTATATAGAAAATACATTACAATTTAGAACCTGATTATTTGATGTATATTATTGAGTTATGAAAATTAAATGTCAGCTTTTAGATCATTGAAAACTCAATGTGAACTCACATCCTTCTATTGCTTTCCTAAAAGCTGATGCAGTGTCAGGCTACACGAGATTAGCATACTGTTCTGAGGAAGGGAGGAGCTATTATTCTGGAATGTTCCCTGTGGTCAGACATCACCAGAAGTGCTGTCTGCAGTCCACTCTAAGACTCATGCTACACTGTGCCTGTTTCCACCTTCTGTGAGGAAATTAAGTGACATTGCTTGGAAATTTTGGCCATAACATTAAAAAAAAAAAGAAGCTTGTGTGCTGAAATGGGTAATCGTAACGATAAAAGAGTTACAGCTGTTACATGAGGAAAGGTTTAATTAAATTAAATGTTCAGCTGGAGCAGGAATGTCTTATGGAAAGAGTTATTCACAAATATCTCATGGGGAAGAGGATGAAATATATCCCGTGGGGCTGGGGAACAGGACTAGACCAATGTGTGAAAATCCAGTGAACCCAACTTTCGCAGAGTAAGATGAAACTTTCCAATATGTTTTAAACCCCTGCAATTGGAATCAGCTGCTATATAAAGACTGTCTCTAAAAATAATCAGGCAGAAATTGAATACTGGAGAGAAAAACCTGCTTTGGACTTGAACATTTTAAAGTAACTTGGAATTTTTAAATTCTCTAAATCTGGAAATTCCTTTTCTTGTATCAATTGGAAAATAAATTTAGATATTAATTTTTTATATTATATTTGTGATCATGAACCATATTCCTCATTATAAAAAGTTGTAAAATTGTATACATGAGTTAGGTGAATTTGTATAAAAATAGGGAACTCAAATTTATTTGTTATAAATTTGATTTGTTTCCATATTGAGTGGAAAGAAACAATAAATTGATAACTTAGAAATTTTAAATTTTAAAATGTTTACGTCAATATTTTTGGCATGTAAAAACATACCTATTTTCTAATATATTTTAAAACTTTTATGAACATAATAATGTAGGTATGGTATGTCAGATGTTAGAAATAATGTTTACTTCATTGTACCTCTCATACCCACCCATATTTTAGCCCCTTGAATAAGTGATGATGGTGATGACAGTACTATGGAGATGGCAATGGAGCAACTTCAAATTGATATCTTTATGGTCTCACAAGTGAGATTCTTCCTGATTTTCAAAGGACAGAGGAGCGAAAGGAATTTAAAGAGAAGTGTCTTTTCACATTTAGGTAAATAATTTTTTAACCTGCAACCTTAGGTGACTACTCCTATAATAACCTGTACTGGCCAATCATGCAAATATTTTTCTTCACAAGAAAATAGTACACATCAAAATATTACACGTAGAGCATGCCCAATAAAACTAGCCTTATAACAAAATACAAGCAAGGAAGAAAAATCTTAGATAAGTTGCCTAGGGATTAGGGGAACAATACTCTTCTAGCTTATTTCTCCCATCACTAACTCTCAACATAAGACTGTTTTAATTTATAAACACGCAGCAAGTGTAGCAATGCAGGGCAGGAGACGCCTGCTCAAACATTCTGCACACCACGAGAGTGTCGGAGAGTGCTGACCTAATGAACAGTGACTGAGTTGATTTTACCTGCACACAGAACAGCACCATCGTAAATTAAGTCATGGCTAGAGCGCATATTCAAGCAGCCTTTCTCAGTTACTAAAATGCAGGTAAGAATCCCTACCCATGATGGAGTAGAGGATTCAGGTGCTGGAAGGAAAGGTGGAGTCCTTAAGGGTACTGCTCTTAGAGAAAGAGAGGATGGAAGAAATTATTCTTACTAAGAAAAATGTTGAGAAAGAACAAGATTTAGACCTAAAATCATCACACAGGTAGCTTAGATTAACATGCACTTGTTTAGAAACAGAATGGGGAGGTATTCAAGAATGAAGCAAAACACAACAAACAAACTGCTCCACTCTTAATTTATCACCTTTGGCTAGTCAGTCAGCCTCTCTGAGCTGATTTTTCTAATATATCATTTACACATCAGGCCTGCTTTTTTGTTGATACAACCAAGAAACCCGTCTTTCACAGGACCTGGGAGTCAGGCCTTTGAAATATAATCATCAAGAAAGCTAGTGCCTGTCTCCCAGGCCATGGCTGGTGGGAGCCAAACAGCAAACACAAGCGGTCTGATCTCATTGACCAGCCTCCCTCCTCAGGTCCCCCAGTACTTCCCCAGTATGGGGAACTCTCCTGCCTTTTATTTAAGGGAGCTGTATTCATCTCTTTCAAACTGCAATCATCTTGACTCCTAATAATAGTATAGAATAAAGACATTCCGGATTACCAGTGTTTCTCTTTGGCAATTTCTCTTTGGCAATAATACTTTGTGTTGGACTGTTTGGGGCTCCCATTCCCTTAGGGATGAACAGCATATTCTCTATCTTCCTTTTTTTTGAAAAGTAGCTCTGCAGCAATTACTAGATGGTCTAAATTATAGCTTACTTGCACATTTTACATACAATATATTATCACTTTATTTAGTTTTTTATAAATTTAACATTTTTTTGGAAGTTGGTACCTGACATTAACCTAACTTTGTAGTTGGGCCCCAGTCACAAAGAGTCTCCTTATAAGAAAAAGAAGAGAGAGTAGAGCTCGCCCCAGTGCTGCAGATGAAGAAACAGGAGAAGGTGGTGAACTAACTGTACAGGAGCACACAGGCCACAGGGCTAGCAAGCGCACTCCCCCTGCTGCTTCCTTCCAATTCTCATGCGAAATATGCACAGCCAGAATGTAGCCTGTATTCACCAAGAACTTTGAAGAGAAGGCAATTCTGAAAAATGTAATTCCAGTTTAGCTAAGTACATACAGGACAAATCTTCATCAACCAAGGTTCTCTCCTTACTCCGCTGAACCCCAAAGAGCTTGCTTTTCAAACAAAGCATCCCTGAGTGAGAAGTTGGAAGTGATACTTCCCTTCTCCCTTGACATGTAAATTAAAAGTCCCTGCTAACACCGGGAATTTGGGATTCTGAGGGAACTCCAATGCCCTTATTCCCAAAAGTAATAAAAATACTGCTGAACAAGCAAAATAAAAACAGTCCCACACCTTATTCCTGAGAGTTCAGCAAAGTATACCAAACTCCATTTCCTTTCCTGTCAGCAGTAAAAGGGATTTCAATTATTTTTTAACTTGGCAGAAGAGAGAATACTTATTAGAGCATTTATTAGATGCAAAGTTACTGCTTCCAACCTTTCAGTTACAGATCGCTTGTATTAAAAGAAAAGAAAGGGGAGGGGGGTCATTTTTAAGCAGAAAACAAAAAAATTGCCACAGACTACTATCAAAATAGTTAAATTACTTTATCTTCTCTAGTGAGAAGTTTGGCCCCATCTGAAATGTTCACTTCAGTTGGTTCCCATAAATTACATTTGGGAGACGGTCAAGTGCCCTCTTCTAAAGTGGCCTACGTCTTGACCAAGCTGCCTTAAGTCTCCACTGAAGTGGGCAAGTTATAAATAAATGAACATGCAAGCAGACGTACAAGTATAATTTCACTGCCCATAGGCACTAGTGTCTATTGCTTATTATTTGTTTATTTGGTGTTTCTGGAGTCTAGAACACTTTTGTGAAAAGTGCATCATTTATTTTCAAGCCAATCAAGAAAATGCCCAATTTGGCAGACATCCAAAATGGGATGCATTCCAGGATTACCACAATAATTCTCACAACTGCTAATAAATAACACACCCACAGTGCCTCAAGTTTGCCTTGACTCACAGCTCCCTACAAAATGCTGTGTCTTTTTGAGATTAATGAAAGTAGATACTACCCCTATTTATAAAAACATTTTTAAAGTAATAAACACAATAAACTAAAAATGATGAAATTTGGAGGAGAGTTGGAGTTAAGCGAACGAATTTGAAAGTATTGTTTAAATGGGGAAAAGATTACTTGTAAATAGATTATTGTTCATTGTGGTTTTCTTCTGCCAAACAAGCGGGTAATAATAAATATTAAATGAGTCCCTGAAATATTGTCGTGAAATTCAGGAGCAGGAAAAAGGTCAAACTGAAAGGCAGCCAGGGAGAAGAAGAAACATTCCAGGTATAGAGAAATGGGAGGTATATGCAAATGCTATCTACAGGTTACATTCATTTTCTTTTCTTTTTTTAATATATTGTATTGATTTTTTACAGAGAGGAAGGGAGAGGGATAGAGTTAGAAACATCGATCAGCTGCCTCCTGCACACCCCCCACTGGAGATGTGCCTGCAACCAAGGTACATGCCCTTGACTGGAATCAAACCTGGGACCCTTCAGTCCGCAGGCCGATGCTCTATCCACTGAGCCAAACTGGTTTGGGCTACATTCATTTTCTATGCCCACATCTGTAAAGTGCGCATCTGCTCATTGTTCTCTCAGCTTTTTCTAAAGACTGTCATGTCCATCAATTTGAAACATTATTTTTTCAATAAAGTGATTTCCGACAGGTCATTATTTTCCCCCAAATAACATGCCATCTCAATACCAAAAAACAACAGATTATTACATAAATATTATTTTGTCACCAACTCAGGATATACCAAACTTTTTAAAGAAAATAAATTTTTCTTTAAGGTTAAGTTTTTATTATCACTCAAAAGACTCTTTATGACATTGCTCTTCTTTTCTATATTTGTGTATTTACACCACACTGAGTAATTAGCATATATGGCAGGTTGATAAATTTCACCCCAGCTCTATCAGCCGGCTCATAGATCATTGCCATGGGCCAAAGGAAAGTGAGCAAGTGATCGCCTTCCTGAGAAAATTGCTGTAGTTCTCATTCTGAAGTAATTTCGTCTTGGTTGCTGTATTTTTAGCACTTAAGTGTTTGAAAATAAAGGACACTGTTCTTTACATTTTAAAGAATGGATGAGGGTTAATCGGTGAAAGACTCCAGTGACAAACTTCAAGTTTTATAGATTTAAACTCAGCCTGGTCAATTGTTTCTCCTTCTCAAAGCCCCTTCACCCATAGCAAGGATGAATCCTGAACCCCCTGAAGAGGAATGCTGGACTCGGGGGGTTTTTAGTAATTCCTAGCATTACAAGAGCTTTCTCAGGTCCATTGTGACTGGCGCTATGCTCTCTCTTCCTTGCATAATCATCCTGGTTTGGTGCCCACATAAAACCAAGTACGAACATTTGGAAGCAGTTCCATGGACAACCTACTCTCAATGGCACCACATTTCTCTCTTCAGCCCCAAATATTTAAACCTTCACGTGGATACAGATATAGATAAACCTAGATGAACTCAGGTATTTCAGATAAAGCACTAAGTATCATGTGAGCTGACAGGACTGAGTAAATTCATAACACTTCCTTGTCGAACAACCAGCTGGAACGTAAATTTAGCCTCGACTACTGCACAATTTTTTAAAAAACTGGGGTCTTTCCTTACAGAGGAAACGTGGCTCTGATCATGAGCTGGTTAAGGGGCCCCACACTATTCTTCCTGCTGAACTGAAATTCCCTGGAGACCGCACTGGTGTCCCGGAGCAAGGGACACACACTGCCTTTCTTACTCTTGGTCCCTAAAATCCAGTTAACTTCCGTGTACCTGTTAAGCAGGCCAGAGTCGACTATCTATGTGCAAATGTGCTGCAGCTAAATGCAAAGAAGTCTATATTGCTCTGTGCTTTTTTTTTTTTTTTTTTCTAGTTTTGAGTGGTGTGAGCTGCCCTAACCCAGGAAGGAAAGCCCAACATTCCCCAAACCACTACATTCTTACAAACTGCACTGACATGGCAGGACCCTGGATTATCACTGGGTTTATTTCCCACGCTCTGTGATGCATGCACCACGACCTCCAACATACTGGCCACTTCATTCCCATCATGATGTCCTTGACATAAGGAACCAGTAACACATTCTGTACATATGCACGTGGCCCAGGTGTCTTCGCCCTACAATGTGGGAGAGGGAAGGAGCATTAACATAGTCCTGGGGCAGGCATGACATGCACACTGACTGCTACAGGCTCTTGCCTGTTACCCAGGTTCCCCATTTCAAGTTTCAGGAGCATGACCTTCATGTCTAAACTTGGCTGGAGCTGAGATGTCAACCTCTTTTGCGGCTCCAACCCCCCAACAATTAGATACTAAAGCTCCGTCATAATTAGACAGTGAGCTTCCCTCTACTCTGTCCACCCTCTGGCTGTAGAATACTAAGATTTTATTCAATGTTATCAAAAGGTTTTCTGGCTTTCACAGTATGCCTAGAACTATTGACTGATCACTCTGAGCCTGACATTGTTTCTCCAGCAGAGTCAGTGGTGTTTGGCAGCAGTCACCCACTTTCATAGTCCTTAAGTTACTATTTCTCTCACACCTGGCCAGTGCACTCCGCCACCCACACCCCATCAGAGTTCACCCTCAATCTTTTAACAACCTCACCACTATGGCAAGTTAAAGGCTATTAACCCTTCATCTCCCACCAGAGACATGCTCCTCCCTGCCCAATCACTAGAAAGTGATCCTTCTCCATTTTCCTGTGTTGGAGTCAGACCTTGGACCACTTCTGACAGTGCCTGTCTTAGACTGAGTTTCCCCGCAATCAACACTGAGTTGGAAATTCCATGCAGGTTTCTGGGAAGTGTCTATGTGGAAAACACCAATAGGAAGTAAGAAAGGTTGTTCTGGGAAAAGGCAGAAACCAACTTGCAAAGTGATTACAATGGAAGCTTGAGATGGGACCCGGGAATTTGGATGACACTTCAGAGTTACTCCAAAGTGAGGCAAAGGGCCAGGCCTTTCTGCTATGTGAACCAGTCATTAGCCACAGGCAAAGCCCTGGAGAAAGCATGAGTTTGGGTTCATTATCTCTGACCAAAGGTGATCCCTCCAGAAGGGCTCAGTGCAAAGTGGTCCCAGATTAGAATGCATGTGTCAGCCCTGGAAACGGGATCTGGATAGAGGCTCCAGTGTCCACTACTCTGCAGTAAAGGCTACAAGACAAATGGAGTATCATGCAGACACTCCAAAAGCAAAGAAAATTTTGAGTTATGTTTGGACCCTGCTGCTGAAATGTAACAAGACTGACAGGCCTTGGAGGAGGCAGAATAACACAAGTTCATGGAAACTTCTGCAGGTCTTCAAATTAAGAATTATATATAGTCACAAACCAGCATCTCCCTTTGTCTCTGGATGGATGGCTAGCAGGACTGGACCAGGCATTTGTTTATATGAGACGTTGCCAAGATTCTGAAGTCAAGTTCTCATCATACATCAACAGGAAGGAGAAAAGACCTCTTTGTGTGTGTGGAGGTTTTTACGAGCTCTTTTGTGAGCTGTAAAACACAGCACTGTGTGATAGAGTTCGGAAAAATTGGGCCCAGGGGGATGGAAGTTGCCACTGGATTGATTTAGAGTGAAGCCTGGCAGAGGCAACTTTGACTTCACAGGAGACCAGAGGGACTTGCAGACTTTTCACTGTTAGTGAAACTAATTTGGGAAGATGAATAGGAAGAGGTCACATTGACTGCCTGGGAGAACAAAACCAAAGAGAGAGAAGCTGGATCCAGAGGCTTCTGTGGAGATGGAAGCCAGCCTGGCAGCCATGATTCAGCTCCTAGAAGCAGCCTCCTGAGAAGCAGGGGGAACCAGATCCCCAACCTCTTGTGAAATAGCTCCACAGAGAAAGCACTGGTGGGAAACGTCACCCATTACTTACTTTAGATGTGAGTGAGCTTCTTATCTAAAGGATGTATGTAAACTTCTGGGTACTGGGACCCAGGGTTTTTGTCAGAAACACCTGACTGTTTCTGCTATGAGAAAGACCACACCCAGAATCTCCAGAATGTAGGAAGAGAATGGAGTCATGAATATGTCATGGCTAGAATGGTTCATGAGTCTGTATCCAAGAAAGTAATCCAGAAGACCAAGTCCCTGATAAGATGAGTCAACCAGCCAATGACACCCCTCTATATCCTGTGAGTGTCGTGATAGAAAGCCGAGTGCTGGCTCAGAGGATAGAGAAAAGGGTCAAGAACCCAGACTAGAGATCTGCCCATTTCCCCAAGTTCTTCTGGTATCAGAGAGTTCAAACTGACAATGCCTAATTATTCCAACAGCCTCCTAGACACACAGTAGCTGGATAAGAAGCCTTGCCTGACAAAACAGCAGTAATGAGGTGACCCTGAGGGGGGATGCTCTCTCTGCTTCAGAGCCTGGTGACAGATCATATGACAAATCCTATATTAGCCTGGGGCCACCCCATGTCAGAGCCAGAATGCCACCAGAAGGAGAATTTATGTTTCACCATGGCTTTTTAAAAAGTCTGTTTCTTCTCAACTTTTTAAATCTATTTTTTTTTCTTGAAATGTTGTTTGCCTTATAATAAAGCATCTCCATCCATCACCCCTCTGTCTTGGGGCCCCTTCATTATTTTCATCTTCCCATCTCTCTTCACTACATTTTGTATAAATGTCACCCTAATTCCCTCAAATTCATCACTTGTATCTTCAACTCTATTCAGTAGTGAAAGACTTCTTTAAATGCATAAAAGTATTTTTTTTCCCTAGGATTTCCATTTGTTTCTTTTCATAGCTATCATTTCTCACATTGGTTCTTTATCTCTTCAAGGATGTTAATCATTCTTAAAGCCATGTTTATTTAGATTACTTAGTTTATTTTATCTTTTTAGAGCAAATTACATCAGGGATTTTACTTTCTTATGTTATGTTTTCTTGATGCCCTTCGTAGCCACTTCTTAAATGGGTGCTGTTTTTTTGTTTTGGTGTTGGTTTTAATAGGAGTCTTCTCCCTCTCTTCCTGTCTTTGCTCCATCTGTCTGGCCTCCTCTGAAAACCAAAGACACCAAGCCAGACACAGTTCTGAGATGGCAAACAGAGCCCCCATCCAGATATGATCTTTCAGCTGTCACAGATCACGTCACTGAGCCGGACTGGCTTGACTCACATCCTGGTGAGAGATATGTTTGCTTGCCTTTAGTGACAGTCTCAAGTACTTTGTGTTGTATTAGCCATGACTCAAGAGAGCAGCAAATCTCAGAGTTTTTCATCTGCTGCCCCAGACCCAGTTCAATCCACAACCTTGGCCTTAGTCCTAGACATATGTCAGATCATTTTAGCAACTACTGTCCTGTAGGAATCTTAAACTCTTGTGAATTAAAAAAACCCAAACACAAAAAACATTAACCAGAGCTAATACTATTGACCTAGTGTTTCATTATTCACTCAGCGAACTTGTTGGTTACTACAATGAGAGGCCAAGATGCCCACAGAACTGGGCACCTTGGAAGGTCAGGAATACATCAGGGCACCAAAGTGTTTATTCTCTTAAATCTAATAAAAGTTATCTCAATACAAAGAATTGATGACATTTTCATCAGCACTGACTCATCTCACCAGAGAGCCATGTACCTGGCAAATCACTTCAGGTACCGTGCAAGCAGGTGAGCTGCTAGCGAGTGTAATAACCACAGCAATCCAATGGGGCAGACACTACTGAAGTCCCTTCTCAGTCTAGAAAAAATGAGTGTGCCTAAGCTTACAGTTTCAAGGACAAAGTCTTACAGTTAGAAACACATAGAGCTGGAATTTCAATAGTGCAGCAATCACCCATATGCCCAATGTAAAACTTCAACAGTTATAAATATTTGAACATGTACTTTATCTCTGCCCCTTTTAAAAGTAGTTTAAAAGAGTTCCCCATTCATTTCAATACTTTCTCTAGTATGCATCTCTGAAAACTGCATCATTTTTAACCTCACAAAATGAAGAATCCCTTGGAATCCCCTAAAATTCTACCCATAATTTTAAAAATAATTCCCCAGTTATTAATATATACATGTATGTATCTTTTAACATTATACTTATCCCAGTCTCTCCCACCTTTTCTGTGTATGTGTATTCACACATAGCAAAACTGCCTTGTTATCAATCATTATTAACTAAGTTCTTTGGGCTCTCCATGTCCTTGTAAAATCTTTGTCCACTGATTTTTTTTTTTTTTTACAAGTGAGATGGTTGATTTGTCCACTGATCTTTAGTCTGTGAGAAGAGAAGTGTGTTAACATCTCCCATTATTAATGCTGGTTCCATCTCTTTGTCGCTCCTTGCATCCCACGACATATGTTGTATGCACATGGCTGCTGTGTTTTTTCTTTAATACAAATTTCTAACTGATTTATCTTCAATACGAATCATATCCTGTAGCATTAAACAGTACTTTTTTGTCTTATACAATGCTTTTTCTAACCCAAATTTATCCTGGCATCAGTACTGCACTCTATGCTGTTTTGTTTTCTTTTTAATTTGCATTTGCCTGGTACATATTTACCCATCCTTCTGTTTACAACTTCCCTGAAGCTTTCTGTCCAGTGTGTCTTTCACATGTAACATAGAATAGAAATATGCTCCGTTAGCCAAACTGAGACTTTTCTTTAAATAGATAATTTCTACTCATTCACATTTTTGTTTGGTCTTCGGTCTGTAAGGTTGTTTATATTTTATTCACTTGATGCTATGTGGTCTGTTATTTTTACTCATTTTTTTCACTATTTCTATTAATAATTAGGAGTTTTTCTTTTCCTTTTTTCCATTGGCTTCTCATGTAATATCCTTAGACACCTCTTTCTTTGGTGCTGTAATTTGATTTCTAGTGTTGAAGTCAACTGGGCACCATTCTTCCCCTCCCCCTTGCTTTCATCCACCTCACCCTTTCACTCTAGTCACTTGTATTATATTTGTGTCACTCTCTGCAACACTTAATTTGTCTGCATTATGATCAAGTTATGTTTGTTATATATACAGGGGTTGGTGAAAGTAGATTTACAGTTGTGAGTACATAAAAGAGTTTATTCTTGTATTATTTATTAATTATTGTATTATTTTCCATATGAACAACTAGAAACCCACTTTTGCCCACCTCTGTATAAAGCCCACTGTTTTTAGTTGCACTTAAGGGGAATAGAGAAATTCCTCCATCACCTCAGAGGCACAATTCTTACATCCACCTTTGTTAATAAACACTTTCAATGGATAAAATTAATTCAATTTAATTAATTAATGTCATAAACTTTCATTAGGTTGTCACCTCAAGGCAGAACACATAGGCAAATGAGAACTTAAGACTAAATAAGAATCAAAAAGCAGTCCACCAAAAAAAATGAAGTAGAACCAAGTGATACTGGGAATAGTTTTTTTATATATATATCATATTTCATATAACCTCTATATTTTCCTGGGAATGTATTTTACACATGGCACAGCCACTTCTCTAGTGTTTAAGGCAATAGCCAAAGTGTTAAAGGCAACAGACAGTAGGCAAAAGTGAGTAAGGTAGTTGGGGGGAAGAATATAAAACTTTCTACTCAGAATCAGAGACAGTTTTGTGAGGCACCGTGAAGATGTTGGAATTCACAAGTACCAGAAGACAATGCTCATCTGCACCAGCAGGCGGCCAATGTGAAATGCCTCCCCTTGAGTCTCAAAGGCACATCTTCCTGTCTTAAAGGACACATGCTCCCTGGTTGTTGAGAAAGCAAGAAAAAAAAAACAATTTTGTTAACCTCTTTGTCCCTTCAATTCCTAATATCCATTATCAAGACTGAATTTAAATTTCGATACTATCTTTCTTCCTAGTATGCCTCTTCTATTTATTAAAATTATTAATATTGTCTTCTATATTAATAAAATATATTATTCCTATGTTTGTTAATAATTACATTATTATTTATATATCTCTTGCTAAAATTGGTGCTATCATGTGTGTGTTGATATTTTTCTTTACTTAGAAAATTGCTTGTGTAGCCAGGATAGATTCATGTGTAGTGTAAAATGTTTATCTCTAACTTTTTTACATTAATGTATTTTTTAGTCTTAAAAAATAATTTTTGTCTTTTTCTGCTCTCACTAAATATATATACTTATTTTCCCTTTAAATAGATAGGTGTTTGCTCAAAACAATATATACCTAGGAAATATTTCATCCTTCATTTTATATGGTAATGAAGATTTTATTTCCCACAAAGAACAAGAAATATCATCAGAAGCAAATGAATAAGGTGTTCACTAATATAATCCATATAAATTTTTATGCTAGAAGAATATGTAATCAAACGACAGGAAAATAAAATGTCCCTCAAGAAAATAATAGAAAAAAATGTTAAACAATGGATTAATTGCAAAGAAAAATATCTTAAAATTATATCTTAAAACCATGAGCTACAGTCCTTGAAAAGTTTCAAAACGTCTTGTAAACATAAATTGTATTGTTCTAATCATTTAATGAAACTATTTCAAATTATAGGTGAGAAAACTAGAGCAGAAAGAGATTCAAAGTCTTATTCCAAAGCATTTTTAAGGCAGAAATAGAGAACCAACTTATATATCATTTTTCCCTTAATGATAAATCCATTAAAACAACTTTGGGGATGTTTGCCCAGGATCAAACAGAGACGGTACATAGGTTTCTCTCACCCACCTCTCTCATACACACATACATGCACAAAAAATTGACCAGTTAAAATGAAAGAATGCAATCTTAGAGCATTCACAAAATTCTAAGACCATTCTAAGACATGGACTCTAAATTAAAATGTAACACAGGAGAAAGAAGCCTTGGGCTTTTGTCTAAAAAAAGGCATGGGTTGGAATTTTCAGAGTTCTATAAAATCTATGACTGATTCCTCAAGAGAAATTTAACTGAGTACATAGCGATTTTTTTAGCTGATTTTATTGGCTTATTGTCCGTAATTATATCACCAAATCCAGTGCTACAACTGCTTCCTGCAGGCGCCAAAAAGCTGGTAAAAGCCACTGGGATATCGCAGGTTCCAAGGTGCACAGTGAGAATTGCATTCAAATCACTGAGATGACATTGCTTGCTGACATTTTAAGATCTTTTATTTTTTAACTTTTATTCTTATTCCCCTTACCATTCAGCAGCAGTGCGACACACACACACACCCTGGTTTTGATGTCAAAATAAATCTATCACTAAGACTGAAAAATTAATTACTTGCAAAAAGGCTCCATGAAAGAGACAGGCTGTTGGGCTTTAACAGCCAATACTAGTTGCCACCTGCATATATCCTATTGAACAATTGGCATGATGCTTCCCTGTCCCCCCTGTCAGCAACTGACATGTAAGTACCTTGTCACTTCTGTGAAGTATCAATTCTGTAGCAGTTAACTGAAAATGGATAGCTTCAATTCATTGAAAATATCATTCAAATTATTATATGATGTTGATAATACTATGAGGAAAAATATCCTCGGCTTGGTATTCCAGTAACATAAGATATATAAACCATGGCATTTCTTTGAGAGTGGCAGCAATTATTCCTACTGAAATCTATTGGCCTTATTAGGGGAAACTGTTTTTCTCAATGAAAAACCATTATGTTTAAAAGAAAAAAGGTCTTTGCTTTTTTGCTACATGGACATTTCAAGGACTAACAACATCTATATAATAAAAGCCTAAGCAACCGTTATGGCCGAATGACCAGAACAACCAGTTGCTGTGATGCACACTGACCACCAGGCAGCAGACACTCAATGCAGGAGCTGCCCCCTGGTGGTCAGTGCGCTCCCACAGGGGGAGTGCCACTCAGCCAGAAGCCTGGCTCACGGCGGGCAAGCGCAGTGGCAGTGGCAGGAGCCTCTCCTAGCAGCGCTAAGGAGCAGTGAGCCAAGCGGTAAGGAGCAGTGAGCCAAGCGGTAAGGAGCAGCGAGCAGGCGGGCAGTAAGGAGTGAGGGGTCCTGGACTGCGAGAGGGTGCAGGCCGAGTTGAGGGATCCTCCTCCCCTTCCAGTTCACAAATGTCATGCACTGGGCCTCTAGTTTACATTATGAGTGTTTTTTTCACAGTCAGTTTCATGAGAACTAGTCGAACCTCCATTTTCTTTCTTTTTTATTGTTCATGTTCTTTCATAGTTATTTCTGTGCACTCCTTATCACCATCATAAATAAAAGCATTCTAAGGTCAAGATACATATATGATTCATATTTGTATTTAATTAATACATCACAAAGTAAGTGTGTTGAATGAATGAATGCTTTAACACATTACTTTACTTTTACAGGCACCGTGGTTCTATAGACATCATCTCCCTCAAGCATCATAAAAAAATAAAATGAACTCAGATATTATCCCCTCTGTGGAAGAGGAGCAAAACAAGTGGAGCGTTAAGTGTCCCTCAGCGTGCAAGAAGCCCGAGCCGTAAAGTACTGGCTCAGAGTTCCTCAGGCCTAAATCCACGTTCTTCTCTTCCCTCTCTTTAATACATCCCTATATAAAAAATAGCATAAGCCCCTTTCTGTCAGCTAAGTCTAAAGCAAAATATATAAATCGTCACACTTGACCTGCCAACCAGGAATGCTTCTTCGGTAGATAAGCAGTGGTCGGAGCCTGCCGTGGCAGACAGGGCAAAAGCCTGTATTGTCAAACTAAATAACTCATCTCTTTTTTATTCAATTCAAGGGGGAGAATAGAACACAAATCCTCAATAATGCCAGACAATAGTGAGTTCATATTTCTGTTTCAACCAGTTGCTAGATGTGTGACTCTGACCCAGTGAGTTAGAGGACTAAGCTTCAGTTCATCTGCAAAAGGTGAATAATGATACAAACTTCTCACAGTGGTTATAAAGGTGACCCTCCCCTGTTCTAGTTCTACCCAGACACTCATGTTTGGCTTTTTTCTTTCATGTAGATACTTATCTTCTAAATGTCAAGAATTCTACCATTAAGTGGGCAGGGGTGGAGACTACTTAATAATGTCTCAGACTATTGACAGTGTGGGAGTTCAATTCAGAGTTGAGGCTAACCTAAAGCATGGACACCTGGCATTCTCCTAGATGATATCAGAGAACATGTGGCAACAACTGATGACAATGAGGAGAAGAAAAGCTCATGGGGCTTAGTGTATGGGTAAAGGACCAGGAAATTCTAGAAGGAAGGAATGGACTTCCTCTAAACACCCTCACCCACCTCCATTTGTTCTATTTCCTCCTGGAGAAATGTCATGACCGTCTTTCTTTATCCTCCCTTCTGATACTTAAGATGATAACTCTATGGTCTACTACCCTTTGAGCCTTCCCTTTTGAGTTTTGAAGTTCTAGACTGGACAAAAGACAATTAAGGAAACCCGATACAACACCCTGAACTGCTTCTATCTCTTGGCCTCCTGCTCTAAAAATCCTAATTCTGTTCAGGCTTGGTGAGTGCCTCTGATTTAGTAGGGAAGGGTCTTTTTTCTAACTTTGTTAAGGTACTAGCTCAATATTTGATTCTTTTCTGGGTGTTTGCATCTTCTTGGGGTTAAACATTGAGAGAATTTTTCCAATTTAACATTTATGCATCTCATCCATCTCACATAATGCACATTCAATATTTTTTAAATACTGATACATCAAATAAAAAAAACAAAACAAAACTGAGTGTCTGCTATAAGCCAAACACTACACTGGATATTGGTAATACAATGATGACCCCATCTTGTTCCTACCTTTTAGGGACTCACAGTTAAGTGGACTAGGCAGTTCTGTGTACAAACAATTAACACAATGTGCTTAGTATTCAAATATGGGCTTCAACCAACAGACAAGAAAGACAAGTGCCTCAACTTTGAGGGCAGCAGAAGGCACATTTGAACGGACTCTTGAAAGACAAGTAGAACTTGAGTACTAACTGAGGTAAAGTGCATTTCGGGCAAAGGAACTGGCTTGTCCCAAGTAACAGAGAGGGCAAACAGCGTGGCAAAGTTTACCAACAGCTGCTCATAGGAAAGCGGCTAAAAACAATAGCTGCACATGTTTGTAATACCTTCATTTGGGCTTTATCTGGTAGGCAATAAGCAGCCATTACTGGCTATTAAGCAGAGTATGGTTACATGTCTATGTGAGGATTTTCTGTACACACACACACACACACACACACACACACACACACAGAGTAATTCTTGCAAATGTGCACCAAATAGAGGCACAAAAATGTTCATAGTAATATTTCAAAGTACAAAGACAAACTACAACTACTCATAGCAAGGTAAGTTTTACTAATATAATATCCTAAAATATTTAAAACAGTTTGATATCATCTATACTAACAATAGCCTAGGGCCGTCACCACCAGATGGCCGACCAGTCACCATGAGTGGACCCCGACTGGATGGGCGCGGGGCCGGCCTTCAAACCACATGGTGGCCTCTAGCCCAGGCCTGGGAGGCGCCGGGGGCCGGGTGTGTGCGGAGCAGTCTTTTAAAAATAAAGAAAGGATGAGTGCCGACGTTGGCATCCCCAGAGCTGGTGGTGGGTGACAGTGATGGCCCAGGCGCAGATGGCAGCGGCTGGGGGCAGTGGGTGTGGGACGTGGATGCCCGCAGCACCTGCTGGGGCATCACACCGGCCTCAACCTTGAAATGGTGCTGCTGGCCGAGAACCTGCTGAAGCCGCTGCCTGCGGACAAGCAGATCAAGACCGGGCCCTTCCTGGAGGCAGTGTCCCACCTGCCGCCCTTCTTCAATTGCCTTGGGTCCCCTGTGTTTATGCCCATCAAGGCAGACATAAGTGGTAACATCACGAAAATCAAAGCTGTGTACAATACCCACCCGGCCAAGTTTCAGACCCTGCAGAACATCCTGGAGGCGAAGAAGGAAATGTATGGAGCAGAGTGGCTCAAAGTGGGGGCCACGCTGGTGCTGATGTGGCTGAAAAGGGGCCTCCGCTTCATCCAGGTCTACCTGCAAAGCATCTGCGAGGGGGAGCAGGATGAGAGCCACCCCAACCTCATCCGCATCAACGCCACCAAGGCCTACAAGATGGCGCTCAAGAAGTACCACAGCTGGATTTTGCAGAAGCTCTTCCAGGCAGCGCTGTATGCCACGTCCTACACATCCGACTCCCTGAAAGTGCTCTCCAAGGGCCAGAACATGATGGAGGAAGAGTGCCTGGAGAAGGTCTGCTTGATCCTGGTCAACTACATGGCCAGCATTGACGTCATCTACCAGATGTACACCAAGATGAACACGGAGCTCAACTACAAGGTGTAGGCATGCCCAGCAGCTGGCACTCCCAGAAACAGACAAACCAGAATCACTGTGAAGCAAGCTGGAGGCTGCCTTGGCCTGCGTCTTCCAGAGTGGCCCAGAGTCTGGCTGGGGTTGCAGGGGACATCTCTGGTTTCTGAAAAGTCATTTTTGGGGTCTATCCTAACAGAGCAGTAAATAACCACCTTACTTCTGAATCACCTTTGAATTTCATGGTGGCACGGACAGATTGCCTTCATTTCAGTGTGATAAAAATCAGTTAATGTTGCTAATAAGTCAAGTCCTAGGATTTTCTGTCCCCGTCCCCCCATGTGGTGCATGACCCCGGGGGAGCCCTGTCATACACCTCATTTTAAAAATGAGGATCTGGTGCAGTGATGTGTCGGTGTTTCAGGTCATCTAAGGATCACGAGGAGTCTGATTTGAAAGTATATAGGATTTTTTTTACAGCAAACTGCTATGTGCTCCTGTGGTTGCACAGCCCAGCCTCGCAGTGCTGTCAGTATAGACCCTACTCTTTCCTACTGTCTTTTTCCAGACTGTTTTTTATAGTTGAAAACAACCAGCAAGCCTTTGATGACCTTGCCCAAGGGGACTTTATTTTAAAGTTATCAGGTATGAGTAACTGACCACAGATGATTGAATTTGCATTTTTCTACATAAGTATTTCCTTCAGGAACAGCCTACCTCACCTAAGAAACTACCTATCATGTGTGTTCTCTCAGAGGGGAGACCACAAGCCCTCTCCATGCCGAGACCCAAGGAATCACCTTGCTGCTTTAACTGTCCCTCCTGGCACTAACAAGAGCTGTATTTTGAAAGTGTTGGGGTGAATAGAGGGACCCCCAAAGAATTCATGTGTGTTAAAAACCCTATGAGGAACAATTGGTGATTTTTATGCAAACACTAAATAATTCTTAATAAATAAATCTCTACTTTAGAATAAAAAAAATCCTATATAATAAAGAGGTAATATGCAAATTGACCATCGCATCCTCACACAAGATGGCCACCCCCATGTGGTCACAAGATAGATGCCCCATGTTGTCACAAGATGGCTGGCAGGGGAGGGCAGTTGTGGGTGATCAGGCCAGCAGGATAGGGCAGTTAGGGGTGACCAGGCCAGCAGGGGAGGGCAGTTAGGGGAGACCAGATCGGCAGGGGAAGGCAGTTGGGGGTGACTGGGGCTGCAGAGGAGGAAGGGCAGTTGTAGGGGACCAGGCCTGCAGGGGAGGGCAGTTAGGGGCGACCAAGCCAGCAGTGGAAGGCAGTTGAGGGCAATCGAACCGGCAGGGGAGCCGTTAGGCATCAATCAGGCTGGCAGGGGAGTGGTTAGGGGGTGATCAGGCTGGCAGGCAGAAGTGGTTAGGGGCAATCAAGCAGGCAGGCAGGCAAGTAGTTGGAAGCCAGCAGCATTGGATTGTGAGAGGGATGTCCAACTGCCAGTTTAGGCTCGATCCCTGTGGGTAGTTGGACATCTCCCGAGGGGTCCCAGATTGGAGAGGGTGCAGGCTGGGCTGAGGGACAACCCCCTGCCCCTGCACGAATTTTGTGCACCGAGCCTCTAGTATATCAATAAATACCAATGCAACTAAAACCCACACTACATTGTTCAGGCATAAATACATATGTGAAGAAACTATTAATTACTACAAGGGAGTGATAAACATGTGAATTTACCCCTTGACTAAACAATCACAAACATAAAGAGGCAGAGGTATGAAACAATAAGGCCTTTATTGTGGTATTACTTCCAAAAGCAAACCACTGGACTAAACTAAAATGTCCATCAGCAGGAAAAGCATGAATAAAATATGGAACATCAATACAACTTAATAACATATAACCTCAAAAAGAAGAAAATATTTGTGAAGTGAACTTTAGACTAGATTTCTTAATTTAAGAAAACATTTATTATTATTAATTATTATTATTATTTAAACCACTTTATCGAGGTATGATTGGCATATGAAAGCTGTGAATTTAGGGGATAAGTATATACCCATAAAACCAGCACCACCACCATAAACACTGAGTGAGAAAAATAACAATAACAAAGTCCAGAACAGTGTTTCAAAAATAAATACTGGAAAGAAAAAGTAAAGACTAAAAATGGTTCCCTACAAGAAGAGAGAAGGAATATAGCAGAGGACAATCTAGAAGTGAGAATTCTCTTATGGATATAGTTTTATTTTTCAAAATATAAAAATTTGATATTTGTATGATAAAAAATAAATGAAAAATAAATCAATAAAATTGAAAAAAATAAAATGAATAAAACACTGCACAGAACACTGATAAATCAATAACCCAGGAAAAATATATATTATTTCAAGTGAAAAATATAATTTCAACCAAATTTAGCAAACAGTGGTTTGATTGCAGATCCATAGAGGAAAATTACCTAACCATTAATAAAGCTTCGAAGAAATTGTAAACTGAATTCCTAAGCTTAATTGTTAGTCATAATACTGTGTGGGGTTTTTTTTTCTTTTTTGCTTTGTTTTGTTTTTTCTTGAATGAACGGTTCGAAGTTGCTCTTGGAAGAGGAAGCCAGTGATAACTGTCATTTCAGGGGTCACAAAACTGACCTCACATCTCATGTTCTGTGTACATACTACATTGTTTTTCACAAACTTCCCATCTCACTTAAAATTTTAAAATATGTTTTAATATTTAACCTTTTTCTGCAAATTATAGAATAAAATTGACCTTCAAAAAGTGAATTACTTTCATCTATGATTTTAAATACCGAAGCTCATTACAGTAACTACATTGCCATAAGTAGGCTCAGTAAAGCATGAAACCCACAGAAATCCTTTGTAAAAATGTGCTGATTAATGATCTATTCTCTTTGTGAAACCACCTATTATGACTGACTAGACCAGAGAAAGTAAAGATAAGCCTAGAAAGGAGAGTCTCATTTCTAACCTTAATGTTCCCCTGACAAACACACCCAACCCAGAAGAGAGAGCAACACTCGCTGTGCTGGTCTTTAGCAAATTCTACTATGTGTGAAGTCCTACATCTAATATAATATATTTAAAATATATTATAAATCCCATTACAATTTTAGAATACTAGGTTGAGGAGAGCTTACATAGCACCACATCATATTACAGGCAAAAATTGTATTGCAGAAAGGATATTGTTTTGATTGATTATTATACCTGGGATACCTGAAGGTATAGAGATTATTTCATTTGATTTTCATTTCATTCTTATGAATCTGGTTAATGTGGAAACTCAGGCAAGAGATTTTCTACCATCACTTACCAGAGCTGAAGCTGGAACTAACAGTCCTTGCTTTCAGACCTTCCTATTCAGGTGTCATGTTGGACGTTCACAATTATAAACGTTTATATGGCAAATAGTGCTATTCACATCACTCAGATTTTAGTTGATTTTTGACATTATCTTGAATTGTCTGTCTGCTTTATCTCACCTTTTAGGTTAGAACCAACTCTTCCTCTTCAGCATTCAACGTATTGAATGCTGATATATCTAGTATAATCTAAATATCATAGTTATTAAAAACTAACCCCAATGTCTATTTTAAAATATTAAATATGGGGTCTTAAAGCTATGCAAATAGTGTAACTTCCAAAAACCTCAATAAATTCCTTCTATTTAAAATGTATAAGTAAAATATATTATAAATGTCTTTTTGAAAATAGCCTCTCCAACTTATTATACAGCATGCTGAATATATTTTTATTGAAAACAAGAACTATTGTAGTTACGAATGATGACATGTTCATAAAACATACACACAGCGCCTCAAGGAGGGCAAAAATTTCTCACGTCCACATTTGGTGTTCAAATGATGCAAACAAGTTCCTGAGGTAATGAGAGACTGGAGAATTTGGCTTAGAAATGCTTTAGAAACACATGTCTATATTTAACATGTATTTATACAGTTGGTAAGTAATTGAAGAGAAAGCTAGTAGATGGTCAGAAGAACACAATGATCAGAATGCAAAAATTGTTCTTGTTGAAAGTGTTGCTCTTTTAATATTCTGGTGGCTTGCTCAGCTCTATCAGCTAGCCTATGACAGGGGAAAACCCACAACTCCCCACTGTGGTTGCCTTCTTACATATCCTTTGTAGAATCCATTGGTTATGCAGTAAAATGGATTCACAAGGTATAGCAAATTTTCTATCCTGGGACCACTACAAATCCTATTAAACGAAAAAGACTGCATAGCTCTCAAGACCTTTCACTAAACTCCAGGCTACCATTTCATCAGCATCATTTCTGCTGATTTCCCCAATGCATTCTTCGGAACAACTCAAGAAAATCTTGTCACGTACTCCCAATCTTGTTTTCCTTCAATGCTGTCAGCTTTAACTTCTCATTTGACTTACTTGAGCTGATCAGTTCAATTTCATGCAACTCACCAAAGGTTACTGAGCAGCTGCTACGTACCAGGCATGCTGCAAGGTTTCAATGATATACCTAAGACAAAGGCACGCATCTGTATCTGAAGATTCAGACATAATAAAACAAAAAACTTGCCTGGCTGGTGTGGCTCAGTGGTTGAGTGTCAACCTATGAACCAGGAGGCCACGGTTCAATTCCTGGTTGCGGGCTCGATCCCCAGTCTGGGGTGAGCAGGAGTCAGCCAATCAATGATTCTCTCTCATCATTTATGTTTCTATCTCTCTCTCCCTTCCTCTCTGAAATCAATATAAATATATTAAAATAAAATTTAGAAAAACAAAAACTTGCTCCATTTTCTTTGTACATAATCCACTCTCTCCTTTTTCCTGCCACAACCATCCTCACTTCTACTGCTAAGTGTACAAGTTCTTATCTCCATCACCTCCTGCCAGATCCTCTACTAGCCCCTAAGTGTGTCACAGTATTAGTCTCCTGGGATGTATCCTCTTCCTAAGATTTGATTACAAGAAATGCCTGGGGCTATGTTGATCCACAAAAGGAAGTGCAGAGGAAGATGGGGAAACCAGAAGTGAATGAACCATTTCTCCCTGATTTCACTGACAAGTGGAGACAAAGGCCATGTCCTTGTCCTTCCAGCTCTCTTCACCTCTTCTGGGTTTACTTAGAGCAGGATACACATATTCCTCCATCTCCGCTGTGCTGTGCTTAGCCCAGGATACAGCGCCAGGAAAATGCCCAAGTTCAATATAATGAAATGCACCTCATAAAATCCAGCCTGCCCAGCTGCCGAGTCACTGAAGGAAGCTCTTCCCATGGCAGCATCTGGCATCTTGGCCGACTCCACTGGCAGATGGTTGTATGTTTCCCACATGGACCACGTTTACTTTGGACACACTTTGTGCTACACAGAACAAGTGTCTTCTACTCAGATCATTATTGTAATTTGTTAAGGTAAAAGTTTTCTCATGATAAGTCTATAAATATGAAGTTGAAATCAATGAATGGTTGACACCATTTTGGCCTTTTATCACCCTAAATGCTTGGAGGCCCTTTTATCACTTCCCATGTATAGTCTCTATAATATTATAGTCACAGGTTTTGAATTATTGCTTTATATCTCATTTTTACTTAAGGCAACATCAAGTCTTTCTAATAAGCATTGATATTTGGATTTATTTAAGCTGCTAATATAAGAATATTTTATCATATTTTTGCACAAACTCCAAAAGTACCTAGTGTGTTTTTTTTTTCCTTCCCCAAAATCCACAGTCAGCAATCAAAGACAGGATTCACGGAAGGCTCTGAAAATGAGAAAGGTAAAGCCTTTAGCCTATGGAGAAGCATAATTCTATCATTTGTGTATATGTACAGAGAAGAAAGAACATCTGGGTTTAGTATGTTATAAACTGCCGAGGAATTAAAATAATTCTCTCTATTCAAAGTAAATGGATATGAAAGGTACATCTAAAATTTACAAAAAAATAAATACTAGGTTGGATTCTATGTCTTGGATATTCAACATAAACTAGGAAGATTCTCCTTTGATGATAAGCTTTCCACTTGAGATTCTAATTGAGAATGGGGAGAAAAAAGCAGAAAGAAAGCAAAAGTCACTCAGGATCATATCAACAAACCTGGATAAATTCTTCCCAAAAATCTACTCCTAAAACACTAGAAAACAATCAGAGAGTTGATTACTATGAGCAACTCAACTAGAGACATCAGGGAGACAGTCAAGTTGGAGAAGCACTGTGAAATCTTTAATTTTGCCATCACTGCTTTCTATTTGTAAACAAGTAATCTAGGATTTGACCTGTCTTGAATTATTAAAATGCAAGTTAATTATATGCTAACTTTAGAATAGAAGTACAGTCCTCTGAGTCAACATTGGCTATAATCATATGCAACTAAGGAAACAAGAGCATCATATGATGACAAGGAGACAGAAACTAATGTACCCATTAGAGACCTTACTGCACAGAAACGAATCACCGTTGACCAGGTTAGGAAGCAAGTGAATCAGAACCTACAAAATGATTAAAACAACAACAACAACAACAACAACAAAAGTATTTTAATTCCTTCTTCAAGATTTGCCAGATTGTGGCACAAAATCAGGCAATAGTGGCACACACAAACACACACACAAAATACACCAGGTAGATATCATTTATGAAACCAGATGCAAAAACCCTAAATATAATACTAACACATCATATTCAGCAACATATTAAGAGAAAAATACATCAGGATTGAATAGGTTAAGCAAAAATGCAAAGATGTTTTAAAGGTATAAAATTTTATTACTATAATTAATGATATTAGCCACTTTTAGGCAAAAAGCATATGCTATTCTCCCTAAATGGCAAGAGAGCATTTGGTAAAATTCAACATGCACAACTAAAAAATATATATTTATTTAATTTGATAAAGGTTATATTGCAAAACCCAATTATAAGCAATATAACTACTGAGGGAAATTAGAAGAATTTCATTAAAGTTAAGGAAAAAATTAAAAACACACATTATTCCCATCATTATCTTGCATTTCCCTAGAACTCCAGCAAATGCAATAAAAATATGTATGATAATAAAATTTAAATTGTTGGAAAAAATACTCCACGTGACATTATTAGTAAAAGAATTTAACTGTCCAACTGATAATCTAAGAGAATCAACTCAGGTAGTCATAACAAATAAAAGCACTCATTAATATGATTAGATACAAAATCAACAAGCAAAAATAAATAATTATTCCACAAAATACTAATGTTTAATTTAAAAAGGGAAACCTTAATTTACAATAGTAAATAAATTGAATTGTACAGATGAATGAATAAAACTAAAAATGTCCAAGACTTTGATGAGGAAAATTATAAAACTTCATTAGAAAACATAAAAGTACTGAATACAAGAAAAAGATATATTATGTTTGGGATGAAAAGACTCAACCTAATGAATATTTCAGCCTTCTCTGATTTTATTCATTCAATGTAAACCTCCAAGGAATTTTTAAAACAGAATTTGACAAGATGATCCTAAATTTCACTTGAAAAATTTGGGAACTACCAATTGTATTTTATAAGAACTCTGAGAAATGATTAGCTCTACCATTTGCTAAAATATACCCAAAAGGTATTTTTTAAAAAGTTTAAGTGTGAAATTGGTATAAGAATAGACAAATATATCAATGTCACAGAATTGAAAGTACAGAAACAGACCCAAGATATATGGAATTTTATTGTAAATGAAATTCAAATAACTGGACATCAATAATGGGATTGGAAAGTTGGAGATTTTATACATGTACTAGAGACCCTAGGCCTGGCCAGCAATCAGAGCCAATCAGGTTCCCTGCCTCTCTACCTCCTCCTCCCCTCGCTCGCTCAGCGCCTGCAGCTGCTGCTGGTTGCCATGTTCTGTGCCGCCCCCTGGTGGTCAGTGCACATCATAGCGAGCAATCGAACTCCCGGTCTCCAGGTTGAACTGCTGAGGTGACAATTTGCATGTTAGCCTTTTATTATATCTACACTAATAAAAGAGAAAAATGGTAATTGGCGTACAACGCTACCCTTTTCATTGGCTAATCAGGGCTATATGCAAATTAACTGCCAACTATGATTGGCAGTTAACTGCCAACTAAGATTGGCAGTTAACTGCCAACAAGATGGCGGCTAATTTGCATATGTAGGCACAATGCAGGGAGGCGAAAGGGAAAGCAGGAAGAAGCCCCCTGCCACTGACAGTGATCGGAAACCCAGGGGGGAGCTAAGAGCTGGGGGGCAGGGCAAAGGCGGCCCTGGGGCCGCCTTTGCCCTGCCCCCCAGCCATGATCGGAGAATCAGGCGCCTTTGCCGCCCTGGCCAGTGATAGCAGGAAGTAGGGGTGGAGCCAGCGATGGGAGCTGGACACGGTTGAAGCTGGCAGTCCCGGGAGCTAGGGGTCCCTTGCCTGGGCCTAAAGCGGAGCCCACGATCGTGGGACCGTTGCAGCTGCGGGTCCCCGCTGCCCAGGCCAGAGACGTTAGGCCTGGGCAGGAGTGGAGCCTGCAACCACGGGGAGCTGGGGGTCCCCTGCCCAGGCCTGACACCTCTGCCAGAGGCCTCAGGCCTGGTCAAGGGGCAGATCCGGTGACTGGTGATCAGAGGGTGATGAGGGTCAACTCCTCTGGCTGAGGCATCAGGCCTGGGTGGGGGGCGGAGCCGGGGATTGGGGGGATATGATGGTCCCCTTTCCCAGGCCTGAAGCCTGGGTCAGAGGCGTCAGGCTTGGGCGGGGGGTAGAGCAAGCGATCAGAGGGAGATGGGGGTCCCCTGCCCAGGCATAATTCCTGGGCCAGAGGCCTCAGGCCTGGGCGGGGGCCAGAGCCAGTGATCGGGGGGAGATGGGGGTCCCCTGTCCAAGCCTGACACCTCTGGCGGAGGCGTCAGGCCTGGGCAAGGGGCCGATCAGGTGATCAGAGGGTGATGGGGGTCTACGCCTCTGGCTGAGGCATCAGGCCTGGGCAAGGGGCAGAGCCAGCAATCGGAGGGGTCTGGGGGTCCCCTGCCCAGGCCTGATGCCTGGGCCAGAGGTATCAGGCCTGGGCTGGGGGCAGAACTAGTGATGGGGGGAAATGGGGGTCCCCTGCGCAGGCCTGACGCCTCTGTCAGAGGCATCAGGCCTGGGCAAGGGGCCGATCCTGCGATTGGAGGGTGATGGGGGTCAACGCCTGAGGGCTCCCAGTATGTGAGAGGGGGCAGGCTGGGCTGAGGGACACTCCCCCCCACACACACCCAGTGCACGAATTTCGTGCACCGGGCCCCTAGTAGTATATATATTAGATTGTTAAGTCACACCATATGCAAAAGTGAATTCTAGGCTTATTAGTGAGCTAAATATGTTTATGCTCTAAAATAACTTTAGGAAAACGTAAAATAATACTAGTCTAATCTCTTAATTTATGGAATATTAATGGCAAAAGCCATAAACAAAATATTGACAAATTTGAATAGATATTAAGCTTCCATGCTACAAAAGACATTGCAAAGGAAGTTAAAAGAGAAAAAAATGGGGAGAAATATTTGCAACACATATCCCACAAAAACTGATATTGATAGATGAATAACCTTAAAAATCAACAAAAGACAAATATTATCATGAATAATAAGATAAGAGCATACTGAAGGCACAAGGAAAAACCAGATCTTGTCCATTAGATTGGAAAAAGCTGATTGTAACTGGTGTTGGCAAAAGTGAGGGGAAATGGGAATATTCATCATTACTAAGAATTCTCACTGAATAATTTGACAAAATATGTCAATAAAAAATATGCCTCACTTTTGATTCACTACATCCACTTTTGATAATCTCTTCTATAAAAACGTTGTATATTATAAAGAAATTTTCAAAGTCACAGCTATAAATAGCAGAATATTTAAATTATATGCTGTAAGCAATACTATAGAATCTGGAAAGAAAAAAGTAAAACTCATTGTTTATAGAAAAATGTCTGGAAGATATAATGTTAACTGGAAAAGATACATTCTACTTAGAGCAAATATGGTTAATACTAGAACATGTTAAAACTGTAAGCCATTCACTTCATCACTGTTTATTGGATGCTATCTGCCCTACAATGATCTCTCTCATACCAATAAAATGCAGGGAAAAAGTTATTAGAGAGGAGATAAATCTGTACAAATTTTAAATTTGCCTGTTACGAGCGCTGTTATAGGAGATGAGGCAAGAGAAGAGAGAAAACACAAAAATGAGTGAGATTCAGTTTTTCTGTTTTCCTATGAAATAAAAATTTGAATTTTAAAAAGACCCCTATATAATAAAAGCCTAATATGCTAAGTGTTCATTTGACAGGTCTGCCGTTCAGTCAATCAAAGTGTAATATGAAAATGATATGCTAAGGCTGCTCAACCACTCGCTATGACCACCAGGGGGCAGATAGTCAACTGGTTGACCAGTCACTATGACATTCACTGACCACCAGGGGGCAGATGCTCTGACTGGTAGGTTAACTTGCTGCTGGGGTCCAGCAGATCGGGACTGAGTGAGACAGGCCAGACACACCCTGGAGCCCTCCTGTGGTCCCTCCCCAGCTGGCCAATTTCCCGCGTCCCTCCCAGGCCCCAATTGTGCACCGGTGGGGTCCCTCAGCCTGGCCTGCTCTCTCTTTCAATCTGGGGTCCCTTGGGGGATGTTAGAGAGCCGGTTTCGGCCCGATCCCACAGGCCAAGGCGAGAGATACCACTGGTGCACAAATTCGTGCACCGGGCTCTAGTAAAAACATAAAGCTGTATGTAATATACTTGAGAAAGAAATCAATCAAGTTGGGCTTCAGGAAGAAGATAGCATTTCAGCCAGACCCCGAGTGAGGATTAGAAATCAGAAAGATTGGGACAGAGTGCAAATTTCACACCAGTATGAAGTGAGATGAGATGTGTTTAGTGTATAATTATTATAGGATGCTGCCAGGTCCTGTCAGAGTACAGAAGACAAAACTAGAAAAGGAAGGTTGCTTGTCCTCTGATATGGAGGGTTCTCAACATCTCAGATATTCACAGCTGAACAGTGCAGTCTTCCATGAAGGTGGTGGTGTTTTTGTTAATTTTGAGGGGATTTAGCAATGAGCAGTACAGGAGTAGGAGGGAGAAGTGGAATTATCTAATACAGTCAGCCCAGCATAACTCTCCTCTGCCCTATACTCCTCCCATATACACACTTTATTTTCTTTTTAAAAAATATTTTAATTGATTATTTTAGAGAGAGAGGAAGGGAGAGAGACAGAGAGATAGAAACTTCAATGAGAGAGAAACATCCATAGACTATCTCCTGCATGCCTCCTACTAGGGATTGAGCTGCAATCAGGCAGGTACCCTGACCAGGAATCAAACCCTGACCTCTTGGTCATGGGTTGATGCTCAACCACTGAGCCACACCTGCCGGGCACAAACTTTATTTTCTCTAACATTTTTCACTGATTTTATTTCTAAACACGTATATTTTTAAATATCTTAAATCATGTGTGTGTTTTTTTAAATTTCCTAAGAGGGATCTTGTATTATCCCAACACAGTACATAGAATAGAATAATTGTAGACTATATCTGTAGAAAAACTTTAAGAACTATCGATATAAGTAACCCATTTATTTTATAGATGAGGAAACTGATGCATAGTTCTGAGATAATGATTAATAATGAAAATTAACTACCACACAATTTGACTTAGGCACAGTAACAAGTCTTTAGTATTAAGTGAGAAAAGGAGAGCTTTTTGTTGTAAAAAAAAGTTATGCTAGGCTGGCTGTAGACACCAGTGTGTGGGTTACTTGGAGTTGCTACGATACAGCATAACATTTTGACAGGAGCCTTGTTGAACTGCATTGAAACTGAATATCTTGTCCCAATTGGGCTTATTTAGTACAAAATACATTACTTTTTTTGAAACTAGATATTTGAAATTCTGGCTTTAAGTTCAACAAAGCAGACAGTTAGTTGATTCTGTAGGACGAAGAAAAAAAGGTACATGGATTATTAATGGGTGAAAGAGATTAACTGGCGGTGGGTTCAGCTTCCATTTGGGAGCTCAAGGAAAAGAGAGTTAAAAGTATTTCTTTCATTGAAAATCAAAGGATTTCATTCCAGGGAAATGGCTTTGCATTAGAGTGGTAAAGAAATACAGGTAAAGAAATAATGTGTGGTCCTAGGTTTGAAGGAGAATTTAAAAAAATTCTCAGCTGGAATCTCCAGGGAAGTTTTCCTTCTCTCAATAGTCTTTGATATCTAGAATTTTAAGAATAAGTTGCAGTTTTTCCTTGTTGAAACTATTCCATTGGACATAACTTATCCTACTCATCCCATTCCAAAGCAGAAGAATTACATTTCCTATAGACACAGGAAATGAGGTCTGTATCCTACCCCTTCTCTAAGTACCATTGAAATCACATTGCAATATATGACACAAGAAGTTGATATCTCTGGCTGTCTTTGCCACAGACCAATACATACTATGATAATTCTGATGCGTTGGGGCACTAATTCTCTCCCAAATATAGAAGAGTCTTGGAATTTTAGTATTTAAAATAATATAACATTAATTGCTACTAAACTTATGCCAAAGGTAGATTATTTAAAAATTTCAATTCATTTTATCACAAATACTGACTTATTTGTTATAAATTATCCCACCTTATTTCAAATAGAATTTGAGGGAGTTTGTTTACAATAAATACAATAAACATTTAGGATAACCCTCACACAGTTATGAACTTTAACAAGTAATATGGTAAAAAATATTATTAAACTACTTATATACAATCAGCAGTTCTGGTAAGTAGAAAATCATTAGCACCTAACACTCTGATAAATAGCTGAGTTTTCCAAAGATTTTGAGTTCATCTCTATCCAAGAAGATGTTAGATTCTAAAGGAATTCTAAAGGATTTTAAAGAAATTTATGTCTAAGTGACAACTGTCTCTTGGGAAGTTGTATAATATCAAAATTACTGATTTCTGAGAAACCAAGACGGTGGCATAGGTAAACACCAGAAATAGCTGCCTCACACAACCACTTCAAAAATACAACTAAAAGACAAAACGGACATCATCCAGAACCACAGGAAGGCTGGCTGAATGGAAATTCTACAACTAGAAGGAAAGAGGAAAGCACACTGAGACTCAGAGGAGGTGCGGAAGTAAAGTGCAGATGTACGGAGGTGCACGTGGAAAGGGCTGGCAACTGAGGACATGGTTGTCTTTTTCAATCGGGAGGGAGTCTCAAGCTCCCAACTGCTCTGAAGTCCAGTTCTGGGAGAGTCTCTGGGGACCCAGAATCATACGGGGAGAAACTAGACTGTCTGGCATCAGTCGGAACTGGAGGGTGGCTTTCTCTCAGAGGTGCTTGCAGCGATTACCGGGACACTGAGATGCGGGGCCCCTTAGAGTAGGACTGAGGAGCAGCCATAGCTGCTTGCTCCAACCAGTTGATCCCCTGAGACCCCACCCCACACAAGCTGTGTGCAGAGGCTTTTGCATATGAAAGGCCTGGCCCTTTGCAATCTGAAAATTACCTAACAAACTGCAGCTGGGACAGAGAGACACAGAACTTCCATAAGAAGACCCAAGGCTCCACAGCAGCTTGCATTGCTTCACAGCTGAGCCTCATCTGGGCACCTCCAAACCCCAAACAAAGAAGAGGAATCTGCAGATCTCTCCATAGTTCCTGCTGGGTAGCCTCAAGCAGAGGCTAAATTAGCACCTCCTTAGAGATCCAAGAGCCAGTGTACCAAGTGGTCAGAGTGGGACCATTCCGATTACAACTCTTCAGATCCAAAAGGGACACACGCAGGGGGCAGACTCAGTGAGCACTAAAGCCCCACTGAAGCAAGTCTTGCCCCAGAAGGGTGTCTCCAAGCACAGAAGTTTTCCCACTTCAGACACAGCTGATTCTCACAGCCAATTGGCCTGGAGGTCAATTCCTCCCAGTGATACCTACAACAATCAAGGCTTAACTACAACAAGACTGTGCACAAAGCCCACAAAGGGGTGCACCAAGAGTGTCCATCTCAGGTAATTGGGGAGGCTGAGCCACTGGGCCCTATAGAACACCTAGCACACAAAGCCACTCTATCAACACAGGGAAGCATAAAAAATGCGGAGACAAAGAAACAGGTCACAAATGACAGAAATGGAGGAAAGCAAACTACTGGATATAGAGTTCAAAATCACGGTTATAAGGTTTTTCAAGAATTTTCTAGAAACTGCCGATAATTTAGTGAGACCCTCAAGAAATCTAGTGAGACCCTCGAGGTTATGAAAAAGGACCAATTAGAAATTAAGCATACACTGACTGAAATGGAGGTTATTATACAGAGTTCCAACAGCATACTAGAGGATCGCAAGAATCAAGTCAAAGATTTGAAATACGAAGAAGCAAAAAACACCCAACCGGAAAAACAAAAAGAAAAAGGAATCCAAAAATATGAAGATAGTGTAAGGAGCCTCTGGGACAAAGCGTACCAACATCCGAATTATGGGGGTGCCAGAAGATGAGAGAGAGCAAGATATGGAAAGCCTATTTGAAGAAATAATGACAGAAAAATTCCCCTACCTGGTGAAAGAAATAGACTTACAAGTCCAGGAAGAGCAGAGAACTCCAAACAAAAGGAATCCAAAGAGGACCACACCAAGACACATCATAATTAAAATGCCAAGAGCAAAAGACAAGAGAGAATCTTAAAAGCAGCAAGAGAAAAACAGTCAGTTACCTACAAGGGAGTACCCATCCGACTGTCAGCCGATTTTTCAACAGAAACTATGCAGGCCAGAAGAGAGTGGCAAGAAATATTCAAAGTGATGAATAGCAAGAACCTACAACCAAGATTACTTTACCAGCAAAGCTATCATTCAGAATTGAAGGTCAGATAAAGAGCTTCACAGATAAGAAAAAGCTAAAGGAGTTCATCACCACCAAACCAGTATTATATGAAATGCTGAAAGGTATCCTTTAAGAAGAGGAAGAAGAGAAAGGTAAAGATACAAATTATGAACAACAAATACACATCTATCAACAAGTGAATCTAAAAATCGAGTGAATAAATAATCTGATGGAACAGAATAAACTGGTGAATATAATAGAATCAGGGGCATAGAAAGAGAATCAAGGGGGAGTGTAAAGGGGTGTGGGGGGTGTGGGAAGAGGCTGGGCAAAAATCGTACACCTATGGATGAGGACAATGGGTGCGGGGGTGGTAAGGACAGAGGGTGGGGTGGGAACCGGGTGGAGGGGAGCTATTGGGGGGAAAAAGAGGAACAACTGTAATAATCTGAACAATAAAGATTTAATTTTAAAAAATTACTGATTTATGAAAACTTGCTCACATTTCATAAAATGTTTTAATTATCTCTTCTATTTTTTCTAATACTGTAATGTTTCAAGAAGTTTTTCTTGATATGAACATTCATCATCATAGTATTTACCAAGTAACTGCTTTGTGTTAGCAAAGACTTTTAACAGATATTAAGCTAAATAAATCATTTTCTTTATGTGGTGAGAGAAAAAAAGTCAGGGAGGATTCAGACACATAAGCAAATAGCTCAGCTGTAAACACAACATCAGGTATTCATGCAACTGTTCATATCCAAGTGGTCTATGCATTATTCTCCCACCTTTTTTTTTTCTTTTAAATATATTTTATTGATTTTTTACAGAGAGGAAGGGAGAGAGATAGAAACATCGATGAGAGAGAAACATCGATCAGCTGCCTCCTGCACATCTCCCACTGGGGATGTGTCCGCAACCAAGTTATATGCCCTTGACCGGAATCGAACCTGGGACCTTTCAGTCCGCAGGCTGACGCTCCATCCACTGAGCCAAACCGGTTTCGGCTATTCTCCCACCTTTGATACCCTAGGGACTCAGTAAATAATAAAGTAGTTTAATCAACATACATTTTTCAAAACATAAAAATGAAATACTTTGAGAATAATATTATATTACAAAATTCTTGTAAAGGATGAATCTACCTGGTTGTTCCCCTATGCTTGATTTATTTTTAAATTTGTTTCTTTTCTTTTTCTCCCTTCCAAAGTTGCAGAAAGAAAATTTTCCCTTTTCAGATTTATATGCAACTTTTATTATCTCTGATAATATTTTATATTGTTGCATTATTATTAAACCACCACAATTAGTTTATACCTGTTAAACTTTAAGATGTCTCAGGAAACTAACTTAACTGTGTCTTGTGGAAAACACAATAAAATGCACCTCCTGTTTAACTTTTGAACAACAAAGAATGACATTTCTGCATATATGTGGGATGGAATATTATATAAAGAACTAAATATATTCCCTATACTTTCTGGAGAGTACTGACATAAATATCTCAACAGGAACAACATAATAATCACTGGCTTTGTAGTCATTTTCTATTAGGAAATATCATGTTACAAGAAGGTTATTTTTGGTTTAAATATTAGATTAATACAAAAACTTTATTCTCCACAAAAAAAAGATAAACATAATGTTGATTGAATTAGAGATTCACCTGCAAGCTCATTGTTAAGTTATGAAACAGTTTTTCAGTTTTTTACCTTTCTTAGTGTCTGCTGATGTAGTTATCTAATAACCCGCTGTTTAATTCACACACTCTTGACCCATATCTCTTTTATTGCAGTCATGATGTCTCTTAACAGATAGAGCTATGGGCCAACATGTCCATATTACCATGAGGGTTTTTCTTCAAATATTAAAGTTGAAACATTAATGGAGTACATGTTAACACAAAGCTAGGTCCCTATTACGTTAGGAAATGACACATATCAGTCAGTGGCCTAGTAGAAGTTAGAAATGAGAAGGATTTTGGCTCTGAATTATTTATAATTTTCCAGGTGAAGCTTAACATGAGAAAATTGAGTAATCAATGATCAACAGTGATAAGAGATTACATTTTTATTGGTATTGGCATAAACCCAATTAACAAAGATTTAGTTATAAATCGACTATGGGCCAAAGTTTCCACATGAAAACTAATCTAAGTCCCTATAAGTTGTTAAAAAAAAAAGCTTTATTTTTAAGGAAATTCACCGTTTTTCATAAAATTTACAAATGAGAAAGAATACATGATAAACAACAATTAGGCCATTCTCCAATGTCAATTTTGAATAAATCAATGTTTCCCCAAACTCAATTCTTTCAGACTGACTCATTATATCTTTTATTCAGGGATGGGGAACCTTTTTTCTGCCAAGGGCCATTGGATACTTCTAACATCATTCAAGGGCCATACAAAAGTATCAATTTAAAAATTAGCCTGCTGTATTTGGTCAAACATTTAATTAACTCACCCCTAATGCCTTGGCAGGGTCAGAACAAATGATTTCATGGTCCGGATGTTCCCCACCCTTACTTTATATGGATGACATGAGAACTGTTTGGAAGAAGAAAAATCTAGTCAACTATTTACAGGCAATATGCTTACTAGGCAAAACCAGAATTCCTCAATCAGAAAGATCTCTGTTAACACACTCAAGATGTGGTCCCCTGGGACACCAGCTGATACTGTCATATACTCATCCACAGCAGTGTTTTGCTTGCATTATAGTAGGATAGAGGCCTATGATAACACAGCTAGGAATTTCAAAATATCCCCAAATATAAAGGAAAAACAACCCTAAACCCATCAAGCCAACATTTTAAAAAGAAAAACATCTCCCTCGGTAGGCATTATCCATGTTCATGATATTTGACTTGAAGCTTTTCAAAATACATGCGAAAGTCTAGTAGTGAATTTGTTTGTTTCCGTATGCAGCTAGAGTTAAACATAAATTGATAAGAGAGAAGTTAGCTGCAATCCTACCTTTTGTCAGCTGCTACCTGTCACATTAGGCATATTATTTAACTGCTCTGTGACTCCTATCTGTCATCTGTAAATTGGGGGTAATACTTTCATTTACCTCGTATAATTTTTGTTATAGTTAAAGGTCAAGTGATAATAAATCCAAGTTTCTATAAACATTACTATCATTATTAATGTTATTTAAAATGGAAGAATGTTCAGTCACACTTCTAAAACATTATATATAGGTATTATTTTAATTCAACATTTTATTTTACTATTTTAAGTGAGATTATAGGTTTTATGGATAATAGAAGAACTATGCTTTGGGGGGAAAACCTTATGTAAGAGATAATGCTTCTTCTTTTTTTTTTTTAATTAAATCTTTATTGTTCAGATTATTACATTTGTTCCTCTTTTTTCCCCCCATAACTCCCCTCCTCCCAGTTCCCGCCCCACCCTCCGCCCTCACTCCCCACCCACTGTCCTCATCCATAGGTGCATGATTTTTGTCCAGTCTCTTCCCGCATCTCCCACACCCCTTACTCCCCCAAGAATAGTCAGTCCATTCCCTTTCTATGTCCCTGATTCTATTATAATCACCAGTTCATTCTGTTCATCAGATTATTTATTCACTTGATTCTTAGATTCACTTGTTGATAGATGCATATTTGTTGTTCATAATTTGTATCTTTACCTTTTTCTTCCTCTTCCTCTTCTTAAAGGATACCTTTCAGCATTTCATATAATCCTGGTTTGGTGGTGATGAACTCCTTTAGCTTTTCCTTATCTGTGAAGCTCTTTATCTGACCTTCAATTCTGAATGATAGCTTTGCTGGATAAAGTAATCTTGGTTGTAGGTTCTTGGTATTCATCACTTTGAATATTTCTTGCCACTCCCTTCTGGCCTGCAAAGTTTCTGTTGAGAAATCAGCTGACAGTCGGATGGGTATTCCCTTGTAGGTAACTGAGTTTCTTTCTCTTGCTGTTTTTAAGATTCTCTCTTTATCTTTTGCTCTTGGCATTTTAATTATGATGTGTCTTGGTGTGGTCCTCTTTGGATTCCTTTTGTTTTGGGTTCTCCGCGCTTCTTGGACCTGTAAGTCCATTTCTTTCACCAGGTGGGGGAAGTTTTCTGTCATTATTTCTTCAAATAGGTTTTCAATATCTTGCTCTCTCTCATCTTCTGGCACCCCTATAATTCTGATGTTGGTACGCTTGAAGCTGTCCCAGAGGCTCCTTACACTATCCTCGCATTTTTGGATTCTTTTTTCATTTTGCTTTTCCGGTTGGGTGTTTTTTGCTTCCTCGCATTTCAAATCTTTGACTTGATTCTTGCGCTCCTCTGGTCTGCTGTCGGGAGTCTGTATAATATTCGTTATTTCAGTCCGTGTATGCTTAATTTCTAGTTGGTTCCCCAATATAAGATCGAGGGTCTCATTAGTTTTCTTGTAGATCTCATTAAGTTTATCGGCGGCTTCTAAACAGTTCTTTAGAGACCTTAAAAGTGTGGTTCTGAACTCTATATCTTCCATTGACAATTTTGTCCTGTTTGTTTGTCTTCGCATTTTGTTATGCTTCCTTGGTGCACCCCCTAGTGGTCTTTGTTCTCGGTCTTATAGTTAAATCTTGATTGTTGTAGCTAATTCCAGGGAGGGTTTGACCTCCAGGCCAAGTGGCTATGAGAATCAGCTGTGTCAGCAGTGAGAGAACTTCTGTCCTCTAGGGAGGTGCTAATCTAGCCTTTGCCTGAGGCTATCCGGCAAATGCCTGTGTGCAGGGCTTGGGCGGGGCGGGTCGCACAGGATCAACAGGGTGGGCCGGAGAGAGCAATTATGGCCGCTCTCAGTCCTGTCCTCAGGGGCTCTGCCTCTCTGAGTCCCAGCACCCGCCGCAAAGCTCGGAGAGAAAGCTGCACTCGCTCTGACCGAAACCAGACAGTCCCGCTTCTCCCATTTGAGTCTGGGTCCCTAAAGACTCGCCCGGATCTGGAGCTCAGAGTCTGCGACTCCCTCCCGATTGAAAACGCCAACCTCGCCCTCCGCCGCCAGCCTGCTCCGCGCACTCCGCACCTCAGAATTTGACTTCAGCACTGCGCCTCCTCTGAGTGTCCATATGCGTTTCTCTTTCCTCCTAGTTGTAGGACTTCCACTCAGCCAGCATTCCTGTGGTTCTGGGTGATGTCCGTTCAGTCTTTTAGTTTCACTTTTGAAGTAGTTGTTCAAAGCAGCAAACTCCGGTGTTAACCTATGCCGCCATCTTGGTTCTCCTCCCGAGATAATGCTTCTTGAAAAAAACATTTAGTAATCTTATGTACAGAGAAATATGATTCTAAAAATGTACCTTATATTTAATAATACCATCTATTTTATTACCTAAGCACTGATAAGAGATGCCCTTGGATGACTTCATTATATGATGACAACTATAGTCTAATTCCATTTGGAAAATCCAAATAAACTATTTTAAAATTTATAACACCTACATATAGCTAAAAACCGTGATAATATTATGAAGACTAACAATATGAAAATGTGCCAAAACCGGTTTGGCTCAGTGGATAGAGCGCCGGCCTGCGGACTGAGAGGTCCCAGGTTCGATTCCGGTCAAGGGCATGTACCTGGGTTGTGGGCATATCCCCAGTAGGAGATGTGCAGGAGGCAGCTGATCGATGATTCTCTCTCATCGATGTTTCTAACTCTCTATCTCTCTCCCTTCCTCTCTGTAAAAAATCAATGAAATATATTTAAAAAAAAAGAAAATGTGTAATAATCTATGTTAATGACAAGTATAGCAATAAAAAAGCATGCACTTAGAAGAACAAGAAAGAGAAATGTAATATCTAATTACAATGATAAAATTATGACTAAATCATTTTCTTAACATTTTAATTAATGCTACTAAAATATTGTATTTATCAATAAAAATATTGTTAAATAAAAAAAGATAGAACTATTCCATTATTATAGCTGGAAGAAATTAAACAAGATAAAATATCATAGTAATAGGAAGTGAGTTTTCTGTATTTTCTGAAGTAAAAGAAAATCAGTTTAATTGCCATAATTCAATGTCATATAATCCTCTTCTGTTTTAATATGTTCATTTTTTTCAGATTAGTTATTGGCAGAATCATCTTTTTGTCAGTCTATGAGCCATTAAAGTTAAGGAGTTTAAAAGCAATGATACTTAACCTCTTGATGTCTATTGATTTAGCCCTTTTCAAGCAAACAGAATTTTTCCTTAGATAGTAAAAAAAAAAAAAAAAGACTACTACTCAAGAAACACTCATGCCCTCTCTATAAATCCCAGTAAAAGCTATAAGACAGAGCACAGAAGGGGATCAAAGGAGATTTGTATTATAGTTGTTGGTTTTGTTTTTCATCTTTGTCTTTTTGTGGGGACACCATTTTCTGGGTGTAAAATTTGGCCCCTATTTTAAATTGATTGCCAGCTGAGTGAATCACAGAACACCAACTCTCTTTATTTTTTGCTGCTATCTTACACTTACACAAGGAAATTTTTCAGTGGAGTTCTGGGATTGTCCTGTACTGGATCATGAGAGCCAACTGTAAAATTCTCAGGAATTTTGCAAGCTGGTTCTTAAACCATTTGTAGTTGAAATTGGCCATTGTGACAGTATTCACACCACAGAAATCATCAAACTTACACATCAGAGTGTTTTCCTTCTGGTGGTGTTAAAACATTTACCAGCCCTGCACTGGCCAGAAGATGCTTGCAAGTAGGATTTTTATAGTAAGTATGTCTTTTAACTCCATCAGTCCTGCATGTGGGACATTTCATTCAAGCACATCCCTGGAGTAGTGTCAGCACAGATGCGATCAAAGTGGCCTGCTCTCAATCGATCAGAACCACTGTCATTGTGTGTGTCACCTCCCTTCCCACAACACTGTCTTCCCTGACACTTCTTTACCCTATTTCTGAGCTCTCTACAGCAATGAAGAAAAACCATGAATTCGAAGAACCCTGTAATCAATGTAAGAGGTGAATGGTGCCAAAATTAAAGAAGGGTTATCTGTCAATCTAACAGTCAAAAATCTCTTAACCTTTCTTCTGCAATAAAGATGAAATAAAAAACAATGTTTTTGCCCTAGCTGATTTGGCTCAGTGGTTATAGTGTTGGTCCACAGACCAAAGGGTTGCAGGTTAGATTCCCTGTCAAGGACATGTACCTTGGTTGTAGGCTGGATCCCCGTCAAGGTACCTGTGGGAGGCAACCAATCATGTCTCTCATACATTAATGTTTCTCTCTCCTCTCTTTCTCTCTCTCTCTCTCTCTCTCTCTCTCTCTCTCTCTCTCTCTCTCTCTCTTCTCTTTCTCTCTCTCTCCCCTCCCCCTCCTTTCACTCTCTCTAAAAATCAATGGAAAAAATATCCTCAGGTGAGGATTTAAAAATATGTAGATATTGTGGAGGGTTTTGTTTGTTTTGTTTGTTCTGTCTTCAGACACAAACTAAAGCACTGGTTTTTCTTAGGTCTTAAACTCCAGGCTTTCTAAGTGAAACTGTACTATCAGACCATCAGCCCTCCTGATGTCAGGCTTGGTGTGTGACTTGAAATTGTGTGTGGCTTACAAGAGTCATTCCCTGATGTCAGCTTGGTATGGGAAGTGTGCCCAACCCGGGAGGGAAAATCATGTATGATGAACTGGTTGACTTAAGGAGTAGTCATGTTGTTGTAACGTACCCCGCGAATCACAGAAGGACGCCTCAAGAAGTCGAATTAAAGAGTCACGTTTATTGCAATCCGGGACTATGAGGGGCCATTCCCAAATCTCATAACAATAAGATGGTGGCAAAACCAGACTTATATAGGCAAAAATCACAAAGGTATTGATTACATCCCAGGGTTTGGAATGTGGCACCTGGCTCGCAAAAAAGCAGATTACAGATGCAGAATTAAGCATGTTAATTACAGTTTCGGGCCTTGGGGTCACTGAATTGACTGAAATACATTCTCTAGAGCCCTTGGGTAACCTGGGTTAAACTTAGGCATGTTATCTAAATTACAGTTTTGGGTCTCCGGATCACTGAGACCCAAACACATTATCTAGAGCCTTCGGGTCTCCGAACACTGAGTTGTCAGGACAATTTAGAGCAATTGTTCTGTCCTGGTCTCGGGACCACTGAGTCAGCTGGAACGCACCACCTGTGGCCACTAAAACAATTTAGGGTAATTGTGCTGTCCTGTTTCCAGGTACAGTAGAATGTGCTCTCTAAGACCAGTATGACAACAATCAATGGGATAGTCCTTCAATCGATAAGGCATTCAATCAAATGGGATGATTTATACAATTCAGAAAATCAAAATAACCTGTCCACTGTTAAACAAAGCAGATAGGTACCATACTTCAGTGTGACTTGCTTTGGAAAATGAAATGTGGATCAGAGTGATGCGTGTCACTTCTGAGCAGAAGCTTTAGAAGCCAACAGTAATGTCCCTTTCATTCTGCCACAAGACTGACAATGTTCTAGAGAGGAGTTCCTTTCAGCCTAAAAAGAAAGAGCCACTGATTGAAAGAGAGGCTTGCAACAGGAGGGATACGGTGAAACAGGATTTCTTATTCATTGCAGAGGTTATATAAATTGTTTATCACTACTTAGACAGGATTTGAACCTTGGATAGGCTCTTTGTTAGGGACATTACCTTGGCCAAATTGCTAACCCTCACCCTGCCTTCATGTAAATTGTAGATAATGACAATATTTTCAGAGATAAGTTTGTTTTGAAGATTAAATGAATTAACACCTATTGCATATGCAGAAGAGAGCTGAGTGCTTGGCAGAAAGCCAAGGCTATCTCCATGATTCTGTTCACTAAAGGAAATCGGTGCTAGTTATGCTGAGAAGCTGATTCCGGTTACAGAATGGACAGCTACTGATAAAATGTGCTGCTCTTCTTTATTCTTGAACTTTCTCCTGCTATTATTTTGCATCAGAATGTTGTTTTGAGTTTGAGATCCCAGGGGAACAAAGAATCACTTGGCAGGCCCTGAGGAAGAACCATTAGCATTTTCATCAAGGTTGGCAGATGGCCCCACGGATAGCACAGGAAGGGAATATGTTGAGGGTCAGGGGACTGGAAAGAGTTTTCTTATTAAATAGAATGTCCATTCAAAAGGAAAAGAAAGGAGAGATAGGATTGTCTACAGGAAAGAATAAAAGAAATCTGGAAGTCATGGTAATTTTATCTAATCTTAAACTCTTCCTTTAGGAAACAGTCATCCCTTTTGATACCTAGTGAGGTCTGGTATTGTAATTACTCTGATATTTACATATAAAAAGCAACTAATTAATTATATTCTGACTGTTCCACCTGTGTGAAAAGATAATTAAAACAAAAAAGGGTCAGGAGGAACATACAACATTCATAAGCAACCAAAGGAGCTCAGCCTCTAGGGAAGACTGGGAAAGGCCACTGTCTTGTCAGTCACAATATCATTAAGTGTTGGATCTAAAAGAACCTTCCTGTTCAGGTTACTTCCACCAGCATTTCCTGTACATCTAATGTGTGCCAGACTCTGCTGGTTCCCAAGAGTGGGTGTGGCTTCTGGAGGGAACTCAACATTCCATGGTACACAAGGCACATAAGCATTGTCCCATGGCAAAGAGAGATGTCTCATTATAAAAGTCAATAAGCAGCAGAGAAATACACAAAGGAGGAAAAGATTAAATCTGACTCCTTCAGTCAGAAAAAGGGACTCCAGAGAGGAATAAAATCCCATTATTATAAATTAATAAAATAAAAAAAGAGAAGCGAATTATCAAAGGTTACTCAGTTGGATAATGTCACCAGTGGGATTTGAACTACAGACTTTTTTTTATTATGTGAAAGTCCAAATATTTTTTCAATCTTTTTTCATGGTTTTGCTCGTTCCAGGGCCATACTTTCAAATTGTAAATTAAAAATATTCCCATTTTTAAATATCGTCAGATCTGAATTTTCATGAGAGTAGAGAATTACTCTGTCAGTGCAAGGATTAGAATGTTGCTTAAATTCAAACCTGGGGAAATTCAAACTAAATTAAGAGGACTAAATATCCAATATGATTCTCATCATTAATGTTTCTATCTCTCCCTCTTCCTTCCTTTCTGAAATCAATAAAAATATATATTTTTTAAATAACTGCTTTCAATTTACTTCCACCTGTGAGCATTCCCTCCTATGGGATTCTGCATCTAGCCTTGGAATGCTGGCCATCCCACATGTAGTGAGAAATCTGGTTTATTTGCAAAACTTTAGGTTGTCTTCTCACATCCAGATTGCGTTATAACTGACAGCCCTCTCACTCCTTCCTGTTCTTGGTTGCAGTTCCTTCTTTTCACTGCATTATCTGTCCTAATTCCAAACTGTTTTGCAACATTACCTAGTAGGTACAGTAGAAGTTATTTCATTTTACCTAAAACATTAAAAAAAATATGTGCACAGCCTAAGCAACTTTCAATTGTTTGGGTTGTAACTATTAATAGGTCCTTACAATTCATTATTTCATTTATCTCCTAGGTCTTGTCAGCTTCCACCCCAGATCTAAAGAATCAGGAACTACATGTTAACAAGATCTCCACAGATACAATTATATTTAAAATTCTCTCCAAAGACAGTAAAAAGCTTAGTGGTTGCCAGGGTTTGGGATGGTGGGAGTGGATGGGAAGTATAAACCTGAGTGGGTAGAACACACAGGATGGTTGGGGCAGTGAAAACACTCTGGGGCAGTGATGCATACATGTCCTTATAGTATATTCATTCAAACGTGTGAAATGTACACTAAGAGTGAATTTTAAGGTAAACTATGGGTTATGATGTGTCAATGTAGGTTCATCGGTTGTAACTAACATACCACTCAGGCACTCGGGTAGGGGATGTTCATAATGGGGAGCCTATGTGTGTGGGGCACAGGGATGATAAATGGGAAATCTCTGTGCTTTTTTTCTCAATTTTGCTGTTAACCTAAAACTGCCCTAAAAAATGAAGTTGTTTTTTTAAAAACAAACAACACTCTCCAGATAATTTTATTATGCAGCCAGGGTTAAGAATCAGTAGTCTAAATTTTCTATGATTAAAAAAAAACAACCCACCTATTAGTTGCACACAAACCCCTCTCCCCACCTTCACAGCTAGCTTCCTGCGATAGACCCATTACCACTGCCTTGTTCCTACTGTCCCTTAGGGCCCATGACAAAGGCTAATGCATGAGCAATCGGGAGCTGGAAAGCAAGAAGTGCCACCAGAAGGATGCATTATCAAGGTAGCCACCTTTACGGGTGACTGGTTACTCACTTCCTTGGCACTATCTACAAAGCCATATAAAAAGTGTTCTAACACCTTCTCATTGCTTTGTCCCATCTCTGGTGTCCTATAACATTTCCCCCATGTCCTTCCACATGGCACACCCTTATTTAACTGACTTTTCAGAATAATCAAGGACAGTACTCCATAGTGATTAAGAGGGTACACTCAGGAGTTAGAGGGATGGCATTTGAATCCCCCTTTCTCCACTATTTAACAAGTTACATATGAGTAATATTACTGTATCTCAGTTCTTAATCTGAAATAATAATGAGTATCTACAGTTCTACACTAAAGATGTTTTATGAGGGCAAAGTTAAGTAGAACACATAGAAGAGTGCCTGTCACATAGCATAAGTCCACAATTATTTATTAGTTTTAAAATTCTGCTTCTTCACATCTTCAAAAGTTACCATAAGCATAATCTACATTAGATGTTTCTTCTTCCTAACAGGAGGTGCTAAGCATTGACTGCTGTTTTAATTACGTACCTTCATCAGGTATTTTTCTATTTACTCAACCCTTCAGTGTCCTTAAATTTGAATATTCCATCTTTTATTCCATTTGCCATATGGTAATGGAAGAAACCTTTCTTTTTTAAAAATATATTTTATTGATTTTTTACAGAGAGGAAGGGAGAGAGACAGAGAGTCAGAAACATCGATCAGCTGCCTCCTGCACATCCCCCACTGGGGATGTGCCCGCAACCCAGGTACATGTCCTTGACCGGAATCGAACCTGGGACCTTTCAGTCCGCAGGCCGACGCTCTATCCACTGAGCCAAACCGGTTTCGGCAAGGAAGAAACTTTTATACTCTCACTTGGAAAAGCACATGCTTTTTCATCTCTCTCTCTCTCTCTCTCTCTCTCTCTCTCTCTCTCTCTCTCTCTCTTTCTCTCTCTCTCTCTCACACACACACCCCTCAAACTCTAACAAAAGTGTTCAAACTTAACCCTACCCTAGAAGAACAGAGAGAAGAAATTTTGAAGAGAATATGAGAGTGAAATTTTAAACTACACTTGATTACATAATCAAAAGTGACTGGGATTATGTTAGAATCTAGGCTTCGATGATATTAAAGTGATGGGGAAAAGATGAATCCCTGGAACATAGAGCAAAGGAATTATTTGAAACAATAACATAAAATCACCACTCATGAAAACTTTAACTCTAGAAAGTTCCTTTCCCATCCAAACAAGACAGAAAACTCAATAGAAATATGTCCAATAAGTAAGAACAGGCAGTTCACAGAGGGGAAAATGCAAATTGCTAACAAGCCTAGGAAGAGATTTTAAAAACTCACTAGTATCTAGAAATAAGCCACTTAAACAAAAAGGTACTGCTTTATTACCCTCACATTAGCAAAGTAAAGAAAAAAGGATACTATCAATTAATGGTGGCAATGTGGATAAAGGTATTCTCAAGTACTTCTGGTGGGGGTTTAATCAGAACATCAATTCCAAAGAATAACCTGATGATCAAAGAAGTAAGTATATATGTATGTAATAATTTATCAAACCTATTCCTTAGTATGTATTCCAGAGAAATCCTCAGAGAATTCCATAAGAGACACTATGGGGTGGTAATGGCAGCTTTGTGAGCACTTTCACAAGGGTCTGAGGCAACCCTCTTATCCATCTCTGGGGGAAAGAGATGAGTCAGAGGGGTGGACACACTATTTGGAATTCCACGAGAATTAGGAGCAATGGACTTCAGAGGTTCTCAACCTGTGGGTCGCGACCATCGGAAAACACATATAGCATATCAGATATTTACATTACGATTCATAACAGTAGCAAAATTACAGTTATGAAGTAGCAACGAAAATAATTTTATGGTTGGGGGTCACCACAACATGAGGAACTGTATTAAAGGGTCGCAGCATTAGGAAGGTTGAGAATCACTGGACTAGATGAACCCAGCAATATGGCTAGATGTTCAAATGATTTTACTGTAATCCTGATTGAAAAAAGTAAGAAACAAAATGAGGTCTATACACAATAATATATTTTAATTATATATATATGCATAGTAACATGTACATGAGGAAAACTTTAATATGTATCTGATAAACTCAAAGCATATATATATATATATATATATATATATATATATACACATATATGTTTTAATTAATTGGATGGGACAACTCAAATTGCAAAGAAATATTGAACTTAGTAGGTGTCTCATTAGTGATATTGTGGTTGTAATTTTTAAATGATATTTATGTATTGTGCTATTGAAAAAATGAATAATATATTATTGTTGGGTGAGGGGGTTTTCATTGGGGAAGAAGGGAAGCTGGTAAGAAAGAACTCAGTACTGAATTTTAATTACAGGTATTAGTATAAACTCTCACTTTCTAAAATGTGTATATTTTAGTTCTGCCCACAGAAAGACCCAAGGATCAATAAGATCCCAGTAGCCCTGAGCAACCCAGATCTTGGTGCCTCTATCCACTTCTCACCAAAAGAAACCAGGGCTCCTTGGAGTAATTCTATTTCTGGTGCAGAGAAAGCACAAGATGAATAAATGAAAATACAAAACCTGTTGAACCAGAAAACACTTAGAAATGATAGGGTCACACTGAAGGCTCAGAGGAGCCACCTGCAGGGTCTCACATTCCAAATGTGGGTCAATCTGAACACCAAGAAGAAAAATGATAGCAGGGAGTTTTGACATATTGAAATAAAATTTAAAAATAAATGGATCAAAAAGAAGAGTGTAGAAAGAGGGAACCCTCTTCTTTACAGGTGACTGTAATAGCTGGAAAATAATAGTTTTGCAACTCCCAAGGTAATAAGAGAGAGACTGAGGGAATGACAGAGAGAAAAGAGGCAACATGCTAAGGATTGTGATTTGAAATTTTTCATTGTACTCACCTTTCAACATTTTTATATCATTGTAAATTTTACAAATAAAACACATTTTAAAAACATACACACAGAATGCACTGTAGTTTTCAAGGACACATGAAAATAGAAAGGTACAGAACACTGTGTAATAATTGTTTATGAGGGGACAGGGGTAATAGGAACAATGAAACAGAAAAAAGAGGTCACATTACAGTTTGAAATGACAATACCACATGAAAATTCCATTTTTCCAGTGGAGAAAAAAGAAAAATAAGTAAAAAAAAAAAAAAGAAAAGAAAAGAAAAGAAAAAAAAAGATCAATCAAGCCCCTTAAAAAACTTGTTTCACTTTAACTCTTTCTTCTTTAACTTTTTATCTAATCTAAGCCCTGATTATAATTGTGGTACACAAAATATCACAGAATAATTTTGTCTTTTGTGTGGACCAACAGTATAATATACATATGTGTGTGTGTGTGTGTGTGTGTGTGTGTGTGGAGAGTGTGTGTGTGTGTGTGTGTGGAGAGAGTGTGTGTGTGTGTGTGTGTGTGTGAAGAGTGTGTGTGGGTATGTGGAGTGTGTGTGTGTGTGTGTGTGGAGAGTGTGTGTGTGTGTGTGTGTGGAGAGTGTGTGTGTGTGTGTGTGTGTGTGGAGAGTGTGTGTGTGTGTGTGTGTGGAGAGTGTGTGTGTGTGTGTGTGTGTGGAGAGTGTGTGTGTGTGTGTGTGTGTGTGGAGAGTGTGTGTGTGTGTGTGTGTGTGGAGAGTGTGTGTGTGTGTGTGTGTGGAGAGTGTGTGTGTGTGTGTGTGTGTGTGTGTGTGTGGAGAGTGTGTGTGTGTGTGTGTGTGTTTAGGTACATAATTGCATAGTAAGTGACCCTTTCATTTTTATTACTTATAACATAGAATCGCAATAAAGGAGTGGGAGCTGGACTGATCGAAGACAGAAAGATTCTTATTAATTGGGATCATTATATTTAAAAAAATCATTTAGTCAGAGACAAAGAGAGGGGGGGAGGGAGAGAGATTGAAATACCCAACCTTTTAATTTTTACCTTTATTTCCAAACTAAACATAATAGCTTGATGTAGTGATCACATGCATATTTGCATATAAAAAGCATCTACTTATATACTGACTGCCAAATCTGCCCCAAATAAAAGACAGAAAACATCAAAATGAAATGATTTCACACCATCAAAGCAAGAAGCAGATCAGCAGGAAGTCAACATCAATAACAAGATTTGTTTCAATGAGCCCTAATATGCTTGCTCTTCTGAACTCTAATCTCAACAGAATCACACTTTTTCCTTTTTTATGCAAAAGAGAAGAATATAACCCTTTTAAATTAAAAGTATCTGCATATAAAGTGGTTATAAGAAGAGTTTCTGTGAAATCTATACACTGTGACATCACCACAATTGGGTGCCTTTGATTATCTATAATAAAAGCGTAATATGCAAATCGACCAAATGACCGAACAGCAGAACGACCATCGGATGACCTTCTGGATGACCACGCTATGACATGCACTGGCGCCAGGCCAGCCAAGGCTGGTGCGATGCAAATGGTAGGGGGGCCCCACCATTGCCCCATGATCCCCCCGCAGAGGGAGGCCCAGACCACCAGACAGTGACACTGGCAGGAGTGTGGGGCCAGCCAGCAATCACCCCGCAGAAGGAGGCCCAGGCCAGCCAAGTGATCGCACCCCACACCTGTTGCCACACAGATGGCAAGCAGTGGCATTAGCGGGGGCGGGGCCAGCTGCTGGCAGTCGGGGAAGGAAAGCCTCAATAGGCCCTGATTGCCGACCAGGCCTAGGGACCCTACCCGAGGGGTCCCAGATTGCAAGAGGGCACAGGCCAGGCTAGGGGACACCCCGCCCCCATGCATGAATTTCATGCACTGGGTCTCTAGTAGGATTATAAAATGTAGAAAAGACTTTAAGAGACAACAGAAGAGCAGGGAGGTGAAAATCCAGTGAAGTCCCTGAGTCACTACCAATCAATCTATCATCCTCACTTCCCAGGTCTCCTTGCTTGGAGTCCCAGTGTACAAACAAGACAGCCAGTCTTTGCACGAGAAGGAGCCCCTAACAAATGGTGATCTGACTTGCTGCTATGAAATGCCAACTCCCATAGGGCTGAGCCACTCGCCAAGAGACTGTGTTCATCAGGGTAAGTCATATTTTGCTTCAGAAATCCATTGGTCATAAAGTCAATGAGCTTAAACTTCAGAAACCCTATTACACATGCCCTTATGTTATTGTTGTTTTTTAATGTGCATCATTTTTCTTAGAGACAAGACCAGAACTGTATTAGCCTTGGAGCCATAAAGCTGGGGTCTGTTAAATCAATTTATTGAGGAGAACATTAGACTTATGTGGCTCTGATGCTGCCCAGGGCTCATGTGAGCTACCCACAATCTATGCCTACAAATGCCTCAAGGTTACAAAAACAAAACACGAAGGACCACCGACCACCAACAGCCAACTAGACTGGAAGCTACAGCCAATCAATAATTTGCTTCCCACCTTTTCTCTGGAAAGGTCTGCTCCTCCCCAGCACCCGTCAGCCAACCCTCCTAACCCCTTTGGGTGGGGTTGCCTGGCTGGAATCCATTTTTGTGCAAATAAACTCTTAACAGTTTGTAACATGCCTCAGTTTACCTTTATGCAGTGCTAGTGTCAGAAGAGGGAACTGAAGGCGCCCCCTCCCCCGCCCCGCAACAGCTTCAGGAGGGAGGTACCTGGCAGCCCCCGCCGCGCTGCTCTCTGGCCTGTGGAGATGGAGGTAGGTAAGTCCTCCCAGGATGCAGGTCTCAGCTCCGCAGCTTGGCCCGTGGAGATGGAGGTCAGATGGAGGTAGGTAAGTCCTCCCAGGATGCAGGTCTCAGCTCCGCAGCTTGGCCCGTGGAGATGGAGGTCAGATGGAGGTAGGTAAGTCCTCCCAGGATGCAGGTCTCAGCTCCGCAGCTTGGCCCGTGGAGATGGAGGTCAGATGGAGGTAGGTAGGTCCTCCCAGGTTGCAGGTCTCAGCTCCGCAGCTTGGCCCGTGGAGATGGAGGTCAGATGGAGGTAGGTAAGTCCTCCCAGGTTGCAGGTCTCAGCTCCGCAGCTTGGCCCGTGGAGATGGAGGTCAGATGGAGGTAGGTAAGTCCTCCCAGGATGCAGGTCTCAGCTCCGCAGCTTGGCCCGTGGAGATGGAGGTCAGATGGAGGTAGGTAAGTCCTCCCAGGATGCAGGTCTCAGCTCCGCAGCTTGGCCCGTGGAGATGGAGGTCAGATGGAGGTAGGTAAGTCCTCCCAGGATGCAGGTCTCAGCTCCGCAGCTTGGCCCGTGGAGATGGAGGTCAGATGGAGGTAGGTAAGTCCTCCCAGGATGCAGGTCTCAGCTCCGCAGCTTGGCCCGTGGAGATGGAGGTCAGATGGAGGTAGGTAAGTCCTCCCAGGTTGCAGGTCTCAGCTCCGCAGCTTGGCCCGTGGAGATGGAGGTCAGATGGAGGTAGGTAAGTCCTCCCAGGATGCAGGTCTCAGCTCCACAGCTTGGCCCGTGGAGATGGAGGTAGGTAAGTCCTCCCAGGATGCAGGTCTCAGCTCCGCAGCTTGGCCCGTGGAGATGGAGGTCAGATGGAGGTAGGTAAGTCCTCCCAGGTTGCAGGTCTCAGCTCTGCAGCTTGGCCCGTGGAGATGGAGGTCAGATGGAGGTAGGTAAGTCCTCCCAGGATGCAGGTCTCAGCTCCACAGCTTGGCCCGTGGAGATGGAGGTCAGATGGAGGTAGGTAAGTCCTCCCAGGTTGCAGGTCTCAGCTCCACAGCTTCTGTGTTAAGGGCGTTCTGAGTTCTTGGAGCCTTTCCTTCACAGCCAGAGTCCGAAAACTGCCCCAGCTGAATCAGGTCCGACTTAAAAACCTGACCGGGTCTGGAGTCAGCTGAGTCCAACTTTGAAATAGATCCAGTTGCAGGTCAAACTGGGTGCAACTTAGAACCAGTCCGGGTGGGGCAAGGATGAGGTCAGGGGTCAGACTGCATGTTACTTGAAACCTAACATATCACATTGAATTTCATTTGCTTTTAAATAATGTGTAGTATGACTTTGGTCCATCAAATTATGAAATTAATTTTATATTTTTAAAAGACTGGTTTGTAATCTCTGTAACCTCTGAGGATTTTTCTTCTTTTTTTCCCCCCTAAAATAAAAAATTCTTAAGCTTGTCCTTCACACATGGGCTATTTTAAGATAATAAGAATTTTGTAGATTAGACATTTAACATAGTTAAAAATCAAAACTTTAAAAAATGAACTGAGGGGTTTGCCTACCAATTAAAGTGCATTGCACTAAATTTAATGGTAAAAGTTGAGATGTAATTAGCTACAGCATTGATCTGTGAGAAACGTGTCAATGCCCATCCCTCCTCCTTCCAAACTCCACTCCATACTCTGATCTCTCAGCTTCACTACTTAGCAACATCCCATACTTTCCTACTTACATGCAAGAGACACATCTGTTAAACTCCTCCATGTGCCTTCCCAACCTTTCCGTCCTTCCTTTAATTAATTATTTTATTCTGACCACCTGAATGACAGTAGAAAACAAGCTCTGCTACAATTGCTGCCACAAATGTCTCCATCAGAAAACTCTGGATGGTCACATGGAGCTCTGACAATTGTAACATTTCGTATAAATTAAGTTCATGAACCTAAATTGAGTCCATCTCACTCTCTAAAACTTTGGAAGTAGAGAGGACACTATTCTGAGGACAGACAATAGTGACTGTCTGTCACTGTCAAGCAGGTCTCCTTTCTCTGGGAGCCCAGAGAGGGAAGTTCCACTCTCACCAGCCTGGCTATTAATAAAACTCTATAGAACAAAAACAAATTTCCTTGGGAAATTAATAGAATTCTCACAATATTTTGTTGCTACAGGGACTTGCATATCATTAGATAAAATAACTGTTGCTCTTGGAACTAAAGGCACTTGATTACAAAAGACCTCTAGAGCTTTTAACTTTATTTCAATGTCATGTTAAAATATTAAAAATGGAGCATTGATTAAACATAGAGAGGTGAAGATTTAAATATTAACTTGCAGAAAACCAAGAGTTGTACTTAAAGAAGAATGAGAATCAACATCTTGGAATTGCTTGGGGGAGTTTAATTCACACTCTACAATTTATTTCAAGATAGTATTTTCCCCAAATAATGAGTTATTGCTGTCAATTCTGAAACAATACACCGCAAGAAGCAAAATATTTTCAATGACAATGTGTAGCTCTGAGTTTTTTCACTTCCCCGTTTAGTATGTTATAATCCTAAATCTAAGGTGGAGCTAATGTCATGGTGACCATTTATTATCGGAGAACACCCCCCCCCCCAATTGGACTAGAAACATTGTATATTTAATATAAACCATAAAATTTTTAAAAAGAACACATTGCAGAAACTTTGTTCGAATTTTTATTGTATATTGTACTAATTAATGAGAATAGTGTAGTACTTTATTTGTGTCTTTGTACCTTTAAATAAAAAAGGAGGATTATTAGTCGCTTATGCCAGTTTAATATATATATATATATATATATATTTTAAAAAAAGCCCCTCTTAAGCATTTTCAGTTGAATTTAATCGTGCTTTAATCATCAATTAGCTCAACTCTGAGGATAATTGTACATCCACTAGCTGCAATATATGTTAGAACCCTGTTTATAATCACAGATATTCATAAATTAAAACATTAAAATGTGAACGCATCTGCTCTTTCATGACATAAAAGAAAACTAAACTCTTGAGAAGATACTATATCTAAGAGTTATTCTAACAAATTTAGAGGGATGTATCACACTTTCCTATTCAAATGAAATTCAATCTTTCTAAAAAAATTTGTACAGAGTAAACTGCCAAATTATATATAAACTATTAGCATTATCCACCTCAATATGGAGTCATTGTCTGCCCCTGCAAGTAATTACCCAGTGGCACCAATCATGTATTCATAGCATCAATGAATTAGATGTAGAATCATAAAAGCACTCTTATTCACAATTATTTTTATTTGTATTTATTGATTTGAGAGAGGGAGAGACATCAAGTTGTTGTTCCACTTATTTATGCATTCAGTGTTTGATTCTTGTATGTGTCCTGCCCAGGGATTGAACCCAAAATCTTGGCATATCAGGATGACACTCTAACCAACTGAGCTGCAGGCCAGAGTACCCTTATTCACAATTTAACTTACAAGAACAGATATAAAATTATATTGGGGTAGGCTGAGAAGAGTGATGTTTTCAGCACTCATCTGTTAGAACTAATGAGCGATTTCAATAAAGTTGCAGGATATAAAGTCAACAGATAAAAATAAGTGCTTTTCTAGACACTATCAACAAACTATCAAAAAAAAAAAGAAGTTAAGAAAGCAACCACCTCTATAATGGCATCAAAAAATAAAACACTTAAGAATAAATTTAACCAAGGGCATGAAAGATCCGCATGCTGAAAACTAGTAAACATTGATGAAAGTAAAGAACATGCACATAAATGGAAAACTATCCTGTGTTCATGGACTGGAAGGATGAATATTATTAAAATGTCCACAATACCCAAAGTATCTACAGATTCAATGCAGTTCTATCAAAATCCAATGGTATTTTTTATATAAATAGAAAAAAACTGTCCTAAAATCCATGTGAAACCACAGGAGACCCTGAACAGCCAAAGCAATTTGGTTGAAGGAGAACAAGCCTGGCAGCATCATAGTTCATGATTTCAAAATATATTATAAAGCTACAGTAATCAAACAGTATGGTAATAGCATAAAAACAGACATATAGACCAATGAAACAGAGTATAGAACCCAGGAATAAGTCCACACATTTATGGTCAGCTCATACCATATTAGGATATGCCTATACTATAGGTGATCTTGGGCAAATCACCTATATGAGTTCTTTTAGTGTTTGAAAATATGGGAATAATGATGATATCAATATGATATTCTGAGGCTTAAAGATAGTGTGTGTAGTATCTAACACCCTAGGTTGGTGTTTAGTGTTTGTTTATAATATGCTACATGTTATGTATATTAGTAGTAGTTAGGATGTAGCTTAGGCTGCCATAACAGATACCCTAAGGCAGTGGTTCTCAACCTTCTGGTCCTTTAAATACGGTTCCTCATGTTGTGACCCAACCATAAAATTATTTTTGTTGCTACTTCATAACTGTACTGTTGCTACTGTTATGAATTGTAATGTAAATATCTGATATGCAGGATGGTCTTAGGCGACCCCTGTGAAAGGGTCGTTCGACCGCCAAAGGGGTCGAGACCTACAGGTTGAGAACCGCTGCGCCTAAGGGCATGGGTTGAAATGGCACAAATCACATCATCTCACATGCACAATTTAGTATCATGGTCACACCAAGTTGCAAAGGAGCCTGGGAAAAGGAGTCTCTCTCATGATCCCTCATCAACCCAACCACACATTGGAGATCTTAGAAAAATGAAAAAAGTGGAGACCAGATATTTGGGAACAATAGAAGTCTCTGCTTTAAGATGCTTCTACTTAATGTGGAAAAAAGAAAGACAAGGTGGCATAGAGATTGAAAACTATCGATGAGAAGAATGACTCTTGTAAAATTAAGTTCTCATGAAAATTCAATTCCCTCATTCATTTGTTTAAGCAAATCTTAATGAATCTCCAATGTTCTCTTAGGGACTTGGGAAGTTGAAGAAGAGTATAACCAAGTAGAATTGAGGAGGAGTTTATAGTCTGGGAGGGAAACCAAGAAAATACTTTGTAGTAATAGGTGAACAGGTATTGACACAATACACACTATATCATTAGAGTGTGACCTATTTAAACAACACATGCCATGGTGCTCTGCACAGGTGGATTTTAAATGAATTGAGGATGACGGTTGCCCCAGGCAACCTGTAAAAGCCCAGTCCTGCAAACAAGTGCCTTAGTTGTATTAGGGTAGTCTCCTGAGACCTCTTACCATTCCAAGAGGAACATACAATAGGGTCCACCTATTTCACTAATACAAGAGCACAGTCATTCTATAATGCACTCATTCTTTCCTATTATGAAGGAAATTAAAAAAATCCATGACTAAATTTCCAAATATTTTTACTACAAGGAAATGAAATTGAATAAAAATTGTACAGTGTCTATCTCCTGTTAAATTACCTTCTCAGACACTTTGTCAAATAGGAATATGGGAAAGGATGATTATTTATTTAAAAAATGTATTCATTAGTACAGGGAAAAGAATAAGATCTATATATTATTCATACTCCAATGGCTCATTTAACTTGGAATTAACCCAAAATATTTATGACCAGCTGAAATTAGCAATGGCCTTTTAAAATGAAACATAATTATACAGAGAGAAAAATCTGTAAGCTTAACCAATGTCATACTGGATAATATTATATATATTATATATATGTGTATGTGTATATATGTATATATATGTACACATATGTAATTTTACTTTTTTAAAAATTTTTTCCTTTATTGATTTTAAAAAAGAGAGGGAGAGGGATAAAGAGATAGAAACATCAGTGAGAGAGAAACATCATTAATCGGCTGCCTCCTGCACACCCCGTACTGGTGACTGAGCCTGAAACCCAGGCATGTGTCTTGACTAAGCATCCAATCTGTGACCTCTTGGTTCCTGAGTCCATGCTCAACTACTGAGCCACACAGGTTGAGTTAACTTGACTTTTAACAAGGGTGCTCTCCATAAGGCAACCAACCATGGAAAGAGTTTTCTGTATTTCAGAGCAAGATCTGTTTCTATTGCCAAAACTTTAAAGGACTAATAGTGCAGGTCAGAGAATCTGATGTATTAGGAAAAAGTGTCTGGTTTGGGAAGTTTGAACGGTCACAACTTTGAGAACTGCCTTCACCATGTGGTTACCTGCTAGCTTTTCAGTGCCTTTCCCTGGGCAGTCATTACAGGAAGCATCGATGAAGGATGCTCACCTGTTAGGAAGGAGGAAAATATCTGAACTCCCATTAAATGAACACTTACTAGAAGTTTAAATATAGACTGAAAAGATTTTCTTGTAAATATTTGAGGCTTTCTAAGGGTTCCATAGAAACCCTTAAAAATGTTTTCAATGCCATCTTTCTTTTTAACTACTAAAAAATCTACTAAATTGTGTATTGTGCTATATCACAGAAATAAATGCCCTGGTTTAAAATGTATACATTACCTTTATGAAAAAACACAAAAAATATGGAAATATTATGCATAAATGAAATACTTAATATTCCAAATACTAATGAACATTCTCAAGGTTTAAAATATAATCTTATTATCCTTCTCCTTTATAGTATTGCTCTATTTACATAAACTGTATGCTATTTTTCATATATAAATCTTTATATCCTTTATGAAACACCCAATTTTCACGAATCCCTTATTTTCTTTAGACAAGAAACTTATAAGTGTACAGTAATTTACATAAAGAAAGTTCTGCAACCTTCTTTGTCTTTAAAACTTTGGATACTTAACCCCTGACAGAGAACCACTTCATTCAGTGTGTGGCCTGCAGCCATAGCTAATAACTCAGTGGCAGTCTTAGAGAGGAAAAGTTCCCAGCAGAGTTGGAAGCTAGTGCAAAAACATCGAGATGTGTGCAGAGAATTGCTTTCTGATGATAAACTGACAGAAAAGATTATCCCACCATATAACCGTATTGCAACAAAACTCCCATATATCGCAGCTCTTGCATACTTATACGATGCAATTGAAGGGTTTGTGGTGTGCCCTCCTAGTAATGATGAGTTGACAAAGGTTTTGTTTTTTTCTTTGCTTTAAGACTTTATGCCCTATTTTTTTTCTAACTATATTTCCCTCATATTTTGGAGGAGATATTTTAAAGGCAAAATTGGTCATTTGAGCATTTTAATCATCCGCAATGTTTCACATATCTAATTACATTTTCATGTCTATGCACTTGTGTCATTTTACACACAAAAATAAAAATTATAAATATGCCTGCTTTAGCCTGATACTTACAGGCAAAAATCAATATTAAAAATATGTTCAATACCATATTTTTAATAGTGATGATGCACTGTTAAGTTAAAAACTATATAGATAGGAATACAGACACACACATACACACATAATGGTACATTCATACAATAGACTATTACACAGCTTTAAAAAATTAAGTTATCATCACTTACAATACAAGGACATGTAATGCATTATTCAGAGAAATGGCAAGCATCATGGCTTTTAATCCTATAATTGTCTCCCTTTTTCTGTGATTCTCCCATCTCTGCCCTCCTTTGCATGTTCAGTTCATCTTCTGGCTAATAAAGCTACAGCCAGTATTGGTGGCCTGTTCAACAGGCACAATGTCTCAAGGAAACAGAGAAAATATTGCTGGCAAGAAGGATGAGATTAACATTGCTTATAAGTGGGTTTCAACAAAGGCTTCAAGAAATGTTGCTTATAATAACGTGTAAAGCACTCTATTTTCTATTTCATCTTTAAAACATTCTGTCACCACAAATAACTTATTTGATGACAGACCAATGAAACACTTTCTGAACCACAATAGCTTAAATCCATCAGGGTCCACAGCCAAGAGCCAGGTACAGTCCCCAACCTCGTGGCCTTAGAGGGCGGCAGCAAGAGTTCAGGAAGGAGGACATCAGGGGTCTACCATAAGCTCCTGACCAAAGCCCACCCGAAGGCTTGTGATGGAGGCCAAGGGCTCTGTGCTCAGTAACGTGCAGTGAGGTTAATGTAAATTCACTGCAGCCAGAAGGCAGAACGTGAGATCCGACGTGTGAGAACAGGCATGGAAAGGAATTAGGAGTTGGGATTTATCCTGCAGCAGAGGGAAGGCATCAAAGAGTTTAAAGCTGGGTGATAATAATGAAAAGGAAGATACTTCTAGCTTTAGTATCAAAAATGCCTTGGAAAGGAGTTGCCCCTCCATAAGCTCCTTTTAGGATACTAGGGAATGAATGGGTGTGTGGATAAAGGAATGGAAAGGGTTAAAAAAGATTCTCAGGTCTGTGAGTACAACTGGGAGTCAGGAAACAAGAATATCAGCTAAATTGAAAAGAAAAAAGTGAGCTAAAATTTGGAAACACTGTGTTCCTTTGTCTGCCGGGCTTTAGGAGATAAAAGTCTAAGTAGGGATTTGGAAGATAGCAGCAGCGAGAAGAAATGAATTAACTTGGGTAACTATGCGGAGTGAATCAGAGAGGGAACAAAGGCACAGAGACATTTGAGGGTGAGCAGAAAAGAAGCCCCTGCGAAGACTGGAAAAGAGTAGCCACGGGTGTGGGAGACCTGGCAGCGAAGTGAGAGAAAAAAAGTATAAAAGAAAGATCAGGCAATGCTATAAGGAGGGTAACTAAGATAAGCACAAAAATTGCCTTTTGGCTGTGACTGGTTTGCCTCAGTGGATAGAGAGTCGGCCTGTGGACTGAAAGGTCCCAGGTTCGATTCCAGTCGAGGGCATGTACCTTGGTTGCGGGCCCATCCCCAGTAGGGGCTGTGCAGGAGGCAGCTGATCGATGTTTCTCTCTCATCGATGTTTCTAACTCTCTATCCCTCTCCCTTCCTCTCTGTAAAAAAATCAATAAAATATATTTTTTAAAAATTGCACTTTTGGATTCTGAGGGGGCAGGGGGAGAGAGAGAGAGAGAGAGAGAGAGAGAGAGAGAGAGAGAGAGAGAGAGAGAATGAGAGAAAGGAGGAAGAGGAGGAGGAGGAGGAGGAAGAGAGAGAGAGAAAATGAGAAAAAGGAAGAGGAGGAGGAGGAGGAGGGATGGAGATATCTGGGGAGACTATTTCCACTGAAGCTCCACATGACCAGTGACTGGCCTGTTTTGCAAGGGTGCATTATCCAGGGAACAAATGTCCCATTTCCATAAACTCAACTGTAAAAGGCAGGAGTGAGAGAGGTTGCATAGGACAAAAAACAGTGGAGGAAGGACTTTATTTTTATTAAGCTAGAAGAGATATGCAAATAACGTAGGTAAATGTCACAGCCCATTTTGTAACCACTAGTTAGCCCAGAATATCCCAGCCAAGCGGCATTCAACGCCCTAAGACACATGCCTGCAAACAGATCAAAACGAATCAGTGTTCAGGATTTCGCTCCCTGTGTTCCGCATAGTCAGCGCAGCCTCCTGCGTTCTCACAAAGATAACACTTCCTCTCCTGATTTACCCGCTCAGAAGAAGTGCCAGCCCTGGAGCCCTGCAAAGCTCCTGCAGAAACTGCCACAACACCCCTGCAAGCAAAGAGGGCGGCACCTCTGTGAATGTGAAAACAGCCCTGGGCCCAGCACAGCCCCCTGGGCAGGCATTGTTCCAGGGAATTCTGGCGGTCTGATCTCTCAGTCAGTCCTTCCTCAGAAACACTGCATCGTAAATCATGACAAGGAATCCTTCCCCTTGGACAGAAGATGTCTCTGCAGGGGGTAAGGAAACCCCTGCCTTGCGAGTTTCTTTGAAGACATTTCCATAGTTCCACGTCTCTGTATCTCTAGATGGTACCCAGCCTGTGTACTGATAGAATGCAAAGCCAGCGTTCCTGGCTTATGGAGACGCACAACATTGAAGCCCAGTGGGTCAAAGAAAGAAGCTCTGAATGGCCATTAAATTCCTCTCTCTGTACTTAGTCCCACCCTCCAGCTTCTACAGGATAATGTCAACCCACTGTTCAGGGCCCCGTGAAACTGGGCTGCAGATCCCCCTTGATGTTGTTTTCTCTTGGCCACGTGGAGGGATGGTTCAAGCCACCTGGTCTACCTTGCCAGCTCCTTGCCTTCACTAGAGCATGCATGCCAAGTCCTCCTCATCCTCCTCCCTGCTCAGTGCTCCCAACCAACATGTCCCCCGACCTAATTCCTAATCTCCTCCCCACCTTCTCTTAATTCCCTATAGTACAGGTTTTGACATCAACTGCACAGAGCTGGGGATCACATATAGCTTCTTATATTCCAGGTATTTATCCAACCAAAGTTTATTGAGCAGTTATTTGGGGCCATAGAGTACACCTAAAAGTTCTTGCCTGCTTGGAACTATAGTTCCAGTGGCACACTTAAAAAAAAAAACACAAACCCACAAACAACAAAAAAGCACACACCACAATTACACAATTGATATTCAAATCCTTATCTTTTTCTCTATTTTCTTTTTCTGTGCTACTTTCTATTTTTTATTCACCAACCTGCAGGTTTAAATGAGATTTGCACTATCTTAGAGTCAAACCCAAACTTTTATTCGTCTTTCGGAAGAATAACATTTGGGAGCTGGCAAGCTGCCAAGACTCGATAGGGCCGCCTCAGCCTTTGTGAACCTCACGGCGGGGCCTGCAGGTGGGGGCTGGCGGCCACCTAGAAGAAGCCGCAATCCCCAGGGTCGCAGACGCACTCGCTCTCGCACTCCGTGGTGTCGGTGTCGGTGTCAGTGTCGGCGTCAGCAGCCGCCTTCACGCCGCCGGAGCGGTGGATGAGCAGGCGGCTGCCCTGCACACTCTGCGCCGCCACGTTGGTGCCGTGGCAGGCCATCAGCAGCCGGTTGCGAGGCTGCACGCGGTGAGCGAAGCGCATGAAGGCCAGCGAGTAGAAGATGAGCGCCGTGGTCATGCGGCCGCTGATGATCTCCGGGGACGCCTTCATGTCCTTAAAGGCAGCCAGCGGCAGGCCCCAGTTGAACACGGGGCCCCAAAGGTGTGTGCTGGTCACATAATCCCGAAACTCCTTGGTCTTCACGTAGTCCCATGCCTTCCGCCACAGCGCAATCATCGCTGCCATGTCTCCGAGCCGTGGTCACCGAGCCGTGGGGGCGCGTGGTCACCGCCGTGGTCACCGAGCCGTGGTCACCGAGCCGTGGTCACCGAGCCGTGGTCTCCGAGCCGTGGTCACCGAGCCGTGGGGGCGCGTGGTCACCGCTGTGGTCACCCAGCCGTGGGGGCGCCAACGGCCGAACAGCCAGCTCACAATGACGTGGGCGTGGAGACAGAAGCCGCAGCCGCTCTAATCCTGACCTTCTGACCCCGATGAGAGGGGAGACTGGGAGACACTGTGTTGTACTCAGCAGAGCAGGGGCTTCCACGTTAGAGGCACCCTTTCTTCAAGTGTCAACTCTGTGCGGAGGAGGGTGCGCCAATCAACGTCTCTGAGGCTCCGTTTCGCCCCTTGTGAAATGAAGCCATCCATACCTACTTCTCGGGTTTCTTGAGAGGTTTCAATATTTTAACACATAAAGTTTTCTTGCATTAAGTGGTTGCTCATTAAACATGGATTGAACAAAGGGAATGCATCTTTAAGTCTGTGGGAGATGATATAGAAATGGCATCTATATATGGAAATAAGTATCTTGTTGCTCCTCCAAACTAAGGAAAATAAACACAAAAATATGAGCAGTTAAAAAATGTTCTGACAAAAAAAAAATCTTTAAAAATCTCATGTGATTATTGATTGAGTGCTTACTATGTACCTGTCATTGGGGTGATGAATTTAATTTTACCCAGGTACCTCTCAAAACCAATGTGTGAGTAAATAACTTATTTTACAGATTTCAAATTAAGGCTTAGAAAAGCAACAGGGCCAGTAAGTATCAGATCTGTCTGTGTATGTCTTACTGTCCAGAATCCTGACTATCACATAGCAAGAGGTTTTTGAACATACAAGGATTTTCACAAACACACTGGCATAAGCTGCACCAAGGTTGCAACTCTGAATTATTAAATGTTTGCATTCAGTATGCTTGGCTGACTTGTACTCACAGCAAGCTCAGTAAGTGTTTAATAAATAAAGTTTTGTATAAAAATAAATGTCCAATTCAAAGTAGTCTGCCATAGACATAAGGTCACTTGTGTAACTCAAGTATTACAAATTGTGTGTTTTCCAAACTCTCTACAATTTCGCATTTGTAAAATTGGGGCGTTCTCATCTTCTGAAAGTGGATCTGATTTCTAAGGATGACCAAAACTCATTCTAGAATCTAGACCAAAGCTGGAAACAAAAGAGTGTCATCAGGCTGAGTACAGCTATGGCATGACTATGAAGTCATACAACAGATTCTCCCTCCAAGTAAAATTCAGATAAAGGATTCATAGCAAATACTCCTTTGCTCATGTGCATATGTCCTCTCACTGTACTCCACTGTGTGCTAGATTTGATTGATGCAAAAAATGCGTCACAGAAAGAGGGCAATTTACCTCCATTTCTATTTTCACTCCATTTGGAGGAAATGCATTATTTGCACATGTAGAACCATGAGCAGACTCTACCTCGAGATACCACCTTCATCTGTCACTGTGAGTTATAACACTTTGCATTTGCAGAGTGATTTATGGTTTTAACATGCTCTGCTGTTAGCTAACTTCACAGTACCTCGAAGGTAGCTGTTATTTCACTTCCCTGTTTTCTCTTAAGCCTTTCAAGGACGGTCCACTCACATATGTTTTTTTGCCATACCGTAGTAACCTTAGAAAGTCAGTAATTTTCTTTTTGGGTTTTTGCCTTTTTTTTTTTTGCAAACTGTACTCATATTGTTTTCAACTTTGTTTTATGTTTTAAATATTACAACATCATGCATGTTCAGAAAAGCCATTTTCTCTACATGGAAGTCAATGCACACCACAATACTACAACACCAATAGCAATGAGGGGGGGGGAAGTTGGATTATCTACCCTTCTTTTTCTCATTGCTTTTGGTGGAATATATGTACGCCTATGTTCATTGCAGCATTATTTACAATAACCAATATTTGGAAGCAGACCAAGTGTCAATCAGTAGACGAATGGATAAAAAAACTGTGGTACTTTTACCCAATGTAATACTACTCTGCTGTGAAGACAAAGAAGGTGTTACCCTTTGCAAGAACAAGGATGGACCTGGAGAACATTATGCTAAATGAAATAAGCCAGTCAGAGAAAGACAAGTACCATATGGTTTCACTCATATGTGGAATTTAATGAACAAATTGAACTATTAAACAAAATAGAGACAGACTCATAGAAAACAGGTAGACAGCTCTGCTGGTGGTGGGGATTGAGCCAAAAAGAAAAAAAGAGAACTCATGGACATAGACAACAGTGTGGTGATCAAGGTGCGGGGAGGCGGAAGATGGCAGAGAGGGGATAAATGGTGATGGAAAAAGTCAAGTAAAATAAAAATTTTAAAAAGGCAGACTAATATAGTTACAGAATTCAAAAATAAAAATTCTTCACATCTCAGTAAACATCATAGGCAAAGTTTAAAGATAGAAGACAACTGGCAAAATAATTTGGAAACTTTATATAACATTGTAGGTTGCAATATTTGCACTTATCCAGGGATTTATAGTTTTCACACAGCATAGTTACACAATTGTCACTGAAACTCATATGTGTAATCTCAAAAAAATTTACGAAGTCAAACTCATAGAAATAGAAAGGAGAAAAGTGGTTACCAGAAACAGGAGGTGGGAGAAAAAGGGAGAGGTTGGTAAAAAGTACAAACTTTTGCTTATACAATTAAGAATAAGGTCTGAGGATCTAACATATAACATGGCGCCAATACTTCATAACACCACACTGTATAATTAAAATTGGCTACAAGAGAAGAATGTAAGTGTTGTCACGAAAAACATAAAGGTAAATGTGTGAGGTGAAGGATGTGTTAATTAACTGGATGGGGTGATCCAATCACAATGTTCATGTAGATCAAATCATCACGTCATACATGTGAAATTCCTTACACTGTACTTGTCAATTATACCTCAATAAAACTGAAAAAACAGATTCAAGTATCAGAAAAAATGATGGAAGGAATTAAAAAACACCAAAAATAATATAAGACATGAGTTATTATTACTAGTAACAATAGTAAATAAACTTGGTTGCCAGGATCCCAACTCATGGCTGATGATAGATAAGGGCATCCAATTGCAATTTCCTTTAGCTCTATTGTGTGGCTAAGTGACAAACTTTATTCATATTATATTCCTTTTCAGGAGGAAAAAGCTGGGGATCCAGGGTAAAATCCCATGACTACTTTCTCTTGTGCCATTGGAAATATAAAGCAGAAAGTTTTATATTATATCTCTTGCTAAAGGCGTATAAACCAAAAACAGAATCAAGTTGATTCCTAAACAGAGGGGTTTAAACAGCAATGTACAAATTTTATTCAGTCTCAGGGCCATTTGCAGTTGTGTTTTAAACCTCATTGGCTACGATACTGCCACAGCGCAAAGCTGCAGTTGTGTTTTAAGAAGTGCATAAAGACAATACCAACCATGTTTAAGAGCAAGTGATAACCTACTAGCTTTGTGCTTTACCAGGAAGGAAAAATAATTCCTTAGTGGTGTCAAATGTTTCATGTCCTATTCAGAGATTACCCCCAAGTCCCTTGTAACAAAAGCCTAGCCTGAAATTCATGTGCTGAAATGCTAACCCCCAGCACCTCAGAATGTGAGTGTTTAGAGACAGGGTCTCTGGTGAGGTAATTAAGTTAGGCTGAGGTCATTAGAGTGAGCTCTAATCCAGTATGACTGGTGTCTTTATAAGCATAGGAAGATCTGAACAAAACTACTGACAGAAAGATGAGGCGACAACAGAGCAAACATGGCCTTCTACAAGATGAGAGACCTGAATAGAACTCGCCCTCCTGACCCTTGGAAGGAACCAACCCTGTAGACATCTTAATCTCAGACTTCTAGCCTCCAAAACTGGGAGAAAATAGATTTCTGTTGTTTAAGCCACCAGTCAGTGTTGCTTTCTTATGGCAGCCTTTGCAGACTAATGCAGGGACTGAGTTTAGTCCAAATGGCAATTTCTTAACAGCCATGATGAATGTCTGGAACCTGAGCTGGGACAGTATCCCCATGAAAGACAAACATACATATTCATGTAGGGGTAATAAGGTATGGGAAAAGCATGCAATTATAAAAGGTAGATATAGATGTGGACGCACAAAGAAAAATCATTTAATAACAAAACCAAGTGATGGATTTTTTTCTGTTCATGTAGATGTATTTTTCCTGGAAACTTCAAAAGACTTTTGCTATCTTCATATTAAAAAAAAGTGACTGCATGCATCAAAAGGAAGATGCTGGTTCTAATCAGAATGCTCAACACATGGTAACTAAAGTTAAATGAATATATATATGTAATTGCCCTTAAATGAAGGATTCATTTCAGAAGTTTTGAGACTGGAGTGAGTCATCTGGAATTAAATAATGGAATGGACTAGAATTGTGTGCCTTTCTCCAGCAGAACATGTATTAGGAAAAAGCAATTGTTTGATGATGTGTGGGGTATAAGCAGATCTATTTGTATTCTGCCCTTTGAAAATAGTCCTTGTATATGCACATTATTATGTCATATAGCTCAAGGGCTGGTGATTACCTCTTTAAAGGAACTGCTAACCATTTCAGGAAATTGTTGAATATCTGAAAATGATTTCAGAGTGTGAAAACATTTTATACACTTCACAAATAAAATGCAGTCAGCTGGAAGGGACTACCTTATATTGCTGGCTCTATTTTGCATGTTTTTAATACTTTTAAGAGTTAGATGGTTTAATCTTTGGGTTCTTTGATAAGATACAGGTGTTACATTAATACACTTCAGTAAGTGTCCTCCATTCACTTAATGTGAGTCTTCAAGTTTGCCTCCTGACATGGCATTTTCTGCTGATGGCAAAATAGTAAGAAGATTCATGGGTCTTTTTCTTTAGATCTTTTTTTTTTTCTGCTTCCAGTCAAACCTACAGTTAATAAACAGAAAAAGTTCACTCGGAATTGATCCAAAAAGAAAAAGGAAAACAGTAAAATTGCAGGCTATAATCTCTAACAAATTTGGGCTTGAAACCAGGTTTAGAGTAATACCCTAATTAGTTCATTTTGCTGACAAGAGAAAACCCAAATAAAGAAAAACAGACAGACATGCAAAGCTATTAGTGTGGGCTCGCTGCTTCTGTAGACTAGCACCTTGGTAACTTGCTGGACCTCATTACATTCCTATGAGTTATGGCCTTGGGTCTAGGGACCGTGCTCATCTATAAATTTCATCATTTAAAAATACACAATTCCAGGGGGTTAAGATAAACTTTATTTTGCCCCTATGTAGTTCTTTAAATGCATGAGTGAATTTACATCTTTCTTTACAATTAAGTGTGGACTGTATTTACTTTATTATTAATTTTATTTTTGTTTTTTTAGGGCTAAGGGATACACATATCAGACTGAGAAAATGTCTACCTTTTCCTGTCATCCAGAAGACTTAATAAAATGGAAATTAACTTTAATTGAAAGTTTGGAAGAACTTTCCATTTAAGTTACTTTTAATGAAGCCAATTTCTAGAATTATAGATCAAACTAGGCTACTTCTTAAATAACTCCTATGATTTTTGGCCCTATATGCTTGACATATTGTATTCTATTTTTTCATACTTTATATTTTCTCAGAAATTATCCATTTGATCTAAAAATATGAAATTCCAAATATATTGGTATAATGTTCAAGATAAAGATTCTCCAATTTTTAAAAAATAACCATATATTTGATTTAATATCGTTCTGTTTCCAAACTCATTAGAGGAATAAAAAACAAAAGAGGAAATTCTAACAATTGAACAAAAGTCTGAAATAAAAAGAAAAATATGAAACAAAAAAAATGGAACATATAGAGAATATCAAGTAAATATCAATAAGACCAATGATAATCATCATTATTCTAATAAATATAAAAGTATCAAATTACCATATCAGCTAACACAGATTATGAAACAGGGTTGAAATAGAGTTGCATTCCCTTTACAAGTATGCATCAAATCAGGAGGACATCATACATTAAAATATAAAAATATCCTGAATTTTAACTAATAATTTGCATATAATAGCAGAGATTAATTTTTAGGTGGAACAAAATTAGAATTATTTACTGGTTTGATCACAAAATAAATATGTCATTACAAGGTAGGTCAGAGGGAGGTGTGTTGGAAAAGGCCAATACAGTATTATTGCCTATAATCACTATGCTGTGTATTAAATTTCCAGGACTGATTTATCTACTAGTTAAAGGATTGGTACTCCTCAACACCATCTCCGCAATTCTCCCACCACCCAGTCCCTGCTGTCATTCTCCTCTCTGTTTTCACAAGTTCAGATTTTTCATATTCCACATGTAAGTGAGATCAGGAGTTGCCTTTTTAAACTGCTTTTTTAATTTTTCCATGCCCTGAGCTGTTGGAGAGCTGGGAAGGAAAGAATAGTTGAAGGAAGGCCCGGGTTTGCTCACCCATAATAAATTCAAAATCTTCAACAGAGCTCCTCACCCATCCATCGGTCAACACACTTTGGGTTAATATCATTGCACTGATTCTGCCCACTCTTTCAGGAGGATCTGTGCAGTGCTGCCACTTGATTTAAGAAATATTGCTCAGCGTGGCTTAGAGATAATAAACTTCACCGGAGAGCCAAGGGGGTTGACTTCTTCCTGGAAACCTGCTCTTTCAGAGTTTTGCTTTGTTTTATTGGAGAGCCACAGAATTGGTATTTTTGTCCCCAGATAAAATCTTTCTCTAAATAACCACCCAATAAGGTGCGGTTAGAGCTGAGTGACAGGATGTAATGAGAACGTTTGTGTGCTCAAACACTGGATTTTTTTTTCCCTAACGAAGAAATATAAAACTAAATAATTCATGTAACATTACTGACTCCCACACTATTGATTATAAGTGCCGTTGTCAATTTGCTGCCCCTCTAGTCATCCCCAAAAGGTTATTATTTACAGATTGTGGTATTATTTGCTGCCAGGATTCCATTTAAAAAAAAAAAGTATAAACAATGAGAAGAAATTCTTAGCACACTATAGAGTTCATTTCCTTTCCTTTTGAAGATAACCTAAGCTGCATGTCTGGTTTTTAATTAATCAGATGCCAAGAGCTGATCCTAAAATTTCAAGTCGGAACAAAATGAGTGGCAAATAATGAGACTGAAATAACTGCATAGATTAAGAAAAAAAAGTTATTAGAATGAATTTCTTTATGAATTAAGACCAATACCAGAGTAATCAAATATTGGTCATTTTCATTGACAAAAGACTAAAATTAAGGAAGTTGTTTGTTTACTTATTTATTGTTAACCCTCACCTGAGGACATTTTCCCATTGATTTTTAGAGAGTAGAAGGGAGAGGGAGAGACAGAGAAACATCGATGTGAGAGAGACACATTGGTTGCCTCCCACTGAGCCTGCAAGAGAGGTACATGCCCTTGACCAGAATGGAACTTGGGACCCTTCAGTTGAGGGCCGACGCTCTGTCCACTGAACCAAAATGGCTAGGGTGGATATATTTATTTATTGGACTACAAGATAACAGCAATTTATTTTATTATAAGAGAAACATTTGAAATATGGCAAGCTATAAACATTATTTATCATTTATTAGCAATTAGGATTTTTTGGGTTAAAAATTAAGGAATTGCCTTGAAGAGTTTTCTTTTCCTCTTCAGGAGGTTGAGAATACTCTATGCCTCCCACTTCCATGACCAGGTTGATAACAAGCTCTGCAACATGTCAGTGTATGAACCTGCAGAGGTATTATTAGGAAAAAACACTGTTATGTCACCCAGCAGAAAAGATCCTCTGAGCTGATACCAACAACAGTGGGGCCCTTCCTACTTTTTACAAAATGCTGTTTTGAGATGCTCTTTACTGTAAGTCACACAAGCAACCAGAACATTAATAATTTATAATTCCAGATTTTCTTGGAGCTGGGTCAATGGTTTGTAAATGTAAGCTTCACACAATTTATTCTAAGATTTGTGACAGGTATTTTCTTACCTGTCAAAATTATCACTAAGGTACGATTTCAACAGTATGAACTACAGATGGATCAGAGAGACCGCTCCAGGGCCCCAACAAACCACTCACCCAAAGGCATTATTCAACTCCCTGAGGGTGAAAACAGGTATAGGCTGGGTAGTTGCCTGGGTTTCTTACAGTCTTAACTACATTCCACAATACCTTTCCCATATATATCTTCCAGCTCAAGACTGTGAGGGACCCCTAATGTATTCTAGTTACCAGACATAGCATTTGGTATATATATGGGTGATGAATGCAGAGTAGTTGAATTCAATTCAACTATCCACTTTAGTAATAATACAGTTTTCAAATAAAATAACTGGAACTGTTTATCTTTTTTCTGTGCACAATCATAGACAAAGCCAGAAACATACACACACACACACACACACACACACACACACACACACAACCATATCTGCTCTCAATAACACACTTATTCACTGAGAAATTAACTACTTACACCCATTTTGTTCCCTTTTAAATAATAAAATATCATCTGAATTGCTTAACAAATTACAGCCACCCACCTGGCTGGCTTTGCCCCAGTATTTAGCATACCTATAGCACTTTGGATTTGCCAAGTGTTTTATAATTCTTATTCTCTTGGCTATCACACTTCTGATGAGTAGCCCCATTTCAAGGGTACGTTATTATCTTCTGGTTGCTTCTATAAATCACTCAGTAGGAGAAATAAAGGATCAGGTGGGATGTCCTTGCACATTAATTTGAGAGTTTTATTCAGAGGATTCATATTTCAACCAAGTGGAAAACTTTGGAATAAATAGTATAATGTGAATTAAATCACCATTACTTTCTTCACAATTTATACTTATGATTCATGTGAAACTGCTCTTCAACTTTCTAAAGCCAACTTTCTGCTGAAACAGACTTGTCAGTAAATCACTGATCCGCTGATGATTTTTCAGATTCCATGACATCTTTTTTTCTTCTTTTATATCACATCATGGACTCTGAGTCCCCTGAGATAGTCATATTTCATTTTTAGCTAAAGAAATAATACAAACCTGGGTATATTGAGTGCACATTTAAATTTTTTCTGATTTTTCAATAAGTACACTTTCAGAAATACATCAGTTATGAATCATGTTGCCTTTAGCATTTTTCACCGTCATTTGCTTATATCTGCCGATTATACATCAATATATCTCAGAGCTTCAGAAGCAGTAAATGACATATTATACATGAAACTGCAAATCAACAGCCAGTATCGACTGCTGTTTGTATAATACAGTATTATCCACCATTATTCTCCACACGAACCCTTCAGACTGTGAACACTAATTAATTTAGTACTGCCACACAGATCCATCACCTGTCTCAATTCTATTCTATGATCTTGCATGTCTTTCCCTATTTCCAATGCTCATTTAAATTTTAACAACCATTTCATAAACAATACTCACTTCAAGAGCCTATACCATCTATTGTAATCCACAGATTTCTTCAGGAGTGTGCAATGAAAAATTAGTGAGAAGACTTAGTTTTTACTAGTCCTAGGACAAGCGCATCCTTTATTCCCTATATATAGTCTAGACTCATTCACAAAACTGGATAATCATATCTATTTCTCAAGTACGCAATTATTTTAAAACAACTTTAAAAATTAATCATCAAAAGCTATAATGTATAAATTTTTAAATTTCCACAAGCTCCTATTGCACTTGGAATCTATGCAAGCTTCTTCTTCTTTTTTTCAATAGGTTTTTATTGATTTCAGAGAGGGGAAGGGAGAGAGAGAGAAAGATCCATTGGTAATCTCCTGCCTGCCCTCTACTGGGGATGGAGCCTGCAACCCAGGCATATGCCTTGACTGGGAATTGAACCAACCACCTCTGGGTGCACCAGACAATGCTCAATCCACTGATCCACACCAGCCAGGGCAGATGGCAAGGTCTATGAGGCTCAAGAATGTATACCGTATTTTTATTGTGTTCTGCATAGCATGTGGTACAGTGCTGGCCATACACGTGAGTCAGTACAATTTGATTATAGATGGATTGGTTCTTCCTCTTATTCATTCAATTAGATAAGGACATGGATTAACAAATGCATTTACCTTGATGGATCTCATTTAACATTTCATTACCTCTTCACAAGTGATTAAGGCATTTGTGTTCAGAGTTTCTTCCTGTAACAAAACATTGGAGAAATAAATAAACAAACAAAACAGGCATACATTAGTGATGGGAGTGAAAGAGTTTTAGGATAAAGCAGTGATGTAATTGTTGAAGAGAAGATTGCATATATTGAGAAAAGCTGAAACTAAGCAGGAGTTAGCCAAGATAGGCAATAGAGCAGTGGTTCTCAACCTTGGCTGCACATTAGAATCACCTGGGAATCTTTTTAAAATCCTGATTTCTGGGCCTCATCCTCTGGAAATTCTGTTTCTTTGTTACTAATGTTGTGGCCCCACCGCATAACAAAGAAACAGAATTCCTGGAGGATGAGGCCCAGAAATCAGGATTTTAAAAAGATTCCCAGGTGATTCTAATGTGCAGCCAAGGTTGAGAACCACTGCAATAGAGGAATCTGAAAATGGTCTGCCTTAGGACAACTCAAAAGTTCCTTCTACGCCGAGAGCAAACTGGAAGCTGTGGGAAAGCTATGTGATTTGGGGACCACCATGTTCAAGCTTTAAGATGTTAATCAACTAGGTTAAACTCTGATTTTAAGGTTTCTCATGTATAACACCTGGTTCAGGAGAGTAGGGAATGGTTTTTAGCAACTTTTAATTTTATTCAAAAGCACGTTCCTCTAAAACATTAGTCTTAGGAGGAGTGAACAGGAAAAAATCTGAGTAGATGACTAACTAATATAATTAAGCACATACCCAAGGTCAGACCCGGTGCATGGATTCATGCACCTGTGGGGTCCCTCGGCCTGGCCTGTGCCCTCTTGCAATCCAGGACCCCTTGGGGGATGTAGGAGAGCCAGTTCCAGCCTGATCCCTGCAGGCCAGGCCGAGGGACCCCACCAGTGCACAATTGGGGCTGGAGAGGGACCGTGGAAGGGCTCTAGGGTGTGTCTGGCCCATCTTACCCAGTCCTGATTGGCTGGACCCCAGCAGCAAGCTAACCTAACAGTCAGAGTGTCTGCCCCCTGGTGGTCAGTGTGCATCATAGCAACTAGTCAAACATTTGAACTGTCAGACACTTAGCATATTAGGTTTTTATTACATAGGAGGATATATGTATATATAATTAACATGACAGTAGTCAGGCGTTTAAATACTTTCCTGAAAAAAATTATAATCAGTGTCTGCTTATATATTTGTAATTTACCAAATTGAATGAAAGGGATAAAACTTTCTATCTATACTCATGGCTTTTGAACATGATTTGTTCATTTATTATTATTAACTAGAGGCCTAGTAGATGAATTCGTGCACCAATGGGGTCCCTTGGCCTGGCCTGCAGGATTGGGCCAAAACCGGCTCTCTGACATCCCCTGAGGGGTTCCAGATTGCGAGAGGGTGCAGGACAGGGACCTGAGGGACCCCACCGGTGCACGATCGGGGCCAGGGAGGGATGTGGAAAGTCGGCCAGCAGGGAGAGGCCGCGGGAGGGCTCCAGGGTGTGTCTGTCCCCTCTCGCTCAGTCCCCATCAGCTTGACCCCAGCAGCAAGCTAACCTACCAGTCAGAGCTTCTGACCCCTGGTGGTCAGTGCACGTCATAGTGAGTGGTTGAGCAGCCTAGCATATTACGCTTTGATTGGTTGAACAGACAACCGGATGACTGGACACTTAGAATATTAGGCTTTTATTATATAGGACTAGAGGCCCAATGCACGAAATTCGTGCAAGGGGCTCAGCCCTCACAGTCTCGGCTTCGCCTGGAATGTTCTCCAGAAGGTCATTGGGCTGTCTGGTCTAATTAGCATATTATGCTTTTATTATTATAGATGAGCCTTTTAAAAGTTCCCATGAAACAATTTTGTCCAAACCTTTCATGTGCATATTTGATATTAAGTTTTTCATTGCAGAAGTTTAACCTTGGATGTAATAGCCATTTTTTATCTAAGTTATTTGAAATATAATACATCTAAAAATCCATGTATACTGCTGTCATAGCAATTTTATCCAGACACAATATATATTTACATTATATTTGATATTTAAAAAAATATCTGGGTGTATATTCAAGATTATCACAATGAAACAAGAATTAACTATAATGCTTACTCTATTTTTCCTCACCATTTATTTAGAAACTTCCCAAACCCACATAAAAGTTGCAAGAATAGTACAATTAGTGATTCTAGGTGAAAGTTACATCAGATCCACATCCTTTACTTAGAATCACCAATTGTAAACATTTAGCCACATTTGCTTTATCTACTTGACACTTCAAATATATACAATAAGAAGTCTTTATAATGTGTTTTTAAAAGCTAGAAGTGACTAAAGGCAGAGGATCGGGGCCAAAGTCATGTGCTATTCCTTTTCCCTTTCTTTTTAAATGTATTTATTTTTATTGCTTAAAGTATTACATATAATATTACATATGTCTCCCTTGCCCCCAATGACCCCCCCCCTGGCCATCCCCACCCCCAGCACATGCCCTCAGCCCCTTAGTGTCTGTGCATTGGTTATGTCCTTCTCCCTTTCAGATGAGGTTCACTCCACTGAAGACTGGGAACTTTCACGCCTCTCATTTTCTTATTCTACCATCTGAAGTTACACAATACAGTTTCATAGGGGAAAACTGCTTTTGATCATGAAAGCCCAATTATCTAGAAATTAACTGTACCTGCTTATAAGATGTTGAGCAGAAATGCCCTCCTACAGAGCTGTGCTTTGGCTATCTCTGGGCTTTTTTCATCCATTATACGTCTTGGTACACATTTTTTATTTGGGACACGTTTAATAGTCACCTCAAACCTTGTTTTACATTAGGCAGTGTAGAAGAAGCAAAACAGGACCAAAGCATATTTTAAATTTCATTTTCTACACAAGACTCTTGAGGACCAAGCAGAAGTTTAACCTTGGAGGTCCTTGCCTCCTTGGGGCTCCCCCATCATGAGTGTCCTCAACAGCATAGGCTGACTTCATTTCTGAGCCACTGCTCATCTCTAGAGGGAAGATGGTAGAATGAAAAGAGGTAAATCGTCCCAGCAGGACATCACGTACTTTTTTGCTTATAAAAATAAAAACTGCTTTCCTGCAGCTGGCCAGGGCCCCGGGGTCAGGATGGGGCTACTGAAGCATATCATGCTCCTGTATCATACTTGACCTCTGAGTGCTCCTTAGGAAATCATGAATAATATGACTTCTCTCAAAGGCACTGAAACTTTTACTTCCAATAATCATTTAAACCATTGCTTCACAGACTGGACACATCAAAATCAACTGGGGAAGGTTGTTTTCCCTGTTCTGGCTTCAAGCAGAAGTCCACCCAAGACCAACCAATTGGACTTTCTAGGGTTTATGTGTATTTTTTTAAATAAATTCTTTATTGTTTAAAGTATTACATATAGTTTTACATATGTCTCCTTTTCTCCCATTGACCTCTCCCTGGCCACCTCCACCCCCGCCCCCCCCCCCCCCCCCCCCCGAGCACATGCCCTCATTCCCCTAGTGTCTGTCCATTGGTTATGGTTATATGCATGCTTACTAGTTCAAATCCTTTGGTTGATCTCTTACCTCCCCACTCCCTTCCCTCTGAAGTTTGACGATCTGTTTGATGCTTCTCTGTCTCTGGATCTATTTTTGTTCATCAGTTTATGTTGTTCATTATATTCCACAAATGAGTGAGATCATGTGATAGTTACCTGTATCTGACTGGCTTATTTCGCTTAGCATAATGCTCTCCATGTCGATCCATGATGTTGTGAATGGTAAAGTGTTGTTGTTTTTTAATAAATCATCTGAGGTGATCCATGTTCTTGTGATTCTGATAAGCACCACTGATTAAGAATCCATGACTTTAGATGCAGTGGTCACTAACACAAAGGCTAGCAAGTTTAGACTTACATTTGCAAAAGAGCTAAAAACTGATCTGTCCATAGTATTTCAAGGATGGAGAATATCTGATTACCTAGACTTTCCATAGTTCTTGACTTCGAACCTATTCTTATTTTCCATGGCTGCACAGATTTTAAGATTTTAGATTTTAAGCTAAATAACAAAAAAACTTCCATATTAAAACAAAATATTTCCAAAGCTTATGGCTTTTATGTTACTTATCTTTCTGATTGCTTAAGCATTAAGCAATTAACTTTTAGAACATGCACTTAAAATCTTCAATTAAAATAAAACTTATGCTTTTTTAAAAATTAGAAACCTCTAACTATTGACACGATAATGATAAATACATCATTATATAAGCATATTCAATTATTCATTCGTTTATTTCACAAAATGTTATTGAATGCATACCTCATGCCAAGGATGTTTCAGGAACTGGGACTATAGCCTTGAAAAAGTAAGTCTCTGGCCATTCAGCGCACACATTTAGTGTGTATTTAAGCAATAAGCAGGCAGTAAGAAATTACTATATGTCATAAACACATGATTGAAAAAATAAAGCACCAGCGTGAAGGGGCTGGAGAGCTGAAGGCCAGGTCTAATTTAGATAGGAGGGTTAATAAAGGTGTGAATGACAAGGGGACTTAGACTAACGAGGGAATGAGTCCTGAGGACCCAGAACAAGATTCTAGCCAGAGGGAATAGCAGTTCCCCTGGGTCTGGTGAGCTTCCCACAGACATCTCCCCGTTCTAAACTAGTGTTACCCCAGATCTACTTCCTGATGGTTCATTTCATGATTCCAAGACACCTTCCAAAAGATAACCATTAGGAAACTTTGGAGACAAAGAGTTTATTACTTACAGGCCTTGGAGCACAAGGCATGCCAGGGGCACACAGCAAGTCATGGATAGAGAACACTCGAGGTTCTGGCTTGGGTTCTGCATTTATTGGGGTCCAGGGTAGGGGCCTAGGGTTTTGAGGACTCACTCTTTATTGGTGAATTTAGAACATAAGAGTAAGAATTTAAAGCATAGAAAGAAGAAAACAAGCTGCCCACGCGGTTGGTTATTGAAATCAACCAAGTTCTCTAAAACCAGTGGCCAGAATGATGAAGACAGAGAGAATGGATTAATGTGAAAAAAATTAAGTGAAAAATGTCCTGTTTCTCCTATACAATTTTCAGTTTCACTTAACTGCCTCATACACCCAACTTCATAAATGCTGGACAAAATGTTTTTGGATTTTTTGTTGGAAAGAGAAGGCACTGCATTAACATGGGCACTGATGATGGTGTTAGCCCTTACATTTATAGCCTCACACCACCTGGGTCTCAGAAGGAAACAGTATCAACTGGCTGGCTGGCTTATGCTTAAATATTTTTAGTGTGGGACCTCTGGGCCTCCCAAGGACGACCCGTTCTATCTGGAGATTCCTTTTGTGGACTTTTCCCTTACTTTGACCTGTGTTGCCTGTCACCCACCCCCAATACAGTCACAGTTTCGGATATGCTGAGTAAATCCAACCCTCAACCACTGAGCCACATCAGCCGGGCAGTAATTGCCACTTTTCACCAGTTGTTCAAAAGACCTTTTCAGTTTATAGGAGATTAGAGAAATATTGAGGGCTTAGAGAAATGTGGGGGCTTATCACTATTGTCAGAAAGACATGCAGAAAAATAAAAATGATTTTCCTATCTTAATTCAATATCCACTAGTATTCTAAATCTGTGTCTAAATCACATCTAAATCTACCTAAACCCTACTGGATACTTATATCCCCTTAAGTGTATTCATTTCCTTTAAAAGCACAAAATTCAAAAGATTTTCAGATGAAATTAAAAAATTTTAACCAGCTTTTATATAGTTGGTGTATGAAGCAGTTAAGTGAAACTGAAAATTGTGTAGAACAGGTTATTTTTCACTTTTAGTCTTTTGTAATTAAGTGTAATTTCAATAGTAAATAATTTTTTTTCATTTCTACCCAAAATGTTATAACTTATAGAGGCCAAGCAAATTAAAACATATTAGGATTTTACATTCTTAATGCCCTTGTTTTTATATAAATTCAAATGAAGTGAGAAAGAAATACATGAAGTGGGTAAGTAAATGTTATAGTTAATTGTGGGGCTGTTGCTACGTGCCAGCCATGCTTAAAATATGCCCTACATGTAATTCACTTATTTTCATAATCCAATGAAATAGATGCCACCATTTGCCTAGGAGCAGAGAGGTTGTTACCCACTTTACACAGGTGAGTGAGGAAGCAGGGCCTGGAAGCCAGGCAGTGTGACACCAGGGCTGCACAGCCCTGCAACACGACTCAGCCGCTTGGGAGGGAGAGGGGACTGTCATACCCGCATTGAATTTATACCCAGCTGAACATGCTCTGTCACTCTTATTAGAAGTAGCTTGTTCTAACCAGCTACTCTGTACATGTCCTCAAGATGTGTGGGAAAAACTTTTAAGCTATTATACCTGTGCCAGAGCAATTTTCAGTAAGAGATAAGCCCATGGTATAAAACATGAAACATGAATTTTAAAATTAACATTTGTGTAAACATTTGTTTTTCCATAATAGACTCTCCTCATCTGGTGTTTTTATTTTATTTTTCCCATCAACATTTATTCCCTCTATGTGATGCTATTTTATAAGAAAATCTTGAGGCTCTGGAGCAGTGGTCCTCAACCTTCCTCATGCCGCAACCCTTTAATACAGTTCCTCATGTTGTGGTGACCCCCAACCATAAAATTATTTTCGTTGCTACTTCATAACTGTAATTTTGCTACTATTATGAATCGTAATGTAAATATCTGATATGCAGGATGTATTTTCATTGTTACAAATTGAACATAATTAAAGCATAGTGATTAATCACAAAAACAATATGTAATTATATATGTGTTTTCCAATGATCTTAGGCAACCCCTATGAAAGGGTCGTTCGACCCCCAAAGGGGTCGCGACCCAAAGGTTGAGAACCGCTGCTCTGGAGTCTCATTTTATAATAACATAAATGAGGGGTGGCTGCACGGTGTCCAACATCACAATTGAGCAGTTGATCATGGACTCAAATCCAATTATTCTAACTTTAAACACTGTAATTAATATTTAAAAATAATCTGTTTTCAAAATTTCATAAAATCTATCAAACCTATGACTCTCAGGTTCTTCATGTATAATATAAAGGGATTATATTAGAATATTACTTTTCTCAAGTCTGTTCAAACTCTAAAATTGTCTCTATAATTACAAATTACTTACAACTCAATTAAAAGGAAAAAACACTTTGTGGAAGATCAGTCTTAGCTGTCTTCTTTGCCTGCACAGAGAATTATTCATATCACAAGAAAAAATAAACAGTAAAAATAAGCGATTACATGTTTTCAGTTAATTTATTTTAGAAAAACAAAGGTTTACAATTGGCGTCCTAAGGCAGGATATTAGAATTCAACTAGTAATACAGACTCTCAAAAAACCTTTATAGATTAGTCCAAAGTAGAAAACTGTTGGCCCACTCTTGGACTCGGACACATTCAGGAAAAATAGATATTTATAAAAATAAAATGGCAAACCTAACCCTACTTATTGACTGTCTTAACATCCCACATTGGTGTAACTGGGCAATTTCTGCATAAGAACAGCCCAGGGATTTTTCCCTGTCATACCTTCGTATCAGATTGAATCGATGAAACTATTGAAATTATTTTTGCAAAATAAAAACAAAAGAAAACATACAAAAAAAACCCCACAACAAAATAAAACCCCTGAAACAAATCACAAGAAACAACAAAAATCCACTAACCAAAAACAATACAGCTAATTGTTTACTCATACAGACTCCTTCAACCTCTAGGCATTTGGCTCCTAATGTTACTACTAAATCAGATACCAGGAAGCATGTGTGAAGAAGAAAATGAAAATTCTAGATCTAATCCATGTCAAAGAAGTTTCAGAAGCAGCAATATTAGAGAAATATTAAAGTACATAGTAAAACTAAAAGAATTGCAAGCACATGGGATGCATGGCTTGATTAAAAACATGCACACTCTCTGAATTATCTTTGACAACTGTCTGGACACCAGATTCAGCAACAGCAAACATCTAGAACTTTGCATTTTGGAAGTTAGAAATGAACTTTACTACTGTAACAAGGCCCACAGACTGAAAGCAATCCTCACTCTTTCTTTCTATGTAATCATAGGAAGATTCATTATAGAATTAGGATCTGTTCTACAAGATTCCTTAAGAAATCTACCTTTATTTTGAAGTGTTTTTTTTTTTTCTTTTTTCTTTTCTGGAAATGAAAAAAAAAAAAAGCATTTCTAATAAGCTCTAACATCACATTGAAGGGAAAAGCATACCAGTGAGCAAAATTTAAATTTGTTTTGCAAAGAGTTGACAATATCCTAGAGACATGTAAAAAGCAAAATACTAGTACAAAAAAGGAAGTCAAATTATTCACTTACAAACCATCTACATATTTTGTTTTCCCAATAGACACACTTTGAAACACAAACAGAATACGGGACAACAAACAGTATAGAGTTGTGAAAAAGGTAACAGAGACTAAAGACAAAAATCGCTAGACTTTTGTTTGTTGATACATACTGAGCTTTACTCTTTCTTTAATTTTTTTTTCCTCTTGAGGTCTTTCATTTGATACTTGAGAAAAGACAAAAAACGTGCAAATGATGGACATCTGATAGTGATAAACACAAAGCAAAAAGAAATAACATATTCTATCATTTCCTGCTTCTTGGGCAATAGCTAACTTCCTTACTAGGCTGAGATTCAAGTGAGGCATCTGTATTTATGTTGGCTTTTCACTGTTGCAAAACAAGCCTGACCCCTAGGAACATTAATATTTATCTTCCAAAAGAATCCTTCATTACTCTTTGGAGAGGAATCTACTGGTCAAATTAATAGCATTTATCTCTAAATTCCATTTAAGAACACTTCATTCTAATATTTCCTGAAATTCCTTGGGACTGCATATGTGATTCCTTACTATAAAATACTAACAGGGTGCCAAACATTAAGAATTAGTAATTATTACATACTAATAAAGTACATAGGTATAATAAAACAATTACTAGTAACTCCTCAGTACTTAAGACACAGCTTCAGTTTAGTTGTGATCAGTGGGGCATTAGAAATCACCAAAGACTGCCCTTGGGGATCAAAACCCTGCACAACTCCAGTGTCAGGACCACAAATTACAGTTTTAAAGTGAATGAACATTTTAAAACATTTGATAAAAATCTTTATATTGGATAACCCAATTACTCAAGGAAAAAAAGCCATCTAACAAAAATTCTAAACTTAGCTACAATCAAGACCTCAAAGATAAACTAATCTACAATAAACATATCAAGCTATTACCTAAAAACACCAATTTTTATGCATTCCGTCAGATAGAGATTTCCTACATCTTATTATAGAGAGAAGACGACAGGCTGAGAGGGCTGACAGAATTGAGAGGATGGAGAAGATAACTGGTCGACCTCTTAAATCACTGAGCATGATTTTGTTGACAGGCTGATTATGTCACTCATTACCCGTTATGAACATAGACATGCCCATAGTATTACATAACAGATGTATGCCAATAAATATGATATGTATATATGTGTGTGCGCACATGTATACACACACACATACACAGATAAGTTACCAAAAAGTTACAATGCTATAAACATAAAATATGACATATATTACTTTTTAAAAGAAGCAGGTGCTTTTAATCTAAGGAAATTTTTAGAAATCTCCATATAGAAAGCAGAGAAATAAAGCAGGCTGTCTGGCTAATGCAGGGCAGGAGCCACAGACACCTTCCTTTCCCACAGTGACTGCTGAGATGCCTGCCAACAGCTTCGCAGGCATGGTTAATAATCACTGCTCCAAGAAAATCTGTTTCTGTTACAAATATCAAACATAGACTATTTTTTGCCACTATTTAGGCCAATGTGAAATTTTTGTAACACAACTAAGTATAAAGTTAAAAAGTAACTTTTCTCTCCTTTAAAAATAACAAAATAAAATTGCTATGCCATATAAAACCAAATTTTTAAAATTTCGTAATCTTAGTATGATCCATGGAAAAAGTTATTGGTTCCCCTTAAAGTCCCTACATTTTAAAGACTTATGTCCATATAAACTGTATTCAAAATATAAGAGAATGATGGTAGGAGGTGGAATCCTATTTTTCTCTATCAAACACTATCTCCTACCTGACTGACGCACTTAAATATTCAGCCCAGGAATCTTAATTCTGTCACCGAATATTCAGACAGAGAAACTTGCACAAAGAACTGATCTGTTTTAACATGTACAAGGTAAACTTCCATGGAATATTTTTTTAGATACATATTTCCTCTCTTTGTTCCCAACATCTCCCCATTTTTAAGGACTACTGTAATCCATGCAGTTGATATTAGCAAAATACAAATAACTTGTTCTCTTCTGTAAAGACCATGATTAAATGTCTAAATTCAATAAATAGACTCTTTAATAGTAATTTGACATCATAGCAGAGTCTCAATCTGTCTTCTTCTCTAATACATCCTTGGGCTCTTGCCTGGCAGGCACTAGAGACTGTCCGCTCCTTGGCTCCTGAAGTTCTCTGCTCTCCTCCGTGGCTTCCTGGCTTTCAGTTTCGCTTTTGGACACTTCATACCGCTCTTCTATGTAGCCTCCGTCTGTGTCGGCTGTGTAGATGCCATAGCACATGATGCTGATGACACCCAGAGGCAGGCCGAAGAGGAAGCAGCCCATGATCGGAGAGCTCTTGAATATGGACTGTGGAGAGAGAATTACAGCTCAGTCCCCTCAAGTGCATTCATACATAAACAGCACGAATGAATGAAAAACCACTACAGGTTTTGTTCTCTTGCTGCTGTCCAACCTGCTCAATGTCAATGTTTCTGCAGTAACTACCATATTAAAGATACTGTAAAAGATAGAAATTTTATCTCGTGTGTGTGTGAGTGTAATCAGCTCCGGGCAGTAGAAAATGCACCAAATGCTTTATGCCGTTTCTTATGCCATTTCTTTTTCTCATATGAACCACAAAGGTCTGTGTGATGGCTCCTGTGTGCTTGGCAGCTGGTGTTCCTGGCTCCAGAACTCGGCTCACTGGGAAGGCTATTTACCATAAAGACGGTGTAACACATTGCTTTCACATGACATTTTTAATACTCGTACTTATCTAGTTAGTAGTAAGGCCACATTCACTTAGTAATTTCTGTAAATTTATCTGCTGTCTCCTCAGCTCCCAAAAAAGTAAAAGCAATTTCCCTGGTTAGGTTTTCAACTACAGTACATTCTGAGTGACTAACTCTTTAGAACCATGTAGACAAATTCAGAGGAGTGCAAGGGCACTGTGGATTGAGGAAACAGAAGAAAGCTTCATAAAATTAAGGTGTTTTGAGGCAGAAATGTAAGCAAGAGTGAGAATGCGGCTGGGCATGGTAAGGTGTAAGCACCAGCATGACACAGCAGGGAAGTTGACGCAGCAAAGAGCAGGAAGACAGCACCGGAGATGCAAAGAGGACTTGGATGTGCATCACTGAGAGGGGAAGGAAAGTGATCAAGACGGACTATTCTCGTGCTATCAGTTGTGCAGTGGTGTAAGAAAAGGCTGGAGATGGCAAGAGGAAATGAGAAAACCAAGTGGACGTCAGAGCAGCGGCTGGACATAAGGTGCTGAGGGCCAATCCACATTGGTGTCAATAGGAAGGTAAAGAAGGTCACTACTGGTAAACTGAAGAATGCATGGAGTAAAACTATTAGAACTTATCTCTCACCAAGAGAAGGTCAGCTGTATTGGCCAGAATGAATGAAAACATGCAGGGAGTAGATCCAGACAGGCAACTAGAGCCAAATGTAAGGCTCCACCAGATTCAGGAAGGCCTCTACTCACAAGCTGGTTGAGCCAAAGCTGGGTAGTAAGATGTTTTCTGAGAGCTCTAAGCAAGAAGGGTTCAGATCCAAGAACTTACAGAAACGGGGAGGAAAGACTGGAAAACACTGCTGTCACGCTCACTGGTTCTGAATGGCAGTTACTCACCAAACACAAAGAGATGGAGACCAGAGAAACAATTTCCACCAATGAACATAAATTCTTAATATAAACACAGACTTGTTCTTCCCTAGCAAATGAAAATATTTTTACCTAATCCTTTCAAATTCCAGATTTTACCTTAGTTAGACATAAAAAACTTATATACCTATATACTGTCTATTATCAACAAAATTAAGCAAACTGTCACAACTTACCACAACAGTAGATTTAGCATCAAATACCATTCTTTTCAATCTCTGCAAAATGCTATCACCTCCTTGGGCCTTAAATTTAACAGAAAAAGACAATTATACCATTAAGTACTATTACTTCAATTTTCTGTTAGGTAATCTTACAAATGCCAGTCCAGGGTTGAGGGCAAGGGTTGAGGATGGATAGCATGAAGCACCTGAAGGGCCAGGTGTAAGCATGCCCTGTTTCCCTGGCCTACCTTCCCCTGCTTCCTGTGTAGACACTGACTCTGTGAATCCATCCTCCCTGGTCACATCCCCCCTGAGGACAGGCCTGCCCCATTTCTGAATTTAGCTGACACTATTCAACTCTAGATGCTGCTGGGGTCTTTGCTACTGTATACAGAGTTTCCCTGAAGATGAAGCTCAAAAAATAGAGTGCCACCTGGCCAGTGTGGCTCAGTGGTTGAGCATAGTAGACTCATGAACCAGCAGGTGAAGGTTCGATTCCCAGTCAGGGCACATGCCAGGGTTATGGGCTCAATCCCCAATAGGGAGTGTGCAGGAGGCAGCCAATCAATGATTCTCTCTCATCATTGATGTTTCTCTCTCTCTCTTTCCCTCTCCTTCCCTCTCTCTGATATCAATAAAAACATATTTTAAAAAAATAAAAATAAAGAAAAGAGTGCCAAAAGGCTTTTACAGAAAAATTCCTGATGGAAATCAATCACATTCATGGCATCCCGTCACCCCTGAAGTCTGCCCCATCCCTTGACTTTCTCTGCCAGGTGAGCCAGTGAGACCTCTTTGTTAACAGTCTGAGTTGGGTTTCACTAACCCATTAATAGAAGGGCTCTCTTACACACACAGGTGAGTTATATTCCAACAGGTGTTACCTTCAGAAATATAAAATCCCTACTGTTATTTCTAAAGCAGAAATACTTGCTACTCTGTGAGCCAACTTTCATATAAAGTTTGTGTAAAGTTGAAACAAGATAACTAAACTTCATGGAAGCATAGAAGACTCATTTCTTTCTAATTTAATCTGCTGATGTGGTTTCATGACCCTCTACCATGGGCTGCAACAGTCCAAAAAACACTCCAGTAAGATTTATAGAAAATGAAAAAGTTAAGACTTCTTGTTCATTATTTCTGAGAAATATTTTATAGGATGTGGAAATCTCCACTGTGGCTCTAATTCTCAATATATTTCCTTATCTCTTAAGAAACTGGTCTTATTAACAGGTTTTCTAGGAAAACCATTCCAAATAACTTAACCAATCGTCCTCTGGACTCCAGGAAGGTTCTAAGAACAAGGACAGTTCACTATTGGCACAGCTCTGTGCACTGCACATGAAAGCATCCCTACACCCTGACTCTAAAGCCAGAAGCACCTCCCAATCACCAAAAACGCCCCCAAATCACCCTTATAGGACATTTCCACCCCTCAGCAGTGTCGTGACACGAAGAATCTGCCACAATGTGAAAGAAGCAGGGTACAGAGGGGAGGCCTCCCCTCTCCCCAGTTGCCACTGACAGTCCCTTTCAGAATCAGAGAAGAACTGTTTTCTCCTCCATCTCCTGTCATCATCCTTTGAAACAGAAGTGAACAACTTACTTCTACTGTGCCATCCAAAATGCTATTAATGAACTGGACCATGTCTTCAGTATTCTTGATCTCTCTATCTAGTAAAAAGTATTGTTGGTTTGAAGTATTCAGTACAACTACAGTTGGGACAGTCAATTCACTGGAAATAGAAAAACAAAGAAATCAATATCCACATAAACACACAGATAACAAACGTTCTGATATTTGCTTATATTATATATAAGTAACTATAATACAAAAAGAAGGAGCCGTATTAACAGCTTTGCCTCCTTTTGACTACATGAAATTTCAAATTTTGCATCAATTCTGAAAACTAGCTATATTAAGATTACATGAAGAACATGCTACATATAATATAAAACAGCTGAGTTTTCATAATTAAACTTAAGGAGAAAAATTATGTACAAAGTATCAATTTCTGGGTAGTATTACTCCTTGCTACAGATATAGTTAAATACCATCTCTGTTAATCACATACAACTAAAGTGTAGTTTATGTTTGGCTATCCATCCATATTGTAAGTTTTGTTATGCATAATGTATGTGTCCAGTGTATTTTTTCTGCCTTATATTTTGAAAACCCTAGTGAATAAGTTGTTTCACCATGATTGTGGTTCTGTCAAACTCTCGATTACTTTGAATTTTGCTTTAAATGTTTCTCTACTATATATATACCAGAGGCCCAGTGCATGGAATTTGTGCACTGAGGTGGGGGTTGGGGGGGTGTCCCCTCAGCCTGGCCTGCAACAACGCAAGCGTTCCACACCCAGCCTGGCCAGAGGCCCTCTGCGGCCGGGTGGAACACTTGCCTCGTCACCATGGCCAGGCTGCTCACGCTGTCTGCTCTCAGCGGCCTCACCCCCCAGGACTGGGGGACTCTGGCAGGGCTGAGAGGACTGGACGCCACCATCTTGTGGCTATGGGCTCCGCCATCTTTGTGATGAAGTGACAGTCAATTTGCATATTAAAGCTTTTATTAGATAGGATATGTCTAATAAAAGCTTTAATAACGGTGACAAGGCAAGCATTCCACCCAGCTGCGGAGGACCTCTGTGCAGTGGGCATGGGATGGCGCCCCCCATGTGGTCACAAGATGGTCACCACAAGATGGCCCGCAGGGGAGGGCAGTTGTGAGCAATCAGGCTAGTGGGGGAGGACAGTTAGGGGCAACCAGGCCAGCAGGAGAGAACAGTTGGGGGTGACCAGGCCAGCAGGGGAGGGCAGTTGGAGGCGACCAGGCCTGCAGGGGAGAGAGGGCAGTTAGGGGTGACCGGGCCTGCAGGGGAGGGCAATTGGGGGCGACCAGCCCTGCAGGGGAGGGACCAGGCTGGCAGGAGAGGCAGTTGGAGGAAATTGGTCTGGCAGGGGAGCAGTTAGGCACCGATCAGGTTGGCAAAGGAGTGGTTAGGGGGTGATCAGGCAGGCAGGCAGGAGAGTGGTTGGGAGCCAGCAATCCCAGATTGTGAGAGGGATCCTAGATTGGAGAGGGTGCAGGCTGGGCTGAGGGACACCTCTCCAGTGCACGAATTTTGTGCACCAGGCCTCTAGAGTGTGTGTGTGTGTGTGTGTGTATGTATATATCATATATATGTATATATTTATCTTTAATGATAAGTGCAATATGCCAATTAGAATGGATGACCTTCTGGACGAAGCTGGGGCTGCAAGGGAAGCCAGGTCCTGGATGCTGGAGAGAAGTCCAAGACCCGGGTTCCGGATCCCAGAGGGCAGTTGGGAGAAGGAAGGCCTACCCTTTGCACGAATTTCGTGCACTGGGCCTCTAGTATATATATATATTAAAAGACTTGTAATTTTGTATGTTACTTACACATTAGCTTACAGTTATCTGTATGTCTATATAAAAGTGTTATGCAAAAGGAGAAAATGAATTTACCACTAATTATTGCAAATAGTAACTAAGTCTAGAAGATTACTTTGTTGCTCATAATTCTATATACCTCCCTATGCCACACCCTTTGTCCATTGAGGTAAGGCGAAACATGCTCATCTGACCCCTGACACTGAGGCAGGGCCATGACTAGGTCAACAGGTAGGTAACACACTTGACAAAGCAGAGGCTGGACACGTGTCTGCATTGCTGGGTTTGCTTTCTTGTGTTTTGTGACTGCAATGAGAAGGGTATTCCCAAGGAAATATCCTTCCAAGGTCAAGGGCATTAAAGACATGTGGAGCAGACCTGAAGCCACATCTGTCTGTGCCCAGCCAGTCAGCCAAGCCCAGACCAGGGAGAGAGAATACATGATTCCTACTGTAAGCCATTGGGTTTCAAGGTGGTTTATTTCCCAGCATTGTTATTAGGCAATGGTTAACTGACTGTGTAATTAAACTCCATATGAGTAATACTGCAAGATAACATCTCATTTTATTTCCTTTAAACTATATACTCACAAAACTCAATACAAAATAATTTAATAGACCCAAGATTTGATAGTATCATATTTATTTTGAGAAAAAAAATATAATCAATGTTGCTATGTAATAAAAGCGTAGTAGGCAAATTGTCCCCTCAACTGGGAGTTTGTCTTGGAGTTCAACCACGGGGGGGGCCAGCCGGGGGAAGGGAGGGAAGCCCAGGCTGGTGATGGTGGCTGCGGCAGGCAACCAGGGGAAGGAAGGGAAGTCCTGGCCAGCAGCCGCTAGGGACCCTACCAGTGCAGGAATTTCATGCACTGGGCCTCTTGTTTTATATAATATGTATTTGCCTTATGTTAAAAGTTCCACTGATTTATGTGTCAATGTTAATGTTATAGTAGTGAAGAGCTTTGGAGCAAGAGGGGTGTGAATTTGAGAACTGGATTTCTAACTTATTTGATGCATCCTTTGGCATATTATTTAACACCTTTGAGTTTCTTCTAAGAAATTTGAATTTCCTCACCTATATAAAATGGAGATAATTACAGTATTTATACCTTACTGACTGACCACTCAGTTCAGCCTTGGTCACAGGTAAGTGCTCAACATGGACTTTCAATTATATTATATACCACCACTATATAACTTCTCTCCTTAAAAACCAAAACAAACAAACAAAAAAAACACCACCAAAAGCAGCATAGTATGAATAAGAGAGAAATCAACCACCCCAAACTCTAAGGGGTTGGTGGTAGAGATTATTGTTGTTCTTTCACCACAACTATAGCTCAAAAATTCTACTATCTCACAACTTGTATTAGAAATAATTCTCATGAAGGTAGTATGTCTCTCCATCTCTACATATTCTGAATATTATCTTGGGCAAGCAGTTATTTATTGGACCCAAACTGCTTTGACCTCTTACAAACGCTATTAAACTGAATCAATGTGTTGGCTTACCTCGAAGGCCATTATTAGAAATGGTTGTATCAAAGTCCCTACTATATATATAGTAAATATCCTACTCAAAATGCATTTCTATGATACAGCATTACCCTTTAGGAGATAGTATAGCAAAGCAATTTCTTAAAGACTTCTACAAGGTCATCTGAAGACATTTTAGGTTTCTACAAGCATCTGAAGATAGGGACACTAATTTTCTCATTTTTTTGTATCAGTAGTGCCAAACACAGTATATGATATACTGTAACTACTCACTAAATGTCCACTGAATTGAGTAGGTTCTTATTTGAAACATATTAATTCAAAATAAGTATGGCAAATGTTCCTAATAACTTTATGAAGTAACATTTCAGATTTTTACATCATAATATAATTGATAAAGTTATTTTAAACTTGCACATTTTCCCTATAAAACTATTTTAGTCTGTTAAAATAAATTCTTTTGGATAGTAATTCATTCTTGAATGTTAAAAATTAATTCTTAAGTTAAATTGTTTACTGAAATTGAACTTAAGGTAAGGTGTGTATTAAATGAAAATATAAATTTTATATGTTTTTGAATGATGCTTCTTTTCAAAACTATAAATTATTAACACTGAACTGAAAGACATTTTTTAGTATAGAAAAATATAAAAGTTTTAAATGTAGACTTAAAAATGTAAAGTATTTATTGAGAGATTGTGTGCATTATATTAGATCTTCTGTCTGTCTCTAAAAAACAGAAATTTAAAAATAGACAGAACTGATAGGGAAATCATTTAGTACTTACTCCATCAGCAAGGTATTTATATAGTCATTCCCATCCATATGTCCAAATTGAAAATCCCTAACCAACAACAATAACCAAAAATGAGAGAGAGAGAGAGAGAGAGAGAGGAAGCAATATTTAGTACAAAAAAAGAATGGAACTTGGTAAGCATGTAAATAAATGCTTAACGTGTAAGTTACATATAATAAATGTAGAAGAGTGTGAATTCTACAGACTTCTGAGATATGAACACACATAAGTAAAATCAAACACATTCTAAGACATTTCTACTTTGTATATATTTAAATTCAAGGCAATATAAGTCTTTCAAACTATACAACAGGTTTAAGAAAAGTTACACACCCAACAAGAGGATTACTCAAAAGATGGCTCATTTATAAGTATATATCACTGATACCTCATTAGAAGATGCAATAAAAGGGAATAGCAACTAACTAATATAACAAATTTATATTGACTATCTCATGCCAGCAACAAATAGAATGATTTAGCACACTGCAAAAATATCACTTATTTTAATATTCCGTTATTCTTTGAGGTCCTGTTATAAGCATCATTTGTCTATCTGACTCGAGATTGCTCATTTAACTTTATCTCAAATGTATGAGCCTACGTACATCTTCTTACTGCAAACTTATCCCAAATCCTATCAAGAAACAGGTATGTTGCAAATTTGTTGAGGGGACATATCAACAAACTTCAAGTCCAGACAATTCATACAGAAATGCAATCACTCAGCTCCTTGATTCATCTGGGTAAGTATGAAATACTAGCCTTTTTGGTTAATTGTACAAAACACAGTTAAACAAAAATAGAGGAGTTGTCCTGAGTGCAAGCACCTACCTGTGGAACTGATCTCTGTAATCTCTAGCAACTTCCTGAATAATTGACTTCAATCTGTAGAACAACAAACAAATGAATATATTTCATTTTTCACTTGAAATATATAATTACTCCATTATAACATCTCATCTGCCACTTGATCTAAAACTGCAGGAAAAGATACTCTATATTAAGTTTATCTGAAGCCATGTAAAGTCTGAGTTAGGTGACACTGAAAGCTTAAAACGATTTCAAGGCACTTTACCTGGTATGTTCAATTGATGTATTTTTCTCATCAATAATTGCAATAGCTACAAGCTTTCCTGAAATTAAGAAAAACATATCTAAATTCAATAACCCTCATTATGCAAACTTTTCAATTATTATTGCAGCTGTGAATGGGGAATTAGTAAACATTGCTTCTAGAATTAACTTCCAGTTATCTCACACGTTACACTCAGTAGAGTCAATCAGTGAGTTAGTGGACTCCAAATGTTAAGTTCCCTCCCAGCTCCCATCCTCATAATTAAACAACAGTAAATATTTAACAGTTTACATACACAAATTGTATTTTTCATACAACCCACAAAATGATTAAAATAAGAAGTCTTTCAATAACAAAAACCATAAGAAATAAGTCGATAAACAAAACTTACTATTAATTACTGTAGCTCTAAAAGAACGGTGTATAAGGAGAATAATTTTTACATTGCTATTCCCTTCGGTACCACGAGTCACTACTTTCCAGTAATAATACACAGAATAAAATTGAAGCAAAGTTATTTAATCCTGCACAGAATATAAACCCCATTCATCTCTGATATTCTCTAGGAAGGCAGCATGACCCTCAGTGTCTATCATGTTCTCTGCCTTGGCGAACAATGGTGAAGCACTTACTAGCTGTATGATTTACCTCAGTAACTTCACCTTACTTTAGAAACTAGTATAAATTTCAAAGTTACTGGGAGAGTTGAATGAGATTACATGCACCAAAATATTGGGACAGTTTCTGGCTCAAAGTAGGTATATACATGTGCTATTAAATCAACCATTTCTCAATCCCCCATAGGGGGCAGGAGGCAGCTGATCATTGTTTCTCTTTCATTGATGTTTCTATCTCTCTCTCTCCCTCTCTCTCTAAAAATAAATAAACAAAAACATATTTTAAAATAGAGCTTAAAATTAATTTTCTCAGATCAATCAAGGAGAAATTCTGTGCAGTAAGAGAGAGCTATATGTATATTTCTACCTGTATCTCCAAGTTCATACAAGAGGAAGCCGTCCATAGTCAGATAATTCTGAAACCTCTCCCTGTTGATCCAAGATGACAAGTCACCATCTTCATACTCTTAAAAACAAAAGAAATTTGATAATTATAGTGTAGATATGTTTTTATGATGTTTACAATATTCTACTCCAGCAATATGTATAAAATGCCAGGATCATAATCTTCAATTCATAAATTCCATTTATAGAGGTATATTCTAAACACACAGATGCAGTAAAGGTCTGATACACAGAGCAATGCTTCACTGTGAGTTTGCTGCATACCTCAGAGCAGCATCTGGAAATGACTGTTAACTTTGTTAAGTGCTATACCAGCATGTGGTTACCTAAACCAAAAAAAGGCCACATTTTTAAGAGATGCGGAATAAAGCACACAATAATTAAACACCCCCAGGATTCTGCTTTCAAACACTTCAACTTTTGTTGAAGAGAAAACTTGGTGAAGCAAATGTGGGTAAGAGCTTGGTCCCTGTTTCATCTGGGTGATGGGTATGTATGTAGGGATTTATTATTTAGCATTCTGCTTACTATTGTGTATATTTAACATAATAAAAATATTTTAAAACCAAGCTGAGTATTTGCTTCAAGGAAGCAATGCTGAGTAGTGGCTGCTTCTGTCGAGCAGGAAGAGGTGGTGGTAGGCAAGAACATACAGACGTCACCACTATTGAGGACGTTATATTTCTTCATTTTTTTGTGTGTCTAAAACAGCTGTGGGCAAACTATGGCCCGCAGGCCGGATCTGGCCCATTTGAAATGAATAAAACTAAAAAAAAAAAACAAACAAAAAAAACATACCCTTTTATGTAATGTTTACTTTGAATTTATATTAGTTCACACAAACACTCCATCCATGCTTTTGTTCCGGCCCTCCGGTCCAGTTTAAGAACCCATTGTGGCCCTCGAGTCAAAAAGTTTGCCCACCCCTGGTCTAAAATATATCTTTTTAAAAAATTAATTTTGAAAATTTAAAGAAATATATAGAAACTGCACAGGGTTCACTTCTGAAAAAGGCAAATGACCTCACCAAAAAATAAAAATAAAAGAAACATTCAATACCACAACCCAGAAGGAAAGAACAGTAAGTTGAAGGGTAAGAAAAATGTGTCAGTCAGTCATTCAACTAACTGGGTAGATTATGGGAGCTGTAAGAAGCAGTTACATTTACAAAATCTTTCATCAACACCCAAATACTGTAAGAGAGACACAATTTTAATGTTAAAATGTTTTATGTAAGCTAAAGCTTTGGAACTTACCATCGTAAACAAAGTAAGTTTCATCTTTGAAAACAAGCACGGCAGGCATCTCCTTCAGAGTCACGTACTGCAAAGATCAGATGTGTAAACAATCTTAGTTAAAATTTTTCAATTTGTAGCTATGATTTCAAGATTATTAAAGGATGCCAGGAAAGGAGAAAAAAACACCTAACAATGACAAATTGTTACAATTATTTAAAAAGGGCACAGTGAATCCCAAGTTCATTCAAGGACTGGGTTTGATCTCTTTATATACCCATCACCAGGCATAGTGCCCTGGTTGCTCTAGTGGAAACAATGGAATACGCTTAGAGTGGACAACAGACCTAAAGATGTAGGAAGTAAAGGAGAGGCACTGTGAAGCGGCCAAAGAGCAGGGCCTAAGGCATTAGTCAGCACAGGCAGGTTCCAGTCCCTCCCCACCACCCCAGGGCTATGCGATGATTACATTGCTTTACCTGGGAATCTTACACACTGAACGTTACAGTTTTTCTCTTGGCTTCCTCACTCAACTTGTTTTCCTATGCACTGGCTATTTCTTGTCATTTTCCTTTGCTGTCATTAGGTCCTGGGATCTCTTACTTCCTTAAAACTTTGCATCCAATGTTTAAGGAGTTTATTTATACAGACTTAACTCTAGATCCCAAACCCAACTGTGTATCTGATGCTTGTACTTGGATATCTAATATGCTGAATCAAATTAAAATAAACAATTCAAAACTCTTGTTCATGCCCTCCCCACCCCCACACCATTCCCCAACCTTTTCCTTCGGCTATAGCCCCAAAGCTCATGAAAACACCACCATCTACCCAGCTGTTCAAACCAAAAACCTAAAGTCATTCTTAATTCTTCCTTTGCCCTCCAGATCAGCAAGCACAAAAAATTCTATTTCCCAAGCACAACAATTCTTTCACTTCTCCCTGATTCTCTTACTAACTAACCTCCAAGCCCAAACTTCCTATATTACTTCAAGAGTTCAACTGATCTTGGGACCTACTATCATCACTATCCAATTCATTCTGCGCTTGGCATAGAGTAATGTTCTTAAAATGAACGTAAGACCAAGTCCTTCACCAACTTCAACTGATCACATGATTGGCCATGACCTGCAAGGCCTCCACAGGCCTCCACCTACCTGCTATTTCCTTTCTCATTGCATTAAGACCACACTGGCTTACTACTCTGTTCCCAAATATGCCAGGCGGGTTCTCATTGTGGGCACCTGTAGTATCTGTTCCCTGCTTCTGGTTTCCTCTGGCCACAGATCTCTACATGGCTCCTTCGTATTATCTAAGTCCCAGTTCAACTATTTCTTCTCAGATTGATATTTCTTGATCAAGGAATCTAGAGCAGTCATCCCACCTCTGCTCCCCATAAATGCACTGCTCCCTTATTTTTACTAGAGGCCTGGTGCATGAAAGTCATGCACAGGTGGGGGGTGGGGGTGGGCGGGAGGGGGAACGGTATCCCTCAGCCTGGCCTGCACCCTCTCCAATCTGGGACCCCTCAGGGGATGCCCAACTGCCGGTTTAGGCCCGATCCCAGTCAGACATCCCTCTCACAATCCAGGACTGCTGGCTCCTAACCGCTCACCTGCCTGGCTGCCTGATCACCTCTAACCACCTCTGCCTGCCTGCCTGATTGCTCCTAACTGCCTCTGCCTGCCTGCCTGACTGCACCCTAACTGCTCCCCTGCCTGTCTGATCACCCCCTAACTGCCCTCCCCTGCTGGCCTGATCGCCCCCTAACTGCTTGCTCCCTGCATCGGCATGATAGTGCCCCTAACTGCTTGCTCCCCCATGGCGGCCTGATCGCCTCTAACTGCTTGCTCCTCTGCCTGCCTGATCGTCCCTAACCACCTCTGCCTCGGCCCCTGCCACCATGGCTTTGTCTGGAAGAAAGTCAGATGTCTGAAAGATGTCCAGTCGACCAGTCTAATTAGCATATTACCCTTTTATTAGTATAGTGATCATGATATCCTATTTATAGATCTGTTAACTAAGGATCACTACCTCAGTCTGAAGACCAACAGAGGAGATCACCTGCAATGCTAACATGAAGTCCACTTCCTCCACCAGGAGAATGTGAGCTCCATCTTATCAGGGTCTGAGGCATTGGCTCATCATCAATCCAGAACTTAAACAGTGCTTGGCACAAGATTAGAGGCTAAGAAGTAGTCATTTATTCTACAGATATACATAAGTAAATCCACTACTTAAAGAACAATTAAGGGTATGAATAACAATTAAGGGTATGAATATCACCTCTCACAGCTGCTATTATTTTAAAGAAAAAAAATTAATGTAAATAAAATCTGTAAATGCTATCAATCTAGTGATATTTGCTTGTTAACAATAAGCAATCTGGTACCAATTGAACATGTTTACTGTTTCCACACAAATCACAGTTAATAAATCTCACAGATAAAATCAAGTAATAAGTTAAAGATTAAAATTAAGTTATTAAAGTCTAATTTTAAATATTACCTCAGGAACCACTTCTTCTGAAGCAGAAAAGAAGTATGTATATACAATTAATTCTGAAGCAGCATCTATGTATTTCTCCTGTGAAAATACAAACAAAAAAGGGTGACTTTAAAATATTAAGACCAAATTAATTCTTCATTAACAATCAGAGCAAGCTGTATCATTCACTAACTAGTATACCACAATCTGCTATCTTAAGTCCTTTTATGTGAAAAGATCTATAGATAAAAGCGTAATATGCAAATCGACCAGACAGTGGAACAACCAGTCCTATGATGTGCACTGACCACCAGGGGGCGGACGCTCAATGCAGGAGCTGCCCCCAGCTCCCTACCCCCGGCTGGCAGGCTCTGATCACCGGATGGGGAACGGGGAACTGGGAGTGGGTTGCAGCGGACGTGCCAGGCCAAGGCAGGTGAGAGCAGGGCCCCAATTGCCCCGCTGGTCACCCCACACACAGAGGGTGACCGGCGGTGGCAGGGGGTTGTTGGCTGCCAGCAGCCGGGGAAGATTGGCCCTGATTGCAGGCCAGGCCTAGGGACCCTACCCGTGCACGAATTTTGTGCGCCGGGCCTCTAGTAGACTATAAGCAAATAAAATAAGCTGTTTGTATGGCGAAAGACCATTGTAATTAAGAGCTTTCAAAGTCTTCCAAATAGTTTAAGTACAACATAAGCTCAATTCATATTTATTAATTTAATTTGATGAGTATAGGAAGGGTGTGTGTGCATACACGCACATATACACATATAAAATAATTTAAGATAATGATCTGTTGCCTTTAACAAATTTACATTTAAAGTGCACTTTTTACTCTCAAAGGTTCAAAACGCTAAAAATTTTAACCAGGTCAATAACAAAAGAAATTCCAAGGCAGGCAACATCTGCCCACTTTTTATTTACTTTTGTTTCATGAAGGCAAACACTATAGAGGATATATAAGAAAATATTTTTATTATAAAAATACTTAGATTGAGCTAAAGTATGTCCAACAAAAGTGAAGTAAGTTTGAGTCTTTGGTAAACTTTTGGATTAAAAAATAAAGTCATCTGATACCTTCAAAGTTGACTCTCCACCTACATAAACAAAAAATACACGATGTCTTTTCTGCACATGTTCAAACATTTGTTGACTTGGAAGTGGCCGAATTAGTGCTCTGTTTGAAAACAACAAAAACAAAAAATGAACTTGCATTTGAACAAAAGACAGAACAAATCAATCCTACCTATATGATCTAAATTTATAATGTTTAAGTGCTATATTAACTGCATTTTAAGTGTATCACCCAATACACATTAATCTAATAAAACTATAGCCCATGACCACTATTATATCCATATAATAAAAATATAGCACCCACAATTTAATCTACCAGTTTAAATATTAAGTTTCAAATAGAGTACCATCTTAGCCAATATTCAACAAACAATCCACATAAGAGTATTTTTTTTTTTCTAAAAGATCATTCACACAAGCATATGTGAAACACTATCCCAGGAGTTTCTGATACTCTATTAAGAATATTTATATCTTACACTGTTCATTTAATTGCTATATCATTTTAAAATGCCCTACAGAGGTTAAAATCTAAAAGTTTTCATAAGTATGCTATTCTTTTTAGGAAGAATAAAATGGAAAATAGTAGTCATAAATAGTACATAAGAAACTCATAAAGAGAAAACCAAATGGAACAAAGATTTTATTTTATTTATTTATTTATTTATTTATTTATTTATTTATATATATTTTATTGATTTTTTACAGAGAGGAAGGGAGGGGGATAGAGAGTTAGAAACATCAATGAGAGAGAAACATTGATCAGCTACCTCCTGCACACCTGCTGGGGATGTGCCCGCAACCAAGGTACATGCCCTTGACCGGATCGAACCTGGGACCTCTCAGTCCGCAGGCCGATGCTCTATCCACTGAGCCAAACCGGCAAAGATTTTATTATATAAGCATATGTCAAACCCAACAAGACTAAGAGATTACATCAAAGGTTATTGCAAAACATACCACGTATAAAATATTATTAAAAAACTAAAAGAGTCTTCTTTTAAATGTGCCCTATATTATCAGATTTTTTACTTCACAAAATTTGCAAAAAGAACAAAACACATTTTCCAAAGGCAAACACATTTTCAAAACGTACAATTCTTTAGCTGCATTGCATCACTCTACTCTAGCTCCTATTTTTACTTGAGTAATTAACTGGTAACTGATGTAACTCCAGAACCGATTCTTGAAATTTCATTTGCAACAGAGTCACCCCTGGTTACATCAGGAGAGCCCTTCTTAAGCTTAAACTAAAACATTAAATATTGCTAAAGCATAAAGACTAAGTAAATCATGAGGGAATAAAGTACAACCTACTAGCAATCTCCTCATATAATATAAAGTTATTGTAAAATTTACTTATTCACAAAGCAAATAGACAATTAAATGTGTAATCAATGTAAAAATACAGTGAAAATTATATTAATAAGCTTTGCAAACTATCCTATCTAAGAGAAACATGCAAATTGACCATACCCCCAAATGCTTCCCATTGGCTAATCAGCAGGATATGCAAATTAACTGCCAACCAAGATGGCAGGCGGCAGCCAGGCAGCTGAAGCGAACAGGAGGCTTGCTTGCTCCAGTGATGGAGGAAGCCAAGGTTCCCGGCCTGTGGCAGCCGAGCTCTGAGCTCTGGATGCAACAAAGTTGCAATTATAGAAGCTAAACAAGCTCCAGATAGCTGCTTTCAGCCGGCAGCGGGCTCAGAACTTAGAGTGGCAGTGATGGCAACAGAGTTTCAATTATAGAAGCTAAACAAAGCCCAGATATCTGCTTTCAGCAGCCAAGGCCTCAAGCTGCAGCTGGCTTCAGAGCTAAAGCCAGCTCTCAGCTCTAGTGACAGCCATAGAAAGTAAACAAAACCCAGAATTAAAAAAAAAGAAAAAAAGGAGAGGCTGGGAGCTTCAGTCACCCGCCAGCCTGAAAACGGCCTTCAGCCCCTCATCCTGACTGGCCAGGCACCCCAGTGGGGACCCCCACACTAAAGGGGGTGAGGGCAGCCTAAAAAGAGCCATCAGCTTGTCATCCAGGCTGGCCAGGCACCCAAGCGGGACCCCCACCCTGATCCGGGACACCCTTCAGGGCAAACCAGCCAGCCCCCACCCATGCACCAGGCCTCTATCCTATACTACAGGCAGGGCTGGACAGCGTGAGCTGCCATCCGGGCCCCATGTGCAGCCCTGGGCAGCGGGGCATAAGCCCCACCCCCAGCCGGGACCCCTATGTGCTACTTGAGCCCCCAGCCGGACCCCCGTGCCGCCTAAGCCCTGCACTGCTAAGCCCCGCCCCCAGCCGGGACCCTATGACTATTGGAGAGCAGGAAAGTGCCGCTGGGCCCTGGGTCGCTGTGGTGATCCGGGCATCGGTAAGTAGAAAAGTGTGACCTGTAGGCAGCCCCCCGCTGCGCCTGATCAGGGAGCAGGAAAACCTGGCCTGCGGGCAGCCCCAAGCTGCACCTGATCTGGGAGCAGGAAAGCCCAGACTGAGGGCAGGCCCCAGCTGGGCCTGATCCAGGAGCAGGAAAGCCTGGCCTGTGGGCAGCCCCAAGCTGGGCCTGATCCAGGAGCAGGAAAGCCCAGCCTGCGGTCAGCCCCCAGCTGGGCCTGCTCCCTGGTTGCCATGGGGATCCGGGAGCAGGAGAGCCTGGCTTGCAAGCAGCACCTCCATCCTGGCCATAGCTCAAGGGAGAGTACAACATGCAGTGGAGTCCAGAAGCCTGAGAAATCAACACAGAGGGGCTCCTGCTCTAAGCCTCCATGGTGTGGCTGGGGGCAGGCCCCCAGCAGACACACACAGTGCCTGCTCTGAGCCTCCAATGTGGCTGGGGGCAGACTCCCAGTGGACACACACACACACACACACACACACACACACACACGGCAACTGCTTCGAGCCTACGTGGTGCAGCTGGGGGCAGGCCCCAGCAGACAGGGCCATCAGTAGGACATCCACTGAGGGCTCCCGGACTGTGAGAGGGGCAGGCTGGGCTGAGGGAACCCCCACCCTCCAGTGCACGAATTTCGTGTACCAGGCCTCTAGTCCTATATAAAGATCATTCCTAATTCTTTGCCTTTCCTCAAATAATTTAAAACAGAGAGTATCATGCCACCCAACAAATCCATCCCAGTATTTCAATTTACTTTAAAGCTATCAAAATAATATATCCTGTCAAACTCATAAGAAAGTGCCTATACTTTTAAAGTCAATATAGGTTAAACTACCTTGATCAGGGGTCCTCAAACTACAGCCTGCGGGCCACATGCAAATACAAATATTGTATTTGTTCCCGTTTTGTTTATTTTACTTCAAAATAAGATATGTGCAGTGTGCATAGGAATTTGTTCATAGTTTTTTTTTTTTAACTATAGTCCGGCCCTCCAACGGTCTGAGGGACAGTGAACTGGCCTCCTGTTTAAAAAGTTTGAGGACCCCTGATCTTGATGAATGTTCTCTTCAAAAAGTTGCACATAATCATTTTAATAATTATAAACAACAACTTTCTTTATATCCCAGAGCAAAATGTAGATTAAAACATAAAGTCACTGCTTTCAAACCAACAGGAAATGCTTATGGAAGCACATAGGTTTCAATTATGTCACATTCTAGGCAAAATGTATAGTAATACCTTAGAGTTGGCATAAAGCAGTGTTTGATAGATCAGGGAAAGTATTTCAGCTGTATCTACAAAGCACTTTCCATCATCACAACCTAGGGATTAAAAGCCCAAGTCTATTCAGAACAATAATATTGTGAGGTTTCTTGTGAAACTTTAAAATCAGGTAACAATAAAAATAAAATGATGTAAGCCAGGTAGTAGAAAAGCAAAAGTATAATAAAATAAAAATTAAGATTCACCAAGTTATTAGAAATAATCCAATTTTGAAAATCAATTAAAAATTGGGAGAAAAAGTCTTCAATACTGTAAATAAATTTAAATGTGAGATTAATAAGTATCACAACTCTCCCCTTGTCTTTTTTTAAAGAATCTCTTTGCATAGTCTATGTAACCTTACCTTCTCTCATAATAAGTAGACAAATTTTATTCAGGTTAAGTCCTTCAATAATGACCTATAAAAATAATTTAATTTTCAAATATTGATGCCATATATTAAAGGTCTTTTCTAGTAAAAACTTACCCAGATACTCTGTGAGCAAACTCAATAATATCATCTTTAGTTCGTGGTCCTCTATAATTATATGCCAAGTCCCCTTTTAATCTTAAAAAGAAAACAAAAGAAAAAAGCTTGGATTATTTCAACTATTTTAATATTTAATGATAATCAATCAATATTATTATATAAAATTACAGTATATAAAATAGTAAATGGAGAAGAAATAGCATAAACAAATAAAATATAGTAGACAACTGGCTTCAGGGGACCAGCAACTCCAAATATAAAGAAAAAGGCTGTATTTTGTTAAAATTACATGAAAATAATTTACTGTGTATTTGATAGTTGCATTGCATCTATGTCTTCTAAATAATGAATAATCTACACATTCCTGGTCAAGCACTGGTCAAAGCTTTATAATTCTGTTTTCTCTTTTTAAAGGCAAGCAAAAGGCCAGGGAATTAATAGGACTTTGGTAGTGATTAAACAAATTTTAAGCCCTACAGTATCATAGTAACTTGAAAGGTGCTCCAAGATTATAGAGTAAAGCAATGCATAAAAACATCTTTTATTGAAAATTAGGTAATTTCTAAAGCCTGCCAATGAATTATGAGTCCAACTAAGAATTAAAAAAAAAATTGTGATAGCACAACAGAACATCTATAATTAAAGAATGGAAAGAATAATTTACTTAACACAAGAAAGTAAAAGAGGTTTAGCAAACATTTAAAAAGTGGGGGAAGGTGAGAGGTCAACACAAAACCCGAGAATAAAAAAATAAAATTACTCAAATTTTGAAATTTGAATTTTTAAAATAGTGAAATAAAAACTTACTTCATTATAAAAATAAGTTTTAACACAATTTAACTCCCCATATTATCAAAATAAGGAGTGGATGAAATGCCTGAGAAAATTCAGTAAAACGATAATTATAAAATAAACCCTTTAGAATTCTTACCCCATTTCTTCCAACATATATACTATATGTTATATTTGATCAACAACTACAGATTACAATTAACATCTATAAATTTGATCCTCTTTATTTCTTTCACTCTAATGAAATATCCTTCATAATTACAGAAAGTAAAATCTGTTAGGATACAGGAATCACATGACAAAGCAGAATACACTCTGGAGCTGCTCAAGGGTAAAAGACCTTCTATAACTAGGACTTGTTACCTTGTCCTTCATAAAATATAGAAGACAACTGGCCTGTCACAGTCAAATCCTGTTTAATGTATCAGCCTTTAGTAAACAGCACATTCACTTAAATACAAAAACAAGCATAAAGATGCAGTCCCTCTCCTTTGATCACATCCTGGCCCTGGAAAGAACTACTGAACCCAAAACTTCACTCCTCCATGGAAAGTACTAGGACTTAATCTAATAAAATGTAAGTAGAGTGAACTAATAAAAATACACATATAAACATACAACACTCAACTTACAGCTTAATTGTTGGATAACCTCGAACTCCAAACTCTGAAGCAATGCCTTGATAAGAAAAAGAATAAAAATTCTAAATTTTTTTTAAAAATGAGAAACTAGGTCATAAATGAGCCTTTTTACTTAAAAAACATATATGTTTATACAAACTTATATAGATATGCTGTTTTACCTCTAAAGAGAATATAAACTCACAAAAAGAAAAACATGACGTTCTCATACAAAACAATTACTTAATCTAACCTACACCCTACACAAAATCCTATGACAAAATAAGAAATAAGTGCCAAAAGAATAGTTAAAATTTTGACTCTAAAGTACTTATTTTAAAAGATAGTCTTTTGTTTTAAAATATATAAATAAACACATATAAATAAAGTCTCACTTCTAATTTGACTTCCTTTCCAGCACTATTATTTCTTTAAAAAAAAGGGGGCGAGTGGGAGGGGGGCGAGTGGTAGGGCCCATCTCTTCCTTTAATGTTTTCTGAGTCTTAAAAGAACTGCATTGCATTTTACCTTTAAAAACAGTCATATATGCAAAATTATTTATTTATTTTCTATAGTCAGTATATGATCTAAAATCAACTTTATCCAAAAGGTTTTAGAAGTTTCTGCTTTTGTAATAACCTAGAATAATTCCAATAGACACAAAGATTATTCTGAAATTAGAGGCCCAGTGCACAAAATTTGTGCATGGATAGGGTCCCTAGCAGCTGCCGGCTGGGGCCTTCCTTCATTCTGCACCACCTTCTGGTGGTCAGCGCACATCATAGCGATCGAACTCCCGGTCAAACTCCCGAGGGGACACTTTGCATATTAGGCTTTTATATATATAGATAGATCCTCAAGTTCAAATGAGACACATTTGGTACAGTAGCATCTTTTTAAAGGAAAGAAGAAATAGTAACAAGTACAAGCAAAGAATAGAGACTCAAGGCTTTAAGAATTATAGAAATCATGATAGTAAATTAATACTAATTCTTCACAGATTCAAGGCAACTAGAACAGTAAAGAAAAAGTAACAATTTTCAGTTAACAGACTATATACAATATATTTGCAGGACTATACTAGTGTAAGTACACTGCATTTACTGATCTCTCCATTTGTTAATTTTTTTTATTCCCACAATATTTTATTATCACAGCTGGGTATAAGGAAACTATGTCTCCACGTGGGTTCTGGTTTACCTGTCATCATTTTAGTAATTATTAACCTTTGGTTTCAAATCACTCCTACCAATATACATGAATAACAACAAAGCAAATTTGTGGCAAAATAACATCCAAAATCTCTGTCAACCCTAAAGCTTCTCTCTTACACATGGAGAGGGGGGAACCAGAAAGTGGGTTTTATTAGAGGCAACGCAACTGAAGAGGTAACAAAAAATAAGGATTCAGGTTTTGAAGATGTAGGTCCTGCTTCTGAACTGTCATATGAACTTAGGCCAATTAAATAATTTATCTGGGCCATCTCTAATTCAGGACTTACTTCTGTCAAGTATATTCTAATTGAAGACTGCTGTTATAGAGATTGCCTTGTTCCAAGTAAAAACAAAGAAATGATTTGGAGAGGCCCGGGCTGGGTTGCTCAGTTGGTTAGGGCGTTGTCCCAATATGCCAAGGTTGCGGCTTCAATATTCAGGCAGGGCACATACAAGAATCAACCAATAAATGCATAAAAAAGTGAAATAGCAAATCAATGTTTCTTTCTCCCTTCCTCTACAAATCAATATATTAAATAAATTTTAAAAAGAAATGATTTGGAAGACATTATGTGAGTAAAGTATGTTTTTAATGCTTCTCATTCCAAATTAAGGCAGGTATATACAAGCCCTCATCACCTTCAACCAGAGCTCATTAAAAACTGCCAAAGGTAAAGACTAACATAATTGATTGAGAGGAGGACACATCCCACTAGCAACTCCTTATACAATGTAGTGTAAAATTTATTCATATATAAATCAAATTGAAAAAATGAAATATGCAATCAAATGAGAAAATATAGTGGTGGTATTTTGTAACTTGGTGTTGTTTCTCACAATAGGCTTCAGAGAAATTTAACCCTATCACTTCATTTCCCTGACCTCAGTGTTTCCTAGCTATAAGCTGGAGATTTATAATACCACCCACTCTGCAGTCCCTTTGCTCCTTGAACATATCTTTATTTCTGATAGAATTTCAATTGACAGTGATTCCTAAAACTTCAAACTTAGGTTTCCCTTGAGGAAAATGGTTGTATAATTTATAAAAGCACACAAGCAAAGCATGAGTTATAGACATATAATGACCCAGGTTAGCATTCCAACTTCATTTATCATCTGCGCAGCTCTGAATAATTTATTAACAAATTGCGGACAATCACAAGAATTCTCACTTCATATTACACAGTGTTTTACAAAGTGTCATACTTTAAAAAGATATTAGCCTGTAAGAACATGTAATAAATAACTTCAAAATGCAATGGGTATTTAATTTTAAAGCGTGCCTTTAACATTTATGTGAAATGTTTTTTGTACTCGTTCAATAGAAACTTATCTGGCCACTGGGTAAAACTAGCAATAAAACTACTGATCCGCAATGTGTTAAGTTCTCCGATTGCTTCCCCATCTGAAGATACCACTCATCTTGTAGGGTTATGGGTGCGACTTTACCATGAGAACACAAGTAAAAAAGACTCTAACAGAGAATCTGGCACACAGAGATCCTCAAATGCTAGATCCATTTCCTTTCTATTCTTGATCCTGACTTTACTTTTAAGTCATTATCTGCTGATAATTCTATGTACAGATGATATTAATAAGCATTAGCATGTGTAGAAAACTTATAACTGACTTTTACATTTTTTGTTGGTTTCATTATTAGAGAATAGTTTGTATAGAAATCTAAGATTAATTCCTTTACAATTTGAAGAATCCATTTGTAACATGAATAACTTGTCATTTTAAATAATCATAAGTGAGGGGAAATGTGAAACCGCTATTTTTTTATTTTCTCTTTGAAATGATAACTTGAAGGGACAGACAAGCTTGGTGGTGGATTCATGGTGATCTTGGATTCTGGGTCTAATTCTACCTCTAAATTCAGTGACTGAAATCACTCAAAGTCATTTCACTGCTAATTACCTTCCATTACTTCATCTATACAATGGGAGGGAGGAGCAGTAAAGAGGTGAACTTAAAGTCCTTTTCAGCTCAAAAATGCTGTTTTTCTTAACATTTAGTGTTACTATGTGTCTGACATGAAAGGGAATAAAATATAGCAATGGTTCTCAATTGGGGGGGAGGGCTGACTTCTAGGAGCCACTGGGCAATGTCTGGAGACTTATTTGGCAGCCACAACTTGAAAGTAAGGGGACAGTGCTACTTCTAGACATCCTACAATGAATAGGAACTCCTTCTCCCTCCAAAGAAAGAATTATTTGGCCCCAAATATCACTAGTGCAAATATAATCTGTGAACAAGGAATCAGAATACAAATGTTATTGGCCAAATGTCACTGCAAGTTTATAACTCAGAGATAGGTAAAATATGAACTTTATCATACAACTGTCACAATTCCTCAACTTAGGTTGAGGAATAAACAGAATTTCAGTGGTTTCATAATAAAAATCAATACATCATTGCAGCTAACATTATAACTTTTTAAAATTCCAAACAAGACACAATTTTAGCACTCACTATTGAAGGGATATGTACAAAGAGAGAAGCTAAAATACATATATGAATTTGCATTGGACATTACACAAATTTTTAATGTTATTTGGTTATAGTACTAGCTGACACCATACATCAAAAAATTATTGGTACAAAAACCACAGGGCAGAATAAATCATGATAGTTCAAATTTCTCTAGTTCAAGAATTCTATACCGAGATTTGCTGGACTGAGTGTGATAGCATTTGCTTCCACTCACTGCAAGTATGTGCATGACTGAGAAATAAGCTACCCTCACAAATACTCTATGAGGTATTCTACAGTTGACCACTGAATAATCCTATCCCACTCAAATCAAGGTTCTATAAATGATTATCCATCTAAAGCCTTAACTTTGTGATTCTCCAGCTTAAGCATGCAGCACAATCACCTGAAGTCCATGTAAAAATACAGACTCTTATGACCCATTCTCAGAGATTTTCAGTCGGTAGAGCTCGTGTGAACTTTGGAATCTGAGTTTATATGAGCAACCCAAGTAACCCTAATGCAGGTAGTATGCAGACTACACACTGAGAAACACTGGCTCCGTGACTGCCTAACGCCACCTAGGGCAGTGATGGCGAACCTTTTGAGCTCGGCGTGTCAGCATTTTGAAAAACCCTAACTTAACTCTGGTGCCACGTCACATATAGGAATTTTTTGATATTTGCAACCATAGTAAAACAAAGATGTATATTTTTTATATTTATTTTATATATTTAAACGCCATTTAACAAAGAAAAATCAACCAAAAAAATGAGTTTGCGTGTCACCTCTGACACGTGTGTCGTAGGTTCGCCATCACTGACCTAGGGGGATGAATCTACCAATGAATCAGCCAATCTGTTAGTATCCTAGAGTTAGACATGGAATCATATTGGCAGCTAGCTTGGGAAAACAAATTCAATTTCGTTACCTCTTTGATTCTAAGTTCTACTAAACTGCCTGCACTGGAGTTGCCCTGAAGTATTTAAGAAAACTTTAAGAATTATATGCAAAAGATCTATTTGTAATCTCTAGATAATAGTTATTGAATATCAACTTTTGCTTAGATACTAAGAAGATAAATTTCTCTTACTTCATAGTGCATAAAACATCTCCATGATTCTATAATAAAATGAAAAATGCATCCATCACTGACATCAAACACTAAATAGTCCCATTCAATATACTTAAGTTTACTGGTCACTGTTTGTCTCTCCCACTAAGAATGTAAGTTCCATGAGTAGAGACTTTTGTCTGCTTTGCTCACTCATGTATCACCAATGCCTAGAACATGTCTGTCATATCCTGAAATATGGTAAGCACTCATTAAATACCTGTTGAATGGATGCTTACTCTACAGCACTGGAACAAAAGAATGACTTTTAAATAAGCTATTTTTGTATGAGTCAAGCAGTCACAGAATCTACAAGCAAGCCTCACAGGTTGTATGCTGGTTGGGAGAGGAGTGAAGGTTTATTATTCAATATCCAAGGAGTAAAGGACAGAAAATGAATGAAGCATCTACCACAGTGCCTGGCAGAGGGCAGTCCTCAGCACACACCAGTTCCTGGTCCCTTTTCTTAAAGCTGGAGGTTTGCTTCAGATAATGTATTAAATGTCTACATTTCACACAATGTAACCTCTGGCGAGATTTTTCCTCCTCTTAATTCAGCATAACATATTACACAATGCTAAGTGAACAAATAAAACCTAACTATCATAAGATCAGAGGCAAAATTTAAACCTTTTAATGATTTATGAAAATGAAATGAAAAAAAAGTCCCATCATAAAGTATTTAAAAAGCTACAAACTATATATGAAGTCTTAAGACCTATAAGAAAATTGCTTTTAGTTCCAGCAATTAAAATACTTTCTTCTCTAAGCTACTCAGGAAAAAGTATTCACTATTTTTCTCTGATTCTCATGCCACTTAATAGTGCACACAGAGCACTTAATAAACACTGAATAATAAGCTAATGAACTAGATATGAATTTCTGACATAATGTAAACTGTTACCACTGCAGCATCACATGAGTAGTTCTCCATTAAGATGTTTACTGATTTATTTTTCTCATTATCTTTATACTCCCATATTCCTTTACACATTACTTAATTACTCCACTGAATGATTCAAAGGATCACAGAATGTGGCATGTTTATGACTTTATTGCACTTGTTAGTTTGTTCATCTCTCTCCCTCCGTTTAACTGTAAGTATTTCCAGGACAAGAAGGATTTGCTTTGGTTCTTGTTTAATTTCTACAGACCAGTACAGGCTTGACAAACCAAATATTGACTGAGTGACCATGAATGAATGACCATATAAAGGACATATCTTTACATGCATGTCTAATCAACATAAAAGTGTAGAAACAATATTACTTTCATGAGCAACAGTTGAAAGGAGTAACTTCTTAAACTTTTTTAAAAGCTTATTTCAAGAAATACCAATTCAAGCATATTAGTCTGTCTCTACAGTAACTTCTACCACTGATCTCTTCTCTCAAAGTTTCAACAATTCATTTGTGTGACTCAATAATTCCAGCTCAAACATCGCACATGTACTCTAATGACCTATTCCAAAACATAAATAAAGCAAAATACCAAATTCAAAATAGCTGCTAACATGAAAATGCATACAAATTTCAATTTAGTATTATTTTCCACATAACCAGTTCAGTAACTATGCTAAGAATCCTATACTATTATTTTTAACTGTTTTTCTTTCTACCACAGAGCTAATCTATCACATCTGTATTTTCACCCTTGAAAATGTCTCTAAAAATTACTATTTCCTCTTTACTCTACTGCCAACCACCCAAGTCAAGGCTCCCAGCATTCTACACCAAGATGCACACAAGTCGACTTAGATGATTTTCTTATCTCTACTCTTCTTTCCTTACTACATGTAGCAAGCCATTGGCCTTCTCAAAAACATGTATTGCCTCTTAATTGACAAGCAATAAGACGTAAAACACTTTGTCCCACATGAGGGCCCCTTAGCACCTTGTATGTAGTAGTAATTGTGGTAAGGGGTTTGAATATGAAATATCAGTACAATCATAACTTAGAGGATTATTACTCTTCCATTTACAGACAATAAAACTGAAATGAAGAGATTAAGTACTTCCCCAAAGTCAAAAAAGCAGGACATGGAAGAGTTGGGATGAAAACATAGGTCTTTCTTGTTCCAAAATTGTATCGAGTATAACCCTGATTTTCTAAAATGAATTACTCATTACATACTTCCTCTTTCTTCACTGATTAAAGGAAAAAGGAACCTACATTTACTGAATAGAACAAGGGACTTTATATGTACTACATTATTGAAATCTCAAAATAATCATTAAGAGGCCTTACAATAAAAATTTACCTCTGTGGAAACCGAAGTTAGAGGTGCTAAGGTACTTTCCTGGTGCTGTACAGCAAGAGCATATCTAAATAAAGCATATACACAGCAGAGCCAGAATCTGTTCTCTGAAGCCATCCTCTTTCCAAATTTCTAAACTTAATTTTGTCTTTTCCCAAATCCTTTAAGACAGGCACTGGTAAACGTTTTCTGTATAGGGTCGTAAAATAAATGTTTGGGCTCTGTGGGGGATACAGTCTCTATTACAATCACTCACTGTGCCAATGGAACATGAAGACAACCACGGGTAATAGTATACAAACCAGTGTGCTGTGTTCCAGTAGAGCTCCATTTACAAAACCAGATACTGTAGTGGCCAGATTTTGGCCATGGGCCATAGTCTGCCAACAACAGTCTATTCTCTGGTACGCACTCAGTAAACTCATTTCCAACTCTATGATTTTGCTCTAGTACTCTCTCTAAAGTGAATACTTTCCTGACCCTCACCTGCATTTATCCTAACTCAACTCGTCCTTCATATTCCCATTTACCCCTCAGCCATGCCGTCTCACACTAATCAAATAACAAACACTCATTCTTAATTCACACAGCAATATCAATAGGTCAGTGCTCAAATTTTTATTGTTGCTGCAAGTCACAAATTATCTCAAGTGGGCTCAAAATAGAAACAAGAGCTTACACATCTCCAATAGGCTTTCAGTTAACATATTTCATATTACACACCCAATGGTTAATTCATTTAACTCAAAAAGCACAGTCTTAATTGAAGATAACTTTAATTTCACATGGGCAAAAAAACATGTATTTCTTCCTCCTACCTTGAATACAGCTTTGCAATTTATACAGTTTCATTAGGCTAACAGTTAAAAAGTAAACTGAGTAAATGCTTACTAGAATAGGAAGTAGCATCCATCTTTCCAACTTTAACTGGCGAACCAATGCTTTTCATTTCAAGACCAACTTCATTCCAAATCGGCTCCAGTTTTTTACAATGACCACACCATGGTGCATAAAACTTGTTAAAAAACAAACAAAAACAATCACTAAAATACTGTGCTGCTGTGGATATCAGTCTTCATTTTAAAGAATCTCTTTGACAAAATGATCTAATAATAATGTTTTAGACAAAACAAAGACTAAATATTACTTTCAATTGGTTAACAAAACATATACATAAAGCATACCCCTCAATACTGACACTATTTTAAGGTAACTTTAAAATATTTACTGATATGTATTTTAAATAGATACATGATTTACAATAAAAGCATCTTTGTTTCCAAGAGATGTGTCCATGTTATGTATAAAATGAGACCATCAAATACAATACACATCATGTGCACACCCCTTAGGTGTTAATAATAAATTTGAATCTATTTCTACTACAAAAATTCCAACACAGCAGCTGCCTTTACTAGTTTAAGAGTAACCATTGATAAAATGGGAGAAACCATTAAGATGACTGGTTTGGCAGAGGGACAAATAAGGCTGGTTAAACTAAAACCACAGTTCTTCCTTCTTCAGAATCACCAGCAGGCTGAGGTGGTAACTGGTGTTAGGTTAAATGGTGTAACACAATGCTTGCTGTACTTTCATGAAATAGGACTTATCTATCTGTGAACACTGTACTTTGGCAATGTTCAAACACAGGCACGAGAGAGAGGGAGAAATACACAGTGAGCCTTGTGCCCACAGCCTGGCTTCACTAAGTGTCCACGCTGCTACTCTGAGTCTGTCTCTTCCGCTGCCACTCTCCTCTTTTACTGAGGCAGGTGAAAATGAACTCCAAACACCGTAAAGTGTGACTATAATCCACACTTGAAAATGAGAAAAATTTGACTTTGTTACTGTTAAGATGAAAGATGATTTTGACTGCCAAGTGATTAATATACACAGTCTCTTCGGTAACATGACAGACCAAGAGTGAATTTTGAAATAAAAATCATACGATAATCTCCCTCAGACACAATCCACAAGCCAACCTCATCAGAACTTCATCAAAGTCAAGTTCCTTGCCAGGAACTTTAAGGCTCTGAGGTTCATCTATATATATAAAAGCCTAAGTGACTGGCTAACTGGCCAGTAGCTATGATGTGCACTGACCACCAGAGGGCAGACGCTCAACACAGGAGTGGAAACCAAGGCATGGAAACATAGAACAGACTGATGAATCTCAGAGAAAAGTGGGGTGAGGGAGGGCAGGAAGAGATTAACAAAAGATCTTATATGCATACTAGAGGACCCTCAGCCTGGCCTGCGGGGATGGGGCTGAAACTGGCTCTCTGACATCCCCCCGAGGGGTCCTGGATTGTGAGGGTGAAGGCCAGGCAGAGGGACCACACTGGTGCACGAATCTGTGCACTGGGCCTCTAGTAGAAAATAATGTTTAAAATTGTAGGGGTGGTTAATTAGTACAAAAATTTTACATACTCACATCTACAAGCCAAATGTCATCTTTTCGATTGTCCTTAAACCTACAAAACAAAAAACAAGGAAACAAGCCTTTGTATGTTTCTACTTTACCACTGAATAACAGGTGGGGATAATTAGTTGATAAATATAGGGGCATGCAACAAAATTCTTTTAATAAATTTTTACGTGCAAATTTTACTCAATGATCTCTAAATCTTATCCATTAAACATCATAATAAAAGTAGAGAACTGAAGTAATGAAGTGGCAGTTGGTAGAAACAGACACATGCTCAGCACCTATGCCTTCTGCTCCATTCACACCTGTAGTTAGTTAATGCAGCAGGCCTGAGGCTGCTATCCTTGGAAAGCTTGCCTGCCTTGGGTTGCCCTTAGTTGGCATCTGGGAACTTGAATTTCAGCTTCTGATAATGATGACTCGGTGGTTTTACACTGAGCAAACAACGTGGTTTTGTGAGAATAGCTGCTCTCCTTCTTGCCCTTTCCAACCCCTAAATAGAAAAGAGGTCTAGGAATTGATGGGCCCAATCAGCTACTGATGCTGTCATATAACCCATGTGGGGATTTGGATGGCACCCATCTACCAGGTTATCAGAAAGGCCACTGCCTTTGAGTAGGGCTCCAACTAGCAGGACACCCTGGCAGCCCTCCAGCAGGCCACCAGGGCTCTCTTCTCCTGGATTCCAAGGATCTATATCCTCCCCAAGTTGACTGAAAGATACAACTCTTTGAGAGGCAGTTATTGGCCTTTGCTGGGCCTTGGCAGCCAAGTGCAGTAGTAGGCTCATGAGCAGAAATTCCAATCATGCTGCTAATGAGGGAGACCCTGGACTCTATGGTGTAGTGGCAAAGGCACAGGAGCCCAGCCGGAGTCTTACAACTCCATGAAAAGGTCTCCCAAGTGGCCCTCCACCTCTCAGGAATAACAACCAAGGAGCCTCCTCTAGTCCAATGGGGAACCAGAGACAGAGTCCTCCTGGATCGCCCCTGGGCCTGGGTCAATGATGGCTCCTTTGGGTTAACTTACTGGAATAGAATTAGGTGTGGACACCATTCAACCTTCACCAAGCACGGTGGAGTACTTTGAATTTGTAAGGCTACTCGTAAGGGCTAGGACTGTAAGATGATCTGACCACTGCTCTCCCACCTCCCGTTCCTCACTCCAGCCCCAGCAAATAAGCACTGCTGTATTTTCACGGGCCTCTATGCTGACAAAGGAAAATGGAATCGAGGAGCATACCAGGCTTGTCAGCTAAACATGGAAAGGAATTGTTACCCCAGAGCAAGCAGGGGTGCAACTGATTGCCTGCTGGGTCCACCAGAGGACAGAAATTCAGACACCATCTTGGATTGGGCTGGTGTGAGACGACACTAAACTAGGACGAAAACCTGTCCTTCTTGTCAAACCCTGGCATCAGTGGGTCAGGACATTCACAGCAGGTAGCACACACTGCACCCCTCATGATGGTGGGCCATACCTGTCAGTCAACAGAACATCCATCTAAAGAAGGTGCGGGTTTGGGGTACCTATGCCTGTTCATCTTCCCTTCCTCCTCCCCAGGTAAACTCCTGGCTAAAGTCATGGCTGTCAGGCCATTCTAAAGGAGGAGGTCTATAGTTACTGTCAGACCCCAGAGCAAGGACGATGGGCCAGGTACAGAAACTCACCAGGGCAGAAAGCTCCAGATGCCTACCAAGGGGCAAACCTGAGAAAACAAGAACCTTGCCCCCGGGGCAACGTATCCTCCCCTAGAATATCACTGGTAGTGCAGTTTGGATCCTGGATCTTTCATATCGCTGGTCAGGCTGTTTAGACCACCCCTGGCCCTTTTCTCTCTAAAGATAACATCTAGGCCTCAGTTGTATTTCAGCTTCAGGCCCTGAAAAGCAGCAAAACCAGAAAAGTGGTGCCTTGGCTGCCTCAGGACTAACTGTATTGACTAATGACCCCCTGCCCTGGCACTAACCAATTGGTGGAGAACACCATGCTGAAAGAGCACACCTGGAAAACTGATGAGTATTCTATTAAGACTCTACCCTGAAACCTCTATTTCCACCTGCAAGAGAGAGAAATATGCTCAAGGCAAAGGACCCAGTGCGCACTCTCTCAGCAAAGAGCAACCCCTTTCCATTCCTCCACAGGGATGTATCCCCCAACCTCTAAGGGACCCTATGAGACTTGCAACCAGGGGAGCAATGAGCAGCAGCAGCTTGTCCCAGGCTCCACCCCGAACCTGTCCCCAAGGCTCCCTTTTCTCTAACTTCCCAGTGAGACAAAGCAGCCCAGCCTAGGCTCTCCTGTTGCTTCTTCTATGCCCTTCTTCGTTTTACTGTCCTAAATACATTTTTTGTTGCCATCATGACTCAGTACGCTTTGGCTCAGTGCTGTGTAGCCCATCCCTCTGGATATCCCCATCACCCACCCCCTTTCCCTTAAATAAATTCAGTTATTCTTTCTCACTGTCTAAGATGGCTATTTAGCCTGCCTCCGTACCACTGACTTTAACCTTTAACATGTAAGAACATTACCTCCCTGTTGACAACGGTTCTCCCAGGATCAAACAGTTTCTGTAAACAATCTGCTAGTCCTCCCCAGTACTCACTGGCATGGCTGATAAAGGGCCCCATAGACCCTGAGGCTTTTGCTTGTCAGAACGGCATGTGCTCAACTGACCACCCTGCTGCTACAGCAATGTTGCCACGTGGAGGTGGTAAGTAGGACAAGTCAAACTGAAAGTAACAATGGAGGCTTTCTTCACTCACTGCTATGATGCAAGCCAAGGGGCACACAAAAAAGGCACCAGCTCCCCAGTGTTCCATTTTCCCAAGGGGAACCGCGCCAGGCAAGGGTCGGCACTTACAGAGGAGCAGTGAACCAAAGGCTTCTTCTGCCTCTGCCTCTTTACGGACCCCTGGGCAGAGGGACGGCCAGGGAAAAGGGACAGGTGAAAAGCGCCGAGTCCAGGTGGAGCAAAGTGCCTCGGCCACGCCCCTCTGTAAGGAGGGCTCTGCAAGGTGCACAGGAAATGCCTCAGGTGAGCCCCCTGCCTCCTGCCTAAAGGCAAGTGGGCTAGGAATGCAGACATGTAGCCTAGCTAGCACGCTGGCCCTGGAGGCCCGAGTCTATGGCTACAACTCCCTCCAGAGACTGCGGGCAGCGGTTGTACAGCGAGTTTAGTGTGGGGAGGGTAGTTTCCCCTTGGAGGCCTGCCAGGTAAAGCTTTACAATTGTCTGAAAGATCACACATTGGGTTTTGGTCTGGAGCACAACTCTTCACCTACTATAAGCAAGGCCTTGTGATTAATGGTGTGGTACTGTAAAAACAAACAAACACATACACACAAAAACACAGCATGGTCCCAAATTCCAGCAGCCACTTACTGATTAAAGCAGAAAAACATAGCAAATCCAGGTGAAATGATAAAATAGAACACAGATGAGTTGGGCACTTTTTAAAATCTTACAACTTAGTAAAACTCTTTGAACAAAATTAGTGCTATATATAGTACGCACTGGTTATTACTGGCTCTATTATTAAAAGACTAGATTCATCCAAATATTCAGAGTTGGAAGAAGATACTACTTAAAAATATATATACTCACGATTCATCTAAATCTTGTACGAATCCTTTACAGAAAGCCATCTCAAGTAAAAAAACTGAAAGAAAAAGGGAAAACATATATAATAAATGCTGGTGTATCATTTGGCTTGTACTATAAGCTCAAGTCATCTAAAAAAAATGTTTTTGATTTTTATCAACCTACCAAAAAATTCATTGAACCATCCCAGGGCACAAGTGATGAAAAAGCATAAATAGTTCAAATGTTTAATAAACACTCTGCATGCAACCGTACTGTGAAAGGCTAGTAAACCACAGAGGTTCTTTTTAAATATACTTCCACTTTCATCCCATTTTTCCTTGTTACATGCCATCTTTTTGGAATAGGGATAGAAATCGTTGTTTTTCCTTTTTCTCTAATACCAATGATCTCCTCGGCATAAACTCCAAATACCATTCTACATACTTTAGCTTTTTTAAAAAAATTATATTGTTGAAAGCATTACAGGTGTCTCATTTTCCCTCCAGTAACCCTCGCTTCCCCACCCTCTTCCCCGCCCCGGGTCTTCACCGCACTACTGCCTGTGTCCATGAGTTTTGCATATATGCATTTACGTTCTTTGGTTAATCTCTTCCAAACGGTTAGTTTTTATTCCCAATTTCATAGGTCTTGAGCTCCACCACCAATACGTATTCCGGAAGAGGATCTGGCACATCCTGGTTACTGAGTGAAAACAGCCCAGAGAGAAACAGGGGCGCGGGGGCTGGGCAAAGGCCCACCCACATTCGGGGCACTTTCCACTGGGCACCTGAGTCTGTTCTGCCCTGGGACACCCCACCCTTCGCCCCTTCTTCCCAAAGACTCGGACCCTAAAGCCCAAGCCCTGAGTGGCTGCACCTTCGGAAGGTAGCATCCTTCACGCCTGTAAGTGGAGCCAGCGCTCCGGAAACTTCCTGCCACCCTGAGAATCAGAACCGAACAGAGGAAAACTCATCCTTCCCGCGCGTGACACTGGTCTCGGGCAGCCCGCGTGGGAGGAAGGAGTCACGGCGAGGGACCCCGAGGGCGGTCCGGGCCCGACCCCATCCGGGGAGGGTCCCCGCGCCCACCCGCACCACCCCCGCCAGGCCTGTACCAGTGGCGCAGAGCCGCAAGGCAGCCCCGGGTGTCCGAGCTGCCATGGTCGCCGCAGGAGAGCTGCAGGCTGAGAGAAAGCAGTAGCGGCCGCCGCCTGCGCTCCCGGAAGGGGAACCGGGGCGCGGAAGGGAAGCTAGGCGCCGAGGGCAGGGGCGGGGCAGCTCCCAGGATCCGCCGGCCTCCGCCTCTGAGCATGCGCGGAACCAGAGCGCACGCGCAGAACTGGGGCGCATGCGCAGTCGCGTCCACGAAGGTTGGCGTTCTCAGTGGCCTCGGGGAGCGTGGGAACCGCGAGTGAGGTCGCTGACGCGGGCGGGCGAAGCGGCCAGTCCCCCTTGGGTGCGTTTCAGGGAAGTTCAGTTCCGGCTGAACTTGAAGAAGGAGGTGGATTCCGACAGCGCAGCTTGAGGTTGGATTCTGCCAGGTTTTTCCCTCGCTGCTCAAGTGCAGTGAAGGATGAGATTCCTGCAGAGGTGCGGTAGCTAGCAATGGTTAGAAAGGTTCTTTTGCTACGGGACCCTCCATGTACTATTTCAACAGTCTTTGAACCTGTTTGCAAAATAGGATGTCTGTCTTAGAATAGAAAGCTCATGTTTGCCAACTAAAGGAATACCTTCAAAATTTTTTAAATCTTGAAACCTGGTAAAATGAAGTTGATCATAGGATATATTTTTTGATGATTTCCTCTGTTTTCTTTTAGAGATAAAGTACTTGCTATAAAACATTTATTGCTGTCTTTCTACACAACAAAAATGATTTCTAAAAGCGACAAAGTTTTTTAGGATGGTTTTAGCAGCAGTTATCACATCTAATTCAAATGAAATTTTTGTAGGACATAAAATTTCAGGATTTAGATAGTCAGTTATTGAATGTGTGTTGTGAGAACAGATATGGATTGCAATGTCAGCCGATTCACCTTAAGTTCAAAATTCCAATAGGCAGAAATCTCATAAACATTGCTATTCCCCATGATTAGAAGGCTAAATTATAATCTGATTGAGAGTAAGCCCTAGGTTTCCTCCCTTTTATGCATATAGCATAGTATCCAATGCAGACGTTCAGATTCAAAAATATTTTTAAGTGAGTGTTTAGTTTAAGAGCTTAACATGCATAGATATGTAATCAAAGTTCTCAAAGTAGAATATATTATGGATGAGGATCCAGGGACTCAGAGGAGATAATTTCCTTAATAACTAAAAAGAATGAAGTTGTTATTTGAAACAAAGTCCCAGACTCCAGAGCTGGTGTTCTTTTGTTTTGGGGCTTTGTTGGTTTTTTTTTTGTTGTTGTTGTTGTTTCTTAGAACATCACTTTTATTTGTGTCTTAGGTGAAACATGAAACACAAGAGGTCAAATTGTTCTCAAGGTAGGAACAAGGCTTCTTTTGCAAAACAAATACACAAAAACAAATAACTATAAATCATATGCTAACACCAAGTAAAAACACCAAGGTAACTGTATATAACAAATAAACAAATTGCCTGAAACTTACCCTTTCAAAAATAACCTAATCCAAGTCCCAAACCCACCCTAACTTTTCCTCCTGTCTGTGAATCTCTGTAAGACATTTTCTGTAATTCTGTATTATCTATATTGCTTTTATACAGATAGCCATTCATTATATCTCAAGCTAGACAGTCAGTTCCCTTGAGGAGAGAGACTTGACTGATCTACTTCTGCTATGTAACAGGCACCCCTCAAAGACTAGCTGGCATTTATTTTTTGGCAAGCATTTATGACCTGGTTGGAGTGAGAAGGATGTGTGCTGATGGTAGGATATGGAATCTAGGAGAGTAAGATACAAATTACAAAACAGTCAACATCTGATAGGCTGCTGTCTAGACAAAAGGGCTAATATCGCTTTGATTTGCTAATACTAAAAGCTAGACTACAGTATAATTCTCAACAGCACGATATTTTTTTAAAAAATATATATTTTTATTGATTTCAGAGAGGAAGGGAGAGGCAGGGAGAGGAAGAGAGAGATAGAAACATCAGTGATGAGAGAGAACCATTGATCGGTTGCCTCCTGCACTCCCTCTACTGGGGATCGAGCCTGCAACCCTGGGATGTGCCCTTGACCAGAATCTAACACGGGACCCTTCAGTCCATAGGCCGATGCTCTATCCACTGAGCCAAACCAGCTAGAGCAACAGCACAATGTTTAAATGAAAAAACAAAACAAAACAAAAAAACACACACCTCATTGCAACCAAAAGTTATATACCAGTTGTTAACTTCTGCTCTATTGAATGTCACCAATATTTGTAGATAATGTATAACGTGCTGAAGATATGGTCATTCAATAGAAAGCAATCCTGACGTTGCGTTGTGGCTGCTGGTGAAGATTAATCTTGGAAAACCTGTGCTTCCACATTCCTTTGCAGCAGCGTGAATTCTGGCTGATCCACTGTAGAGAGTCCATATGAGCATTCAGAATTCTGCAGATCTGCTGGGACAGGTCAATACTGTCAGGTCTTTCAGATATACTTAGGTGCTCAATACTGTCCTGCAGATCCTGGGCCATTTGTTTCAGCTGAGCACCTATGTTTTCTGCTACGTTGTAAATCCTCTCACACTCCTCATCTACATAATTTGCATAAACAGATCCATTGTCCTTCCCAGACTCCTCTAAAGAGATCAAGAGATTTTCTAGTTCCTTCTACTGCAGCAGGACCAAATCCAATTCTTTTTCCAGTCTTTTCTGATCCAATTTCACTTTTTTCACTTTTCCACGTAAAATAGTCATCTTCTAACTATTGTCAATCAATGCAGAGTGCCAAGCATTGGCCTGGGTGACCTGGTGATGACCTCTTAATCCTCTAACTCAAGGTTCCATTTATTGATCAGACCGGCCAGCTGACCATATGTCATCACGGGAGTTATGATCAAATTAACAGTCGAAGTAAAAGGTGTAGAAGCAAAACCAACTGGAACAGTGTCATTAATCCCAGTTGATATCACTGGTTTTCGATTGAAGGTAAAACCAATAGTGATTGTGGTGGTGCTGGTGGTTGTGGTGCTGGTTGGTGTTGGAGGTGGTCCTGGTGGTGGTCATGGTAGTCGTTGACTTTGTAGTAGATGCTGCTCCACCCACTCTAGGGAATTTAAGTCTAAATTCCAAAGTTTTACCACCAAGCATTGCAGCTGAAGTTGTTGGGGCTGTCAAATGAGACCAAATCTTTGAAAACAAAGTGGACATTTATAGAACTCTGCATTCAGCAAGCAGGAAATGCATACTCTAACTCACATAACATAATTATAAGTCTCAACAGTTTGAAAAAAGTGTGGTATTATCAGCATGCTATCTGACCACAACATAAATAAGTTATCTATAACAAAAGATAAAGCTATGCCCATAATTGCGAAATTTAAAAACACTGTTGTAAATAGTATCTTTGTAAAAATAATAATAATTGAAACTAAAAATATACATGGAATGAAATAAGAAATTGCGTCTATTAAGATTGTAGGATGCAGCAAAATCTGTATGAGAGAAATTTGCAGCACTCAGAGAAATTTATAGACACAAATGCTTTTTTAAATTTTAGAATAAAATAAAATATCGGTGAACTAAACTTTCTCCTTAAAAAGAGAAATAACAGAAAAAAGGGAAAACATGAAAGAAACAGGAGCATTATTTTATTGTGCCAGGAACTGCTCTCTGCACTGAGAAAAAAATGGACCCAGGGCAGTTCACTTCCTAGTGTGTTATAGGAATTTTCACTTACATGGTATATGTATATTCAGGCAATTCTCTAAATGCTTTACATACATTAACTCACTTAGAGTGAGAGTGAGAGAGAGAGAAACAAGATTCAAGGGAGAGATTCAAAGAAGTCCCCGAAGTATGTCTTTTGATCCAACCAATAATACGGATAAATTTTTGTTACAATCAATTCAAAAATTGACTGAGAGCATGTGAGAGAGGATAAGGAAGTGAGAAAAACATCACAAACATCCAGACATCAGGACACCTTTGAAGAGACAGGCTGAGTGAGTCATCCTGCACACTCAGAGAAGTGGGAGCCAATTTCATGTTGGGACAGTTCAAGTAAGACAACTCCTGCGAATACTCAAGTCTCCCCCTCTGCATGCCAGCCCTTGAAGGGTAAAGTCCCAATTGGCTGGCTGGGGAAGGCAAAGATAGAAGTTAAATCAAGACCCCCTATTCCACTGCAAGTTTTCTAACCTGAAACAGACCCTAGGAGGGGAAGGGGAAAACATTTCTATGGTAAATCTAGTTAGAATTTTGGTCAGTAATGGGAATGGTTATGCCAATTATTAGATATGCTTTCTATTTTCTTTTTAAAATATATTTTTATGGATTTTAGAGAGGAAGGGGGAGGGAGAGAAAGAGAGATAGAAACATCAATGATGAGAGAGAATCATTGATGAGCTGCCTCCTGCATACCCCCTACTGGGGATCAAGCATGTGCCCTTGACCAGAATCAAACTGGATCCTTCAGTCGGTAGGCCGAGGCTTTATCCACTGAGCCAGACCAGCTAGGGCTAGATGTGTTTTCAACTCCAACTTAGTTAGAACTATCTGTTATTCAAGTAGGCTTGTTAGAATTTTCATACAGGGTCAGGGGGAAAAGTCCCACTCTGAAAAATGTTTAATGAATGTTGGAAGGACAAGCAGTTATATTTTATGTTGACATTATTGCTTATTCAGTATATTAACTGCATTGATAACATTGGGACCAAAAGAAGGACATAAATATAGATAACAGAAGTTAAGATAAATAACATTATCACAGCATATATGAAAAAGTAACAAAATCAAAGAGTTCTAAAAATATAACTTTCCAAGATTGATCTATGACAGGGTTGGGGAACCTTTTTTCTGCCAAGGGTCATTTGGATATTTATAACATCATTCGTGGGCCATACAAAATTATCAACTTAAAAATTAGCCTGCTATATTTGGTCAAACATTTAATTAACTCACCCCTAATGCCTTGGCAGGGCCAGACCAAATGATTTCATGGTCCGTGGTCTGGACATTCCCCACCCCTGATCTAAGTGCTAGAAAGACTAAAATATTTGGATAGCCATTAAAGAAATTGGATCAGAAGTTTGAAATTGTCTCCTAAAGAACATGTGCTATCCAACTCTTACGAACTAAAAATCTGTAACAAAGCTCTTCTAGTGAATACAAAAATAGGGAACACTCTCCACTTTGTTCAATAAGGTTACTATAAACTTAGTAACAAGACCAGAAGAGGCATGTGTGAGAATGCAATTATACAGGTCAATTCAATCATGAACAAAAGTGGAAAAAATTACAAATGAAATATGATCAAACCAGATAGAACAATGTACAAAAAAGACAAAATTGGTCTTTGTTGTTGTTTCATCCTCTCCCCCCACCCCCCGAAATGCAATCATGCTTTAACATTAGGGAGAAAAATTGTCTTAAATTTTCCATAGTTAACTGATAAGAGATGAAAAATATGTAATCATTTAAATAAATGTGGTAAAAGAATTTGATACATATTAATTCCCAATCAAAATAGTAAGCTAGGAAGAGTAAGACAGTTTGTCATGGTGTGTTGAAAGGTTCATTTCCAGCAGTCCTGGAATTACCCTGAGCTGTTTTGCTCAAGTTCCAGCTTTTCACTAAGCTCTGGTCCCAGTATCTGAAACATGCTAGTTAATAATGTTGCCTTGGTAATGGTGGGTCTGAGGAGTTTTAGGGTGTTTTTTTTTTTTTTTTTTTTTTTTTTATCAGCTCCTCAGCATTGTTTATTGGTAAGAGTGAGATTGATGAATTACATCTGGTGGGACCTCCAGAGAGCTCTTCTGTTGAGGCTGATTTTGTAGCAGGACTATGTCTATGTGACCAGCAAAATATGAAAAACCCAGTGAGATTCCTGGACTCCATAGTTCCAAGGTGACCTATGCACATACAGGTGGTCCCTGCTACAAAAGAGATAGTGCTTACAGCCATAACCTATATAGTATGTGAAGGTAGGAGCCTGTACCAGGCCTCCGCAGCCCCATGCTGCAAGACAGCCTTTGACAGATCCAAATTCTAATTCAGTACTTTTGTTAGATAGTTTCCTTTTTCTCTAGCTGACAAATTGTAGATTTGTATTGCTATTAGATTTCTTAACGATTCAATCTTGTTTTAGCACAGTTGGCATTACAGGTGAGATTGCTTAGAAGACTTCTGACTCATGCTTTTATAAAAACATGACGGGTGTTATTTAGAAAGGGAAAGGATGATTCTGATACAGGGAATGAAAATGAACTATCAATGCAGAGGTGATTGCCAAGGTATACTTGACTTGAAGTAGCACAGGTATTGAAATCAGTTACTGATAAGACTTTCCATTGCAATATACAAATGACAACCTGATTGCCAGGAGCTAGCAAAACTGGAAGACAAGTGCAAACTGATGGCAAGTTGGCTCAATCAGTTTCTAGTTGCTACTTTCCGTGTTAGCAGCAGTGAAAGTTCAGAGTCTCCTCAGTTAAACTTCATCCTCTCTGATTGGCAAGCACAGCCCCCACCAGAGGAAACTGGGCACCATAACACCTGATGGGTCAGCTGAGACCCATTGGAGCTAAGATGATAATCCAAGTGGGACAAGTCACTGGTTGAGGGCAGGAGTCAGTAGGGGGCTGTTCAGTGCCAAAGCAGAGGCAAATGCAGCATTTTGTGATGACCTTGTGGAAATGGCTCCTGAGAATTTGGATCAAGTAGCAGCATCCCTGGTTTGGAATACTGTTAAGGGTGATGTTTGCACGCATCTGGATGCTCCTTTGGCTGCTGTCTTTGTGGAGACAGTTCAAGAAGTCCTTGCTGACTGGAGTGGACTAAGGGGACATTCTTATTAGAGTAGGGTAATGGCTCTGCCCCTCCCTTGTGATTTACATTGTCAGTGTCTACTGAGGCTGCGGAAATGCTGCTGCTATAGTCAGTACTGGACTAGCTATACGACAGTGAAACAGGCTCCCAGTGGCGTGCCCTCACCCAGGTTATGATAAGAACAGCCCCACAACCCTGGACACCATATGTGATTTTACTCTTAGGACCTCAAAGGACATAAAAGAGGCAGTTTGGGATCTTTTATGCCAGCTCCTTCCTGTGAGACTTTAAGATAATATGAAGGTTAGAGTTTTACAAAAGAAAGGAAATCAAAACAAGCAAAGGGCAAGAATTCAGGACCCAGTTGTGGAATGGCAGAAGAGCAATGCATGAGGGACAGGGTCTCCTGAACAAATCCCTGTGGGAGAACCAAGGCCTCTTACGAATGTGCGGATGAAATGCCTGCTGATTTTAAGTCAGCCCACACAGCACTGCCTAGGCCCGCTCAGGACCCCCTTAGGGGTGACAGAACTCATTAGGGGAATCAGGAGGTGCTGCTGTAGAAGGAATAAAAATCAAAGTCTCGCCCTAGCCGGTTTGGCTCAGTGGATAGAGCGCCAGCCTGCCGAACAAAGGGTCCCGGGGTTCGATCTGGGTCAAGGGCATGTACCTCAGTTGCAGGCTCCTCCCAGGCCCGGGCCCTGGTCAGGGTTGGTGCAGGAGGCAACCAATTGATGTGTTTCTTTCACACCGATATTTCTGTCTTTCCCTCTCACTTCCTCTCTGTCTAAAAATCAATGGAAAAATAACCTTGGGTGAGGATTAAAAAAAAGAAAAGAGAAATCGAAGTCTCCTTAAAAGTGGAAATATATAACTTAAAAAAGTATACTGTGGGAATGTCCCCTTTACCTGAATGTATAATTTGTATGGATATAATGACTGGCTAAAAATTGCTTCCTCTACTGAGTAAAATGAGAAAAATAACTTGTAAATCTGCCCTAAGTCCAGTACTAGTTGGATATGAATGATGGGGGTTGTTGGGGTTACCAGAGCCTACTGAAGTAGTTAATATGAAATACTATCATATGCCTAGGGCAGTAAAATTTACAGCACTAATTAAGGGCATGTTAGATGCAGGAGTGTTAGTGCCTATGCACTCTGCAATAGCCTGTTGTTGCCAGTGAGGAAGGCTGATGGATCGATCATGCAGGCTGACCATGGACTGTAGGCGACTCCATTAAGCAGCAACCCTAATGCCTGTCCAGACTATTCAACTGCTACACAGATTATTTCAACAAGCTAAAGGTGACCGGTTTTCTGCAGTTGACCTAGCTGATGCATTTTTCTCAATATTAGTTGCTAGGGAGAGTCAACAACAATGTGCATTCATGTGGAAGGGTTGCCAATATACATTTGCCTCCAGGATATTTGAACTCCCCTGTGTATTGTCACAATTTACTAAGGCAGGTCTAGTGTAATACAACTATACAGCATTCTAGTGCACTATCACGAAGATATTATGATTTATCTGCAACTGAGAATCAAGCTCTAAGCAACATTTACTATGATCATAAATCATGTGACTAATCGAGGATGGGTAATGAACCCCGAAAAAAATCTAGGACCTCGCATAGACTATGAAATTTGGGAGGATTACATGGGCCAGAGGTCTCCATACACTGCAGACGATTAAGAATAAAATGTTCTTGCTCCCACAGATTGACAAGAGACCTACTGATTAATAGGCCTATTTGGCTTTTGGAGAAATCATACCCCTTGTTTAAGGATACTATTGGCCCAATCCATTTAAATAAGCTGGACAGAGTCATGTTTGACCAGAAGCCTATACAATAAGCCTTCTTGGAACTGCAGAGGCTGCTCCCCAAGCTATCCCGTTTGGTCTATATGTTGCAGTTATAGCCTGGATAGTGTCCCCTCAAATTCGTATGTTGAAGACCTACGTCCCAATGTGATGATATTTGGAGGTGGAGTCTTTGAGCAACATCACGCATTTACATCAATGCACCCTAAAAATTATCATCATCTATGGGTGCTATCATGCTCAAAGGATTGGGAAAAACCTGGAGACCGAATAAGGACAAATAACATATCAAACATTGTTGTTAAGGTAAAACAAAATAAGATAATTTTCTTTTATATTAGGAAGTAGATAAGACGTTTATTATTACCACACCTATTAAATATTGCATTGAATGTTCTGGCTTGTGTAGTAAAACAAAGAAGCAAAAAGGATAGTGTAAGGATGGGAAGAAAAGGAAACTATAATTGATTACAGATAAGACTATGTTGAAAATTTAAAAAAAAATGCAAATTATTAACACTAATAAAGTTTTACCAAAATAGGTAGGTTTAAGGTCATTATGCAAAAATTAATTGTATTTTTTTAAAATAGCAATAAAGAGAACACATACATTTAAAAAACCTTACTGTACCTGGGCAGTATGGCTCAGTGGTTGAGCATCATCCCTTGAACCAGGAGGTCAGGGTTCAGTTCCCTCTCAGGGCACATTCCCAGGTTGCTGGCTTGATCCCCAGTAAGAAGTGTGCAGGAGGCAGCTGATCAATGATTTTCTTTCATCATTGATGTTTCTCTCCCTCTCTCCCTCTCTTTCCTTTCCTCTCTCTGAAATATATGTATATTAAAAAAAACAAAAAAACTTATTGCACTGAGACAATATCCGTAAACACAATGCAATTGATTTGGATCCAAATCTTACACCATCGACAAAAATTAATTCCAGGGAGAAAGACGATAAATGAATAAGCAAAATCTTTAGAAGAGTAATATAAGAGTACCTGTTATACTTTGGTGTTTTAATACTAAATATAAAATGTAAGATTTCATAAAAATAAATTCCTTGATTAAGTGTTTTAGGTGAGATTCAAGGCTATCATTAAAACAGGTCAGATCCTCTTACCTATTACATAGATAAATGTATATAAATGTAATGCTCTATTTTCTTTTTTATAAAAATATCTATATTTACTTCTAAGTCTCCCTGGGGATGAAAGGTGCTAACCCAATTATGGGAGTCAAACAATATTCCTGTTAATGAGGTTATTCACTTCTAGAGAGTTAGACCAGTAAAATATAATGGAATATAAAGAACCTTAGATTCTTGTCTGTGACCATGAAGAAACACGTATCTTTTTGTGTATCACAGACTTAGGATTTTAGAAGATTTAATGTATTTTAGTGAACCATAGTCATTATTTCATTTTTTAAAAATATATTTTTATTGATTTCAGAGAGGAAGGGAGAAGGAGAGATAAAAACATCAATGATGAGAGAATCATTGATTGGCTGCCTCCTGCATGCTCCCCCACTGGAGATTGAACCCACAACCTGGGCATGTGCCCCTGATTAGAATCGAACCCAGGACCCTTAGGTCTGCAGGCTGATGCTCTATCCATTGATCCAAACCAGCTAAGGCTCATTATCTCATTTTTGATGCTCATATTGTCACAATCCAACCTTTCAAATTTGGTACCTGTGTCTTTACCTCTTCATTATCAGTCTGGCCCCATCTGGGATGCCAGGTCTCTAGGCCATTTCAGTGGGCAAAAGGAAAAACAATTAATTTTATTAATAATAGCATGTCTCTGTAAATACATACTTGTTATGTAATCTACGCATTAATGTTAATTCAGGTGTACATCATTTGTCAAATTCATCTGGAGGGAAGCCGTTCAAACTGACCATTGTCCCTAAGACTGAAATCTCTGCACACCATTTCCCCTTTAGTGAAAGTTATATGAATCAGTGTAGTCCAAGCTCTTTTTGAAGTAAATATTTTTTTTCTTATAAAACTGTGATTGCATCTTATATCAAAGGAGGATAATTTACAGTTTTCCAGATTTAAGTTTTAGAATCTTCTAAATATTTTCTATTTTTTCCTTCAAATAAAAATAATTTTCCAGTCCCCTGACTTTAATATTCTAAGGTTGTTCTGAGGAACTTTTTCCATTTGGATATATGTTCAAGTATTCAAATGTTAAAGTTCAGGGAGTGGAAGAGTTAATTTCAGAAAAATTCTGCTTCAGAGGAGGAATCGTGAACCTCTTCCATGAGGGCTGGAGTTCGTTGGAGCCCAGGCTTTACGTGAGGGCCCTGTGCATTTTAATGTTTCTAGTATTCCTAGGGCCCCACAAAGGGCTCATGAAATAGTCATCAGACCTTGAGGTCTTATTCCCCTAAGTGGCGGTTTGGCATTTCTTGAGGGCTTTTCTGAGGAACGTCTCCTGGTTATCTTTCTTTTGTAACTCTGACCTGAGCACGGACGAGCCATGGCTTCATCTATCCAGGGCTGAAGTTTTTCAGTTTTCACTGAAATGTTTCAGGATATCATGACTCACAGAACTATGGAGAGTTTTGGGGAGGAAGAAATTTTCCTCTTCCCATCTAGGTTCTTCTGGCCGGACGATAATTAAAGCAACATGAGATAAGTTAACAAGAGAAAAATAATAAAACTTAGTTAATAAATACATATGGGAGTCCCACATACATGGTAGGTTCAGAGGCAGAAAGGGAAAATGAGGTATATACCAGTAAGGCATTCTGAGCTCAGGATGAGGTCGGGTGCCTTGGGCCTGTGGAGGGGGAGAAAGGCCATTCGCAGGACGGTAAGAAGAGCAGATGTTCAGTAGTTAGATGTTCGTCCTGTCATACAGATAGGCCATAAAAAGCTATTTCTGGTAATAATTCCTGTTATGAGGAAGGCCCCCAATTTAAATTCTTCAAGGGAGAGGCAAAAGTTCCTCTTGAGTCTCATTTGCCTTTAGCTCAAGTAATCTACAAAGTAGCAGATCCTGGGGAGGCCTGTTCTGACTCACTTCAATGGAAAATTGTAGTTTTGAGTCATTCCAGTGATAAGTTTACAGACCAGGGGCCATGACAGTTAAATGTGAGTGGAACAAGGGCAGGAGCCCTTCCCCATCCTTGGGCTGAGAACCTACCATAGAGTGATCCAGCTAGGCGCAAGGAAGATGTCCAATTTAGGAGAACTGTGTAGAAATATACAAGCTGGGTAAAAGGTGATACAGAGGCCAAACAGACTTAGTTTATGATCCTTGTGTGAATTCAAAAGTCTTTCTGAACTAAAACAGCTCAGAAATGGAGCCAAAGCCTGGCAGGTCAGCTCCAGACTACAAAGGGGTGAAAATGAGGTGGGTCTGAAAGTGAGACACCCTTGACCAAGCTCCTACGTGTTTCTGTCTTTGTCCTGGAAAATAAGACCACAGACTCAGAAATTAAAATGTGTTGCTTATTAAGAAACGCATGAAAAACATAAATAAAGGAGAGGGGAGGAGTGCACGTCGTGTATTGGTTCCTTAATACATTTCAATTACAGACCTGGTTAAGCCCCTTTGAGAATGACAGTTCCTGCGTGGTTAACAGCAGAGCAGACAGGGAGGAGTAGACATTGTGAGGCTGACCAGGGGAAGGGATGCTGGACTCCGAGTCCTAGGTTAGGAAACTTCAAGATGTTTGAAGGAGTCACTGAAAATATAGCTTTCATTGGCATCGTAATACTTTTATAATAAAATATTTAGGATCTGTCCTTTTGTTGACTATCTTGTTCAAACTACTGACTACCTGGGGCCGAGTTGTTCATAATTGGGCTCTGACAAATAAATGCTTACATTCCTGAAGCAAAGGTAAATTTGCATTTGTCAAAGGCATACCACACCCAAAGCACATCCCATATGTTACTATCTAAAGCATTCACACCAACTTCAACTTTTAGGACTTGGTAACCTCTGCAGATGAGTAAACTGAGATTTAAGAAATAACCTAGCAATAACTTCCCTATAATGAGAAGATACCTAAGAGGCCTTCTAACTAACCTCCTCTCTACGTTCATTTATTGGAAAGGAACTTGACACTTAATTGCATGGGTTTGCTCCTTCCATTTGGTGATGCTCTTTTCCTAAGAGTGAAGATAGATTCTGTGCCTGAAAGGAGCGGTAGGTTTGAATTTCTGTTAGTAAAGAGAATGGTGACATCTGCTGGTACCCTGTGTTTCAGCACCAAAGAAGTAGACCTGAGCAGCTCCAGAATTTGACCCAAGTCCTGCCTGCCTTTCCCAGCAGAGGTCACAGATACACATGCAGATGGGGAAATAAGAAAGTCCACACTTTATTTATAATAAAGCTTTATTATGCACTGAGCCCAGCTCTTTGAACAAGATTTTGAAAGAGCTGAAAGCTTCTAGAATATCTTTGCAAAAATCCCCATATTACAAAGAAGCTTAAAAAGTCAGACAGAAAGCATTTCACAGTGGTTGCTATAGCAGCAAAAGGACACCTGTCCTCTGGGAGAAGCAGAAGAGAATAGTGAGCCGCCCCAGGTTCCAGGGCTCATTAAGAGGCCCAGGATGACAAGAGGTACCCAGCCCTGAAAAGGCAAATGCCAGAGAAGTGTCTCTAAGTGCATTTATTACAGAGGGCTGCTGCACCCAAGTAGAGATGAGCAAAAACATCAGACACCGATGTATGTATTATCTTCAAAGTCCAAATTGCATTTAAAGTCAGTGTGAGGCACTGTGTCTTGAATGCCACCAGATGACAATAGCAAGAGATCAAACTGGTTTCTGATAGATATTATGCATCACATATATTTAAACCATGATTGGGAATCCATGAATGCCAAGGGTTTTATAAGTCACAATTTTAAGAGTAAGGAATGCCTCCTAACTCAGTCATCTGAAAATGAGCCCCCCCGCCCCCCTTCATTTCTTCTCAGGCTTTAATAAATGTCACTGTTCAGATATGTTCTTCAAGCTAGAGGTCACCTGATTAAGTGTGTGTCCTGATCATTCTAATTATCGTTCTTTAGACATTTTCCATCTTGGCAGGACGGAGACAGAGTGTGTGAAAAGGACAAGTAGTTCCTCTGTCTTCTTCCTCCCCGACCTGCTGGTATTTTCTAGAATTGATTATGGATATTATTTCTTTTGAATATCTTTGAGATTTGGTGTTTTAGACCACATGACACTTTCATGATGACATGTCTCTCCCAGCAACTTGTCAGTATTTCCTTCATGAATGTTTATAAAGGAATTCTTTGTTTAGAAACATTTCTGAAGCTGTATATTGTAGACATATATTTTTATTTTATTATAACAATATAGTTTTATTATAACAACAGATTTAAAAGGAAATTTGCTTGGGTATATGACTTTATATCTGAAATTCTTTTCTTAAATACTTAAAACATGCCACTGTTTGTTTTCTTGTGTCCATTTTTGTTGTAATATCTGTATCCTTCTGATTTTTGTTTCTTTGCAGGTGATCTATTCTGATTGTAAGCTTTATACATTTATAATCTATGTTATAGATTAATAACATATATATATGTTGTATATATATAGATTATAATAAATTGGCAATATAATATAGCTCTATGTTATATGGGGAAATTATAAGAGATGAACAATATACAATTTCTCCATATATTATGTATTATATAGTGAGACTATATCATAATCTATAAATTTAATCTATATCTTTGATGTTCTAAAATTTCACTACATGATTTCCAAGTATAATTTTTTTATGCATCCTGTTTGGCATGAAGGTAGATATGGTAAGGAAACTGGAGTGCACACAGACCCCTGGTTTCCTAAACTACTCACACTTCTCACCAGGTGTCCTGAACAAACTGCAGATTGTTGTGTATGTACAGAGCTTTGCAACAAGAAACCCCCCCTTTTTTTAGATAAGTGAGACAAGATTTAACATAAACCCACCAATTAGAAACACCTAATATTGTAAGATATGTGTTGCTCACAGTAGTTTGAACTGAACATTTTCATCTTCAAAATATTTCTTGTATTTACCTCTCATTTGTGTATTTCTTTATGTATACTTGGCATACAATACTATATTACAGCGATGGCGAACCTATGACACGCGTGTCAGAGGTGACACACGAACTCAGTTTTTTGGTTGATTTTTCTTTGTTAAATGGCATTTAAGTATATAAAATAAATATCAAAAATATAAATCTTTGTTTTACTATGGTTGCAAATATCAAAAAATTTCTATATGTGACACGGCACCAGAGTTAAGTTAGGGTTTTTCAAAATGCTGACACGCCGAGCTCAAAAGGTTCGCCATCACTGCTATATTAGTTTCAGGTGTACAATATAGTGATTCAACATTTAGGTCCCTTATGATGTGATCACCACACTAAATTTATTAATCATCTGTCACCATGCAAAATTATCACAATATTATTGACTGTATTTCATTTGACAATTTCTTGTGATTGTCCTCCATCCTTAGAACCTTGCATTAGAGCGACATCATGTGGTGATGTGAGGTTATGCAGGCCAGCTTGTTAGCAACATAACTTGCTTAATCACTTTTCTCATGAGGTCAACTCTTCAGTAACCAGATACACTTTTTCTAGCACTCTTTTATGCCAAATACGATGCCCTTTTATGACAAAACAATAATTTATTACCGAATAATAGAGTTAAATTAGACAAAAATTTTCAAAATTTTAAAAACACCTGTTTTCAAAATACATATTTGGAGTAATAGTTCTGAAGAATATCTTAGGACAAACATTGATCAAAAGTACAAAACTCCCAGGGGATGTCATTTTTTAGAAGATCTGAAGGTTAAGGTCATTTAAAATTTGAATCCTGATCACATCCTATGGATTCCTACATTTTAAATAAAGAGTCGATTTTCATTTGCTCATCCAAAGCAGTGATGATAATCATAAATATTGAGCCCAGGAATGGCATCTATAAAACAGGAAGCTCTCTTCCCAACGGGAGTGAGTTAACATCAACCAAGTATGAGCTAATATTATACAACCTGTACGATTTAGATTGTGTTTTTCTAGCATTCTGATCAAAATCATTATTTATTTCGTTCCTCCACCGTATCACTTGACATAAGCATGTCATTCTAATGCAATCATTTATTGATGCCATAGTTCTAGTTATTATATATGCACTATGCTTTTTTCACATAGTTTTAATGTGATGACCTATATCACATCTAGTTACTTATAAAGCACTGAAGACCTAATTTATAGAAAACATCAACTGTTTCAGGTTTGGTTCCTAGCAGAGCCCAAGGTGGGATTCTGTTTTGGCGATTTAGCGAGGAGTGTTCTCTGGAGTAGAGTGTTGGAGAAACAGGGCAGGGCAGGGGAAGCCAGCTCAGCAGGAAGGTGGTCTTTTCTGGAGATGAGATTCAGACTGATCCCACAGAAAGCTCTAGAGCAGAGGCTCTCAACCTGTGGGTCGCGACCCCTTTGGCGGTCGAACGACCCTTTCACAGGGGTCGCCTAAGACTATCCTACATAACAGATATTTACATTACGATTCGTAACAGTAGAAACATTACAGTTATGAAGTAGCAACGAAAATAATTTTATGGTTGGGTCACAACAAGAGGAACTGTATTTAAAGGGCCAGAAGGTTGAGAACCACTGCTCTAGAGCAATATTGCCCAGAAAGAATACACTCAGTATAGGCCTGCCATATATGCAATTTAAAACTGTCTAGTAGCCACATTTTCAAAGGTAAAAAACAGACACTTTACACACATTTTACTTAAACCAACACAACAAAATATTGTCATTTCAGCATATATCAATGTAATACATATTGATGAGATAGCTTATGTGTGTTTTTTTCCATACTAAATCTTTGAAATGCAATATGTAAGCAGCCTATCTCATTTCAAGTGTTCAATAACCACATGCGGCTTGTGGCTGCCGCATTCACCAGCCCAGCTCTAGAGCATCATTTGCACACAAAAATTGGCTCTAGCTCCAGGCAAAAGAGTAAATGTTTCAGTTGGTTATTGGCCATAATCTGCCCTCAGACAGTGGGGAGGAGTAACCTGGAAGGTGCATGGCTCCTGTTTGGCCGAGGACGATTCTTAGGAGAAGGTGTCATCTGTGCATTTTGCAAGGAAGAGCATGTGGGCCCCCAATAACGCATTCCCTGCAGCCCCCGCACTGCTCACATCCACTGTCTTCTCACATTAAGAGTTTCAATGTGGGCTCTGATTCTCCAGGACTCTAGCTGGTTCCATGATTCCAGAGGATGCCCTGCTGTGGGGCTGGTCCCAGCACTGTACCCACGGGGTCCAGCTAGCCTTTGCCAACATTCATGGGCTGAACCAGTGACATGCCCCTTTCCTCAGCAGGGGCAACTGATCCGGGGATTGAATTCTTCTTCATAGCCAAACCCGATGCCTCTGCCACTAAACAGAACTTTCTGTGCCACCCTGGGATGGCGGGAAATAGAAATGAGGTTTTGAATGTGGTGAATGGGGTAGAATTGTGCTGCAGATAAGACTGAGGGATAGGATCGCCAATAATGCATGTGCTCCAACGTGGCCATCAGGCAGACCTGTTTGGCCACCCTGAGGAAAGGGAAAGGACACCTCTCCAAAATGTGGTCCAGACCTCAGGAGTGATGACACCATAGACACACAGCGAAGTTAGGAAAATGTTTATTACTCACGTGATGAGGATTTCTGGTGAGACAGGGTGACTCACAGCAAATCCAAAAATGGCCTCAGAGAGCAGGGAAAGGAGACTGGTGGAGGGCTGGTTGTGGTTAGTGTGGCCAGAGCAAGGGCTCCTGCAGGTGGTTTCAAGTTCCGTTGGAGCCAAAGGAAGGAGCCCTGGGCATTCTTATCTGCTTTCCCAGATGTGGGGCAGGAGCAGAAGAGGCAGGGGTGAGGCTTAAAACCTGTCAGCAGTCAAACATAAATAACGGAATCAGGCTGGGTACAGACAGACCTCAGAGATGCTGCGGTTCAGTCCCAGGCCACTGCAATCCAGCGCGTCATGATCTGGCCTTCGTTTGTAAAAAATGCGCTATCTGTGAAGCTCTATAATGCAAAGTGCAATGAAACGAGGTATGCCTGTATCCATTATCTAGGGCTGCTCTAACAACTGACCATGAACTGGTCTTAAAATGATAGCCATCTATTTTCTCCCAGTTCCGGAGGCTGGAATTGCAACATCAAGATGACTCTGCCAAGTTGGTTGCTTCTGGAAGTGCTGAGGGAAAAACTCTTTCTATGCTTCTTCCCCAGCACATGGTGGCGGCTGGCAGTCCTCAGCATTCCTTGGTTTGTAGGTGTGTCACTCAGGGCTCTGCCTCTGTCTTTGAATGGCATTGTCCCCTTCTTATGAGGTCACCAGTCACGTTGGATTAAAGGCTCACTCTACTCCAGTCCAACCAACCTCACCTTAACTTGCATCTCAAGTACTTCTGCAAAGACTCTATTTCCAACGAAGGTCACATTCATAGAAACCAGGGGTTAAGACTTCAGTATATCTTTCTGGAGACACAATTCAACCCACAATAGTTCAATTCCATATACCTCTCTCTGGCGGAAGTGGTATGTGCCTGGCTATAAGATGGACACACACCAGAATTAACTTCCTGATGGCTCACGTATCCGTAATGTAAGTTTAAGCTGATTGGTCATGGACCACCTTTAAAGGCAGCTGGATGCTCTGATGGAGCCGAAAGCAGTAATTTTCTCCATCTACCCCCTTCCCTCTACCACTGAGCATCTGCCACGCTCCTTGGAATCACTACTATTAGGTAACAGGTACAACATTTTGCCTGCTTGCCTGCTTTGGCAGTTGCAGATTGCTTTATTTTCTGAATTTGCTGGGTATGAGGACATTGCAGCGATCATCTTTGAACTACAGACAGTCCTCAGGTTACTTTGGACTTGACGTATGTTGTTTCGTGGTTACATCGCCATCTCCCATTTATTTATTAAAAAAAAAAAGTTCTGTCATTTCGACGTATGTACATATGTGCTTTATGTTTTTTATTATTTATTTACCACAAGTAAAGGTCAGGAATTGTTATCTTTCTTTTAAATTATTTTTACTGTTTCACTTCATTACTGCTGTGTGTGTGCTCCAGGTGAGTGACGTAGGTGCTTATGTAGGTGGGTTTCTACTTACAGCGAAAATCGCGGTACATTGCGCCGTAGGAATGGATCTCCGACGTAACCTGAAGACCTACTGGTATTTACAAGATAAACTCTGTAGGATAAGGGAATTTACAAGCTGGTTTGTAATAATAGCTCTATCTTTATTTCCGTGGATGCCTGGAGATCTGGTTTTGACTCCTGACCAGGAAAAGGGTAATGACATTTATAATGTGCTGTGTAAATTCTGAACCTTGGGACTAGTTTGTTTTCTTAAGATTTTCAACTGGCATAATGGGTTAGACATCCTGGCCTGAGCGCGTGGTCAGAGGTGCATTAAAAACCTCTCTTGGCACTTCTGCCTGGAGCTCCCGGGTACTCTAGATTCATGGCACACATCTTGGTGGTTTAATCGAGACAGCACATCAGTGTACGTACAAAAAGTCCCCGGGGGTTAGCACCTGGATGTCTCCCAAAGCCTAGGGCTTGCCTTGACTCCATTCTTTTTCTAATGGGTCATATCCTTTGCCTTTAATTAGAACCTTGCATGAGTAAGCTCCGTGGAGCTGTGTCCTTTCAGATATCTGGACTTCTGAGATCTTTGCAGAGGCTGATGGAAGACTTGAGATTGGGTAAACACAACTTTTGAAGCCTAGAGAACATTCATCATTTCAGAAAAACAGTTTTCTATCCTGTAGCTGCTAAAAAAAACAAACTCAGGTCTATCCAGGTATTAAGAATCTTTTTTTTTTTTTTTTTTTTTTTTTTTAGCAGAGAAAGAAATTGGGGAGGAATTAACTTTTTTTGAACTTGTAACTTACAGGAGCAAGAAAATTTTAATTTGGAATTTAATTCCTTTGGATTTTGAAGGCTTTGAAGTTGAAAATTTTCAGTGATTGTATTTGATTTTTAAAAAATATATTTTTATTGATTTCAGAGAGGAAAGGAAAGTGAGAGAGATAGAAACATCAATGATGGGAATCATTGATTGGCTGCTTTCTGCATGCCCCCTACTGGAGATCAAGTCCATAACCCGGGCACGTGCCCTAACCAGGAATGAACTGTGATCTCCTGGATCATAAGTCGACAGTCAACCACTGAACCAAGCCAGCTGGGCAGGTATTTGATTTTTAACTGGAAATTTTATTAATGAGAAACTATATTCAACATAAGGGACCTTTCTATGTTGTTGGAATTTTATTATTGGAGACCTTATTGTTGTCATTTAATCTCATTGAAGTGCTTCTGATATGCTCTGTTGAATTACCTGCACACACTATGGATGGGAGATAGGACAAAGGTAATTTTCAGTTTTGGTGGCAGACTTGTCTTGAAGTTCATATATTCTTCAGACTAATTTCAGATCCTTATGAGACAAAAATCAACACTGATAACAATTGGACTGTGGAGGTTTTACAATATTATTGGGAATATTTTTATATTTTTCTTATGAGAACTGAGGGTTTAAGTCCCCTCCTCTTGAATGTGGACCTTTTTGATGACTTGCTTGTAGAGAATCGAATGCAGCAGAAGTGAAGTGCCTAAATTCCTGGACTAGATCAGGACAAACCATACGGCTTCACCTGGCTCTCTTAGGACACTTGTCTGGGAGCCTTGAGCTTCTGTGGAAGAAGTCCCACCCCATTAAGGTCTCCAGGCTGGGACAACGGTCAGGCCCCATGGAATGACATGTAGTGCTCTGGCCAATGGCACCAGCTGAGTCCCAGGCAACAGGTTTAGCACTTTGTGTCATTCACCAGACATGTGTGGAGATGCCTCCAGATAACTCCCCACCTATCCAGTTACCCCCAGCTGTCAACTTGCCCTTGTCAAGGCCATGAAGAAGGTGGAGCAGAGACACTTTGTCATTCTGTGAGCATTAAAAAGTCATAGTTGTGTACCAATGGGGTTTGAGTGATTAGTGATACAACTGTAATTAGTGCCTGGACTCAGAAGTCTATCCAAGGGAGCAGTAGTGGCATTGGGTATGCAATTCAATTAAGGCTGAAGCATGACATCCTTATCAACATTTGTTTCCATTCCTCTGGAAGACTAGCCACAACCCTGTGGACCAGGGAGTGGGTCCAGTAAGCTAAGAGTGAAAAGCTGAGCCATGTTGGGAAGGCATCTCCTTACCCACTTTTGGAGTCAGGAGGAGAGGCGATCCTTCAGTGCTCCTGGTCTCTCTACCTTCTCAGTCACTCTGTAAGAGGTGGGAGTGGGAGTGATGGACTTGTAAATTTGAGAAGAAATGGGTTGTGCTTGTTTCAGCTTGGATCTTCTGCTTCCCTCCTTGTGACCCAGCCTGGCCACAGGCAGCATACATTCTGTGTTCCTTTGACCACATCATATCCTTAAGGGGCCCAGCTCTTGTACGGAAAACGTGGTGTTATAACCTCTTCTATGACCAGGATTACAGCTTATTTCACCTTCTCCTGCATGCTACCTCCTTCAACTTTTATGAAAAACAAAGATGGTGTTTTCTCTCTAATGGCCTTATTCATAACCTAATTTTTATTATGTTCTGAACTCTAGTAGGGATGAAGGGTACCATTTATTGGGCTTCCTTAAGATGACAAAACAATCCCTCTGTATTTCTATCATTCACTCAATCAAGTTATTGAAAGTCATGTGAATTATCTAACATAGGAGAGACCAGATCTTTAATGCTTTTACTAACTTATAGCAAATTAAAAATATTACATATAATGTAGGACATCTTGTCCTAATCCTTAGAAATAGACTCCAGATGAATGCTTGGAAACCAGCCATGCAACATAGTCCTACCACATTCAGAGCTTCTTTTGAAAGGATCAACCTTTGCATAATTTCGGGATCCTTAGGGTTACCCTCACTTTTTTTCTGAATGCAGTTCATCACCTGAAGAGGCGATAAAACATTTGGAGATTACTAAAAACACACTTTAAATGTTTTCAGCTGGGAATACTACTCTTAAAAAAAAGAAATTTTAAAGGGCCATTGGAAGATTTATTAACTTTTTCTCTGAAAGGTGGTATGCTTCTTTCCTAATCTAAACCACACTGAGACTGTGCCTAGGAAAACACAGCTCCTAGCCTCAGGGTTTCTGAGCATCTGTGACGTGTGCTTTAGAACTGGTGAGAGCCCACTGTTCTCTTAGCTCTGAAGAAAAATGCTATTTTGAAACTTTTATCTCTACAGGCAAAAATTTTACTTCTGAAATTCTCCTTATTCTGAGGTTTTGATTTTATACTTCAGTCCTACAAATATTAGCCCTTAAATTAGCTGCTTACTTTTTCTCTTTAGCTGCAGAGAATTGATATCATTACTTGGTTACTATTATATAAGTTAGAGGTAAATTATTAAGAAAAGAATATGTTGCCCTAACCGGTTTGGCTCAGTGGATAGAGCATTGGCTTGCGGACTGAAAGGTCCCCAGTTCGATTCCGATCAAGGGCATGTACCTTGGTTGCGGGCACATCCCCAGTAGGAGGTGTGCAGGAGGCTGCTAATCAATGTTTCTAACTCTCTATCCCTCTCCCTTCCTCTCTGTAAAAAAATCAATCAATAAAATATATTAAAAAAAGAAAAGAATATGTAATATTTGGGAAATTAAGTAATTTAGCATGTCTAGAGCATAAGGAAGTGGAAGAATATGGGGGAAGCTGTCACTATAATCAACTTTACATGAAACACCAATGAACTTGGACTGTATTTGATAAATAATGAGGAACCATTCAAGATTTTTCAGCAGGAAAACCATCTGTTAAGGCTTACATTGTAACTAGATTACTGTAGTATGTAAATGACTTTGTAGGGGGTAATACCCCTATGGGAAAAATTGAAACTGGCTTCCTACCTCACATCTTCAAAATATTCTGCATAGATGACAGACAGGCATATAAAAAGCTAAACTGAAAAAATGTTTAGTTAATATCTTGGCATGGCAGGGTAAGATTTCTTAAACAAGACATAGAAAATCTCCAAGCAGAAAGAATCTGATTTAATAAAGAGGGAATATGCTAATTGACCCTCACACCATCACAAAATGGCAGCGCCCACAGCCAATAAGGAGGGAATATGCTAACTGACTGCCCCGCCCTCAAAGATGGTGGTACCCACAGCCAATAAGGAGGGAATATTCTAATTGATTGTCATGCCCTCAAAGATGCCGGCAACCACAGCCACAAGATGGCAGTGCCCAGTCCCCTCAGCCCCGCCTCCAGAGTCCCCCAGTTCCCTCAGGCCCCCAGCTGCCCAGGGCTGGCCTGAGGTGCAGGCAACTCTTGGATGGTGGCTACCCAGCTACCCAAGGCTCAAGTAACCAGGGCTGGCTGAGGCTTGCACTGCTGGCAGTGGCAGCAGCAGAGGTGTGATGGGGCGTCAACTTCCCCCGATCTCCAGGTCATCTCCTACCCCTGAGGGCTCCCGTACTGTGAGATGGGGCAGGCTGTGCTGAGGGACCTCCCCCCCACCCCACCGTCCAGTGCATGAATTTTCATGCACTGGGCCTCTAGTATATTGATAAATATATTACTATTAAAAACCTACCAGGACACTTTTCTGGGAGCCGTGAGCTGGTGTGGGAGAAGTCACACCACATTAAAGTCTCCAGGCTGGGACAAAGGTCACCCCCATGGAATGACATGTAGTGCTCTGGCCAAAGAATATTATGGAGTATTATTTGAAATTGTAAAGTACTTATTGCTTTACCATGAAAGGAGAAAAAGTTTTAGTCTGTAGGCTAGAAGAGGTGATTCTGAGGGAACCTAGATTGGTATTAATGCTGTAGATTAAGAAAGCCTCTGAGTGGGGAGGTGATAGACTTGGGAGATTGACAGAAAATCTGTTTAAATAATCAATGGCCAAAGGGATGGTGTTAGGCAAATGGGCCTGAAGGTAGTGTTTTAGACTTTGATATACTCCAGGGTGCTGTAACCATAGCAACCCAGAGTTCCCAAGCCTGTAAAAGGGAAAGGGAGTCATTAGAAGGGACCTGTATCAGAATGAGGAAATGTAGAATGTGTGATAAGTCAAGATGAGCAGCCATAAGGGACTAGTGACACCCATAGAAGATATACCTTCTGAACACCTAAAATCACCAGGATGTCTTATGTCACACACAGACAGCAATGATTGAAGATGGACCAGAAATCAGGTGCTCACATCTCCGGCTCAGGATGAATGACAATTACACAGCTTCTCGACCCCTTGCTTCCTGCAGCTTAGGTAAGTCCTATAAAAAGGAAAGGAGAGGGAGGTTTGGAGAAATCTCCATAACATTTTTTTAATGCTTGTATCACATGGGTGAGCTTGTAAAACAGGGTGATGGGACCACTTGCTATACAGAATGAGGAGGGGTGGTACCTGCAAGCAAGTACTTTGGAGCCATGCAAACATATGGCCATGAATACATTTGGATATCTATCAATCTCAGTTTTCAACCTGGAAGTGACTGAGTTACCTTGATTTAGGGAAAAATAGAGCTTTCTGCCATCAATGGAAGTAGGAGTCAAAATTGAGGTCACCTGGAAGTTGAGTTTCTTCATTAGAAAAGAGGGAAATTTACATTTCTGCACATATGAGTTGTTACTATGAAATATAAACACAGAACATATTTGGAACTAAGAATTCTCAAGATGCTTAGTTCTTAAATGTCTGGTCAGGGTCTCTTAAGGTAAATAGGTCCCTCCTGTTTTGAAACACTTTAGAATAATTGTTTTACCATGTGGTTGTTGGGATTTTTATTGTCTCAGTTCCGCACATGTCCAAGGTTAGAGATTAATGTAACAAGGTACACAATCAAATGTAATGAGGAGCAGAATCAAATTCTTCCCCCATGATATCAGCCAAGGATCCAAGAGTTCTCGACCCCCAATGCAAATGCCTTGGCTGGACGATCAAAGTCACAGCCCGCCAGAGCCTGTACACAACCTAGTCCCATTCAACAGAATGAAGATTTATCCACTCAAATGGATTTATTTACTGAAACCTTTTTTGTTGCCAGCACAAGGTGAAATGGAAAGTTGGAAATAAGCCTAAAACGCTGCTCAGCAGCGGCAGCCAAACCAGATAATTAGGCCAAAGCTAAACTCAGCACCATATTCTTAGAACTCGTAGAGTACAAATGATCTGCAGCTGTGAATAACTTCTAATATTTAAGCACTGGGTAAAAATTTTGCTTTTTGACCCAAACTGTCTGGCTTGGCTCTCTCCACAGTCCTTATGGCCAACTTTCCATTTGCTTTGTATTTCACAGGCGTGGGCAAAATCTGGACAGCTCCATTACTGGAAAATTTGTTTTTAATTTTGTAAAATGAAGCTGAACTGTTTAATACGTTGTTTATTATTCATTAAGATATACTATCTCTTGATAGATAATTTAAATCAAAATATTGATTTTATGTTTATTTGGAAATTGAGATTTAGAAATAATTTGTCTAGTCCAAGGAAAGAAGTAATGTTAAAAATGGAGTATAGCCAGGTTTGTCTTGATCATTCTAAACAGCCTAATGAAAAGAACAGGTTTAACAGTTTATTCGGGAGAGCTAGCGAGTACACATTCCAGAGAGTTCTATAGTTTAACAGAAAACTTTCTGGAAGAAAGAAAATGAAGGAGATAAAAAATAGATGAGAGAGGAGAGAGAGAGAGAGAGAGAGAGAGAGAGAGAGAGAGAGCGAGCTGGGCTGAGTCTGGAAAAAAAAGGGAGTTAAAGCTTTCTGTTAAGGGGAAGACAGGCAAATATATGCTATAGTTTTGATTCTTAGGGCATGGACTATGAAAGGTGGAATCTAAAAGAAAAATTATAAAGAAAAGGATCAAATCAATATCAACATGCACTCAAAAATGTATCATTAGCTGTAAGAACTTCTTCCAAAGTACTGTAGTATATTTTCATTCTTGGATGTAATCTCTTCATAACTAGAAAAAAATGCCAAGATGATGGAATCAGACTGAGTTTCTCTCTTACATTGTAAACCTGGTCATTGTGTTCAGTGTTAGAGGATGCCTACAGCTGTGAATGATTTGCACTCTGAAGTTATTAGAATGAGGCAGAGTGAAGTACTAGTGACACTGGGCAGGAGCCAGGAGAAAGCGGAGGTTAATTTAATACGTCCTGCGGTATCCAAGAAGTTAGTTTACTTCATATGTGGTAAAGAGCAGATAAAATTTACCCCAAATAAATGTTTTTAAAGTTAATCGACTAGATCTTAATTTTTTCCATCAAGTTTTTTTATGTATAAAACACATCTGCTGGGATTTCTAAGAATTTAAATGATAAAAGAACCCTACGTAGCATCCTAGTATAAATTTATCTTAGTAGTCAATGCCAAGTTGACTTTTTTTCAGCAGCTTTGCTTAAAATAATTTTATGTCTTAAAATTGAATACAGTTTTCATTACAAGAACTCTATTCTTCAAGCTTATAAAAATAAAGCATATTTATTGGCTGTCACTAAGGGTGAAGATTTTGAGAGATGTAAAAACATTCCTTCATTTTAAAGATAGCTGTCTGAAAAATAAACATATTTGATGTTGACTGGGATTAAAATATTTGAGTGGAAAAACAGAGATGGCATAATTGATTTTCACATTAGCACATTCTTAGCTTTGACTTAAATATTCTCTTCAAACACCCATTTTTTTCTTTGGATAATAATAATAAACCATAATTATTCTGGTCAAATACTATATCATTTCAGCCATGAATTTTGCTCATGAGTGAAATTTTGCTTGTACTTAAGAGAAAAAAACTCACATTTGGAAGAATGTATGCCTTTTCTTCAGATGGTAGTTATTATTTGTTAAAGGGTCAATAAAAGTGACCATAATATTATTAGTTTAAGAAATCTGTTTAAAAAAGGAAACATTAAAACACAATAAAATTTAAAATTAGGCAAGTGGTTCAAGCGTCCTCCAATAGGCAACATTGAAGTTATTATTTTTATTCATGCTTAAATTGCTCCTTTTTAATTCTGGTTTCTTTGAAAAGAAAATTGTATTTTAAGACCATTTATTTGGTGTTTTTTTAAGGAGGATCTTTGCTAACATGGTTACCATTATTCTTAGGCCCTTTTATTTAGCAAAGCCAGGATATATATATTTTATAAACTATATCATTTTATAAATATTTTTATATAATAATTACCTATTTATGTAAAAGTATAGAATGAATTCTCATGGATGTTTCCATTAACAATCAGGACCACAATTTCTACTAACATCTTCCATCTGTATGTCTTTTCTTTCATGTTACAAATCCTGGTTCTTGAAGACTGTCGATGGTAATATTAACATGTCACAGATCACATATCTCATTTGCTTTAACCACGATATACACACAACAGTCCAAGAATAACATTACCAACACTACCACCAAGAAAATGATTATTGAAAATAGTCTTAAATTTTTGCAGTTTTTTGGTCAGGTTATGATTCAAATAGTTTGGAATTGTTATTCATTGTGTGGTTATGCTGCTAACTGGATATACATATAATCTCATTGGTTTTATTTTATTTTGGAATTTTAGAGGTTGATTGCTTTTATTTAATTTTACGTGGTCACAAAGTCAAATCTACTAGACAAGATACACTCAAAGAAGTTTAACCTCTATCTTGTTCTCTCCATCAAACCATTCCAATAGTTGTCACTTAAAAATAGCATACTTTATTCTATAATTTTAATATATATTGATTATATAACCAATATCACTCATAGTTGTCACTTAAATATTATAGTTTATCCATTGATTTTAGTGTACCAAACATAAAATATGTTGAATGTATATTTAGTAAAATATATATGTATATGTGTATGGATTACATGAGGATATTAATTAAGCCAGTAAGTTTAATAAATGAGGTAGCATTTTCTGGCAAGGAAATAAGAGACATCACTCAAGGTTTTTGCATCTATGATATGAAACAACTTTATGGTAGTTTGATGTACTTTGGGATGTTGAAATTTGCCCTCCCCATATGCCTAAATGTTCTAGCATATTTCTTTTAATTAATGACAAGAGTTACTGGATACTGGGTCCAAAATCTTTATTGTCCAGCAAACAAACTTTCTTAATTAATATATTGATACATGCTAAATTTATGACTCTTATTGCCAAGAAGACTCTTCTTTTACTTCTGACAATCTTGTATTTTTAATTGAGTAGTGGCTGCCACCATTTGGTGCTAGTCACTTTAAAATAAATGCCTACTACTTATGTAATAAATATTTGAAACAAAAATTATTTAAATTATTAGAAAATTAATAAAGATGAATGAGTGAGTAAACAGAAAAATGTGGACATATGATTTTTTTCTCACTGAAGTAAAGATTCTTGATCTGTAAAATAACAGTTTTATTATATTAGCTGGTTTCCAAGTGTTCCTTAGAGGCTGGGGAGTCAGTGGATGACCTCCAAGGGCCATTGTTGGAGGAAATTAGATGTGAGGAGAGTTGCCAAGTGGCAGGTTTCCAATCATCCTCCAAGTATTATTGGGAGAAGTTCCACTTCTGATGTACGTGACTTCTGTGTAAACATAAATACATATGTATATTTATAAATTCTTAAAAGAAAGCACTCTGTTACTTAAAAAAAAACACATTTTGAGAGCCCGTGTGAAAAATATTTTCTTTGCCGAACCGGTTTGGCTCAGTGGATAGAACGTCAGCCTGCGGACTGAGGTGTCCCGGGTTCGATTCCGGTCAAGGGCATGTACCTTGGTTGCGGGCACATTCCCAGTGGCAGGTGTGCAGGAGGCAGCTGATCGATCTCTCCCATCGATGTTTCTAACTCTCTATCCCTCTCCCTTCTTCTCTGTAAAAAATCAATAAAATATATTAAAAAAAATATTTTCTTAGGACAATTCTGACTATATGCTGTCAAAATTTAAAATATAATTATTATTTTGTTATTTTTTTCAAATTGCCAAGAACATTATCTGATCTTGGCATGTGTAATGATTTGAAAATAAATAGAAGACCAAAGTATTGGGTTGTGAGTACTTCAAAAGTTTTAATAATAACATGCATTGCCAAACCCTTGTAGATTATTTTAATTAAAGGGATAATATACATTAATTTCAATTTTTAAGATCTCAGAGATATTATAAATAGGGTAATAGTCATTGGGTGTTTTCGAGAGTTTCTAGAAATCAACAGATAAAGAAGATTGTAGCTACAGAAGCTGCCTTTAGTATAGCTATTTTTTGTTCATTTCTATCGTTTAACCAGGAAGGTGAATATTTGAACCAATAAGTATGCAACTTCTGTTTGAAGAAAACATTATAGTTCTATTCCTGTACTAACCAAACACATTATTATCATTGAATTCTTTTGGAATGATGTTTACTAATATTTGTAGGGCTAATTTTAGGATATCTTTAATTTCCTATTTCTAGCATTTAGATGAAATTATAAATTTTTCCTTGGCTCATCAACAAAGTTTCTATTTTTATTGATAAAAGGATATTTTAAAATTCATTTTAAAGATCAACATATTCATCTTTATGACCTCATTGTATAGGATATCCAAAATAAAATCACCTTTCAAAAATGTTTATTTCAAAAAATATGAACTTTGATTCTTTTGTTGCTCTTTTTCCATATTTTGTTGCAATCAATAGAAATTATGCCTAGATAATGGGAGCTATATAGGTGTGGCAAAAGTAGGTTTACAGCTGTAATACAAATAAATAATACAATAATCTATAATAATAAAAGCAGAATATGCTAATTAGAGCGGACATCCTTTCCGACGTCCTTGCAGACGAAGCAGGAGCTGCGAGGGAAGCCCGGGTCCTGGGTGCCTACTGGTGGCTGGAGGGAAGCCCGGGTCCCATGTGCCAGAGGGAAGCCGGTGCCAGAAGCCCAGGGAAGGAAGGCCTACTCTTGCACAAATTTCATGCATAAGGCCTCTAGATAATAAATAACAATACAAGAATAAACTCTGTGTTTTGCTTACTCACAATTATAAACTTTTTTTGCCCACCCCTATATAATAAAAATATTAGGATCTTTACTCAATTAGCAATGGTACTACTTATATCATTTTTATTTAAATTAAATGGATTTTTAAATGTCTTTTGCTTTTGCACTGGAGTTTGATACTCTTGGTGATGCTCAAACTAGTCCTTCCACAGTTCAGAGATGCCATTTTAACTCTAATTTCCAGTAGTTTGAAATAAAAGAGATTTGAATTTATCAGCATCATCATTGTTTTTTTACTGTCTCATAGGATTTTAAAAAAGTATCAAATGTCATTGGTTTACCTCAAATTTACTCTGAATTTTAACTATTGAGATTTCAGGTCTGGTTAATACTGTGATAATAATTCATGTTGCAAAACAATTTAAAAGCTAATAGAATGCAATCCTTTAAGAATTTATGATTCATCATTATGATAGACTTGATAGTGTTTTTATTAAAGATTATGTTTTACCATTTCTAGAGATCTGATCCTTATGAGAAAAATAATAACTTTCTGTCTGTGCACATGTTTACTTCCAAAAATTTCCTTCAGTGAAGTTAAGTACCTGGTCTAACCTAAGCAACAGGTTGGGGTCAAGAACACACCCTGAACTCCTAGAGCTTGATTCTGGTTTTCTTTAAAACAGTAGATTTGCTACAAAGCATTGCTGTTTTGATAATTCTTATTTCATTTTGTTCATAGCTGGGATTTATTACCAAAATATAGCAACCCCTTACAATAAGGAAATTGTATCTTTTTCTTTCACAGTGGTATAAATAATTCTTTTTTTACAAGAATTCCAAAGGATAGATTAGGAAAAATAACAAATTTCAAAATGGTGAAACTCATTATATGTGGAAAAAATTTATTTGCAAGCCTTAGCAAATAGTACTTTATATTGCTGCCAAGAATACTTACTCACATGAATAAAAAAAAAAATGCATTGAGGAGGACTAGTTCTTGTCTTGGGTGAGATTATTTAGCAAGGCTGCCTAGCACTTTTAGTTTAAGGAATAAAAAATGAGATACATTTTCCAAATTATCTTAGTAAAATTAATTTTTCTCTATATGGACTGTTTTTCCTCAGTTTGGTCAACAAGTTAAATTGTAATTTAATATAAATCCTGAGTAGAAAAGGTACTTTTCATCAATGTAGTGAATGTTGAGTTGTGAGAAAAACACACACAAAACAATGCTTGATGTTATCAATTTAGACTTATCAAGGAGAAGCTGTTTTGTTTCTGTGTATGTGGTAATCCTGGAGTTGAAGTTACTACAAAAAATTAATTATAACACTGTAAAACTGAATTGGGAAGAGGTTACCTGCATTAGAATGGTTTTGGTAACATTTTTGTTTTTGCTCCCTATTTATTTGATAACTTAATGCATACAAACTACGTGAGTGACTATGTTTGAAAGGTGTGAGTAGGGTGGTGGCGGTGGTGGTGGTGTGTGTGTGTGTTTGAGGGATAGATAGATTAAGGTGCTTAATGTTTTAATAAACTAAGCTTTCAAGATTATCTAGTCTTATTTTCTGACTATATATACAGTGTATGGGGAAATAGGGTTGGAATAATAGAGTCACTTTTTCCAAGACCACAGCTGGATAACCAAGCTAATGAAGGTTGCTAGCAGAGCTAAGCCTGTCTCAGTCTCATCTTTCCACTACTCCGTTACTTTAAACGATGGATCTCAACTGATAGCAATTGTGCCTCTCAGCGGACATCTGGCAATGTCTGGACATATTTCTGATTGACACAACGTGGGTGAGCTATTGGTAACCAGTGGGCAGAGGCCAGGGAGGCTGCTAAACACCCTATAATGCACAAGACAGTCCTACATAACAAGTTATTTGGTCCAGTTGTCAGCAATGTTGAGTTTGGGAAATCCTTCCAAAACATGAAATACATCACACTGTTAGTCATTTATTCTAATAAGCAAGGAAAGAACAATTAGTCATTTATTCTGCTATGAGCTTGATAAAAAACACCAATGCCTGAATCTTTAACCTTAGTTATATTAAATATATCTTATTGTTTAAAAAGGTAATGTTTGGTACTGGCTGGGTAGTTCAGTTGGTTAGAGCATAGTCCCAATATACCAAGGTTTCGGGTACCGTCTCTGGTCAGGGCACATATTAGTACAAGAAGCAATCAATGAATGCATGCATCAGTGGGACAACAATTTGATCTCTCTCTCTCTCTCTCTCTCTCTCTCTCTCTCTCTCTTCTCTCTCAAATAAATAAATAATTAATTAAAAATTAAAAGGTAATGTTTGTCTCTGGGCCATTTTCTCATAAGTAGGTATTCCTAAGGAAAGCTTCTGAAACATTAAAAGTCTTACAAAGACAAATTAATAATAATTTCACAAAATCTTGCAAAGTTGAATTTATCACATACTTACTAAAGAATAAGAAACATGTCTAGTGGCTTTTGTCAGGGCAAAGCACTGGGCACAGAATGAGACCACAACTACAAAGTGACCACTCAGGGAAATAGCAAAACAAGTTATTCATCAAACTGGGCCATGCCTACACCTGCTTAATACTCTTATTTAGAATATAAAATTTGTTTTAAAACTATTGTCGTTAGGTCAGCATCTATTTTTTAAAGCAATTACTACTCAGGATGACTTTGATTTATTTAGTGTTAGGGACTGTTTTAAGTGCTTTATACCCATTGTATCTTAACCCTTAGAACCTCTCTATAGGTTATACATCCTTTTTACAGATGACAGAATGGAGGCTCATAGATGTAACTGAGCTCTCACAGCTGACACTCAAACCCAGCTCTGTCGGAGATCAGGATTGCTTCTCTTTTAAGTGTGTTATATTGTAAATCAGATTTATTTTTCTCACAGTTTTTAAAAAACATATTTTGATTGATTTCAGAGAGGAAGGGAGAGAGAGAGAGAGGTAGAAACATCAATTATGAGAGAGAATCATTGACTGGCTTCCTCCTGCATGCCCCACAGTGGGGATGGAGCCCGCAATCCGGCCATATTCCATGACTGGGAATCAAACTGTGATCTTCTGGTTCATGGGTCAGTGCTCAACCACTGAGCCACACCAGCTGGGCCCACAGTTTTTCTTAACTTTTCCCTCAATTGAAAAAAATATATAAAAAAAGTTGGAATTGTGTTAGAACTTACACATTTTTATAGAAAATATACCTTGTGTTTGTAAAGAAATTCTGGACTATGAAATAATTCCTATTTACAAAAGTGAGAAGGAAGAACATGTTTCCTATAATGCTGTGATAAGACTCACATCTTGAGGCTCTGATTGATGTGACTGATGTATGTGAGTAGGCATCAGTTAGTTCAATAAAACATGGTGGCTTCCCAGCTGGTCTCTCTTTATTAATGAAGCATGTATTTATGAAATCACAGTGCACTGTGCGACTTTGTGCACACACGTTTCTAATCTGCGGTTTAAAACGACCTAGTGCATTTGAATCAAAACCAAAATTGGCTTCCTTGCAAGAAATTTTCAGTTACTGAGATAGTCATGTGTTGCTTTAGAATAATTCTATAAATACTTTTAAAGCCATTAAAATTGTTGCAGTTGATATTTAACAATACAACTGATTCAAATTAGTTATTAAGTCCACAGAAAATATTTTCAACTTGTCTTACTTTGTCAGTATTTCTATTATTCTTACTTGGTCACTGAGATATATATATATATATATATATATATATATATATATATATATATATATATATATATATATATATATATTCCTGATGCTGTTGTTTCAATTTATAAAAGTAAAATTAGGAGAAATAAAAAAATTACCATACATTTAATCAATGTTATAAAGGTACATATTTCTAATTTATTTTCTCTACAACTTGTCCAATTCTGAGATATATTCATTATTTTTGTTTCTTTTAATGTTTTCATGGAACATCCATTTATATCTCATTCACTTATGCATTTATTTATTTGCAGCAGATTCAAATACAATATAATCTCCTTAAGAAATTTACAGTTCGTTGAGAAAGCAGACTTGTAAATAGGCATACAAATCCAGCTCTTTGCTGTACATGAACTATTTGTGGGGGTGAGGAAAAGCCTCACAGAGGTGCTGAGAAGTAGCTGTAACATTGGGATAGGTTGCTGTGGGAGTTTTCAATTTCATGGTTTTGTCTGGACTCCCAAGTTAGGTGATAAGAATCTGGGGTAAAATCAGTTCTCATTAACATTTATTCCCCATTGTTTCTGCAGCTAGATACTGTTACAGCTCTCTATTGGCCTGTCATTCCCAATCTAATAAACAACGTCACAGGAGAAATCCAGTAACGGTGGTTTAACCTGGTCAAGTTCTCTTTTCCTCACATCACCAAAAGCCCACATGAGGCCAGTCATGGTCCCGGCTCCTCCTGCCCTTCTCAGCGTGGCTTCCATCTGAATTGTGACCTCAAGATTAGGTAAGGAATTCTCCATCTCCAGTTCCTGTCTTTGTTCACAGAAGGAATAAGAAGAAGTGAAATGTAGTGGCATATCAGAAAGACAACACTTTCCAAAACTGCTCATCAGGCTTCCTCTCATGTATCACCTGCTAAACTGTGTCAGGTAGTGAATGGAAATCTTGGTAGCATACACTTTTTTTAACTGACTATCTTGTTATCCACCTCCCCACAAAATAAATTTTTTTGTGGGGAAGATGGTGAGAAATGATATCAGGTAAGAAAATAGTAAAATTTACAGGGAAGACTTAATTTATAGAATGAAATTGCAATACACACACACACACACACACAAATCAGCCTTCACTGATGGGTGCTAAGATCCTTAAGATGTCAACTTGCCAACAAATTATGAAAACTCCAAGGCTGAGTTTCTCCTCTTTCCCTCATGCTCCCATTACTTGTTATGAAATATGTAGTGTTAAGATGATGAAGATGTATACTTGCGTGTGTATGTATGTATGGTGTGTGTGAGACACACACACATACATAGACAGACACACAGAGAGAAGCTATGGGGGCAATGTACTCTTTGAACTAAGATGGAGACACTGGATAGCTCTGTTCCCATGATACTGGTAGGTCCCACAGCATCAACAAAGCATTTGAGAGCCAGACTCAGCAATAGGAACAGCAAGACACCTACTCCACTTTCTGACCCTGAGATAGTGGGGTTGTGTGGGAAAAGAGAGCCTTCATTTGACGAGGCTTCAGATGAGACAGGTCTCCATACATAGCAACATTTTACTGATCAGTAACTCATAAACTTGGCAGTAATATTGATGTGGTCAAGCAAGAAGGCACAAGAACAGATCTGATCACCCTGACAGAGGATAGGACCAGCGGGAGTCCCTTGGAGATATTATACCTTGAAAAGAGAGGAAAATAATAAAGGAAGGAATGTGGACATAGCATGGTCAACAAGACAGAAAAAATAACCTAGAAAAGTTGCTTTCTGGCAAATTCATTGTGAAGAAGAATTTGCTAAGAGGGTTAAAAATCTTCAGAGATTTCAAGTAGCACGAGTACTGGAAATAGACTGCTGTAACTCTTGCTAAAGATACAAAGGAACCAGTTTGGAGGCAAGTAGGTAATTTAGGTGGACACTGCAGGGATCTTGAGTATGACCATGGCCTGAACCAGGAAAGTGGCAGTTGAGAGGGAGAGGACTAGGTATATAGGTATATTATTAAAATCAAATCACAAGGAAGTGATGCTGGATTGGATATAGACTAGAAAAGGAGTCAAGATGACTTCCAGGATTTTTTTAGTAAACCATAAGACTGGTTGGCATTATTGAGATAAACAACAGAGCAAATCCACGGAGAGATGATGATTTCAGCTTCAGATATGTTGATGACATGTGTGTGGTATTTTCTAGCGTGCTGATGTGAATAAGTGTTGGAGACGCAGAAGAGGACTGGATCCAAATGTAGATAATGGGAGTCCTCTGAAAAGACAGATGATAATTGAAACCACGAGAATGGGTGACATTATCCAGAGAGATAGCAGATTTACATGAGAGCATACCCAGTGTCATGGAGGGATTGGAGGGAAAAGAGACCACACCAAGGTGAGAGAGGAGAGGCTTGCGTGACAAAGAGGTAGGCCAGAAAAGTGTGCTAAGAGAGGAGAAGAGGGTCTTTGGGTTGGTAATAATTAGCATGAGGACTGAGAGAAGAGCTTATAGACTTGAAAAGTAAAAGGCATTTATTTTTAGAGACAGTCACTTTGGTGCATTAAAGGGAGTAGGTGGCAGATTAAATGGGGCTCTTGGCTACAGAGACCTCTTTCAATCATTTGACCATGAAGGAAAGGAGCATGGGACCAACAAGGAAAAATCACTGAAATAAAAGTGAAGTTCAGTGGCATAAGTGAAATTTACCCAAGACTTTGTGTGTTTCAAATATCCTGGGAACATCCAGACAAAAGGGCAAGTTCAACGAAAGGGGAGAGAGGATGGTGGCTAAGCCTATTCCCTGAGAAGATGGGGGAAGGCAATCTCAGCAGCTTATTTCACTTTGTACAGAATGGTCCCCCTCTCTGCTGCATCAGGAAGAAAGGAGGAAAGGATGGTGTTAAGTAGAAAGAGATGGCAAACATCTGATTCAGCTGAGAATAATCCTCCAAATTAGGAAGGGAAGAAGAAAATAAAGACAGCAGCTCCCTAACTTTCAAATACTGCTTTCACGCTCCTTATTTAGAAGGAGTATAGTGATTGTGTTCACTCTGCCCCCTCTTTTTCTTTGGACAGTCTGTGCTGCTAGTTTCACCCAGAGAAGCTTCTTTTTCTGTTGCCACCCATCACTATCTATCAGAACACTTCCTGGCAGGGAAGTCTCTCAGTCTTTCTTCCCCAGGGAAAGGGGCAGAGAGCTCTTGTCGGGGGTCCCGGAGACTGCCGCTCACAGTCCTGCCAGCATGACCGAAATCACAGCTTTTGACAGACAGTTTTTGCATCATGATTTGTATCCTCAAATATTTCATGACATATTTGTTTTCTTTTTTGGAGGGGCACAATCTAATAAAAATCAGATCCGACCAATGACACTTCCTTTTCTTTCTGTAATCTTAGCAGACAGACACCTTCTTTGGTCAGTTAATTTTATTTTTTTCTATTACTTTACAAGTTATGAGTATTGTTTTAGACAGTAAACAAACTTACAGATGAAGGAGTGGGTGTTTTCTCCCTTCTGCACTCACAGTACATAGTTTGAAATGGGCTGTATGCAAGGCGTTGGAAAACCATCCTCAGTCAGGGAACACTGAAATGATTTCATTTTGGTTAGCTCACTGTGATCCACAGAGGGTGTTGTGGTATTGGTTTTGATAAAACTTCACAACCAATGGGAATCTTTTTCGAGTTAGTGTGGAGTGGCCTTAAGGCTGGAAGTAATCCTGTTGGCCAGGACCCCAGAGCCATACAGATGAGAAAGGGATGCAGGAAATTCTGTTGTTTACACGTGTCTGTAACACTGAGCCGCTAAAGCAGCCCAGCAAGCCCAGAGGGTAAGATGCTTAATAACCTTGTGGTTTTCTATTTAATTTTTATATTTTCCTGCTGGGGCAGAGCATGTGTTGTTCTCGGAGCAAAGGGAAGGACAGTTGCTTGTAAGATGCAGAATAAAACTACTGTAGGTCTGGGAAACAGAGGGACTTGGAGTTTCTGCTTAAAGTGGACTTGATTTCTTTCCTCCCTCTTGCATTTTCCCACCGTTGGTATTATGTACCCCGACATCTTATCGTACATTTCCTGTCTAAAAAATAACTGTATACTAAACAAAACTCAGGTAAGAGTTTAAACTCTAAATTTAGACCGTAATAGGACATATTGATATTAAAACCCTGTTTTATAGTTCCCAGTGGATATGAGTTAGTCAATGTGTTTGAAATAATCTATATTCTTAGAGGGGAAAAATAAATTTGTTATGTAAACCTTCATAATTTATGCTTCATGCACTTAGAGTTATTTTAATTTTGCTAGTCCTCCTGCTGAGCTCCTGTCATTGATAACAGAAAATAATTCAAACTTAGCACTAATATTGATTTCTTTATGTAAGTTACCTGGGTAGTGTGGAGGAAATAGGAACATAGAATAAAAGAATGAAATGCTACACATTCTGTAAAGGAAAGGGATATTTAACTATATAGAAAACAATTATAGAACTGAAGGGGAAAGATCTCTGGAAACCATTGGGAAGTATTTGCTGGTGTTTCTTGCAAAAATAAATTATGAAATGACTGTAGAGTCAGTAAGTCTATTACATAGAAATAGAAGGGATATATTCTTAAACATGTAATTAGAAGCATGTAACACATGGCATCGAAATACACATGATATCTCTTCTGATAGTCTTATTTACACCAACACCAGTTTTTCTATTTTCTAAAATCATGTAAATACACTTTTGCTAATATTTTTGTGGGATGGGGTATTGTTATAACTTTGATTAAATGTTTTGCTGTTAATCATTTTATTGTCAAATATCCTCACATATACATGAAATATTTTTGAATTCTGACTTTTATCAATACTTTTACAAAAGCATTTGATTAAAGGCTAGTTATGCTAATATGTGTATGATTTTTGTGATTTTGAAATATGATTTAAAATATATGTGCATCTATTTGAACGATGTGTAAAATGCTTTATGGAAATTATTTTCCTTTTCAAAATGTCAACAAATAATTTTCTTGTGAAATAACAGAACATGGAATGGTCTCTATTTTCCATTCTTCCTTTGTTTTCATTGGATTCAGTAACTGCTTGGTCACTGGAACAGAGCTCCTTGGTGCCTCATAATGGGCGTAACCTTGACATTTATGAGGGTTTTATCTAAATATTAGAGCCACAAATGTGATGATAATAATTCTTTAAAGTTTAAAATGATCTCAGGCCACTTCTAGTTGGAGAAGTTTCCTATCTCTTATGCTGGTATTACAAGGTCAATTGAAGTCTGCCAGGATGCCACAACCTTCCAAAATTCCCTCTACAGCAAGATTTTAGAGAAACCTTAATGAAAAGTCCAGCTTTCTGTTCTGAGTAATGAGAAGTCAGTGGGACTTGGGTAATTACTGAAAAGAAAAAGACTCTTTTGTTTTGTAAAAGTACTTGGAGCAAAGGGTTTGAGGCATGAATTAATGTAAAGCAAGGAAGGGGTGGATCATCCACCTCACTGGAGCACGAAAAAGTATACCTTTGTGAGTAGCAGACTTCGTGCTCAATAGATGGCAGAGTGGACAGAGCTGTGGAGCATCTAAAAATGCAGAGTAGCTTTGTCCTATATACAGTGGGGCAATTGCAAATTTCTGAAGATATGGAGTCTTTGTTCCCCTTTTCTCCTCCTCCTCCTTCACTATCATCATTATTATCTTCTTCTTCATCACCACCTGCCAACACAGAGTGATGTTTAATATATATACAAGATAATTTACATACATATCTGCAATTTGGAAAACTGTGCAGTAAAATGATCTTCATTTTACATATTATCTTCCTTTTCATAAAGGAGTCTGAGGTTCAGAAATGTTAGATGATTTATTTAAAGCCACAGATAGAGTAAGTGCTGGAACCAGGATTCCAAGCAATGTCTTTCTGGCTCCAGAGCTATTTCTATTATGCTGCACTGGTGTTTCAGGAATGTTAGTCTGGCAGAAGTTAATCGGGATGGTTTGGAATGGGAGTCAGAGTAAGAAAGTGCAGGGAGGAGGGGGTTGAAACACAGGCCAAAGATCACCCCAACATCTGCAAATCCACCCTAATCACATTTCTCTCAGGTGGTCCACTCTCCTTTGGGAGAAGAAAAAAATAAACTGATACTGAAAAATAAGCAGTTTTTACATGTAAAATTGGCTGATCCCATAATCAGCTCTTACGCTTTTTTTATTTTCTTGAATGTTGCATTCAAAGGATATCTTGATATTTCTCAGAGGAAATATCATCACCGATTTTCATCAACTATTAGTTTTTCACAAATGAAATGCACGAGGTGACTGAAAATGACCCTGGGAACACTTTGGTTTCCTTTGTTTCTTTCTGATGTGTAATATGAATAAACGCTTAGTGACCACCCCTTCTTAAAATTATGGGAAGGTTCCATTATTATAAAATTATCTCAAATTTTATTTCAATGGGTGAAGAGTATATATAAGATCTATGTTATTAATAGATAGTATGGTATATCCATAGTAAAAAGAATAGCACCTATTAACACTTTTCCCTCAGATATCCAAACCTTAAACATATTAATTTACTTTTTTTCTAAATAGAATAGAACTAGTATCTGGAATAGCATTAATTTCCTTTTTTATTCTTTTTCCCCCCAGTGTTTTCAATTAAACCGCCTCATGTTATAATAATTTATTTTTGTGACTATATAAGTATTGGGCATTTATAGGATATATAAAATGATGTCTACACTGACATTGTAGAAATGTGCTGTCTACTCTTTTAGAAGCTTGCCATCATCTAAGTTTTACTGGTGTCATGTCTTTTTGCTATGCACCCAAACAGATGAGGATAGTGAAAATGTAAAGATTCATCTTCTGAAAGTCATCAGGACTAAATCACTAAAGACATTTCTCATTTTAAATACTTTGATCACTGACCTCATGACATTTTATTTTAATTAAACAGGTCTAGATTCTAAGATTGTACTTCATAGAGGGCCTTTTGTGTACCAGTGCCTGTCCTCAGTTTCCTGGCCAATTATAGGTGCTCAGTTGTGATTGATTGTGAGTGTGAGACCTTGTAAAAAGGAAAATTGGATGTTTTAGTGGAGGAAGTCAGCCCATCAAAGAGAAGATGGGTTGTGTTTAAGGTCATTCTGTTGAAGTCATAGCTCTGCAGATTATGGATTATTAATATTTTATATATTTAAAAAGTATATGAGTGGTTTATATTTAATGATATTTGCTAAGAATTGCTGTTATGTGTAGCAAAGATATGAAGATATTTGATGTTAAACTTCTGAGAGGAGTATTTTTTTTTTTTTGTAGCTGGAATAAGAGATATCCTTAGTACTCAGTACAAAACATATGACCATCCCTGGCCAGTGTGGCTCAATTGGTTGGGTGTCAGCCCATGTACTGAAACATTGCTGGTTTGATTCCTGGTCAGGGCACATGCCTTGGTTGGGGACTCGGTCACTGGTTCGGGGAGAACAGGAGGCAGTCAGTCTATGTCTCATTCTCACATTGATGTTTCTCTTTCTTCCTCTCCCATCCTCTCCCCCAAAATCAATTTTAAAATCTTTTTTAAGAAATCAAACATATGACCATTGCAGAATAAATGGTATCTTATTGTAATGTTTGCTTTTAATTTGTAAAATTAAAACTTAAAAAAAAATAGAAGTGAGTCCATTAGTCACTGGCCAGTGAGCATGTTTTTAGGCTGCAGTAACCCTTAAAAATGTCAGGTAAGGTAAAGTGGAAATATTTCAATGAAAAAGAGCCTGAGACAAATTTAGACTGTTTTTATGTGGAAATAATTTTGAGGAGTTTCCCTATAATCTTTCATTTCCTCCTTCAGTGAATTTAGGATTATGAAGGCATATGTTAAAAGTTGAATTTATGATGGTCTCAAGGGATTAAATGGATTTATTATTCAGCATTTATTCATGGATTCCTGTCTTCTTTTTCCTCAGCTTCTGGATGAGATGAAAATATGACTCATAAATGAAGAGTAAGAATTATAATTGTTTGGTGGAATAATACTTGGTATGAAAGGAGAGGAGAGGGACATGTGAAAGTGTCAGACAATCATGGAGTTTGATGTTCTGGAAGATTCTATCTGTAAGCTCTCCTAATTAGGATGTAGAGTAATCACAAGGATTTTCTAAGTGTTCATATATGCTTCTTGAACTTTCTTTGTGGTCATAGTCAATGATGAGACTGAATTGGGTCCAAAATAAGCTCCTTAGGGTCTCTCTCATCATATTGCTGATGCTCCCCCAGTTTCTCTATTCTTTTGTTAATGACAAAGTTTAACTTATAAGACTTATGATTGTGTGCATTGAAAACATTGGCCGTGGCAATTCCAGCATGTTACAAATGTATTCTAAAGATGTTGATGCTATATAAATGTACATCCTATCTTCTAAACTTTTTAAAATTGATGTTTAGAGAGAGAGAAACATCAATGTGAGAGCAAAATATTGATTGGCTTCCTCCTGCATGCTCCCTACTGGGGATTGAGCCCACAAACTGGGCTTGTGCCCTGACTGGGAATCGAACTGACAACTTTTAGTTGCACAGGATGACGCCCAACCAACTGAGCCCCATGGGCCAGAGTTGTCTTCTAAGCTTTTGATGTGGGACTAAAATAAATTTGACCTAATGGTGCATATTGATGGGAGAAATTTAAGTATTTATGGAATTAAAGCAGGCTTCTCACAGAAAGCCAGGGCCTAACCCTAGCCAACAGCAAATTTCTGCTTCTAGATCTTACATTAGTATACTCACTTCAGGTGGGCATCATTGTCCACTTGTTGCTCTAAGTTGTATTATGGAGTAGGGTGTTCTCTGTATAAGTTAACAAAAATGGCACATTTCAGAAACCTAGATGTTAATCAGAAATAGTATCAGAGGTATAAGTAATACAGAGACCAACTCCCCTTTCTAAGTTTTCAGTCTCTTGAAACCTCTGATTCTCTTGTGTAATGGATACACATGTTTTTTTCACTCTAATCCTCTCATCATTTCCTACACTGTTTCAAAACATTTGTGGCCAAGTAAGTGTAAATATTTGTCTTTTGTAGATAGAGCTATTCACCGTGTGTGTGTGTGTGTGTGTGTGTGTGTGTGTGTGTGTGTGTGTGTGATTTAGATGTATGGAAGAATCAAGTTCCTGATCACAATCAAAATGGCAGTTAACCTTGCTGAAAATTTTTTCTAGGGTAATCTTAAAAGTTTATCACCATATGATTTTTAAAAGTCACCTTCTTTAGAGGAGCCTGACTTAACTTAGTAAAAATTGTCATACTTGCCCTTTTGGAGAAAAAGAATACTTCCAAGTCACTCTTTCTTGCAGGCTTTTTCCTTCAGCAGTGAATGCCTATGTCTCAGACAATGGTCTAGCAATGGAAACAGAGATGTGAACAAAACTAAAACGCTCCTTCTTTCATCAGGAATAAATTCTAGCGGGTGAAGCAATACAATCCACCAGTTCTATAGTATCACATATTAAGTAATGATATGTGCTTGAAGAAAGAAAAGGCAAGTTAAGAAGGAATGGAGAATGCGTGTCCTTCTGCTATAATTAGAGAATTCTCCTCTGTCAGTTTGAAGGAAGTAAGGAGTCTAACATGAGGAATCTTCGGGGAAAAAGCTAGAGGACGGAGGAATAAATGGTAAGGTCTCAAATGAGGACAGTGTAGTCCCTTTAAGGAATGGCTAGAGGCTGGCAGCTGCAAGGAGTGAGCCAGGCAGAGGCAGGCCTGCTTTGAAGCTAATCCAGCTGCAGTTTTAAGGTAATATATTTCTCAAAATGTTCCCACACCCTAACTGTATGAATCTCAGATTCAGGAATCCTAGATCCTGGAGGAAAGTTTGGAGAAGTAGCCCATTTCCATGTCTTGAGAACCTCATAAGACACAGTCATAAATTTTTCTTTTATTCTAAATCTGATGAAAAGTCATTTAAGTGTTTTGATCCTAGGAGTGACATAATAAGTTGAGTTTTAAAAGGGTTACTCCAACTATGTTATAAAGAATACATTGAAGTAGAGAAAAGGTAGAAGCTGGGAGACCCATTAAAGTACTGTAGTCCAGGCAAAAGATAAGGGGGTTTACACTCTGGAGAACAGTATGGAATTGCCTCAAAAAATTTAAAATTGGAACTCCCATTTGACCCAGTCATCCCACTTCTAGGAATATATCTTAAGAGACCTGAAACCCTCATCAGAAAGAATATATATGCACCCCTATGTCCATAGCAGTGCAATTTACAATAGCTAAGACTTGGAAAGAGCCTAAGTGCCCATTAGTAGAAGAGTGAATAAAAAAACTATGGTACATTTACACAATGGAATGCTATGCAGCAATAAAAAAGAGAGAACTATTACTGTTTGCAACAGCATGGATGGACCTGGAGAGTATTATGCTGAATGAAATAAGCAAGTCAGAGGAAAAGTATATGATCTCACTCATATGTGGAATATAATGAATCAAATAAGCAAATGATAAAAAATAGACCCAGAGTCATAGAAGCATGAACAGACTATTGAACCTCAGAGGGAAGGCAGGGGAGGAAGAGATCAACCAGTGAATGTCTATGCATATATGCATAGCCCATGAACACACACAATGGGGTGATGAGGGCCTGGGGATGGAAACGAGCTAGAAGAGGTTAATGGGGTAAAAAGGAGGACCTATGTAACACTTTCAACAATAAAGTTTAAAAATACAAGATGAGATGGTTTAAAGTAGATACTAAAGATGAAGCCTGTGAGATTGTGAATGTAGTTCCCCTTGCCCTGCCAGATTTGGAAGAATTCTCCAACAACCATGATGTTCAGTGTGAGAGAGGACTAAAGGATGATCTTGAGGCTTGATTTGAGAAACTGGAAAAATGAAATAGCCATTTTTTGCAGAGGGAAGACAGTGAGTGGGAGGAGCATTTTAGATGGGGTTGGGGCAGTGGTCAAGAATTTGCTTTTGGACATGTGAAATTTGAGGTGTCAATTAAATACTAAAGTGGTGGTTAAGTTGGCAGCTGGACACATGAGTCCAAGCTAAAGGAAGATCTCAGGCTGGAGAAATAATCAGCAAATAGGCGGCTTTCAAGGCAAAGGACTGGATGTGTTCAGAGGCGTTACCACTGGAGAATAGAGGAGGTGGGATGAGTCAGGGGCTGGAGGCAGAATGAAAAGCAGCAGTCAACAAAGTAGGAAGATGACCATGAGAGAGGGGTCTCTCAGAAGCCAAATAAATTATTGCTTTTAGAAGGAGGAATAGCCAATTATGGAAAATGCTACTGATTGGTCAAGAAAGACATTAAATTTAGCAATGTAGAAGTCCTCTATTGTTTTTGTAGGCCTCAATATCGATAGATGTAGTTCAAGAGAGAACAGGATGGGGGAAAGTGACTCTTAAAGATATTTATTATAAAAAATGCCAGAGAAATGGGGTGGCCCCAGGTGGGGATTAAGACGATATTTTCAGGTTGAAGGTGTTACATGCAGCATGCCCGTTTGCAGATGGGAATGGTGTAGGAGAGAGCTATACATGATTCAGTAGGAGAGAGAGGACAGTCATGTCCATATATTTTGGTGTGACTGCTGCCTCACCACCTCTTCTGCATTATATGGCCATGTGGCAGGTAATGAACATGTCTTTCTCAGTTATATCTGAATGGAAGTGTATATTTGGTGTATATTTCCACTATCAATAGAATGCATTTTTCAAGCTTATGTTTGCAAATAATGTTGTTAGTAATCATCTCAATTAGAAGTATAGATAGGAAGCTTCTGTAGAAACAGAGCTATTGCCCCAAAACACTGAACATAATTTTAAAAATCGAAACATAGCCCTAGCTGATTTGGCTCAGTGGATAGAGCATTGGACTGCGGACTAAAGGGTCCTCAGTTCAATTCCCCTCAAGTGCATGCACCGTGGTTGCAGGCTCCTCCCTGGCCTGGGCCTTCTGTCTTTCCCTCTCTCTTCCACTTTTCCTAAAAATCTATGGGAAAATATCCTCATGTGAAGATTAATGAAAAAAAAAATCAAAACATAGATTAGAAGAAACCAAAATATTTTGGATATTTTAGAGTAGAGTTGTTCAATAGAAATATCATTCAAGTAACATTCATAATTTAGTGTTACATTAAAATGTTTAAAAATAGATGTGAAATTAATTTTAATAATATATTTTACTTAACCCAATTTATAAAAAACATTACCATTCCAATATGCCATCAGTATGAAATTATCAATGAGCAATTTACATTTTCCTTTTCCTTACTTTGCCTAATTTACATTTATAGTACACCTCATTTCAGACTACTCTCATTTCAAGAGCTCAATAACTCCATCTGGCCAGTGACTAGCATATTGTATAGCATAGACTATAACACTAGAATGTAAATAATTATGAAGTATTCTCATAGCAACGATAGATGATCTTCAAGGCTTGCTTATCTCCTTATAGTAAATGAAGGCATGTGTCTGAGTGACTTCACAAGGAACAGATTTACCCAGGTTTTCTGATTCTGACTCAGAGCTGTCTGGGTCCCACTACACCATTCTGATGTTGTTATAAGGATATAATTATGTTATATTGCTACCGAGAAGTATAAAAAATAGAATGTCTTGTGGAAGTAACTGGTACCAGGATGCGCTCTCCTGGATGTAGTGTAAGAAAGCCTAATTGGTGTCAAACCGGCAATGATGAAACCCAATTCTAGGAATCCACACATTTCCTAGTTTGTTTGATTTTTAATAAATTAAATGAAAGATACAGATATAGCAGAGTGTAGAGAAAGAAGAAGTAAAAGTAGAGTTTTGGAGGAAGATTTAAAATTGTGATTTAGTATAGGGATTACTTAGGAAAGAGTTTTTTAAAAAATATTTATACAGTTGGGAGAGTAAAGAAACAAAACAAAACCAAATTTTCTGAAATGTATGAATTGAAGACTCTGTAGTTTTCCTTGCAAGTCTTACATTTTCTATTTTTAGGGACTGAAAAGCCAGATCTTTTGAGAAATATAAACACTAGCTATTCACTTCCTGATATTTTGACATTTTTAATCCAATTCCTTTACTTGTTTCTACTAAGGAAATACAACACTATACCTTACAAGTAAAACAAACAGATGAAAACTGATTACAGATCAATTAGCAATTGTGTTAAGATCTCTGCTTTAAATTGCTTTTCACTTTAGTGTTATTTTCTCTGATGCCAAAGGACAACACCCAGAGATACCAACACTTAAAAAGATGATTGGAGAAGTCGGGAGACTCTGTTTCTAAACAAATTACTAATACATTTTGTCTAACATGAGAAAGTAGGGACAGGGAAAAAGTCTCACTAGCATGTATAGTAACTGGCTGTCAAATCAAATCTAACATGTATATTTTAAAAGATTTCATGTCTTATTTCTTAAGACCCAAAACCTTATAAATGGAATTTTCCAGGTAAAATCAAGATTGTGGATCTCATTATTATGTGAAGTAGCTTAAGTATTGCACAGCCACCATATTTGTTTTTCAGGGGGAAGTTATTTTTCTCCAAATAATATGTCTGAAAACTGATTGCTTGTTTTATTTTGCATTCAGGTTACAATAATTAGAATGAAGTATATATTGATATTATTTTAAACTTAGAAGAGTCCATAGAAATATAACAAGGCTATAAATTTAATAGGCCAGTGACAGAGATAAGAAGTCATCATTTTGTCTAAAATATCAACATATTATTTATCAGCTGCTGTTCTGATAATTTTTGGTGATATGTATGTATAGGTTGATAATTCTCCTTATGTTACAGAGTCTAAGAATGTTCATTTTTTTATATTTTTATTGATTTCAGAGCAGAAGGGAGAGGGATAGAGAGATAGAAACATCAATGATGAGAATCATTGATTGGCTGCCTCCTGCACACCCTCTACTGAGGAGGATCGAGCTTTCAACCCAGGCACATGCCCTTGGCCAGAATCGTACCTGGGACCCTTTAGTATGCAGACAGATGCTCTATCCACTGAGCCAAACAGGCTAGGGCTAAGAATGTTCATTTTTTAACAATTCCATTATTTCTCTTTTGCTGTTTCTACATTATTTTATTATGTTTTTCCTGAATATTAAAATGTTCTGTAGCAAGAGAAACAAATGATTTAATATCCTTATAGCATTTTAAATAAATATAGTACTATAAATGAGTATACTTTTAATTATATACAAAATCAATTTTACATACTCCTTTTATATTTAGTCTATTACTTTTTGAAAAGTTATGCTGTTCTTATTCAGAAGTTGGTGGCCTTGTGATTTCAAAGTAAATTAATCCTGTATTTTAAGAAAAAACATAATTATGAAACTTGGGTAGGTCCATATTCACTAATAATTTTATTTTCTCAACTTCCTCTGCAATTACATTTTTAAAGGCACATGATTCAAGGACTAAATCTGACCTGCAGTCATCTGGAGTATTCAAGGACTTCAGTGAACTCCTGCAGTATTGTGCTTTGAACATGTTGCCATGGCTGGGTGGAGGCAGCTGGTTTCCTGTTTAAAATATTTTTGAGAACTTTTAGAAAGTTCAGTTCACTCTCAGCCTAGAGTTTTTAAATAAAGGATGAAGAGTTGAACATGTGTAAATATTTATATTTGGGAGATTCATCAGAAATACGTGATCAAACTCCAAATATTGGGTTCATTTGTTTGTGTTGTGGTTTTTGCAATTCTGTTATTTCCAGTTCTTCCAACATGTTCAAAATAAATTGTTTTCATTCTTTCATAACAACATTTTTGTTCCATTTAACAATGAGAAGACATCTAGGTAATTACTACAAGTGAATCTTTGGAGAAAAATAATTAAGTATTCATTTGAATTTCTGCATTAGAATGAACTTGTAATCACTGTATAAGCTCCATGAGGACAGATCTATACTGTAAATCTGTTTATTCACAGATGTGCCTCCAACCCAGGCAATAAGGTTTCTGGCACATAGAAGAAATCCAGTAAATATTTGTTTATAAATATGCCAGGTTCAAAAGTTAGGGAATGTTTATCCTTATTCTACTTTAGCAACATGAGGAAATTAGCAGACTTCGGTGTATATGCATGTATATATTTTTAATAAAATGAAATATATTGTTTTACATGCATTTGCTGGTTTGTGTGTCTTCCACTTTGTCTTTATTTTACATGACTTGTTGCAATGATTTTAAACTGAATGAAAATAGAAGTAAAGACAAATGGAAATATATATGGTACTTTAAAAGTGTTTAAATTACTATTTTTTATTTTTTTAAAATATATTTTTATTGACTTTAGAGAGGAAGGGAGAGGGATAGAGAGATAGAAACATCAATGATGGGAGAGAATCATTGATCGGCTGCCTCCTGCACGCCCCCCCCCCCCCCCCCCCACTGGGGATCGAGCCTGCAACCCAGGCATGTGCCCTTGGCTGGAATTGAACCTGGGGCCCTTCAGTCCACAGGTCGACGCTCTATCCAATGAGCCAAACCAGCTAGGGCTAAATTACTGTTTTTAAATTAATTAAACAAGGCAGCCATTAGATGAAGGTGGCTCTAATGTTTGCAGCCTATCTAAACAACCCAAAATCTAAATCTGTAAATGGCTCAAGGTTATGAAATCTGAAACCTAAGGATAAGCAACCACAAACAGCCAAGTAGGCTTTTAGCTACAGCCAATCACTAATTTCCTTGCTTTGCTTCCGCCTTTTCTCTATGGAAGTCTTTCTTGAGACCCTGTGGATGGAGTACTCTTAACCACTTCTGGTTTGGCACTACAGATTTGAATCAATTTTTGCTCAAATAAACTCTTAAAAATTTTAATATGCTTCAGTTTATCTTTTAACACTATATATGTACCACTACTTGTTTTTGATTATGTGTATTCTAGTTAATATAATAATTATTCAGTCAATTTTAGACGTACAGGAGAAATGCATGAGAATGTTCATCTTTTAATGGAGTGCATTGTGTACAGGGGACACTGGTTTAAAAAAAAGACAAAAGAAAAAATCTAATATGACCAAAAATTTGGAAAGAGATAGTGAGCAGTGATTTTCAGATGGATGTGATTATTATCTACTAGGGGCCCAGTGCACAAATTCGTGCACCTTGAAAGGAACTATGGGCTGTGAGGCTGCAGTAGGTATAGGGGTGGGTCTCGGCCCATCGTCTGTGCCCCCGCCTGGCTCCTCCCGCTGCAGCCCCTGTCCCCTGTCTGCTGGCAGCCCCACTCCTGCCACCGCTGCTCCCACAAGCTGATGGTGCTGGCCCCGCTTGTACCCGCTGATGACACAGAGCGATTGGGGCCAGTGCCAGCAGTGGGTGCAAGTGGGGCCGGTGCAGTCAGTGGGTGTAAGTGGTGGCTTCTGTCCCAAACAACCCTCAGGAGCAGGGAGAGGTAAAGAAGCCCTCAGAGGTGATCAGGACTGGCAGCTGCCACTTGCACCCGCTGATGGCACTGAGCAATTGGGACCAGTGCCGGGCACTGGCAGTGGGTGCAAGGGGTGGCTCTGGCACTGGCTGCAGGTGCTAGTGGGGCCAGTGCAGTCAGTGGGTGTGAGCGGCAGCTGCTGCCCTGATCTCCCCTCAGGATCAGGGACAGGTGTAGAAACCCTGAGGGGTGATCGGGGCCGGTAGCTGCCACTTGTACCTGCTGATGGCGCTGAGCAATTGGGGCCGGTGTCGGGTGCTGGCAGTGGGTGTGAGTGGGGCTGGCTCCAGCAGCAGGTGTGAGTGCTGGGCGGGACTGTGGCTCACGGGAGCAAAGCATTTTCAGTAACCACCAGAGGTTTGCCCCAATGACAGCGACCGGTGCCCTGCCTTAGCCTGGTGCTCCCGCTCACTTGCTCCTGTCCTGGCCGATGCCTGCCATGTTCTGTGCCCACCCCCTGGTGGTCAGCGCACATCATAGCAACCAGTTGTTTGATTGTTCCAGTTGTTCTGCCGTTTGGTCTATTTTCATATTAGCCTTTTATTATATAGGATATCTCTGTGTTTTCTTAACCAAGGAAGTTATTTGTAAACCTTATTGGAGAACTTTCATAAATGGAAAATCTGCATAAACATACTCAGCAGGTGATTAAGCCCTGTTCAGATGTAGGTATGCATCACACATATGACTTCTATCTGATTAAAATGAAAATGCAGCAACAAAAATAACCAAAGTAATTTGTTTTGCACTCTTACAATGTTATTAGGAAAAATTCCCCTGAACTGCCTTAATTTAGAAAACAAAATCTCTATTGATAGTGTGTCTTAGTTTGTATTACTTTTGAATGCTTCCTGAGGGCAAGATACTCTGGGTATTTGTAAATTTAGTGATTCCTTTTAGAGAGACATTATTTTGAAGAATTTTCTTAATTAGGAAGACTGAATATAAAGCCACGGAGAGCTTCTGTGGAAACTTTTAAGAAAACAGTGTCCTTGTTGTGTAGATACAAAGCAAACTTTAAGAAAGGGAGTGATTTAGGTAGGTGGGAGGTTTTAAGAGAGAGAGAGTTTTGCAAGGGATAGCCAAGGTGATTAAGTGATTGAAAGGAAGGCTGATGCGTGGTGAGATGGCAGGGATGACAGGTGATGATGGCCTTGGGGTTTCATAAGCATACAGACAGCAATGCCACTGTCACAGGTTGGAAGCAAGCTGAGTTAGGAAGTCAATGGTGGAACTGGAGGAGATGCATACTAAACTGAGTTTGGATTAATTCACTGAGCATGTTCACCCAAATAGAAAAATGATTCAGTCACCAAATGTGGGTACCATTTAAATTATCCATATTGAAAATAAATGTAAGGTTCTCCTACTGATGTTGATGAGGTCAAACTTCCCTGAGGTCTAAGCATAACTATACTTATAGTGTTAGCTCTTCATCATTATATGATCATTGCTTAACCTTTTTTGCTGTTGTTGTTAAATTCTCTACTACTGAAAATAAGGGGATTGTAAAAGCTGTAGGTCATGGTTGGATTTACAGGAAGGAAAATCAGCTCATATTTTCAGTACTTTAATGGGAAAATCTATTTTAATCATTTTATTTAAAAATCCACATGACAGCAGTATGTTAAATGGTCTTTGTTCTACCCTAGGTAAAGTGTTAAGTTTAAAAAAATGTATTTCATGATAAAAATTTGAATGTTAACCAAAGCATTTATTTCAGCAGAAGTTTTTTCAGATCCTTTAAGGTTTATAATCATTTAGAAATTGTGGTTCTTTGTGGTCACTGGATTATGGAAGTTATAAAGCAATAGAAAACAGTTTTCATGTGATGGTTTAATTTAAATAATAGAAAAGTATTTTAAAGAACATAATAATGTGTTTGAATTGTTAGGCTCTCTATATGTTGGCATTAAGTATCTTTAGAACATAAGTTATGTATTTCAGATGTTGAGTATTAATTGAGTAGGTTGATGTTTTGACTAAATCAAGAGAATAAAGAAATTGACTAGTGAATATGCAGGAATTTTTAATTTTTAAAATATGAGACATAAGTATGTTAATTCAAGCTGGTACTTCTATAGTTTTTCATTGAAGAAGTATTTCTTCTGAAGAGTTAACATGTAGGAGTATTCTAACCCAAAGGAAGCTGAATTATTTTGGTAATTCAAGACTAAAATCTCAGCTAGAATGAGAAATGAGATATTTAGGTGTCCAAGTAAAAGAAACTTGGAGATGCTGAAATGGAAAGGGAAGGAAAGGAGAGGAGGCCAGCGGGTAAGACTAGGGGAGATATAATAAGGACTTTGAACTTAATCCTAAGAATGGGAAAGCAATTGAACGGTTTTTAGGAAAAATAATAAAATTGAAAATATAAAAATATATATCTCCAGTTGTTGAGAGCTAAACAGTATCAGAAGGGAGACCAGTTGGAAATCTATTTCAGTAATCTAAGAGCGAGCTGACCCTACTTGGACTAAGGCAGCTGAGATGGAGAAAAGTGAACTCAGATAAAAACTCAGAGAGTAAAATGAGAAGGACTTGATAAATGATTGGATGTAGGGGCTTATGGAGGATGATTAGTAAGGGAAGTCTTAATTTTGCTTACCCAAGCTGAAAGAATGGTGTTGATTTTTAATAATAGGCAAAAAGTGCAGGGAAGCCAGAGTTAATGTCCTATAGGATGAGAAATATGAAGAGCTCTCCCTAAACTCCCAGCAGCAGCAAAATTCATGCTTTCCATTACCACATAAATGCACACACATACACAAAGATAGTTTTCATTTCCAGCGAGCCTGAGGAGTCCAAATTAATAACATTAATTTGTTATGGCCCAGTGGACACATATAAACATAATTGCATGCATATGCATTTTGGCAGTTGTCAACTCTCTTTTAATTGAATGGTAACTTTAGTTCCCTCTAGATTCCTTAATTGCGTGTCTTCTACATTCTAGTCACTGTGAGGACAAGGATAAATAAGATGCAACTTCTGCCCCCGAGCTCATAGACTGGTGGTAGAAACAAATATATTACAACCATCATGTTGTGTCATAAATCCAGAATAAAGTAGTTAACCAAAGCATGGAGCCACAGATGAAGGAGGAACAAACTGATCAGGAAGAAGAGTGTAGATAAATCATTTCTCAAGCTCATTCACCCTCCATTCCCATTACACATGCGTACACACACACACACACACACACACACACACACACACACACAAGCAAGCAAATTGAACTCAATTTTGGTTTCAACTAGTCTCTGCACCCAAAATGAAATCCACTGGACTCTGAAAAAAATAAATAAGAATTCCAGAAAATTGTAAAAAAAAATAGTTTCTGCATCAACATATTTTATAGGTATAAGATATATGTCTTTTTATCTAGACTGTGTAGCTTACTATAAGTGTAAGCTCAGAGTTGATGACAAGACTGGAGCAGAATTGAGTGAGTCAACTTCTGCTGATATGGTCTCTGAAGTGTGTATCCTCTTTGGACAAGAACCAAGGAAAATCAGTTTGAGTTGTTTACTTCAATCTGTCATTTCATTTTCCCATAGCTTCAGATAATTTGGAAGTTGGATTGTTTATATTCCTATCTCTTGTTCTTTGTTTTATATTTGAGTGCTTTGCTTTCTAAATTTTATAAGTCTCACTTTCCCTTGAATTTATTTGAGCAGATATTTCACTGTCCAATGGAGGGATAGAAAATAGAATGAATTGTTCTATAAGCTTATTCTTAGGATAACATCCTCTACCTTCGCTGAAGATTTGGTGCTAGTAATTAGAAATGTGTGCACATTGGTTTCATAATGTGTATTTTTTTCATAATGTGTATTTTAATTTCAGTTACAAATTCCTGATGTACAGAAAGGAAATTTCATGTAGTAAAAAGGATCATAAAATAGTAGCTACCATTTATTGAATGTCTATATTGTGCCTGGGTATCTATATCTGTATCTATATCTATATCTATCTATCTATCTATCTATCTATCTATCTATCTATCTATCTATCTCTACATATATATCCCATGTTCAAAGCCTGTTAAATCACATTGTTTACCCATATCTTCAGAAAAAAATTACTTCTACTGTCGTGGTAAACAACCTACTTCCCTATTTATAGTGGTCTGGCCCTCTAGCAACTTCAGCGCAAAATTATAGCTAATTTGCCTACAAACGTCGGTGGTCATAATAATCTGGCCACTCAGTATATATAATATAATATAATATAATATAATATAATATAATATAATATAATATAGTATAGTATAGTATAGTATAGTATAGTATAATATAATATAATATAATATAATATAATATAATATAATATAATGGCATTGCATTCTTAAAGCTAACTTATGAGGTAGGTGTTATCACTCTGGGTTTATTGTTAAAACTGAGTCTGGGAAAAGTTAACTTCTCTAAGGTCTCACACCTTGGAAGGTAAATCAAATCCCTTTCACTATACCCTTTTCCTCTTTTCTTTTCACTTTTCGGATTAACAAAAAAAATTGCAACTTTTTAAGATCAGTAATAATGGCTAAAAGCAGCAGTAAATAGAAAAAAAATTAGTTTGTCTGACATTAATGTATAACAAAATGAGAAAGAAAATGTTTTTGCATTCGAGTTAACTTCTGGTATGATTAACAAGATGTGTTGCCTGCTCTGTTGTTTTATATTTTGAGAGAGAAAAAAGCTGTGAGTTGTATTCAAGCCAGAACAGTCCCAAGGTAATCAGAGCACTTACTCCTTTGCTGCTTAGGAAAAATAATGTTATTTTCCATTTATTTTACTGGTAGGTGATATCTGCTGTTATAAAACATTACATTGTTTTTCTATTTTTTATTTCAGTTTATTATTACTTTTATGAAATGCTTTATTGACATGATTATATTTGTCTGAGAATTCTTTTGACTTGTATGGTACAAATAATCTGAAAGCATAAAAGACATTTTAATATAGGTTTGTTTTCTGGATTTTATGCAACAGAACTCAGTGGGAGACGTGGGACTCTGAGGTCAGATCTTTCATGCTGCCAAAGATTGTTTGAAATTTAAAAGCAGATCTGGCTTTCATAAGCATAATGAACAAGCAGAACTCAACATTTGAATTTAGTTCTCTTCCAAAATATTACTTTCTTTTTCACATTTTCCATTTTAATTTTAGCATTTGAATAACAAACTAATTATCTTGATTCTGTTCTTATGTGTCCCAATTTTTTTTTTTTGAAAATGGAAAAATGTTGAAAGGAGATGAGGGAAATGGTTGGGTTTGTTTTTCCCCTCATGTCCAATTATCTTTGTTTTGCCAATGCTCATTATTTTGAAGCATGTTCAGAGATTTTTTGGTTATGTCATTAAATTAAACATTTTTATAAATGCAAGAAAGATAACTGCATGTTTTCAAGCAAATGGTCATGTGTGCATATGCATGTGTCTGTCTCTGTGTGTGTGTGTGTGTTTAGAAACAAACAAGATAATTGATTACTTTTCATAAGACTTGTTAAGGGCTTTACATGTCATTTGTTTGTTAAGACTTCATTTCCATTAAGAGAGGCATAGTTGATCATGAAATTCTGATAATGTGAGCATAATTGTTTTCTTGAGCACTAATTTCATAAGGAAATATCTGAAGAATTGAATCTGGGTAGTTGGGTAACTAAAGTAGCAATCAACACTAGTAAATTATGATATATACCATACATTTCCCTACATTAAAGAGACATGATTAGAGGGTAAAGAGGAAGCTAAAATTTAATATATATATAATCAAATTTTATTAGAATTAAACACAGTAAATTTACTGGACATTTTTGTATTTCATGCCCACTTAAAATCTACATACTAGACCACACTGTTTCACTATAAGTAACTGGGAAACCCGGAGTTCAGACGAGGGGCTGTCTTTTCACCGGACAGTCCTCCTTTCAAGCAGAGTTGATTGAACTGCAATTTGCTGAGAACTATGAGCTGTATTGAGGATGTATGACTATAGTCCACGTTATTCTCCCCTTGAGTGGTTGAAAAGTTCTTAGTCACATGTTAATACTTTGTTCTCAGCCCCCACGCAGAGGGGCTTTCCCCCATCCTCTCTGACCCTGCGTTCTGTACTTCCATTAGAGCACACATCGCTATATTGTGATAACTTTCTCTTTATCACACCTGATCTTTTGCTTGATCTGGGGGGATGCACTGTTTGTAAGGACTGCACCTAGCAAACTGGCTGCTTTCTGATTATCTAAGTGATGGGGCCCCTTGCCCATGGCTTCTGGAAAGGGAACAAATGATGATTAGTTATGAATAATGCTCGCTATTCTGTTTGGAAATATTTTCTAAATGCAAGGTAATGAGAGATTTCTCTTAGTTAATTTCTAGGAGCTCCATTGTTTTGTCTCACACCCTATCTGGAAGTGAGCTTTTTAGATGGTGTGATGCAGCAATAATTCCATGTGGATATATGGTTGAGCCAGCATCTTTGTTGGAAAAGGGAAAAATAATTCTCCATACTGACCTGTCATAATCGGGGAGCACAGAGGTGTGGGTCTGTGTTTGGACTCCATTTTCTTCCATTAGTCTATGGTCTCTCCTTATGCCAGTACTTCATGGTTTTAATTATTATAGTTTTATAGCAGGTTCTGTAATTCCTCTAACACTGTTCTTCTTTAGCATTTTGTTATTTATTTTTGAATCTCGGCATTTTCAAATGAAGGCTAGAATCAACTTGTCAGACATTTCCACAAAATAAACCTTCCTAGGTTTTGACTGGAATTACAGGTTGAGTTGGGTGAACTTTTCATCTTTACAATTTTGAGGTCTCCAGTATAGAAACATGATATATCGCTACATTAATTTAGTTGTTATTTGTTGCTCTCACTAACATTGTAGTTTATACAACATAAGTTTATCCATATTCTATAAATCCCTAACCATTTGGATGTATTTGGTGCTATCATAATATAGTTATGATGCTATATAATATTGGGTTTAAAATTTGATAACTGATAAGTATTTGTTTCTAGAATACAGAAGTATACCTGATTGTGTATATTGACTTTATATCCAAAACACTTACTAACTTGACTGTTCTAATAGTCCATGAAATGATTTGAATTTTTTAGTGACAACTCGTACTGTAGGAAAATGAGTGATTTCTTTCTTCCTATTTATCAGATGTTTTGGGCTCCAGAATTTAAAAACAAATAAAAACCTCTCTACTATCTAATATATAGACTCATTATTATTTATTACAAAGTTACATTGTAAAGATTGACATTTTAAATGTCGGGTACAGATATATCAAAATAGTAGGAGAAGGTTCAACTTACCCGGTATTAGAGTGGAAATCTCATTTGTCTTTGGGGTGGTTGAATTCCCTGTCAAATGTTTTGTGTTATGGAAACTGCAAATGTGTTTGGTTAAATTCTTTACCCTTAAGCTTTAGACTCAAGAATAATTTAAAGGAAATTCCATCCATATGTTTATAATTTAATATGTTAGGCTGATTTCCCCTTCTCTTTTTTATATTTGATGTGTAAGAACTCTCTTGAGCTGCTTCTTTCAGGGATCTTTTGGTGAGATTAAACTAACTCACAAACCAAAAATTTCAGTTTGGAATCCAACATACATCAATGATGTGTGGATTCTGAAAAATACCAATAAGTTTTCTTATTTTGAATCTAAATGCCATAAATACAGAGTTGAAGATTACTCTGTGGCATTGAAGGACAGTGAAAATAATTCTGATTAGTGTTAACTCAGAGTCAATAAATTTTCTTATTATTAAATTGTACTATACTTTGGAAAATTGTTAGTATTCTTAGTAATTCTATAAAATATACTTCTTTTACCATTTACTATTTTATGAGAGCCACTGTTCAATGAACTATTTCAACCATACATTTTCATTTACTTCATGAGATCTGTCAAACAATTTCTAAATGTCTAGTCTTTTCATTTCTAGGCCCCCTTCTTATCTATCATAGCATAAACCATGTTTAGCAAACATGTACAACTTGGATATAAATATGCAATATTGTATGTTAGTGATTATTAATTTATGTTCTGCAATGCAATGATCATTTATTGAGAACTCGATTATCCTATGCAGACACTTTATATTTTTTGAGTCTGAAAAAGACATTATAAGTATGTGACATGAACCTTGGAAACAATAATGACACATAGAAATTCATATCCCAAGTATGTTGAAAGTAACTATGACTCCCCTTACATCTTTGTTTGCTCCTGTATAATTATAGTGAAAATGGATCAAACAGAAAAGTGATTTGACATGGAGGAATTATTTTCTTTGAGTACTGCCAACATTTCTATATATACACAAATGTTTAGCTAGCTTAGTCTTCTAAATAATAATACTAAAGTGATATACAACCAGGCTAAAAAGCATGTGTGTACTATGTGTATATGTATACATATACACTTCATACACATACATATATGTGTATATACATACAAACACCTGTGTGGTATTTATATGTTGAGGTGGCTTGGGAAGGCACTTTAAGAGTACTGAGACCTTGTTGTTTTGTTGATGGTTTCTTTTGCTGTGCAGAAGCTTTTTATTTTGATGTAGTCCCATTTGTTCATTTTCTCTTTAGTTTCAAGTGCCCTAGGAGCTGTATCAGTGAAGAAAGTGCTTCGGCATATGTCTGAGAGTTTGTTGCCTTTGGATTCTTCTAGAATTTTTATGGTTTCCCATCGTACATTTAAGTCCTTTATCCATTTTAAGTTTATTCTTGTGTATGGTGTAAGTTGGTGGTCTAGTTTCATTTTCTTGCATATATCTGTCCAATTTTCCCAACACCATTTATTGAAAAGACTATCTTGGCTCCATTGTATGTTCTTGCTTCCCACTACGTGGGAAAACATATTTGCCAACATCATATCTGATAAAGGCCTAATCTCCAAAATTTATAGGGAACTCATACAACTTAACAAAAAGAAGATAAACAATCCAATCAAAAAATGAGCAAAGGATCTAAATAGACACCTCTCAAAAGAGGACATTCAGAAAGCCAAGAGACTTATGAAAACATGCTCAAAGTCACTAATCATCCGAGAGATGCAAATCAAAACAACAATGAGGTACCATCTCACACATGTCAGACTGGCTATCATCAACAAATCAACAAATGACAAGTGCTGGAGAGGATGTGGAGGAAAAGGAACACTCGTGCACTGCTGGTGGGAATGCAGACTGGTGCAGCCACTATGGAAGACAGTATGGAGTTTCCTCAAAAAACTAAACATGGAACTCCCATTTACCCTGTGATCCCACTTCTAGGAATATATCCCAAGAAGCCAGAAACACCAATCAGAAAGGATATGTGCACCCATATGTTCATAGCAGCGCAATTCACCATAGCTAAGATCTGGAAACAGCCTAAGTGCCCATCAGTAGATGAATAGACTAGAAAACTGTGGTACATCTACACGATGGAATACTATGCTGCTGTAAAAAAGAAGGAACTCTTACCATTTGCAATGGCATGGATGGAACTGGAGAGCATTATGCTAAGTGAAATAAACCAGTCAATGAAGGAAAAATACCACATGATCTCACTCATTCGTGGATAATAAAGACCATTATAAACTTATGAACAATAATAGATACAGAGGCAGAGCTGCCTCAAACTGATTGTCAAACTGCAGCGGGAAGGCCAGGGAAGGTTGGGGGGCAGGAGGGAGGGGGGTAAGAGATCAACCGAAGGACTTGTATGCATGCATATAAGCATAACCAATGGACATAAGACACTGGGGGGTAGGGGAGGCCAGGGGATTGTCAAGGGCGGGGGGAAAAAAAGGACACATATGTAATACCCTTTGTAATACTTTAAGCAATAAAACAATAAAAAAAGAGTACTGAGACCTAAATCCTTAATTTCCCTCTTTTGAATAAGCAATTTAATGTAATGTTCATGAAAAAAGTTGTATTTCAACTTTCTTGTTCTGAGGCCAAAAACGTGAGAACAGGGCATGGCATGTTGGTGGTCCCTACCATCTTTGTCCAGTGTTCCTGGACTTTAGATTTTTCTTTTACAAGAGACACAAGAAGTTGGTATCAGCTATTTTCTGTAGTTTTCTGGATGGTGTTATGGGTTGAAATGAAATTCTTCCCCTCAGGCCTCAACCTCCCTAAATTAAAGGGCAATGAAACCATATACTTTGTTGTGCCGTTTGGGTCAGGACACTGGCATTTCTTCTAAACATTGGAGAAAGAAACAATTTGGCATAGTGATAATAGCTCTGAACTTTGAGATGAAAGATCTGAATTAAGCCCTGTTTTTGTCACTTATCAGGTTTTCTGACATTGGTCCAGGTACCCATACCTACCTAATCGAATTTCTGTAAGCATATGCGTAGGTGTAGCTCACAAAAGTCTGAATTCACTGTAACATCGCTGCTCTTAGCTTTTTGATGTGGATACATTTTAGCCAATTTGGATTATTAATGTAAAGGACATAATATTGGAAGACGAAACAGACTTAAAGAATACATTTTTTATTAAAAAATTTTATAGCTACTTTTCAGAAGTAACTATGACAGTCATTTGGGCTGTATTCTCCAAACTTCCTTATTAAGCCTGTGAAAACTTTCCAATCAGCTAACAGAGAACAGCCATGCACATTCCATCAAATGGGTGTGAGGAAATATTACTAAATCATTCTGACATACAAAGACTTTCTCTTGTTTAATACAAAGGATAACCAGATCTGTGAAGAATTTTTGACTTCGGCTCACATTCTTTTAAGAGCATGTGTGAATGGGATGCATGGCCTAGGAATTTTGTTGAGGAAATGCATAGGACAATTGGGATAGTCTGTGGTTTTTGTTTCCGGAAATTCTGAAATAAATGTAAGTATTGGAATGTTGATGAATTTGGTATGAAAGAAAATCTATAATTCTAACAAATAAGTAGCTTTCAAATAAAAAGTGAAAAGCATAACCCCTCTCTCTTAATATCACCTGCTTGATAGTGGAACTGGGGTAGGGATTCTTTCATATGTAATTTGCTCTTACTAATAATAATTATAATTTTGAGTTGTTAGGCATGTGCTCTTCTGGGTTTTATTTTAATTTCTTTTAACTATTATCTATGGGTAAAGTTACATTGTACTCCATATTACTTAACCTCTATGAAATTATACAATATGATATATACAGGGCCATGTGAATTCCAGATTCCTGGCCAATTTTGGAAAGCAGTAGAGTAAGATCTTTGATATGATCAGGTTTATTTTTGCAGTGTTCTTTCAAAAGAAAGTACACTCTTGACTGTCAGCCACCTGGAAATAGTAGCAGGATTATTTAGTATGAAAGTAAGATTTGACTGGACGCTATAGCTCCACCATAGCTACTACTACTTTCATTTTTAGCTTAAGGTCTCAATGAATGTTTTTGGCTTATTTATTTGGCATTATTAAGTTGGATTAGATTGCAAAAAAATTGGGGTAGTTTGTGGTTTTGTTTACTGATACCTTGAAATAAACACAAATATTAAGAAATGCTGAGGAATTCAACAAGTGTCATGATTCCAGATAGGCAATAAGTAGCATAAATTGCATATAGAATGTTTGAAGAAATATACTAAAGCTGTGAACTCAGACCTTAGATAAAGTATCCTTATGCCTTACTATTTGTTCACTGGCGAGACATTTGAGGAATATTTTTAAAGATAATTTTCTTGAACCTGATTTGCATTTCTAAGAACTACACAAGAGTAGTTAAATTATGTTATATCCTCCAAGAAATTCTAGATTATCTGAACCCAAATTTGTATTTGGCAGGCAAAACACTACAAAAGCTTTGAGATGATCAGCCTGCCAGAAAAGAGAAATGTTATTTTTCCAAGACTCATTACAAATTATACATTGGCACTTTATAAAATGGACTGTGGATTGTGGATTTTGAATCCCTCCTTATTCTTTTATTCATATTCCAAAGGAGTATGACTGATCACTTTCTACCTCTGACTTATAAGATATTTTTGTTTTTTTCCACTTAAAAGCACAGAAAACATTGCTGTTGTCTGAGAATGGCAGCAATAACATAAAGATATGATTTGGAGCCATTATTCTGAAATAGTTTATTTTGAAAGAAATGAAGTTAATTTTTATCATTGAACATTGTCTAAGAAAAATACTGTTTTTCTTAAATAACGTTTTAGTGGAAACCTAGACTAAAATAAAACCACCACATTGATTTAAAACAGTGCTACATGGCTTAAATGATATTAGGTAATGATAATAGGGTAAAGAGTTAGGAAGCAATGAAGAGTCAGAAAGAGGCATGGCTTTTCATCTGAATTATATGCAGATTCTCTAAAATAAAGATAATTTCTAATGATCAGACAATGCAATTTATAACTTATTAATGGCTCTTGGCAAACATGAATATACTTGTTTTTAAATGTTTACATTTATGCTTGTCTTATACTACAATGCTTTGGGGAAATAAGTAGCTAAGCTTTAAATAATTGGTAACATGTACAAATTTATTTTATATTATTCACTTGTCCTCTTTGTGCAAGTATTTCCTGCCTCTATAGGATTCTAAAACCTCACATTCACAGCAAACAGACTATAACCATTTGTATAAATCACACAGTGTACGGGTTCTTAAATGTAATACTTAACCATGGGCAAAACTGGAACTATATTAAAATGATGTCATATAACCATTCAATGTCATTGTTTTACTTAATCACTGCGACTATTTCATTTATCACTGCCACAACTGCATTTTCAACATTTACTATTTAGGTTTCTTGCAAAGCGTTCTTAAAAATACATTATTTTTCCTGCTTTAGACCCCATACAAATGCATACTTTAAATTTTTTAAAAAATATGTTTTTATTGATTTCAGAGAGAGGAAGGGAGAGGGAGAGAGAGCTAGAAACATGGAAGAGAGAGAAACATCTGTGGGCTGCCTCCTGCTTGCCCCCTACTGGGGATCAAGATGGCAACCTGGGCATGTCCCCTGACCAGGAATTGAATTGGCAACCTCCTGGTGCATGGGACAGTGCTGAACCAGCTGAGCCACAGGGACAGGGAAAAATGTATAAGTTTTTATACTAATCCTTTGTGCATGCTTGACAGGCCACATTTTAAAATATAATATGATATTTTACTTTCCTGAACATGGAAAACAGATCCCCCTTTCTCTTTTTATCAGAGTATATGGTGTCATAGCTATAGTAACAACTGTTCCTTAGCATTATGTTTTGAATCTATTTTTCTCTTTGCTTATGGCTTTTATTAACATTATTGTGTATGTAGTAGAGGACCTAAGCTTCTTTGGAGAAAAAAAAATCTAAAAAGAGTTTAATTTAGAATTCATTTCCTATAGGTTAATGGAAAGCAATAAGTATAAACAATAAAAAATCCCTTGGACCCTATTTTATTCTCCTTCCATAGTGTAACTTTTGCCAAAAATGCTTTTATTTCTGGTCTGCTTCACTCTTCAGATAATGCATCTGATGTCACTTCAGTGAGACTTCTCTAACTAAGTATGTAGGTATGTGTTGAACCACAGTACACTGTTAATTTCTTTCAAAGGCGTGGAAATGCACGATTATTTGATGTATTGCTGTTGATTATTGGCAAGGTACCAGGATGACAGAAGCCATGTCTGTTCCCTTCACTATCACAGAGTAGACCAAAGGTAGACTTTCTGCCGAGATGCAGAGCCTCTAAGGGGATGGAGGAGAGTCAGGCATAGGTCAGCTAGTTGCTGCCGAAGGATGAGAAGCCAGGGAGGAGCGGGCGTGTGGAGGAAAGGCACAGTGCTCCTATAAAGCAGTCAGATGGCACAATGAATATTGTTGAGGTGAGCTTTGTCTAAGGAACAGAGATGGGGTGGCTGAAGCATGGGACACAGAAGCAGAATGACAGAGAAGGGTGGAGGGATGGACAAGCCTCAGATCAGCAGTTTCATAATCTATGATGAGAACTGAATTCGCTCAAACCACCATGTCAGCTCAGCCATAAAAGAGAAGGAAATCTTGCCACTTGCGACAACATGGATAGACCTAGAGGGTATTATGCCAAGTGAAATAAGTCAGACAGAGAAAGACAAATAGTGTATGATTTCACTTCTATGTGGAATCGAAAAAACAAAATAAATAAGTAAATAAAATAGAAACAGACTCATAGATACAGAAAACAGGCTGACAGTTGACAGAGGGAAAAGGCTTGGGACTGGGTGAAAAACGTGAAGGGATTAAGAAGTACAAATTGGTAGTTACAGAGTAGTCACAAAAATATAAAGTACAGCAGAGGTAATATGATCAATGATATTGTAATAACTATGTACCAGGCCAGGTAGGTATTTGAAATATTGTCGGGACTACTTTGTAAAGTATATGATTGTGTAACCACTATGCTGTACACCTGAAACTAACCCTATATAATAAAAGGCTAATATGCAAATAGACCGAACGGCAGAATGACCAGTCGCTATGATGCTCACTGAGCACCCGGGAGAGCACTGCTCAGCCAGAAGCAGGGCTCACGCTGGTGAGCACAGCAGTAGTGGCGGGAGCCTCTCCCGCCTCTGTGGCAGTGCTAAAGATGTCTGACTGACAGCTTAGGCCTGCTCCCTGCCATCAGTTGGACATCCCCTGAGGGCTCTCAGACTGTGAGAGCGTGCAGTCCAGGCTGAGGGAACGCCTCCGCCCTGCCCAGTGCACAAATTTCATGCGTCAGCCTCTAGTTGTTATATATCCCCAAACTGGGTTGACCCCTTGTAAGTGTATGACTTAGGCTGCTTGCTTACATTAAGACCCTAAGTCCTAGGTTCTCATCTCTTGGATGGAAATAATAGTATTGAGTATTTAACTGAATAATATATATTTTTTAAAATATATTTTATTGATTTTTTACAGAGAGGAAGGGAGAGAGATAGAGAGTCAGAAACATCGATGAGAGAGAAACATCGATCAGCCGCCTCCTGCACATCTCCTACTGGGGATATGCCCGCAACCCAGGTACATGCCCTTGACCGGAATCGAACCTGGGACCTTCCAGTCCGCAGGCCGACGCTCTATCCACTGAGCCAAACCGGTTTCGGCTGAATAATATTAATATAATATAAAATTCAGACTATAACTTTATTAAATGAAATTCAGAACTTTTTGTAAAATTAATTTATCTATTGCAATCTTTTTCTAAGTACACCATTACCCTTTCAAAAGAGAAAAAAAAACCTGAAAAAATTAACTAATGCAATTCCAAGGTGACATATTAGTAACTTATGTAGCACTGAGGAAAACTGTCCCCTTGCCTGAGAGACAGCCTTGGCCAGTCAATCTGGAGGCGTTTTCCCATCTAACAGTCACAAGAACTGAGTGAGATGTATGACATATCTGTCTCCTTTTACAAATGAGGGTATGAGGCAGTTTATGAGTTTGTCCAAGGACATCTATTTAGGAAGTGACAGAGTCAGAACTTTAACCAATAGAGCCTGGAGCCCAGTTTCCTATGTATTAAAATCCTCTTTAGTGAGAAATAATATGTTTAGTAATATTATCTATATATCATATGCCCATCAAATTTTATTTATTTGGTTCTGTACTGCATTCAAATATCTGTGGTAGTGATCATGGAAGCCTGATTGTATGAACACTTTTAATAGCTTTATTAAGGTGTAATTGATACAAAATACTGAACATATTTAATGTATACAATTTGATGAGTTTGGACATGTACATGCACCATGAAAACAGAGCCCTAATCAAGGTAATAAACATACCCATCACCTCCTAGAGTTTTCTTATGCCCACACTTTTTATGGTGAAAACGATGCAAAAATCAGAATAAAAGACCAAAAGGTGAATAGCATTAAAGTATTTTTTATTTTTTAAGTATTTTTTCATACATCAAAAGCATTGTGCTACAACCACTGACAAATATTTTTACAGTCATCTGAAATAAAACATGAGTGTGCACACATATGTGTAGGAAAAACAAATGATTTAATAAAGACATAGGATGATTAAATATCTCCATTTATGCTTGCTTAAGAAATGCTTTAGAGCAGGAAATACTATTTAAGTTCAAGGACTGAATGATTAAACCCACTTCAGTCTTATTTATAGTCAGATGTGAAAAATACATAGTTAATTGGTAGGCAAGATCTCAATGTACCAGAAACCAATTATAGAGTCTTCAAAAATATGAGTGAAGGAAAAGTTAATGAGACATTTTTAAAGACATTACAATTTCAAGGTACTGATTTATTTTGAAAAATGGCAAGGTTAAGTTTAATTTTAATATGCTAAAATCAATTTGCTGTCTTCATTTTAGAATTTCAACTAAAAGGAATAATTCCTTATGTATATAAGAATATATATGTGAATATATATTATATAAATTATTTGGTGTACTTTTAATTAAAATTTTCTTTTGTTCTCTTTTATTTTAATACTAGAGGCCTGGTGCTCAAAATTTGTGCAAGGGTAGCGTCCCTAGGCCTGGCTGGTGATCAGGGATGATCTGTGGGGGGTGACTGGTGGTGCGATTTAGGGGGCTCTGCAGGCACCTGCCTTGACTGGCCTGGCACCACCCACTTGCTGGCCCTGCCCCCCCCTCCTCCCCTCCCCCCCTCCCCCCCCCCCCCCGTGGCTGCCGGTCGGAGCCTGGGGGCTGGGAGTAGCTCCTGTGTTGAGCATCTTCCCCCTGGTGGTCAGTGGTCATCATAGCAACTGGTCATTCTGCCATTCAGTCTATTTGCATTTTAGGTTTTTATTATATAGGACTAGAGGCTCAGTGCACGAATTTGTGCACCAGTGGGTTCCCTCCACCTGGCCTGCTGTATCAGGCTCTCTGACATCCCTTGAGAGGTCCTGGATTACAAGAGGGTGCAGGCCAGGCAGAGGGACCCAACTAGTGCATGATTGGGGCCGGGGAGGGACACGGAAGGTTGGCCAGCCAGGGAGGGACCACAGGAGGGCTCCAGGGCATGTCTGGCCCATTTTGCTCAGTCCCAATCGTCCGAACCCCAGCAGCAAGCTAACCTACCAGTTGGAGCATCTGCCCCCTGGTGGTCAGTGCATGTCATAGCGAGAGGTTGAGTGGCCTTAGCATATCACGCTTTGATTGGTTGAACAGATGACTGGACGACCGGACATTTAGTATATTAGGCTTTTATTATATAGGATTGGTCCTGGTTTACTAATTGTCAAAGAAATTTGGTCAGTTATATGCTCAATGCCCTCTGAATTATAGTAAATGAAAGGAACAATTGCTTCAAATCAGCATTAATTAAAATAAGCTTGGACATCTACTATTCCTAACAAAAATAATTGCAACCATGAATCCATACTATTGTAATAAGTATTATAGTAAGTGAATTGGTTTGATACCTCTACAGAACACTTGTTAAAATGTATTTGTTTTTCTACAACTGAAAGTGATATATACATTTAATATTATATACTCATTATTTTAGTAAATAGAGACTTTTTTTATTTTGTTTATATAATGAATCCCCTCAGTTGATTAAATGAATGTTCCAGAAAGAGACAGTTTATGATCTATCTATACTAATAAAAGGGTAATATGCTAATTAGTCCAGGAGACCTTCCGGGAGACCTTTGGACATCCTTCCGAATAACGCCATGGTGGCAGGCCTGAGGCAGAGGTGGTTAGAGGTGACCAGGCCAGGAGTGGAGGGCAGTTGGGGGCAAGCAGGCTGGTGGGGGGGGCCGTTGAGGGCTGAGTAGGCAGGCAGAGGGGGCAGTTGGGGGTGAGCAGGCCAGCAGGGGGGCAGTTGGGGGTGAGCAGGCCGGCATGCGGAGTGGTTAGAGGCAATCAGGAAGGCAAGCAGGTGAGTGGTTAGAAGCCCGCAGTTCTGGATTGTGAGAGGGATGTCTGACCAGTAGTCGGACATCCCTTGAGGGGTCCCAGTTTAGAGAGAGTGCAGGCCAGGCTGAGGAACACCCCCACCAGGCACAAATTTCATGCACCAGCCACTAGTAGCTATATACACTGAGTGACCAGATTATTATGACCACCTGACATTTGTAGGCAAATTAGCTATAATTTCATGCTGAAGTTGCTAGAGGGCCAGACCATTATAAATAGGGAAGCAGGTTATTTACCACGACAGTAGAAGTGATTTTTTTTATGAAGATATGGGTAAACAATGTGGTTTAACAGCCTTTGAACGTGGGATATATTTCAATGTGAGTGGCCAGATTATTATGACCACCAATCAGTACTTCGTTGGGCCACCTTTTGACTTCAATATGGCAGTGATTCTTCTTGGCATTGACTCCACGAGATGTTGAAAGGTGACACCATGCCTGATGAATAGCACTGTCCAGTTCTGTGAGATTTGATGGTTGTGGAACCAGCTGCCTGATGGCTCTTTTAACTACATCCCACAAATGCTCAATTGGATTGAGATCTGGTGATTGTGGGGGCCACCTAAGCAAGGTAAAGTCTCCCTCATGTTCTTGAAACCACTCCTGCACAATACGAGTACCATGGCATGGCGCATTGTCTTGTTGGAAGAAGCCATCTCCATTGGGATACGCCATCAACATGATAGGATGAACTTGATCAGCAACGATACTTAGGTATGTTGTGCTATTCAGACGTTGTTCCACACGAATTAAAGGGACCAAATCATGCCAAGAAAACATGCCCCAAACCATAACACTGCCCCCACCAGCTTGAAGGGTTGTACTCATGCATGTGGGGTGCATGCTTTCATGCTGTTTCTGCCAAATTCTCACTCTGCCATCTGCATGATGCAACTGGAAACGTGATTCATCGGACCACATGACTTTTTTCCAATGCTCGACTGTCCAATCCTTGTGTTCCTGTGCAAATTGGAGCAGTTTTATCTTGGTAACTGCAGACAGCAAAGGTGTTCGAACAGGCCTTCAGCTTCCATATCCCATACAATGCAGTGTATGGCTAATTTGCCTACAAACATCAGGTGGTCATAATAATCTGACCACTCAGTATATATATATATACTCAGTATATATATATATATATATATATATATATATATATATATATATACTGAGTGGTCAGATTATTATGACCACCTGATGTATATATATATATATATATATATATATATATATATATATATATACTGAGTGGTCAGATTATTATGACCACCTGATGTATATATATATATATATATATATATATATATATATATATATATATATAGAGGCCCGGTGCACAAAAATTTGTGCACTTGGGGGGGGGGCGGGTGGTCCCTCAGCCCAGCCTGTGCCCTCTTGCTGTCTGGGACCCCTTGGAGATGTCCACCTGCTGGCTTAGGCCCACTCCCCGGGGGATCGGGACTAAGCTGGCAGTCTGGTAACCCGGGAGTCCTAGGGATGTCCCCCTTCAGGATGGGGGTCCCCACTGGGGTGCCTGGCCAGCCTGGGTGAGGGGCTGAGGGCCATTTTCAGGCATGCCCCCCTGGCAACCTAAGCTCCCAGCCTCTCCTTTTTTTCTTTTTTCTTTTTCAGCGCCTCCTTGAGTGGAGGCCAGGGCGGGCTGGAAGCAGGTATCTGGGATTTATTTATCTTCTATAATTGAAACTTTGTAGCCTTGAGCAGACACAGGCCTGGCCAGGGCAGGCGGGAAGCTTGGCTTCCTCCATCACCGGGGGCAACCCAAGTCTCCTGCTCACTCCAGCTCTGTGGCCGCCACCATCTTAGTTGGATTAATTTGCATACTTGCTCCTGATTGGCTGGTGGGGTGGCTTGTGGGTGTAGCAGAGTGGTGGAGTGTTGGTTAATTTGCATGTTTCTCTTTTATTAATATATACTAGAGGCCCGGTGCACAAAAATTTGTGCACTCGTAGGGGGAGGGGTCGTCCCTCAGCCTGGCCTATGCCCTCTCGCAGTCTGGGACCCCTCGGGGGATGACCACCTGCTGGCTTAGGCCTGCTCCCCAGGGGATTGGGCCTAAGATGGCAATCAGACATCCCTCTGGCAGCCTGGCAGCCCTCGGGGGATGTCCACTTGCCAGTGGGGAGCAGACCTAAGCTGCAGTCAGACAACCTTAGCGCTGCTGAGTAGGCAGGAGAGGCTCCCACCACCACCACTGTACTGGCAGCCATCAGCCTGGCTTGTGGCTGAGCAGAGCTCCTCCCATGTGAGAGCACGCTGACCACCAGAAGGCAGCTCCTGCATTGAGCGTCTGCCTCCTGGTGGTCAGTGTGTGTCATAGTGACCAGTCATTCCAAGTCCTTCTGCTGTTAAGGTCAGTTTGCATATTACCCTTTTACTATATAGGATAGAGGCCTGGTGCATGGGAGGGGGCCTGCTGGTTTGCCCTGAAGGGTGTCCCGGATCAGGGTGGGGGTCCCGCTTGGGTGCCTGGCCAGCCTGGATGAGGGGATGATGGCTGTTTGCAGCTGGTCACACCCCCTTCAGGGTGGGGGTCCCCACTGGGGTGCCTGGCCAGTCTGGGTGAGGGGCTGAGGGCCGTTTTCAGGCGGCAGGTGACTGAAGCTCCCAACCTCCCCTTTTTTTCTTTTTTTTTAATTCTGGGATTTATTTACCTTCTATGGATGTCACTAGAACTGAGAGCCGGCTTTAGCTCTGAGGCTCAGCTCCAGCTCTGAGACCTCGGCTGCTGAAAGCAGGTATCTGGGTTTGTTTGGCTTCTATAATTGAAACACTGTTGCGGCTCCAGCTCCGAGGCTGGCTGGCTGAAAGCAGGTTTCTGGGGTTTGTTTAGCTTCTATAATTGTTTCTTAGACTGCAGCTCAGAGGCTGGCAGTGGCAGGCGGGGAACCTTGGCTTCCTCCATCACTGGAGCAAGCAAGGCTCCTGTTTGCTTCAGCTGCCTGGCTGCCAGCCACCATCTTGGTTGGCAGTTAATTTGCATATCACCCTGATTAGCCAATGGGAAGTGTGTCGAAGGTACGGTTAATTACCATGTTTGTCTATTATTAGATAGTATACACACACACACACACACACACACACACATATATCCCATGTTCAAAGGCTGTTAAATCACGTTGTTTACCCATATCTTCAGAAAAGTATCCCTTCTACTGTCGTGGTCAACAACCTGCTTTCCTGTTTATAATGGTCTGGCCCTCTAGCAACTTCAGCGTGAAATTATAGCTAATTTGCCTACAGACATCAGGTGGTCATAATAATCTGGCCAGTCAGTGTAAAAGCAAATGGAAAACTGAGAGAAATTAATTTCTTGTACGTAAATTATATGCACCAGCAAATCTTCTTTGATAATAAAAATAGGCAATCTTATACAAACACACAGCTTTACTAACTTGTAGATTAACCTGCATATTTTAAGCATTTATTTTAAAATATTCGAACTGCTATATCCTCAGTATAGCAATATTGCTATATTAAATAAGTAATGGATCTGAATAATTGATAAGAAGTATTTGAATTTACAAATTAATTTGCTTTTTGCTATTTTATATAGAAAGCTGTTTTTAATTTTGTGAGAAAGCTTTGAAAGTGCTAAAACTCTGTCTAGTTTATCTCTGCTGAGAAGACTTCAGTTTTAGAAGACAGTTTTCTCTTCTTTTGCTGTGCTCTGAGAGCACCCTGTCCATAGCTTAGGAAGCTAACACCGACCTGACCCATAAGATGTGTTAAAAAGATTGAATAAATATATTTTTATACTGTTAATTATCTATTTTTATTATATGTGCTTATCCAATTCTCTGGAATATAAAGACAAAGACCATTTGTTATTCTAAATATCCTATTTTTAGAAGCTATCATAATCTATTAACCATAGCAAAAATTAATTCATGTAGTAGATATTCTTTTGAGTACAAGTAACAGGAAACTCAATGATCAAAGTTTTAGTAAATATAGGTAATCTTTCTCACAGAGCAAGGAAACCAGGGAATTAATGCAGAGCTCGGTCAGTAAACTATTCTTCTGTTCCACCATCTTCAATGTTAAAGGGTAACTGTACACTCACCTTATCCAGAATCATGTCTTTGTTTAGGAAGGAAGAGAGCAGAGGAAAAGGGTTTCTTATTCTGATGTTTTCAAATGTTTGTAGGCAGGGAATTTCTCCAGCAGACTTTCCCTCACATCTCACCAGTAGAACCAGGCTATATGCTTACTTGAGACCAATGAATGGCCAATGAAATGAGGTCATCAGAGAAGATTTAGACCAATCACAATTTAGCCTTTGGGACTGGGACAGGGGCTTAGCCTGCCAGAGATCAATAAAGTCTGTATTTCACCCAAACAAATTGTGCTTTAGTTATTAGCAGGGGAAAAGGGACCATCTAATAGTAAATGGACAATATGTGTTACACTAAATATTACATGCATAGCATTAGACTTGTTAAAATGAATTACTCATGTCATATGCTGTCCACAATTGTATCTTCATATTTTTATTTGTATTTGTTTGGTAAAATTCAATATAAGGAACTCCTGTTTCTTTCAGGGGTAATTACAAATGCATAAGTTTCTCTATATTTTAGTTATGCTTAAAAGAAAATATTCAATATTGAAAAGATGCATTATTTTTTTTCCAAAAATTTTAAATGTAAGTTTTGCTTTTGTAACTGCAAGGGAATTTCAAAAGTTAATTATGTGGGTTTTTTGTTTGTCTTTTCATAGGTCTGAAAAGATAAATATGAATTTAGAATCCATTTATCGGTTAATTGAGGAAACACAAATCTTCGGGATGCAGCAGTCAGCAGTTAAACCACCTCCCGACATGGGAGCACCTGCCTCGGTCCCCAGGGATACCTTTAATTCCTGTTGGCCACTTAATGGGCTACAGTCTCATGCTGCCCACAGCTTCTGTGCTCACGCGTGCAACACCAATGAATGGGATATTTGTGAAGAGCTGCGCCTGCGGGAACTTGAAGAAGTCAAGGCCAGAGCTGCTCAGATGGAGAAGACCATGCGGTGGTGGTCAGACTGCACAGCCAACTGGAGGGAAAAGTGGAGTAAAGTTCGAGCTGAGAGGAACAGTGCCAGGGAGGAAGGAAGACAACTCAGAATGAAATTAGAGATGACAGTGAAAGAATTGAGTGCACTGAAAAAGAAGCAAAGTCCGCCACATCAAAAGGAGACCTTGGAAGCTAGAGTTACCCTGAACCAGACGCGTCCTAGTTTCACAGATGTGTCCTATGTACAAAGGGATCAATTTCAAACTGGCTCGCAAATGTGTGAGTCTATCAGAGAGTGTCTGGTGAAAAGAGAATTTCCCACAAAGGAGAACAGAAATACTATGGTAAGCAAATAAAGACAGTAATCCAGAGTCTACAGACATATTAGAATGCCTTATACAGTGATGGGAGGAAGGGGAAATCACAGATCCAGGGGGGACTATATTTGTTTTCCATAACTCAGTGCTGCACACTGGGTGACTTCAGTGACAGAAAGTTCTAGAGGCTAGAAGTCTGAGATCTGAGTTGGTTTCTTGTGAGGCCTCTCTCCTTGGCTTATATATGACCTTCTTCTCCCTGTGCCTTTACATCATCTTTTCTCTGTACGTGTCTGTATCCAAGGTTCCTCTTTCTATAGGAGTGCCATCATTAGGTCCATCCTAATCACCTCCTTTTAAAATAATCACCTCTTTAAAGACTCTGGCCCCAAATACAATCACATTCTCAGGTACTAGGGGTTAGGACTTCAGCATATGAATTTGAGGGGATCCATTCAGACTATAATAGTGATCATACAAAATGTATTTAGCAAAAATGTATTCAGCGGGGTTTTTTTATGTGAAAAGGAAATGTTTAGAGAGACTTCTCTCCATTTATCCTTGCTATGTCAGTAATATTATAAATTATTCATACAGTAGTTTGAACTTTCCCAAGGTTTGGAATTCTGCCCTCACAATTAATTCCTGTAAAATGGCTACCATAGGCCAATACCTTTAGGGAATGCCTCATACCCATTCTTGGAATTTCTTGGTATACTTACACTCTTGAAGTTCTTAAAAATTCTGCTTGAAACATAGTTTTTAAAACCTTTTTTAAAAATCTAGCAATTCATATCCATATTTATCTATGAACCACTCCTCCCCCACATTTTATTAAAACTGGTAATCACTATTAGCAACCCATGGAACATATTTCAGGAAACTTTAGGAATTCATGTTGTCTCTTTTCATAGAATCAGTTTATCCTATCTAATAAAAGAGTAATATGCCTACAGCCAATAAGGAGGGAATATGCAAATTGATGCAACAAAGATAGCAGCGCTGGCCTGAGTCATGGAGCTGGCCGGAGCAGCTGGGAGGCTTGTCTTCCTTGGTCACCCCAGCTGGCTCCGTGGTTGCCACCCAGACAAAGCCATGGTGGCAAGGCAGAGGCAGAGGTGGTTAGGGGTGATCAGGCCAGAAGGGGAGGGCAGTTGGGGGCAAGCAGGATAGCGGGGGGTTGGGGGGGAGGCAGTTGGAGGCAATCAAGCTGGAAGGGGGGCAGTTGGAAGTGAGCAGGCCAGCAGGGAAGTGCAGTTGGAGACAATCAGGCCAACTGGGGGCAGTTGGGGGCAAGCAGGATGATGGGGGGCGGTTAGGGGCAATCAGGTCAGCAAGCAGGGGCATTTGGGGGTGAGCAGGCTGACGGGCAGAGTGTTTAGGGATGATCAGGCAGGCAGGCAGGTGAGTGGTTAGGAGCCAGGGGTCCCGGTTTGCGAGAGGGATGTCCGACTGCCGGTTCAGGGATCGGGCCTAAACCGGCAGTTGGACATCCCCCAAGGGGTCCCAGATTGGAGAGGGTGCAAGCTGGGCTGAGGGACATCCCCCCACTCATGCACAAATTTCATGCACTGGGCCACTAGTATTATATTTTTCTATGTAATTCCATTTCTAAAATCATAAAATTGCTCTTCTATAATTCCATCTAAAATTGTAATCCTTTCCATGATGTATGTAAATTATGGTAAATATAAATTTCATTGTAAATGAAAAAAGTTAAAAAATTCTAATTACTTATGCTTATTCAGTCTTCCAGATTTGTTTTAAATATAAATTTTTTAAACTCGATAATCTAAGCTATTAGTCCTGTTGTGTATATCTTTGGAAAAATGTCATATATTCTCAAAATTCAACTCTATTAATGTATTTATTTGAATATAGTGATAGAGACTAGGGAATATAGCTCACTTAAGTTGTTCTGAATGTACAAATATTTATTATTACAAGTAATAGACACCACATTTGAGAATGTGAAAGATTCTCTTCACATATGTTTTACTGAGAAATGTTCAATATCTTGGGACTTCATTTGGAATATGTTTGTATCATTAGTATCAAGAATATCATACATAGTAGACCTTTATTAAAAGTTTATTTATTTAGGGAAAAGGATAGTTAAAATTCTTTGTGATGGTAGTGAAATAAGTTGAAGTTTTAATTAGCTGTTTTTATTTTGATCAGTTTTCCTGCTAACTCTAAAGATACTTACATATGAATGGATTGTCTTACCATGGTATTTTCCAAGGAAAACAACACGTCTTATTTTATTGTTTTTCAAAATGAGACATAATAACCATTAATTTTGAGAGAATGAAGAGATGAGTCATGCTAGTAAACTAACATTTAAAAATAAATACTAAAATAAATACTGGCTGGTGAGATTCAGTGGTTGAACATCAACCTATGAACCAGAAGGTCATGGTTCGATTCCCGGTCAGGACACAAGCCCAGGTTGCGGGCTCAATTCCTAGAGTGGGGTGTGCAGGAGGCAGCCGATCAATGATTCTCTCTCCCTTCATCTCTGAAATTAATAAAAATGTTTTTAAAATAAGTAAATACATAAATACTAAAAATGAAGTGTCATTAATATTTTATTTGAGCTTGTCTATTAATTAAGATTTTATTTGAACTTTTCTTTATCTCATTTTAAACCCACAAATCAGGGCAAATTTAAATTATAGACAGATATCTATAGCATGAGTTTGGCCAAGTTTTGGAATTATGATGTAATATTTTGAGGTAGTGTACTGCTCTGATAAATGATGCTTATGTATATTAAAATGTCCCATTAAACTCTATTTGAGCTTTAACTAATGACCTAAATAATAGTTCAATAAACAAGCCCATTAAAAGATTCAAGAATTTCCTGAAAATTCTTTCTCCTCTGCCCTGAAAAGATGTTAAAAAGTAATCAGCTGGCTTTCCTTTGAAGCTCTCAAGTGCCTTGTGACAAAATAAACTTTAAAAAGAAATTCATAAACTCATTAAATAACTCTTTACAGCTGTTCAAGTTCATGCTGGGCTATTTTTAGCTATGATTAGAAAAAGAAAACTCAAACTAAAAGTTAAAGCAGACTTTTTGAGAAATATATTTGATTATAATAAGGTAGAACATAGAAAGAAAGAAAGATGCTTGAAGAATGCAAGTTAATGTTTGGCCATATAACACTATTAGAGAATGATTAAAAAATGAAAATATACATAACACATAGACTCAGAGAATAGTGTGGTGACAGCCAGAGGGAAAGGGGGTGAGGGGTAAACGAGGGTGGGCAAAGGGGGAGGGGAAGGGGATGGAAAGAGACTTTGCTTTGGGCGATGGGCACATGATGTAGTGTGCAGATGTTTTGTTGAATTGTACACTTGGAACCAGTATGGTTTTGCAAACCAATGTTACCCCAACAAATCCAATTTTAAAAAGTGAAAATATGAGTTTGATCGTGAATTATAACATTTATTTCCTTCCAAAAGTATGGAAATATTCTGCATGATTTTCCTACTGAGAGATTTAAAAATTCAACAGTAGTAACTGTTTTATGTTTTTTCCTTTTAGGAAGAAGGTTTGATTTTTGACCCATTAAGATTAAATGAGGAGAAACTCCATCTAGACTGCTCTGATTTATTCGAGAACAGTGGTTCCGGAAACGGTGCAATGAGACCTGGGCTACGACAGCCAGTGGGACACCTGCCTTTGGAGTATGGAGTGCCTGAAATTTCCACTCTGCAGGAGCATTTGGATGAGCTCCAAAAAATCCTTAGGAAAGAAAGGGAGTAAGTACGACAATGATCAGTACAATCATCGTCTCCCTTAACCAAGTCTGTTTTTCAAATTTCTTAAAATTAAGTCCAGCAAGCTGGCCATTTGATAATGCCTTTTACCCATGATCAGTCATTATGTTCTAACACTTAAAAGATGAGTTTTCTATGCTACATTCATTTTTTAAAATTTTGAAGAGTAATTTATAATTTATTAGTTTTTATTCTTTCATCATAACCTTGTACTCATCAGCTCTGGTAGATTTACCTTATTAATATTTGAATTATTAATGTATATGGTTAAAATAGCCAGTATATTAATACACTGAGTCAATTTGTCTCTTATATTAATAAAATACAAATTACGATTTTGTGAGCTATTAATCACAGAATAAGATGCCTTACTCGTAGACCATTTTTGGTATAGAGGAAAGAGCACTAGAATTGAGATTCAATGATTTGGGTATTCATCTTAGTTCTGATATATTTTGTTCTTTCATATTTACTTAGCCAGTAGATACTATTTTGTCCTTGGTAAAACTATGCATAATGATGCTTAAATTCCAGTTTTCTATTGTTTAGTAACAGAACTTCTCAAACAACAGTTATTGAAACAACAATCACCATGTGTCTATTCATGGATCCGGAGCACACTTTCCTGTGTGCGGCATCAGATGGGAGAGCTCAAGGGCTGGGAGCTCAAGCCATCTGAAGTCTCACTCACTCTGAAATGTGGCTGATCTTAGTTCTCACCTCGGGCCTCGTGGGAACACCTGCATGTGGCCTGTCTTATCCGTATGGCTTCTTGGCTTCTTCACTGCATAGGGCTAGGTTGCAAGTGAACATCTTCTGGTTCTCAACCTTCTGACCCTTTAAATACTGTTCCTCATGTTGTGACCCAACTATAAAATTATTTTCGTTGCTACTTCATAACTGTAATGTTGCTACTGTTATGAATCGTAATGTAAATATCTGATGTGCAGGATGGTCTTAGGCGACCCCTGTGAAAGGGTTGTTCGACCGCCAAAGGGGTCGCGACCCACAGGTTGAGAACCGCTGTCTTAGAGGCTCAGTGATAACTATATAGTGTTTTAATGACCTTGCCTCAAAAGTCACTTAACATCACTTCATCATACTTACTGGTGGAGACAGTCTCACAGGCTGACAAGTTCAAGGAAGAGGAGTTCCCTCAATGGGAGGAGGGCATAAGTCCAGTTATGACAAGAGCATGTAGGATTCTATCATTGTGGCCGCCATCTTTGGAAAATGCAATTTGCCTTTTGCCTTACTCACTGAATTCTTACGGATCAAACACAAATAAAGTCTGGGAAACTGACCACTATTATGAATTACTCCATATGCTTATATTGTTCATATTTGAAGGGAATATTTATAGAATATTTGATGCATGTTAAGATGTGGTTCCCAAGCCGAAACCGGTTTGGCTCAGTGGATAGAGCGTCGGCCTGCGGACCGGGGGTCCCGGGTTCGATTCCGGTCAAGGGCATGTACCTGGGTTGCGGGCACATCCCCAGTAGGAGATGTGCAGGAGGCAGCTGATCGATGTTTCTCTCTCATCGATGTTTCTAACTCTCTATCTCTCTCCCTTCCTCTCTGTAAAAAATCAATAAAATATATTAAAAAAAAAAAAGATGTGGTTCCTAAATTTAAAAACATTTTCCCATCTCTTTAGTTATAACTCTTTTTTTTTGTTATAACTCTTAATAAGCAAAATTTTAAAAAGCTGGGAAATATATATATGTATATATATATATGTGTATATATATATACACACATATATATGAATATAATTATTATATGATGGTTTCAGTTTCCATGGTTTAAATGAATTGAAATAGTGATAAATATACTTACAAACCTTTCACAAATACTGTACAGTACTTTATCTGTCATTTCTTTTCTATATATGATAAGTTTCTTATTAGTCCCTCTAATATTTATATATACCAATAACTTCTTTAGATTTTTGGTCTCTACTTCACTACATGAATAGATTGTGATAATACAAGCATGTTTATAGAATAAGTATTTATTATTCTACAGGTAACTGTACATTTCTAATAGAGGCAATCAACTTGAGTAGAAAAGTAAATAAAATTGAAGTAATTTTTAGACTGTAGGTCTCCATCAAGTTCTAAACTCTGTGTTTTATTTCTTGAAGGATTTAACTTTCTAGGGGTTATAGACTTCTCTCAAACCCACACACAATGGTACTTCACTGCCATAATGGGAGCATGAAACTGTGTTTCCTTGAGGTAAACTTCCTAAGATGCAGCTTTGATGATACCCATGTGTATCTTTCCTCTCTCACTCACACACGTGTACATGAACATATATATTTGGCTTCCTTGGAATAAATGAACTACCTCCATAAAAGTAAATTCTCCAGTTTTCAGCAACTCCAATATAAAAACCCTACACAGGCCAAAGAATAAGGGGGAAGGGGCCCTCACTATCCAGTTTGTCTTCTCACTCTCCTCTTTATGGAACCCTCCCATGGGTGTTGTGTCTATGAATCATCATTAGCTTGCAATCCACAGGAGGCCATTGCAAAGACTTTTCTCTGTCAGGAGAATGTTTCCCAAGGATATAGCATATACTGCTGCTATAAATCTGTCTAGTCTTTTAAATTCCTCCCCCTGGAATATCAGCAAGTGGGTGGCTGGCGTTGAGAAGATGTGAACATGGTTTTTTCTGTGTTCCCAGCTGGTGGGAAAATTCTCCAGACGGGAGCACAGGCATCAGTGGGAGGATTGTGGAAATCATTCCCACCGTTATCACTGATGAGGAACTCCTCCTTGAACACGCTCAATTTCATCACATTATCGTACTCATAGTACTGTTCAGTTTTCTGTGCAATTATCCAGTATCTGAGATTTGCCAGAAGCCTGTGCTTTTGGTGTTGAATTAAGAAAATCATTGCCAAGACCAATTCCAGGAGCTTTTCCCTGTATTTTCTACCAGGAATTTTATAGCGTTAGGTCTTATATCTAAGTCTTTAATTCATTTGAGTTGATTTTTGTGTACTTTTGCCATTTGTCATTTCCCAGGACCTATTTTGTGCTTAGGTGGTTGTCCACCTAATGAGACAGAGTCCATTTTTCTGAATAGTCTACAAAAAAGGCTAGAAAGTTTCTATCTCGGTCTGCCTTCCAATTAGGGCGCAGACATTTGACCTGGGAGCAGGTTTCAAAGGTAGCTGCCTGTCTTCTTAGCAAAAGCTGATGCTCCAAGGAAGAAAGCACCCGATTCCCTCCTGGTGAGGGGGAAGGCAGTGGTGGTGGCTACATCTTATTTCCCAAGGAGTAGTGGCCTCTGGTCTCTGTTGACACCATCCTGTGTGCCCAGTGGTTGGTACTGAGGTCATGCTGTGCTCTCTGTACTTTACTGGGGGCCTTGGTGGGTATGGATGAGAAGATTTCAATAGCTGTTTGTTATTTCTCTACTTCATGGGATCCCCATTTACTTCTCTGACTCTCTTAGAGATTCTTTGAACTATTAATATTCTTTTCCTGCTTAAATTGGCTAATCCTATATAATACAAGGCTAATATGCAAATCGACTGAACGGCAGAATGACCAGTCACTATGATGCTCACTGACCACCAGGGGGGCAGATGCTCAATGCAGGAGCTGCCCCCTGGCGGTCAGTGTGCTCCCACAGGGGGAACACCACTCATCCAGAAGCCCTGAGCTGGCTTAGAGCTGGCAAGTGCAGCGGTGGTGGCGGGAACCTCTTCTGCCTCTGCAGCAGTGCTAAGTATGTCCAACTGATGGCTTAGGCCTGAGCCTGCTGTCAGCCAGACATCCCCCGAGGGCTCCTGGACTGCGAAAGAGTGCAGGCTGGGCTGAGAGAAGCCCCCCCGCCCCCACGAGTGCACAATTTTTTGTGCACCAGGCTTGTAGTATGAATATATATGCTCATCAGACACACTTAATTGATACCAGGAAAGAGTACTAGCAAGAGGCAGGGAAGGTGACAGGCATGGGGTTTTCCCAGGACCAGTTCGGTGGCATGAGAGTGGATTTTGTACCTGGAGGCATCACCTCCAGCTTCAGTCTCTGGTCCTCCCGATGTCTCCGAGAGCTTTACCATATTTTTTAAATGTCTATTTTCATATATATATATATATATATATATATATATATATTGATTTTTTACAGAGAGGAAGGGAGAGAGATAGAGAGTTAGAAACATCGATGAGAGAGAAACATCGATCAGCCGCCTCCTGCACATCTCCTACTGGGGATGTGCCCACAACCCAGGTACATGCCCTTGACTGGAATCGAACCTAGCACCTTTCAGTCCACAGGCCGACGCTCTATCCACTGAGCCAAACTGGTTTCTGCAAATATCTATTTTCTAATTAAAGAACTATATATGGCTTTGTCTATTTGCTGAAAGGTGCTGACAATGAAATATACTGAAAGGTATAACTATAAATAGTTGGGAATGCAATCAGGAAATGAAAGTATATGTATACAATTTTTTATTATTCATTGTTTAATACTTAGCTTAAATTTTGGACTAATAGAAAAGTGGATATCTAAATGTCATTGAAAGTTAATCATTTTTGTCTGGTACAAACATTTGACATTAATAGGCCTTTAAGAAAATACTGATTTGATATTTTACAATAAATTATCACACAGTTTATAAATGATTAATATTTACTTCAAGATATTAATGTTTCAGGAATTTTCATCTCTGAAAAGTATTTTATTTAATCTTTCTGTTTAGATGTTTGAATGTTATGCCCAATTATTATGGGATCATGATAGTTTACAGAGTACCAAAAGGTTGCATAGAAATGTAATAGTTTTCCATAAATATTATTTTGGTTTACCTTTAATCTTTTGTATTCTGGAAATTATATACATTTTAGCAATCTTATTTTTAAAAGTATATATCATCATATTAAATGCTATATTTTTGCTGAGTTCATCTTAATTTAATATTTTTGAAGAATTTGTGCATAAAATATGCAGTATTTTTAGTGTAAAATTATATTTTTTTCTTTTCCTTCTTATAGTTCAAGTAGTATGATAGCTTAAACTTAACTATGTGAGTAATCAATTATGAAAATCTTTACAAAATGTAGAGTACATTGATTAGGCCAGAAAATGAATTTAAAGAGCACCCTCTGCTATATAAAGTTAAGTATGCAATGTCCTTAATGCTTGCTTGCAGAAATAGTCACAAACCTTTTGATGAGGCTATCCTAAAAATATTCAAGTATCACATTGCCATTCATTTTTATGAATTACCTGTCCTGTCATATCTTTGACTAAATTTTACATTTTTACACAATAAAAATACAAAATTTTCATGTAAACAAACAATTATTAGTTATTTTTTTATATATACACTGAGGAATAAATACACTATATTTAAGTACAGTAAAACTTCCATACAAACTAATTCAGGCCAGTGGCTTTCCATTAAAGCTGAAAGTCCATTATATAATAAAGCAAGTTTTCCAAATATGTATGTTAAAAAATTAACAAATTAGTTAATCTTTTTTCTACTTATGTAGACACATTTGTGTAATTAAGATTATGTATGAAAAGTTTAATTTTACAGATAAGTTTTCTATCTGTATTACTGTATGATCTTGAACTTGTAAATTTAAAAATCTAGATTTTTCTCCAATTATCAAGACCAGTTTTTAATTATTCTATTTATGAGTAAAATAATTCTGAAAATTATTTTTAAGGAGAAAGTTTATTAATGTATTCATAAATACACAAATACAATTAATATCCTTTAATAAAAATTGTTAATGTTTTATATATACTTATTTCTTTATACATTTTTAAATTCTGTAGGAAAAAAACATTCCCATGTTATATTCTTGTTGCTCCAATAAATTGAATTACAGGAGAAAGCAGACAGAAAGTCAATTATTTCAATATTGGCAAAGCTATATGAAATATATCTAACCAACTGTAAAGCTAATTGACAGAATAATAAATTAGAGTTTATTCAATATTTATAATTTTTTCATAAATTTAAAACAGTTTCCTGTAATTACTATGATCATATATAAGGTAAATATAAAAAAATTAGAAAAAGAGCACATCTAATTTTGAATGCATTACTAAAATTATTTTTAAATTGTAAGCCTGTTTTGCTTTTAATTATTTAGAATGCGCTCATCCCTGGAAAAAGAAGTAGAACGACTGGAGTCAGCTGTGTCTTTGTGGAAACAGAAGTATGAAGAACTGAAAGAATCGACATCCAAAAATAGGAAAGAGGTATGGAGACTTAGGATGTAAAGGAAGAAATGAAACTGAGGGTTCTCTCTGGTCCATGTGTAACCTAGGGGGCCAGAAGCCTCTATAAACAAAGGGAAAAAAGGTTAAAAGTGGAATTTCCTCTATAAGAGGAATGTTGGAACTCACATATCACTGGTGGACTGGTCAAACTCAGGTCATAAGAAATCTTGTTCTAAATAACACACACACACACACACACACACACACACTCACATATAAACCACATGTCTGCTGACAGCTGTTTGAAGAGCATCTAATTCAGTGATGTAATTGTGCCTTAATTAAAAGCACTCTTCATTAGTTGTTAAAAAAGCAATATTCCTTTTTATGAAATTCCCCATGAATGTTGTTTCAGGTCTGTTTCCAGCAAGTGGTAAAGTTTAGAGTCATTAACATAAGTTCGCAAATCCACACCATGGGATGTTCAGGAACCTTAGGTCTCAGAATAAGCCTTACTTCTTGTAAGACGCAGGCAACCTGATGGCCAGAAGGCACAGTAACCTCGGTGCAGAGGTTCAGAAATAAGTCAGCTCTGTCACCCTGAGAACCAGAGATTAGAAAGGAGGGAGAACTTTTCCTAATATTCTTAACAAATGTTGCCTGCTTGAAAATCATCTACTAGTATAAGGGAAAATAATTTCAGTGAGAACTACAGAAAGTTAATTTGAGAACATTTCTCAATGAGGTGTAAATTAAATAATTAAAGCTAACCAGCTATTTTTAGATTATTTCTCCCTGATGGATGTATGTTAGATCGCCGGAGTAGCTTTGTTTTTAGATTAAACTTTGGATACACACACACACACACACACACACACATGCATTTATATATGGACACACAGGTAGCTAACTAATCATGATGTCTCTGGGTGTGAACATTGACAGTAAATTAGTTTTATCCAGGAGAAATAGTTTGCCCACAAAAATCATGTTATTCTTGGAGTGTATGTGTATTTGTTCTATAATATAATGGGCTCTAAATTTAATTGAGAAAGCTAATATTTAAGATAGACTTGTCTTTAATTTTAAAAGAAACATGCATTTACTGTATGTTGCCACTAGTGGGAAGTGCAGACTTGATAATGTTAGTCTCCTAACTACTTCTTTTTAAACAAGTAACAACATTTATATAGCAACTGTTTTTGAAAAAAGTCATGGTTTTGAGTTGGCTTACAAAGTGATATGTATGTTTTTAAATGCTTAACTTTTTTTCTAATTAAAGATGATATTTCTGGCATCAAGTGGGAAAATATATATTTGAATTGTTTAACAAAACGTCCTAGATGAGAAAAAAAATAAAACCAACGTAGCATTTTACAGGTAAAATGAGACAGGGTTGTTGTAACAGAAAACAATAAAAACACCCTCAAAATTGCCTTGGAGACTTCGTTCAACTATTTAAACATTTGGGTGCATGTTTTAGACAGATGAACTATGAATCTGAGCAATGAATGAATGTGACAATGAATGAAAAATGTTTTTATTGTAGATGATAAAAAGTTAATTTAAACAGACATAAAGAAAAAATTGTTTGAATTATTTATGTGGGTATTATTTTTTTTAAATTAAATCTTTATTGTTCAGATTATTACAGTTGTTCCTCTTTTTTCCCCCCATAACTCCCCTCCACCCGGTTCCCACCCCACCCTCTGCCCTTACCCCCTCCCCACCACTGTTCTCATCCATAGGTATACGATTTTTGTCCAGTCTCTTCCCACACCCCTTTCTGCCCCTGCCAGAATAGTCAGTCCACTACCTTTCTATGCTCCTGATTCTATTATATTCACCAGTTTATTCTGTTCATCAGATTATTTATTCATTTGATTTTTAGATTCACTTGTTGATAGATGTGTATTTGTTGTTCATTATTTGTATCTTTACCTTTTTCTTCTTCTTCCTCTTCTTAAAGGATACCTTTCAGCATTTCATATAATACTGGTTTGGTGGTGATGAACTCCTTTAGCTTTTTCTTACCTGTGAAGCTCTTTATCTGACCTTCAATTCTGAATGATAGCTTTGCTGGGTAAAGTAATCTTGGTTGTAGGTTCTTGCTATTCATCACTTTGAATATTTCTGGCCATTCCCTTCTGGCCTGCATAGTTTCTGTTGAGAAATCAGCTGACAGTCGTATGGGTACTCCCTTGTAGGTAACTGACTGTTTTTCTCTTGCTGCTTTTAAGATTCTCTTTGTCTTTTGCTCTTGGGATTTTAATTATGATGTGTCTTGGTGTGGTCCTCTTTGGATTCCTTTTGTTTGGGGTTCTCTGCACTTCCTGGACTTGTAAGTCTATTTCTTTCACCAGGTAGGGGAAGTTTTCTGTTATTATTTCTTCAAATAGGCTTTCAATATCTTGCTCTCTCTCTTCTTCTGGCACCCCCATAATTCAAATGTTGGTATGCTTGAAGCTGTCCCAGAGGCTCCTTACACTATCTTCATATTTTTGGATTCTTTTCTTCTTTTTGTTTTTCCGGTTGGGTGTTTTCTGCTTCTTCTTATTTCAAATCTTTGACTTGATTCTTGTGATCCTCTAGTCTGCTGTTGGAACTCTATATAGTATTGTTTATTTTAGTCAGTGTATGCTTAATTTCTAGTTGGTCCTTTTTCATAACCTCAAGGGTCTCACTAGATTTCTTGAGGGTCTCACTAAATTTAACAGCGGTTTCTAGAAAATTCTTGAAAAACCTTATAACCGTGATTTTGAACTCTATATCCAGTAGTTTGCTTTCCTCCATTTCTTCCATTTGTGACCTGTTTCTTTGTCTCTGCATTTTGGCTGTTTCTCTGTGTTGATAGAGTGGCCTTGTGTGGTAGGTGTCCTATAGGGCCCAGTGGCTCAGCCTCCCCAATTACCTGAGGTGGACACTCTTGGTGAACCCCTTTGTGGGCTTTGTGCACATTCTTGTTGTAGTTAAGCCTTGATTGTTGTAGGTATCACTGGGAGGAATTGACCTCCAGGCCAATTGGCTGTGAGAATCAGCTGTGTCTGCAGTGGGAGAACTTCTGTGCTGGAGACACCCTTTCTGGGGCTAGACTTGCTTCGGTGGGGCTTTGGTGCTCACTGAGTCTGCCCCCTGAGTGTGTCCCTTAAGGATCTGAGGAGTTGTAATCTGGATGGTCCCACTTTGACCACTGGGTACACTGGCTCTTGGATCTCAAAGGAGGTGCTAATTTAGCCTGTGCCTGAGGCTACCCAGCAAGAGCTATGGATAGATCTGCAGATTCCTCTTCTTTGTTTGGGGTTTGGAGGTGCCCAGATGAGGCCCAGCTGTGAAGCAATGCAAGCTGCTGTGGGGCCTTGGGCCTTCTTTTGGAAGTTCTGGGTCTCTCTGACCCAGCTGCAGTTTGTTAGGTAATTTTCAGATTGCAAAGGGCCAGGCCTTTCATATGCAAAAGCCTCTGCACACAGCTTGGGTGGGGCGGGGTCTCAGGGGATCAACAGGGTGGAGCAAGCAGCTATGGTTTCTCCTCAGTCCTGCCCTAAGAGGCCCCATGTCTCAGTGTCCCAGTAATCACTGCAAGCACCTCTGAGAGAAAGCCGCCCTTGAGTTCTGACAGTCTGGTTTCTCCCTGTGTGAGTCTGGGTCCCCAGAGACTCACCAGGAACTGGAGTTCAGAGCAGTTGGGAGCTTGAGACTCCCTCCGGATTGAAAAAGACAACCGTGTCCTCAGTTGCCAGCCCTTTCCACATGCACCTCCGTACCTCTGCACTTTACTTCCGCATCTCCTCTGAGTCTCAGTGTGCTTTTCTCTTTCCTTCTAGTTGTAGAATTTCCACTCAGCCAGCCTTCCTGTGGTTCTGGAAGATGTCTGTTTTGTCTTTTAGTTGTATTTTTGAAGTGGTTGTGTGAGGCAGCAATTTCCGGTGTTTACCTGTGCCACCATCTTGGTTTCTCCCTGGGTATTATTTTTAAAACTATCCCTTTCCACTTCCTAAAAAGGAATTTGTTCTATTCTTAGGGCCTTTGTAAAGAGATGTGGTCTGCACATATATTTAAATTATTTTTGTAAAATATTATACCTTTTTTAAAAACTTTAAAATCGGAATAAATAAAAACATTTAGTCACACATTATTGTTCATATATACTTTTGTTTAATCTATAGTAATAAAAGTATAATATGCTAATTAGACTGGGCAGCTGAATGACCTTCCAGATGCCCTTCCGGACCACCTTCCAGATGAAGCCAGGGCTGTGAGAGCCGAGTCCCTGGCATGAATTTTGTGCACTGGGCCTCTAGTTGTTTTATAATAGATGATAACAGAACAAGATTTTTATGGTACATTTAGAAATGGTATTTTAAAGTAATTTTAATTGTGAAATATTCAAAGTTCTTGTACAGTTGACTTATCATTAAAAATTGTGTCATGATACATCCTTTGTATCATACTTAATATGAATTCTCCTTACTTAACTTCATTTCTCAAAAATTTTGAAAATATCCTTTGCTTTCACTGTAGCTCTTCATCTACTGTACAAAAACATTTGAATACAGTGTAATTCTTTTTTAGATGCTGAAACTATTAGAAGCAACAGCATGCCTGGCTAGGAACTGCTGATGGAAAGATTAATTTTTAAGAGTTGGAAACCGATGTGTTTAATAGACCAAGATTTTTAAAAATGTATTTGAAAGACTGGTATGCTTCAGAGGGAAGTCATTCTTAAATCACTGACATGTAGAGAAGAGTAAATATAGGAACTTAATTGTAAAATCTAATAAGTATTTAAAATGCAACTCAGACAATGAGTAGCAGAGATGATTACATTGAAAATGATATTCCCATGCTGACTTTAATACTTATTTTGCTTTTCCTTTGCAAGTCTGTAAATATTGGTTTGGGATTAGATGATGAGTTCCAAGTGTGCTGAAATGATCATTTTTGTGAAATCTCATCATCTAGAAAATCAAATGTAAGTGATAATGATACAAATAATTTTTATACCTAGCTTTGACGATAAATGACTGATTCTTTCCATAATGGAAGATATGTCTGTTACCACATGCAGAGAACATTGCTAACATTTAAAAACTGGCGTCAAGCTGAAATGAAATGTAACTTATTAATCTTCTTTGAAAATGTTATTCTTTTACCTGCTTTCTTTTTAAGGATTTCATTGAGAAGTCTTCTGTTTGTGATAATACATTGTTTCTAGTAGTTCATAACTTACACCATGCTTTTATAAAATTTTATAGTAAATACTTATTATGGTACTAACAGCTGACATTGAAGCCTTAAATACCTCATGCATCTTTCTGATTTGGGGGAAATAAGAAGGTTAGTATTAGGAATTAGATGTAGCTAAAACTCTACATGGATACCTTCGCTTTGAAAAAAATGATGCCATATGGGAGTTATTATGAATATGACATGAGGGGGGCAGGAGGAGGTCCTGGAAGGTACATGATTCCTCTCTTGCTCCTCCTCATGTCCCCCTTTCCTTCCTCTTCCCCTCCCCCTCCCCCTGGTTCTCAGCCCTTCAGACTCCTGCTTAATACAGTACCAGCTTTCCTTGTTCTCCAGCTTGCAGACCACAGATCGACAGAACCTGCGACTTCTGGGCTTTGTAACTGCAGGAGCCAGTTCTTATAATAAACCTCAGTCTCTCTCTTAATATGTACAGGGCGTTCCCCCCAAAATGTATACACACTTTGAAAGAGTATAAAGTCAGTGTTCATTAACATATAGTCCATTTTTAAAATGTAAAAGAACCTACAGAAATGAATAACTTTTTTTGTCAATGTGTTTTCAAACTGATGACCATTCTGGTCCAGGCACTGCTGATAATGCGAAGCAATGGAATTGCAAACATCAACACCCATGTAATACTTTCAACAATAAAGATTTAAGAAATAAATTAAATAAATGAATAAATAAATGCAAGGACTAAAAAAAGAATCATTTTGTTCAGTATATGTACACCCTCAGCTCATTGACTGTTGCTGGTTTTGTACCGTAAACTTTAAATTTTATGTATCCCCATAAAAAAAGTCCAGTGGCACTTCAGGATACATTTTCTCCATTCAAAGCTTAGTCTGGCTTCACACATTATTTCAAGTCAGTTAAACCTGAAAAGGAGCGAAAATTGAGTTATCAGCTATTAAAGTGTGTATACATTTTTGGGACTATATATATATATATATATATATATATATATATATATATATACACATACACACATACACTAGAGGCCTGGTGCACGAATTTGTGCACCAGTGGGGCCTCTCGGCCTGGCCTGTGGAATCAGGCCAAAACCGGCTCTCCGACATCCCCTGAGGGGTCCTGGATTGTGAAAGGGTGCAGGCCAGGCCAAGGTACCCCCCTGGTGCACGACTGGGGCTGGGGAGGGACACAGGAGATTGGCCAGCTGGGGAGGGACCGCGGGAGGGCTCTAGGGCAAGCTAACCTACTGGTCAGAGTGTCTGTCCCATGGTGGTCAGTGCACGTCATAGCGACTGGTCAACCAGTTGACTGTCTGCCCCCTGGTGGTCAGTGCACATCATAGTGAGTGGTTGAGCAATCTCAGCATGTCATTAGCATATTACGCTTTGATTGGTTGAACGGCCAACTGGACGACTGGACACTTAGTATATTAGGCTTTTATTATATAGGATATACATATACATACCTATATATATATATAAAAGCCTAAGCAACCGAACAACTGGTTGACTGGTCACTATGTTGTGCACTGACTACCAGGGAACAGATGCTCAATGCACGGGATTGGGCTCTCTCTTGTCTGTATTGGGCCTGTGGGGATCAGGCTGAAACCAGCAATCTGACATCCCCCGAGGGGTCCTGGATTGCGAGAGGGCGCAGACCAGGCTGAGGGACCCCACCAGTGCATGAATCCGTGCACTGGGACTCTAGTATGTGTATATATATATATATATATATATATATATATATATACACACACACACATATATATATATTATTGATTCTGTTTTTCAGGAGACAGGAGATTCCTGACTAATACCCCAGGTCCACCCTGTTTTTTGTCTAGAAAGTCCACACAGTTCTCTCACCATCTAGCCCAGGGGTGGGCAAACTTTTTGACTTGAGGGCCACAATGCGTTCTTAAACTGGATCGGAGGGCCGGAACAAAAGCATGGATGGAGTGTTTTTGTGAACTAATATAAATTCAAAGTAAACATCATTACATAAAAGGGTACGGTCTTTTTTTTTTTTTTCAAACTGGCCAGATCCTGCCTGTGGGCTGTAGTTTGCCCACGGCAGATCTAGCCAGTCACATGGTGCTGTCCACCACAGTTTACATGTTCCTTTAGAAAGAGTCAAAAAAATTCTTCCCTTACTATTTTCCTCAAAGAAATGGGCGAGATTTTTAAAAACATCATCAAATGTGAATGTTTACTGTATGCCTTTTCCAGTGAACGTCAGCTTCATGATAATAGAACTCACATCTGATTCATTACCCTCTCGCCACCCAGTGCTGAGCAAATGTGGTTATAACTGGTGGTAACCAGGACTTCTGTCTCTAGCTCTATGTGCTTATATTTTTGAATGGGGGCCATGGCTATCGTATGAGGAGAGCAGTGGGAATCCTAGACTTGTCATTTATTAGCTTTGCATCCCTCAGGATTTTAGATTTTCCAGGGCACTGGAGTGAACCTTCACCCCAACATCCTATACATCATGAAAATCTGTAATCTTGTCCTTTGCAAAACCTAAATTAGCTTATCAGGCCAGAGAGTGAGGCTGATGAAACACCACATTAGAATTCTGTAAATGTATAACAACAGTGAAACATGGACACCACTTTGCTGATAGAAGTGCCTTCAAGACCTTTCTAAACAAACATAATTAAGAATAATACAAGCACTAAATTACAGAAGTCAGAATTAATTGAACTAATAGTGGATAATTTATAGACATTGCCAAGGTAACCTTCAGAGCTGAGATGACTTACTTAACTCTAAGGCTATTATAAGAATTATGAAAGAAAATTAGGCTATTCAGAATCCACTTTACTTGTTGAAGCATAAAATGATAAAGAAAAAGGTAGGTTGAAATCAGATGTTTTAATATCTAAGTTAAGCATTACTATTATAGAGTTTAAAGCATAACACAAAGAATTCAGCTGATGTTTAATTAATCTATACAAATTCATAATGTGAGAATAATGAAAAAGCAGGTTAAGAAGAAATTAATGATGAGGTCATGAAATGAGTTTTGCAGTGGCCATGGTTCCACATAGTGGGGAGCATTTGGTGTATGAAGCATCTTTATTTTATACTAGGGGCCCAGTGCATGAATTCATGCACCTTGAAAGAAACTGTGGGCCGTGGGCCTTCGTGAGCACAGGGGCAGGTCTCAGCCCATCCTCCACACCTCTGCCCGGCCCCTTCTGCCACTGTCCAGATCCAGATCCCCTGTCTGCCAGCAGCCCCGCTCCCACCACTGCCACTGCCACGCACTGCTGGTGCGAAGTGATTGGGACTGGCGCCAGCAGCAGGTGTGAGTGGTGGCTCCAGCACCAGCTGCAGGTGTGAGCGGGGCTGGCGCTGGCAGCAGGTGTGAGCAGGACTGTTGCCAGGAGTGGGTGCAAGTGGCAGCTGCTGGCCCCAATAACCCCTCAGGAGCAGGGGGAGGTGAAGAAACCCTGAGGGGTGATCAGGGCCAGTAGCTGCCTCTTGCACCCGCTGATGGCGCTGAGCAATCAGGGCCAGCTCTTGGTGCTGGCAGCAGGTGTGAACTGCGGCTCTAATGCTGGCAGCAGGTGTGAGCACCCAGCAGGACCGTGGTGCTTGGGAGCAAAGAATTTTCAGTAACCACCAGAGGTTCGCCTGATGACAGCAACTGGCGCCCCGCCTTGGTCTGGTGCCCTGCTCACCTGTTCCACCCTCCCGCCACGGCCATGCCCACCATGTTCTGTGCTCTGCTGCCTGCTGCCAATGCCTGCCATGTTCTGTGCACACCCCCTGTTGGTCAGTGCACACCATAGTGACTGGTTGTTCAGTCTGCTGTTTGGTCTATTTGAATATACGGGTTTTATTATATAGTTGACAGGACATTTTCTAGTAATGCATGTATCATAATACAAAGACTCTATTTTGTTCTATAAGAAATCCTTCCACAGAGATATTTGGTTAAGACCATTTTGGAGATAAGGATCCTTCTTTTCATAAATAGCATTAGTTTATTTGTTTTCTGTTTTTTTCCCTGCAGGTTCAGTTTTTGTGTTGAAAAGATGATTGGGCAAAGCCTTTTACTCTTTTTCTTTTCTTTACTTTTCCTTAAGAGAATAGCCATCTCAACACTGCCACAGACTGACACCATAAGTATCCTGTATAATAAAGAGGTAATATGCAAATTGACTGTCATGCCCTCATACAACGATGGCTGCCCCCATGTAGTCACAAGATGGCCACCCCCATGTCATCACAAGATGGCCACCACAAGATGGCCAGCAGGGGAGGGCAGTTGTGGGAGATTAGGCCAGCAGGGGAGGGCAATTGGGGGCAACCAGGCCGGCAGGGGAGGGCAGTTAGGGTGACCAGGCCAGCAGGGGAGGGCAGTTGGGGGCAACCAGGCCGGCAGGGGAGGGAAGTTAGGGGTGACCAGGCCAGCAGGGGAGGGCAATTGGGGGCAATCAGGCCAGCAGGGGAGAAGTTAGTCATCGATTGGGCTGGCAGGGGAGTGGTTAGGGTGTGATCAGGCTGGCAGGCAGAAGTAGTTAGGGGCAATCAGGCAGGCAGACAGGCGAGCACTTGGGAGCCAGCAGTCCCGGATTGTGAGAGGGATGTCTGACTGTCGGTTTAGGCCCAATCCCTGTACCAGCAGTTGGACATCCCCCAAGGGGTCCCAGATTGAAGAGGGTGCAGGCTGGGCTGAGGGACACCCCCCAGTGCACAAATTTTGTGCACCAGGCCTCTAGTTGATTATATACTCCTGCATGAAGAAATCAGATTTAAAACAGGAATGTATAGTATACCATTTAAAAATTATCTATGATATAAAAATTCTGTAGTGATAAATTTAAAATTATCCATTTTTAATATGTATTACATATCATCTTTTACTCTATAAACATCCCCTTTATTTTTTTAAAAAATATAAATTTAAAGATAAAGACCCTAGGGTTAAGAGTTTATAAATTTTGGGGTTTGGAGCTGGCATATTTTGGGGGGAGTTCTATATATTTCTAATGAATTTTTAGCTTTATTGAGGTATAATTTATATGCAAAAAAATTGCACACACTTAAAGTATACATGTTGATGCCTTTGTATATATACATACATCTATGATACCATCACCACAACCAAGGTACTAAACATATACATCACCTCCAAAAATTTCCTTGTATTCTTGTGTTCATGTGTGCGTGCATGCATGCATGTGTGTGTGTTTGTGTGTGTGTGTGCGTGTTGTGGTAAGACATTTACCATGAGGTCTATTCTTTTAACATCTTTTATGGTGCACAATACCATATTGTTGACTATACATACTATGTTGTATTATAGATTTCCAGAACTTATTCATTTTGCATAACAGAGATGTGACACATTTAAAATCAATTGCCTATTTCTCTTCTACCAGCCCCTTCAACCATCATTTTATTCTCTGCTTCAATGAATTTGACTATTTTAGGTATTTCATATAAGTGGAAATCTTACAGTATTTGTAGTTCTGTGATGGACTTATTTCACTTACATAATGTCCCCTAAACTCATCCATATTGCAAATGGCAGGATTTCCTTCCTTTTAAGCTAAATGGTTATTTCACATTTTTCGTACCCATTCATTTGTCAATGGACATTTGGCTTGTGTCCAAATCTTGGCTATTGTGAATAATGCTGCATGAATGTGAGGATGCAGACATGACTTAAAGATGCTGATTTTAGTTATTTTGGATATATACCTGAAGTGGGATTGCTGGATCACATGGCACTTCTATGTTTATTCTTGGGGAACCTCTATAAACAGTTCTCCATATATATCGTGCCTTTATACCAATGCCTCATGTTTCGCTCATTATCAACCTCACTCACCAGAATGGTACTTTTTTTTTTTTTAACCAAGGATGAACATACATTGACACATCCTAATCACCCAAAGTCCATCATTTACTTTAGGGTTCACTCTTGGTGTACTTTCTATGGGTTTAGAGTCTAATCTTTAGACAAAAGTATAATGACATGTGTCCATTATTATGGAAATATACATAGCATTTTTACTGTCCTAAAAATCCTCTGTCCTCCACCTGTTCATCCTTCCTTGAGCGCTACCCTCTGGCAACCACCGATCTTTTTATAGTCTCCATGGACTTGCTTTTCTAGAATCTTGTATAGTTGGAATCATGTCATATGTAACCTTTTAATATTGGCTTCTTTCACTTAGTAATGTACATTTGATTTTCCTCCATGTCCTCTTATGGCTGGACAGCCTCATTCTTTTTAGTGCTAAATACCATTCCATTGTCTGGATGGACCACTATATACTTATCCTTTCACCTACTGAAGGATTTTTTGGTTGCTCCAAAGTTTTGTCAGTTATGGCTGACAAACATCTGTTAGAAGGTCTTTGTGTGGTTTTTGGTCTCTTCATTATTACCCCTTGCTGAATTGAGTTTCTGCCTTAGATTATTTCATAGGCCACTGACTACCCTGTAGACAGCAGTGTTTGAATGAGGCGTGCTCAGCTTTGTGTCCAGGAGAGCATCTCAACACATGGGAACTTATGTGGGAGGGACTCAGTTTAGCTCCTCTCATGAGAAGGGGCTATGGAGGTGGTGGAGACTCAGAGCATGGGCGACAGTTCTCTAGGCCTGTGATGCTTCCTAATTACTATCAGTAGTCGTTAAGAAATAAAGACAGAAGGCTTATTTAGCTGGTATTTTCATAAGGATCATATAGGAGGATTGAAGAGGCACAGATGACATACTAGAACAGTGAGTATCCTTTGAAATGCATTTTAGAATGTATAATTGTCACTGGAGACAATTTCCCTTTGTAATATAGTTCTGAAGTCATTATGATCAAAATCAATAGAAGATATAATTCCATATTCACTTTAAAACATCTGATGTGTACAAAATGAGGTGCTGATGGAATCTGATGAGGGTTCTCACATGGGTAACCCAAGTATTATAAAAAAATAGAAAATAATCGTTTAATGCAGTTGTACGGAATTAGCATAATTCACTAGATTTATGTGAAATTAACAAACAAACAAACACGTATGTCCAGGTTTCTCTTTGTAGATTTTGACTTAATCGACTGGGAGTGCTTCTCCTAGAACTGGGTTTTCAGAGGCTCATTATTCTGATGTGCATCCTGAATGAGATCTGCTGTTCTGAAGCACCAGATCACAGAGCTGGGGAAGGGGAAGAGGGACCATGGGGATCCCCATGTAATTTTATTTGTCAACTTGACTGGGCCACCCAAGGAGTGTGCATATACTTAGTCAAAAGTTATTCTGGGTGTTGTGAGAATGTTTTTGGATGAGGCTATTATTTGAATCGGTAGCCTGAGTAAAGCAGATTGCCCTTTCTAGGGTGGGTGGGTCTCATCTAACCAGTTGAAGACCTGAATAGAACAAAGTGCCTGACCATTGCACAAGTAAGAGGAAAATCCTTCTGCATGACTGCCTTTGAGCTAGGACACCAGATTTTTCCTTCCTTTGGACTTGAATTGAAACGTCAGCTCTTTCTGGGTCTTAAGCCTTTTGGACTCAGACTGGAACTATACCAGAAACTCTTCTAGTTCTCAGGCCTTTTGACTTGGATTAGAACTTATATCACTGGCTCTCGTGGGTTTCCAGCTTACAGACTGCAGATCTTGGGAATGGTTAGCCTCTGTAATCACATGAGGCATTTCCTTATGATGAATATCTATCTATCTATCTATCTATCTATCTATCTATCTATCTATCTATCATCTATCTATCATCTATGATTTGATCTAGATCTCCTCACTGCAAGTCCTGGCTTTTTTCTACTCAACAAATTTTTCTTCTTTGTTGGTTGTATTATTGGTACCAAAATAGCTATGTGTATTCATAGTTAGTAACATCAATTATGACATGAAATACATACTTTATTTGACTTGCTTTTCATATTGATTAGGAGAATGAGTTAAACATAATTTTCTTATGCATTGTAGAAAAAAGATTGTGCTAAAAGAAAGGTACTTGATATTAGGTGATTTAGTTTTTGGAAGTAAACCACGTCCAGTTACAGAGGAGAATAATCACGATTCCTCCAATGCAGGGGTGATCTGGGAAGCTGAAGAAATTTAAGGTCCAGTCCCCTGTCACACATGGGCCCCTTCCTAGACCTGGGCAGCAGTGCTAGCAAGATGTAAATATGACCATATGTTTTGGTGTCATTTGCAAAAGTAAGATAACTGAGACACACTTGTTTAAACCTCTGTCTCTTTCCTTTCTGATATTCTCTCCAACACCCTGGTCCTCTTTTCTGTTGGACACAGAGTAGCTGTGGGAAAATTTGGGGTCTTGCTAAGTATACATGCAGTTGGTATACAGTGAAATATTTTTATAGATTTGTTTATTATGTATACCTCGTCAAAGTTCTTTCCTCTCAGAAATATATTTGATAATGTACCATACTTTTAAATAAAGTCACATGAAAGATAAATTTTTAGAAAATCTATATTTGTGGATTACAAACTTCAAAAAGTGAATATTCCAAGCAGCAAAATGCCTGTGTGTTATGCTGTGGGTTTATTTATCCCAATTTCATTCAAAGAAAAAGACAAACTATTTTGGAAGACTAAACCCTATCTATAAAAATATTATAAAATCAGTCATACTAGTCCAAAATCTGGGGAAAATCTAATTTTTAGTTATTAAGTAGTTATTGCTACTAATTTACATATTATTTTTAGGATTTGTGATATTTTATGGTATTTGACAGCTTTATAATATTTGTGAATTGTTGTTTTCTCATTTTCCATAAATATTTTCATTCTTAATTTGCTCTGTCCCCAAATTGTAGGTAATTCAGGCTCTGTAAAACCCTGAATTTACTCATAGTCCTCTGCCTTCCCTTCGCTCGACCTCCGAAATTCCGCCAGGTGGCGCTGTTCTGCATAGCCCTGAAAGGTACACACTGTTACAACATCACTCACTTATTAGGAGGAATTGTTTGCTTTTTATCTCCTCCCCAGGAGTAATGCCCTTGAGGTCAGAGACCCTTTGGGGGCTCCTCCAATGCTCCAGGGTATGACTTAGTGAGGAGGGGTCAATAGGTACTTGAGCATGGACTTAATGAAGGTGGATAATGAATGTCTTAGGGCAAGGGAAGAAAAGTTGCCGGAAGATTAGACTTTGGCCTATTTTCTATTGTTCTCCCCTCCCTCCCCCCTACCCCCCTGGCGCCCCCCCCCCCCCCCCCACCAGATGGCTTTTGCTGAATCTAAGATATCACATTATTTACACAAAAAGGCACAAAAAGTTCCAAAGAAGAAAAGTGGTTTTGTCAGCTCTTTGGTTGTGGAAAAGATTTGCACAACTCAGGCTACAGCCTCCAAAGATTTCAAAAATGCCATATGCTAGGGGAGAGCTGGGATGCAGTCACAAACTCCAAGTCACCAAATCTGACAATTATGTAAGACGGAGTGTTTCCAAGAATAACTTGTTTACATAAAAAGTAAACAGCATCATATGCATGTAATTAAACAAATCATAGGTTTAACTATCATTTTAATATGAACATAGAGTTGGGGAGCTGTGAAGTTCTCAAGTTTACTTTGAATCACAGTCTCTGTTAAGTGACAAAATGCAGAGAGAAGTGAGTGACTAGGCTTTTGGGTTTTACTGAAATAGGGGTACCAGTGACACAAATGAAAGGCAAAACCTCAATTGGGCTTTAGATTGGTTAAGAATGCTCCTAACAGAAGTTCTTTGAGATTTAAAATTAAATTAGAAGGCATAATTGCTGTAATTCTTTTGATTAGAATAGTCTTTGCTCTTTTACATATATTTAACACCTTTAATGAGATTTATTTCACATACTGTGCAATTAACCCATTTAAATAATACAATTCAGCGGTTTTTAATATACTCACAGTTGTGCAATCATCACTAATATCAATTTTAGAATATTTCATCACTCCCAAAAGAAAAACCCTGTATCCATTAGCAGTCACTTCTCCTGTCCCTCCCACCCCCACAGCCTTAGGTAATTGTTAATCTAATTTAATACTATAGATTTGCCTATTCAGGACATTTCATATAAGTGGAAATTATGAGTGGTTTCTTTCAATTTATGTAGGTTTTTGAATAGTGTTTTTATCATCTGTCATTCTATCAGTTAGTCCTATCATTACTCAAATAAAGAACATAAATTTATGCAGATTTTTTATGAAAACCTCACTTTGAAAAAAATAATAGGTGTAATTTTCTTTTTGCCACAAGAAAAATATTAACGTTGAGCTCTTTTATACATGCGTGAAGCAAGAGATAAACATTTTCAAATATTATTTTCCTTAAATGAATACTGTGGTTTTGACAGGAGTGCAGGCTACTATCTCATGTTTAATAGAGAAGGACTGAGTTAGAAAACAAAGAAAGACTTTTAAATTTATGAGGATTTGGAGAAATGTAAGATCTTTCCTTATTACCAGTGCTGGCACAATTTTTTTCTTGTTGAAATTAAATAATATACTTTAGCTCTAATAAAATATATTCCAATGTGATTTTTCTTAGTTTTATCCTATAGTAATTATGTGCAGCTTCAGGCAATATTTAATTAAAGATTAGACTATGCTAATCCTAAAAACTCTGTTTATCTAGAAGTAAAAATCGGAAACACATTTCCTCGATGCCTTCAGGCTACGTTAGGCCTCCACTGTGATCCCTTTGGGATTTACCCTGTTCAGGGCACACACTCGTGTATCTGGGACTTTTTCTGGCCCTTTGGCCCATAAGGTCTGTCCAATTTCTTCACGATTCTGTTTACTGCTTTTCACAGGTCAACAAGTGAATTTAGCAAATTCATATTAATGTGCTATTTACATGTCACATCATCTCAACTATCACTCTCAATGCTTCCAATTAAAAACTACTAAAACTATTCTAGTCTAGTGGCATTCAATGAGGACTAAAATTTCTAATAAAGAGAAATATGCTGTTTTACCTTAGAGGCATTTGGTTTAGAAATTTCCTATTATCATCCTCAAACTATTTCCCTTGCAAAACATGTTTTCTTATGAACAGAGAGCAATCATATCTATTCTTAGGCCAAAATCCCAGGTTAATCATGTTGATAACATGACAGCAATGGTAAAGAAGAAACCTGTCCATTTAGATGGTAGAATTCTTAGGCTCAGTCTGCAATAGTGCCAGGCTCATAGTAGGTGGCCAATAAATGATACTTGATTGAGTGGAAAAGGGGAAAGATAAAGTACATGTCAAATGGAAAAGGGCCTTCTATTTCAATCTTCTATGAGGTTGCGAGAAAAAGTAAAAATAAAACGTGAAGAGGAACAACTGTTTATATTCATTTGGAATATGATTTGGAGTGTTCTTTATTTGATTAATAGTCGACCTGTGCACAAATCCCTGTGCCAGTAGCTCGCTGCCGCCCTCCTGTAGTTCTCCACCTGCTGCCCCGCCCTACTGTAGCTCCCCCCCTCCCCCTCTATCCCCCCTAGCTTGCTGCCTTGCCCCCTCTTGTAGCTCTCCACTGCCTGCTTGTAGCTTGATGCCCCACCCTCCTGCTGATCCGTGATCTAGTCGTTATGTGGTCAGTCATTATGTAACGTCCATTTGCATAATACTTCTTTATTATATAGGATATTTTATATGTTCCAAGCTAATACTTATAAGATAAATCCAGTTTTCATACAGTGATTCTTTCAGGAGTTGTTAATTGGAGAAATTTAGTACCCTTTGAATTTCACATTGAATTCAGTTGTTTCTTTAACAGGGTAAGATGTTTCTTTGGAATATTATTAAAAATTCATCTGTATTTTAAATATTTAAGCAATGAAAATTCTTTTAATTAGATAAGTTCTGTAAATTTATGAATTAGTAAAAATTTGCTCATATCTATGTTTAATCCTGGTAATCACAGGTAGCTATAGGAAAAGTATTTTTAGCAGTGATGGACCATATTCATTTTTATTTTATTTAAAAAGATATATTTGTATTGATTACAGAGAGGAAGGGAGAGACAGATAGAAACATCAGTGATGAGAGAGAATCATTGATTGGTTGCCTCCTGCATACCACCTATTGGGGATCGAGTCCACAAACCAGATACGTGCCCTGATCGGAATCAAACCCGGGACCCTTCAGTCCGCAGGTTGACACTCTTACCTACTGAGCCAAATCAACTAGGGCCATTTTTATTTTTCAGTATTGACCGATTCAAGTACAAAACAGTTGTTCTGGAATTATCAGTCTTATAGCCTGAGGTTATTTTTCTGTGACATAGCAAGGATTCAAGTACCTTAGGAAAATTCTCTTTGTGCACATTTGAGTATTTGACTTTAGGCTTTCTCTGATCACCACAGCAGTAATCGCTTTACTGAAGAAATAAATAAGTGATAAATCGAGACAACTATTCTTCCAAATTACTTTACCAACCCGTGAACGTATATCTTATAAAAAGTGGAGGATGTCATTTGGAGGTGAGCAAGGATAGAAGGAAGAAAACAGGCCAAAAGAGAAATGAAAAAGAAAAGTCATTTAAAGTATACATCCTTGACTTAAATATTAACAAATAGTGTGTAATATATCCATTAAAATATTGTCCCTGTTTTCTTTCAGAATGAGCATCAGTCAGTATTTACAGCTAATGTTTATACCTGTAGTATGAACACTTCCAGCAACTTTGTAGGTTCTATGTGCCTTACAAGCCCTTAATGTAATTGATTTCAGTTAATCAGCACATGAAGTCTAGAAGGGAAACATTGTTATACTTATTTTCCAGATGAGTAAGCAGTCTCAGAAAGTTCAAGGAACATGCTGAAGGCTACAGAACTAGTAGATGGCAGTGTTAGAATGAAAACTCACACCCTGATCAGTTTGTGATGTGGCCTTCCACCATCAAAAATCAAGTAGCTCTTTTAAATATTTGATTTTCTATTGTTTTGAACTTAATTATTTTGCATAGTCTTGGGAACACAATTCCCTATGCTAGAATACTAAGCAAAAAATATAAAAATCAAGCAGAAAGCTACATGATGTGGCTAAATAATGATACCCTACATGATGATAGGAATGCTTCATTTTTTCAATACATGAAAAGATATTTTAACCATGAATATCATTCCAACAATTTAAATAAAATCAAACATCCTTAAAAGGGCCATGATCATTTGCATTACAGGAGCAGGAAATTTGAAACTGAGCCTCTAAGGTAAGAATGTAAATACCAGGTATACTGGTTAATAATTCGGGTTTTTTTTCAGTAGATGGAGTTACACATATGTTGATATATATGCAATTTGATATGTATGCTATTTTGTTATAATGACAACAAGCTTCAAAACTTCATATGTCAAGTTTTCTGAAGGTGTTAACATCATAGATATTTTTATGCTTAAAAATGTCAAATTTCGTGCCAAAAAAGAGCATTTGCGGGAAGTTTTAATTCATTACTTTATTTTGAAGAAAAGTGCTGCTGAAAGTTATTGTATACTTCGGCAAGCTTATGGTGAACATGCTCCATCTCAAGATACTTGTGAATGCTGGTTTAAACGCTTTAAAAGTGATGATTTTGATGTGAAAGACAAAGAACATCCAGGTCAACTTGAACCACGCTTTGATTGTAAAATGACCAGAATGGGCCAGAAGACACGGCAAAGTAATTTTGCTTCATGATAATGCACCATCACACACTTCAAAACCAGTTAAAGACACGTTAAAAGATCTTGCCTGGGAAATATTAACCCATCGCCTTATTCACCAGATCTTGCTCCTTCAGATTACCACTTGTTCCAATAGATGGCACATGCACTTTCTGAGCAGCATTTCAAAACATACGAAGAATGGTTTGCCTCAAAACAAGAAAAGTTCTATTGGGATGGTACCCACAAATTACCTAAAAGATGGGGGAAATGTGTAGCTGGTAATGGACATTACTTTGAATAAAGCACTTCTGATGTTTCTCTTGAAATTATCATGTTTTCTTTCATAACAAAATCCCCATTATTAACTGGTACACCTGGTAAACAACAATACAATTATTATCGCTCAGACATTGTCAATTCATGACCTGTAGACAGAGAAATAAAATGGAAATTGATAGGCATCAGAGTAGCCAATGTATTTCCTTGCTGTGACTTAGTGACCTTTCTAAGCAAGTCTCTGAACTGGTTTTATTCTCCTTAATAATCTCCTGACAGAAGCTAGCCATTTTCCTGACAGGTTTAAAGCCTTGTTTATTTGTTTGGTACCAGTGACTTTTGTAAGGTTATGCTACAATCCTGAACACTGGTTGGTATTTTTCTTCATGCCTCTGGGTCTTAAAATTTCCCATTCTTGTTCTACTTTCTATCTTCTTCTGAGTCAAATCCTGGCCTCCACTAAGGTTTATTTAATCTCTGTCCTGTATATAACCCAAGGTTAGTAGAAACAATTGCCATTTGAAAAGCCTCCTTAATTTTGACCACCCCTGAAGAGAGAGGAAAGGAGGTCCTTTTGTTTTATTTTGGGGCGGTATGAGGTGGAGAACTGATGTAAACACGAGTTATTTATAAGAAACTCAAAGGAAATGTGCCTGGTTCTAGACCAGAGCCACTTAAAATTTTCCTTGTAAGTGTTTTTGAAGTCTGGTCATAAATAATTATTGGAAACACCAGTTTCAAATAATGCTCAAGACTGTACTTGACCTTTATCAAATCTTTTGGGAATTTCTTTCCTCTACCATAAATGTCTAATAATTTTTCAGTGAAAAGGTCAGGTGAATTGAAGATTCTCACGCAATCGATTCGTAAGCATTGACATTTGTTTTTGTATTTGGACAAATGTTCATGCTGGACTTTGACTCACTGAGATATTTGAGTAATCGATCCTTTCAGCTGCTGCACACCAGAGAAATATTCTTCCTCTTCCAGAAGAGAAGATGTAAGCCACAGATATAAAGCTGCACCTAAACGCACCTCTGATGTTGCTGTCAAAACTCAAAACAATACATTTGTCAGGTATCATAAAAGTTTAACCTTACCGGCTGACTAAAAACATTCAAACATCTTGGAATCATAAGATATTTATAGTGCACAGTGGAAAAGCATGTTTTACCTGGATGTTTAAACTGTCTCAGCCAGAGTGTAAATAAAATTCTGCAGGCATTGGGAATTTCAGTGAGACACTGGAAGAAGTGATGAGAAGAACCAAGCCGACTTTCATCCAGTGGTTCCTGCTCATGTCTCATACATTGGCCATTGTTCTAATGTGTTGGCCACAAATCAGAGACAATGTCCCATCTTTGTAGAGTGTCTCCCTCAAGTTGGGAAACACAGATGTCACTGAAATTTGAATTTTATATAATGTTAATGTATATTGTTCTTTTGATTTTTTTCAACTATTAAAAAAGGACACCATGGGACAGATTTGACTCTCTGGCCATGTTTTGCCAATATCTACTCCCTGAAATCAAATTGGCCATTGACTCATGTGAGGTTGACTATATTTTATACTACTTGAGTTACAGCATCTATAAATTTTATTGCATTCTTTTCTCTTTAATTGAAGTGACTAGCGCAGTGCCTAAAAATGGAAAGGTATAGTAAATAAATGAATGAATGAGTGAATGATTACATGAACTATATCCATCCAATTGAATTTCCCAAGAAATGATGTGTGTCTTCTCAACTGATACATGTTCATCACTTGAGTGGAGACCATTGGCAAAATATCATCAGTTTTTGACTTACCATGTTTATTTGACAAATATGGTTTGTGGGTACAGAGATAGTCAAAGGAACCAAGAGGAAAGATATTCTTATCTAGGGCATGGACAGGTCTCAGGACATTTGTGTTATTCTCAACTTTTTAGACAAATAAAATTTTCTTTCAAAAAATGGTGGAAATGACATATCCATGAACCTTTCTTGGTGGAGACTGTTTGCTGGCCCTTGAGCAACTACATATGCTACATGCCACTTCTTTGTTTTTGTTTTTTTCTGTGTTTAGCTAGAAAAATTGCAGGTGGAAAATACAGTGGAATGGGACCAGAGGGAAATATTTGAAACTGAAAAACAAGGACTGGATAGAGAAAATAGAAGGCTAAAGGTCCAGGTGAAAGAAATGGATGAACTCCTCAAGAGGAAAGATAGATTAAGTGCAAACTCCCAAGATCCTGATTTCAAGACATCACAAATTGAACTGCAGGAGACAAACAAGGTATGGTGCTCCTGGGAGACGGGTGTTCTCACTGTGTGTGCCTCTGAGGTCTAGGTGGAAGCCACCTTAATTTTTACACACCTCCAATCGGAATATTTCCATTTGTGCAATCTGATGGCTTTCGCTTTTTCTTATTGTGATTTAAAATAATGTTCATGCTTGTGACAAATTTCCTATGAGAATGTCAGAATATGACAAATCTGAGAGTTTCAGGCTTTTCTGTAAGAAACAAAAAAGTGAAAGCAGGGATGGATCTTTGCAAATTTGGTTTCCTATTATAGCTTCTTGTCAGTGTTTGCTAAACAATTGATCGTATTTTCAATAAGCATATTTCTCCATGAGTTTGAGTAACTATGCAATAAGCATTCCTCAGTAGCTATGGTTAAGTACTGTGTCTGAGTAAATATTTAGATTTAGCTAAAGCTCACTCTTCTCTGCTTCCTTTTTAGTTAGCCTGAGGAAATTATTTTTGTGTCAATTAAATGTCATGGTGCAAATTGTTTTTATAGGTTATGACATAAATGTTAAAACTAGATTAAGTCCAAAATTTGACTTCAGGAAATAGGTTGTTTTGGAATTGTTTTATCCTAAAGCTAATAGACATAGTCACTGCCATGATGAGATTTTTTAATAAGTAGTTTTTAAATTTTTAAAAAATATTCTCTTGCAGTTGCAGATTATGTGTTTTAGTGTCAATTTGCTGCAAAACACATACAGTGTTTCTATTTCTTCTCTTAAAGCATCTATAGCATCTTAATGCACAATTATATTTTTTTACTCAATGCCTTTAATAGCAAGTTGAAAACGTATCTGATAAGTTCGTGCTTTTGAGTTATATAAGTTTTTCATACTCATATGAGCTCAAAAAGCTACATTTCCTATCACTTTTCCTTATTCTTTGTTATTCTAGGAATTTATTGCAAATACAAATTAAATTGCATTAGTGTTTCATGACTTGGCAATGCAAATATCTAAAGTTAAATGTTATAGTAAGTGATCCTAATTTTCTCTTATGTGGATTCATAAACCATTCATAGTGTTGTGTTTGATTCTGGCATATATATATATATATATATATATATATATATATATGAGATATTATATAGATACATTTTTGCAGATTTCTACTTGTGGAAGCACAGAGTTATTTCAGTTATGGAACAAGTTTTAATCACCAAAATAATTGTTTCTCTTTCACTCACTTGAACAGAACAAGCATTTATTTATATTACTAGAGGCTGGGTGCATGAATTCATGCATGTGTGGGGTTCGGCTGGCTTGCCCCAATCAGGCTGATTGGGCTGGGCTGGGTGGAGTGGTGAGGGGGAGACACAGGAGGTTGGTGGGCCGGCCCCAACCCCTGGTCAAACTCTGGTCAAACTCCTGGTTGAAGGGACAATTTGCATATTACCCTTTTATATATAGGATACTGTGTCAGTCAGGGCTCTAGATGCTGGTGATGGGAAGGCTAGCAAACCATTCTCTCTGCCCAACATGTGTACAGGAAGTTATATTGTAAATATCTGTACAGGAAGATATACTTGTAAATAATATCAATAGTACATTGTGATTGCTATAATGTGGAGTGGAAACACCAATGAAGTGATTTATTCTATTTCATTTTGATACCTTTCTTATTATATCAAAATGTTATAACAATAATGTATGTCCATTAGGGACCTGTCTGAAGCTGGCTTACATGCCAATTGGCCTATTCCATCCAGAGGGTCCACGGAGTTCAGACCTGGGACCCATCTAGTTCTTCAGCCTAGAACTAGACAGAACTTGAACATGGAAGATTCTGAAAGGTCTGACAGGACCAGGGGTGTGCTCATCAAATACAGATTATTCCTTAAGTGTATGTCTTTTTGATGGCAGAGAGGGGGTATTAGTGATTTTTACCCTCTTCATTAAGAATTCAGACTCATTCCTTGAACAAAAATAATTATGAATAATTACAAATGTATCAAAGCTGCATAGAGAACATGCCAGTCCAGAGAATAGTGGAGATGTTATAACAAAGCCATATTGTAATTCCAACATTATTTCAATAAAAACTCATCTCTATGTACATGAAATACTATTGTATAGGAGTAACATGTATACACAGAACTGCTATATTTCTATATGCATATAAGTACTATTTATTATGATTAAGACAGTGGAAATAGGTGCTGACATGTACGAGACACCACCATAAGCACCACTTACCATTAGTCTCTAAGAGACGTAAGGTATCTTACCACTTAATATTTACATCTAATCACATTTGACAAGTAATTGTGGCAGACACAAATCTACATAGAAATATACAAATCATAGAAATCCCCATATCAACACACTTTGTTAATTTCTTGAATTTTGAGAATCTCATTGTTCAGTGGAAGTTTTATAAATCCTTATACAGGAGGGGAAGACTTTCACATATTGTTGCTTTTTTTTTTGGCTTTTGTGTAATAGGGAATACATTTTAAAGAAAATGCCTTTCAATTTTAAATCACACTGAATTGAAAGACAAAGATTCACTTTTCCAAGTGAAAAGTTATTGGAAAATGTGTCGGTATTCTATGGGGTAAAGCCCTGTGAACTAGTCAACGTGTCTCTCATGAAATGCTCTGGAAACTTGTTTTCTTAAATCATTCTGGCAACTGAATCCATTCATTCAGGTCACATACTGGGTCATTTACAGAAAGTTATTGTGACAGAATGGTAACTGATACATCTTGGGAAGATGATGAATTAATCTGAAAGTGGAAAGGCCACCAAAGTCAGTTCTTAATGAATTTGCTTTACTGTCAGGCAATGACATTATATTGAATTTCTAACTAGTACTATATGAAGAATGCCTTATTCATACTTCTTATTAAATTTGTCCTATTCACTTGTTGTTTATTAGTTCGTAATACATTTAATGAAAAAACTGTTTTAGTCTGTTTTTTAGCTTTAATAGTTGTAAAGGAAGTGTGAATGAAGCATTATTTTCAATATTGAAGTGAAAGGACTATGAGTTTTTTCTGTAGTGTAGGCAATACAAGTTTTCAAATGCTGCAGTCTATCTCATCACTTACTTAATGTATGCTTGCAACATATAATTTATGAAGAACAAAAAAAAGACTATTAGGATATAATTTTATAAGAGGTGCAAGTTATCTCATCTATTACAGGCTTAAGAAAAATTATTTAAAGTCAGGTGGTATCTACTTTTTCATTTGTCTATTGATTTATTCAACAAATATTTTGTGAATACTGGGTCCATCAGAGTTTTGTTATAGGTATTAGAAAATAGATAAATAACAGAAAGGTTTGAGGGAGAAGACTGTACCTAGGCTGTACAAGAGTGACTCCCAGTGGGCTACCATGGACTAACTGAAGAATGGGTTCCCTGTGGGCAGGTATCAGGAAGCTATGGGGATCTCTTGCTCCTGTTCCATCCACTGCCTCCATGACCACTCTACCTTAGCTACAAGCTGGGGAACAGAAAGTCCCCCATAGGGCAGGGCCTGCTGACTCCATAACTCTTTATTACCTCTCTTCCCACTGAAACCAACTCCAAACCCAGGCCTTGTCTGAGTGCATCTTGTTTTCAGAATCTCAATCTTATTTGGAAGATCTGGAGATTAAGGAAAATGAAGATGCTTATCCTTCCCAGAGGGAAAACTAGAAGAAATAAGGAATAAATGTTGATAGCCGATCAACTGTGTTTCAGATGCACACTGTGTATATGGGGATATTAGGTGTCAAGACACACAGTGTAATAGCTGCCATTATAAAGCCTGCAGTCAAATCAAATCATCGACAATCTATGATGGAAGCTCTGTTAAATGTTGAAAATTAGTAGACTCATGTCATTGCTTTTTCTTGAGAAATGAAAATTCAGATTGAAATCAGAAAGATGAATAGATATTGTTATCTGAAAAGAGTAATCTAAGAGCATTCCACAGCAAGTGAGGGCAAGGGCTTGTTGCTTCTCATGAAGTTTGTATCTCTTTCCGGAAACCAAGTTTCTAAAAAACCATGAATTTTCTTTTCTTTGAGGTAATTTTAAGTGTCTCAGGGGTGGGTGAAGATTAGTGGCTCTGGGATACAGATACTCAGAAGAAAGCTGAGGTTTTGAGATGCCACAATTTGTGTCTGCTGGCTCTCAAGTGCCTGGTTGGTGATATAATTCTAAGGAAGGGTTTCACGACAGCTGGTGAGACTAGGGAGGAGACATGCTCAGCAAAAGTTCACGTGCTGTGGAAATGGTAGTGAAAGCAGAGAAAAAGAGGCATGGATCTCCCAAGTTAACCTATTAACTACTCCTCTCTAAGGATCTGGTGTTTATACCTAGGTGGTGTAGCTAAGGGAAATGTCATTATGGGAACCATGCCAGGGTCCCTGGATAATCAAGGCAACTCATAGTATGGAAGGCCTTGTTGATAGTACACTGGATGGCCAAGGCTACTCTGAGCATGGGAAGCTTAATCAGAATGTCCAAAACTAAGATACCATATACAGGTGCAAGGACAACAATCTCACAGTACACTGTGCACCCATGCCTTTCTGTAGCCGAAATGATTGACATAACTATTGGCAAGACACCTCTTTTGTCTAAGTAGTATTAAAGTATATAACTAAGGGTAGAGAGATCAGATGAAGCTGAGAGCTGGTACTGCTATGATGTAAGGCTAAGAGCTTGCAGAGAGCTCAGTAGTACCATGTGAAGCTAGTATGCTCGAGAGGAGAGAGAGGATGGGAAAGGCAGGAGAAGCTGCTGAGGTTAGTGAGCTCAGGTGCCGCTGCTATGTGAGGCAGTTGGTGTAGAGGCAGCACGCAGCTGCTCAGATAATAGCTGTAGGTACAGAGGCTGCTACTGCTTTGTGGGAAAGATGTATTTGTTAACCAGCTGGTATGTGGCTGCCTGTATGCGACTGTTATAAAGAACTATTTTGTTGATGGCTTCTTGTTAGCAATGGCTACAGGGCCACTGGATCCTACAATAAAGACTCATTCTTATACACCCACAACTTCTCATGGCTTTTCCATCTAAGACCCGGCGTCCAAGAAGGTCCAGCCCCTGGCAGAGGGGCTTGGACCCAACAGTTAGTGTAGCAACCAGAGTTCCAGAAGGAACCTGCCCTGACACTGGGTGTAGTTGAGCAGAATTCAGAAGAATATGTGGATTCAGAGCAGCTATGCTTCTGGCTACTCTGACAATCATGTTATGACCTTTTCCAGTTGTTTTATCCTTAGATATTGTGGTTCCTCTCTGTCCAAATTTATTTGAACTGAGAGAAGAGTATCTTTTTGTGTTGTTTCAGGGGCTTTATCCATCAATTTATATTATTCTTGGTGTGTGCTAATTATATGACTTAGTCTCTTTAATTATCAAGCCTGTGTCAAATTATTATTTTGGAAGTTTTCTGTTAGCATCCTCTGCAAAATACTTGTTGATTCCTCATTTGCCTAAGGATGGCTACATTTTTCTCTGCATATCTATCTCTTTTTATTCCAAACATAAACAAGGCATGAGGCTCGCCAGTTGTGAGTTTGACATGCTTGTTCTACACTATAGTCAGTGTTCATCTCACCACAAAACACACCTATATTTATTGTGATACAACCTGAAAATAAATCTCACCTTCAAGTAGGAAATGGATAGAGTGACACCATTTCTGTAAGATTAAGTTCAATCATTTTATTTGCCATGTGCACACTATAGAAATACATATGTACTAGTATACACATATTTACATTTTCCCCTCTTTTTACACACACAGATTTGTGGAGCTACATATACACAAGATATCTATAACAATGTGGTAGGCCAAATCTTGATAAATCCAAGATGATAAAGACAATTAGGAAGTTCCTAATTTTTATCAGAATAAAGATCTGGTCATCTGAGATCAGAAGATATAAGATCTACACCTAAAACTATTTTTATCATGACAAAACTTATAAAATTAAATACTTTGATGATTCAACACACATTTTGACTTATAAAACCTAATGGATGGTTGACATTTGAGAGTCTCTAACACTTATTCACCTGGCTTCTACTTAACATGGCACTGATTTTCCTCTAGGGTCAACTGCATCCCTAAATTTTCAATTATTTGTGTGTAGGAATTTTCTTTTTCATTTAAGAACATTTGAATAGGGTTTCCAATAAATTCCAATAAGTCACAACTTATTTTTTAATAAATCAAAATAGTTGTGATATTAATAGCAACTATATTCTTTACAAAATGCAGTTTTAAAGGAAAATATAGTTTAAGTAAATAAAAAATAAACTCTATTTCAAGAAAAAAATGGAATTGATATCTAAGTCTGTTAATCATTATTAAGATAGGCAAGTGGCATTCAGCTTTCAGCTATCAAGTATGTTCTATATGCCCAGGTGTGGTGAACAGTACATGTGGATTATGAGTATTTTTCCCCCCAAATCTGGGTTAGATGTAGATGTGTTTTACGTGTTTTATAGCTTTATCTCTATTTGCAGAAACTCATTCATATATATATATATGTATATATATATGTATATATATAATAAATGTCATAATATTAAATAGTTTCTTCAAGTATTAGTTTCCAACACTTAATATATTTAAAGTGCTATGAAATGTGTTCATTCAGTATGTGTATAAATATTTGGAAGAAATACACAGGAGAAGAGGCATTGAAAGTTTTGTTATATTGACCACATTCTTATTAATAGAAATCCAGGCTTCTTTAGGGAAAAACCTGGGAGAGATAAATGTAGCTATCTTATCTGTTTTTACCTGTGCTGAGTTGAAAAACATTGGCTTTCTCATAAACTCTACCAGGTATATTTCAGTAATTAATTATAAAAAATGGAAACTTAGAAGCATTATTTCAGTGTCTAGAAAAAGTATTCATTTTGTTCCAGTTGTGATTATACTGGGGTTTATGGGGATTCACTATACATGTTCAATCCCTATGTCATATTGCCTTCTGATCCAAAAAAAGGAAAATGGAAAATCTCTATTAAATTAAAAAAATAAAAACAAAATAAAACCCCAAACCACACACTATGTTTTTGTCCCTCATTCTGTTTTGTTTTAATAAAAAACTAGGTAATTTGACTCTCAAGATAATCTTGCCAGATATCTTATTTATGTCTGAATGCACAGTAAATGTACGTTTTATATCTCTGTGACAAAATACCATACACATGATGCCAAGTGTGAATGATGCTAAAACAATAGCATACAGAAAGCAGATGCCGTTAACTAAGCACATAGTACATACCACGGCTTGTGCTCGGTATGGAACAAACATGACATCATATAAAGTCTACGGGTAGTATTTTGATAATTCTCATTTTATAGCTGATAAACCTGAAATCTTGTGAGGTTTGGTAACACGGTCCAGAAGTAAAGGAGCAGGTTTGCACTGAGAAGCAAAGACAAGCATGATTTGAATCACTTACCTTCCTGTGAACCAGAAGTAAAGAGTTAGACTCGCCCTAGGTTTCAATTACATCAAGCTGGTTGTCTTTATGTCGCCTGGAAAATAATGTTGCACATGAGTAGCCAGCAACACGGAGTACATGGTGTCCCGGATGGGATTGCCTGCATTTGCAGTGAAGGAGTTCATGGTAATGAACATCTGGATCCTGGGGGGGATGCTGTTAATTTACTAACTATGACAAGGGATATGGTCCATCAGCAGCACAGCCCACCATCTGTCTCAGCGCTGCCTTTGCCAAGTGTATGGTGTGTGATTACCAAGGAATTCTCTTAGGAGTGAAATTACTGAACTGTCTGTTTTACCAAAAGCAGTCCTAACCTCTGGCACAGTCTCTGACTCTGCTCCTGTTCTCCCTCCTTCCCTCTAACACTTACCAGCTCTATTTCTATTTCGCTCTTCCCTTATACACTCAGAGGTGGTAGGAGTTATCAATCAAAGTGCAACATCCAAGTAGGCTGGACTCACAGCTATTCAAATTGGAAATAAAATGTCCATGTGAGAGGACGCAGGTGGATCCACTGACTAGCTACCCACCCCTCACTATTCGCTTGCTTTGAGTCCCAGTGCCATCTATACGCTGGCCCATGCTAGTCCTCAATCTGAGGCTCGGTCAAGCACTGAAAAAATACACTATTATCTTAACTCAGTTGTATCAACAATTTTGAGTTTCAGTGAGTTGTCAGAGCAACCAGAGACCTTGTTAAAGCACAGGTTACTAGTCCCCACCCGAGATTTGCTGACTCAGCAGGTCTGTGGTGGAACCTGGTAGTTGCATTTCTAACAAGTTCCCAGGTGATGCTGATGCTGATGGTCTGGAGGCCACATTTTAGGAAACTCTACACTATGCTAAGGCACTGGAGAGGGAAGCATGGAAAAATCAGGAAAAACAAATGTCCCCAAATAACAGTTCTCTTATTCTGCTGTGGATAAGCATCCCATTAAGTCAGTGGTTCTCAACCTTGGCTGCACATTAGAATCACCTGGGAACCTTTTTAAAATCTGGAATGAGGCCCAGAAATCTGGATTTTAAAAAGATTCCCAGGTGATTCTAATGTACAACCAAGGTTGAGAACCACTGCATTAAGTCTTTCCATGTTATGGGTATATAGCAGTGATGGCAAACCTTTTGAGCTCTGTGTGTCAGCATTTTGAAAAACCCTAACTTAACTCTGGTGCTGTGTCACATATAGAAATTTTTTGATATTTGCAACCATAGTAAAACAAAGACTTATATTTTTGATATTTATTTTATATATTTAAATGCCATTTAACAAAAATCAACCAAAAAAATGAGTTCGCGTGCCACTTCTGACACGCATGTCATAGGTTCGCCGTCACTGATATATAGCCACAGCCTCTCTGAGAGAACTGTTATGCCTCATTGGTTCTTGGCTCTAGCTTCAGATTAGAATCACTTGGAGAGATTATTAAGAAATACTCAGGCCCTAACCAGTTTGTCTCAATAGATAGAGCGTTGGGGAGGGGGGGGGGGCAAAAGGTCCTCGGTTCGATTCTGGTCAAGGGCACGTACCTTGGTTGCTGCACCTCCCTGGCCCTGACTCTGGCTGGGGCTCGTGCAGGAGGCAACCAATTGATGTGTTTCTCTCACATCGATTTTTTTTCTGTCTTTCCCTCTCTCTTCCACTCTCCTCAGGTGAGTGGCAAAATCAATGAAAAAATATCCTCAGGTGAGGATTAACAAAACAAATAAGAAATACTCAGGCCTGGGGCGGTGTATGCGGCCCACTCTACCCACCCTCATGCCCAAGTGGTTCTAATGAGCAGCCAGGGTACAGTACAGCAACAAACCCAAAAGGGGAGGCCCAACCTTGCAGGCATCGGGGGACACCCCTCTCCTTCCTAAATCCTGGGTGTCCTTTCATGGTCTTTTTCTATCACAATGGCCCAAAGATCCAAGGTTTCCCCAAGCTGAGCTCATTTTACTTGTTTCTTCAATCTCTGCTTCAAAAGTGTCTTCCCTAAGTGATGATACAATGAATGACTTCTAAATAAGACCCTGCCCCTCTGCTCAGTGCTTAGCTAATCTGAGAACATGTAACTATAGATTATATGAAAAGTTCAGATGTATCAGGAGTAAAACCCATGAATTACCAAAATAGGAATTAGGAAAAGTTTATTGTGCCCAAACCAAAAAGATAGTTCATGAGCCAGGAACACTCAGACCAATGGAATGAGGCTCCGGTATATATTGCTATATACAGTGGGGCCTTGACTTACGAGTTTAATTCGTTCCAAGACCAAGCTCGTTAAGGAGCTCATTAAGGAGCTCGTTAACTCAAATTACTCTATCAACTCAATGCAAAAAATCGGCCGAGAGACAGCTGGTATCTCAAAAAACTCATTAGTCGGGACACTTGTAAGTCAAGGCCCCACAGTAGTAGTTTATAGAGTGAGGAGGCAATCACTGGACATATTATAATCATAAATGATAGGGAATTGGTTAGTGGTTGCCTCACATCACTTTTGGGGAACAGTTCAAGTTCCGCATGTGACTTCCAGAAGCATAAGAAAGAAATGAGCCAGGTCAAAGAAGTCTTGCAAACGAAGCTAAATTAAGCTTTGTTTGTAGGACTAAATTGGTTTTGTCTGCTCAGTGAATCTTTGAGGCTAGGCTCCATTTGTTTTTTATTTTAACAATTACAACGCCACACCCATCAGAACACCTGTAAGCAGTAACATTGGAAGGACTTGCACATGGGACTTGAAAGGCATGGATCAAGCAAGTCTCGACTCTCCTCTCTCCTCTCCCCTCTCTCCAAACCTCTTCTCAGGTAAGTTTCCGTGGGTGCTTTTCCTCATTTGAGTTACCTGGCTGTCCTCGTCACATGTCCAAAGGGAGAGGGAGCACCAGGTAAGCCATGTTCTCATCTCTGTCTCTACTCTGACTACAAGCCTCTCTCCTTTTCTTAATGTTAACAGCATGTTTCCACTTAAAAACACACAAACAGAAACAGACTCATAGATACAGGATTGCACCAAAAAGAAAAAAAATAAAGAGAATTCATGGACATGGACAACACTGTGGTGATTGTTGGGTGGGAGAAGGGGTGGGAGAGCTGGGGGAGGGCATAGAGGGAATAAATAGTGATGGAGAAAAAAGTGGAAAGAAGATATTCTGAGCCAGTATATGTCTGGAAAATATCGCACTGGCCCATAAACATACCTACCAATTTTCATGCCCCTATCTCGAAGCCAACTGGTGAACTGTTAAATTGGGGAGCATTGTTCCAGTGGACAACTGTCAGCTCTAATAATTCACTTGTTTGGGGTAGTGTATTATCTATACAAAAGCCAAGAGGCATTTTTTTTTAAAGACTGGATTCATAAAACTCCAACCTCTTATTAACACTTTGCTTTTTTTAAACAGACCTTCAAGATAGAAATATTGCGATTGATATTACCTTAATAAATCAATTTTAGCCTTTCTTTGACAGGAAAAATATATTGCCAAACTGTTGTAAAAATTAGATGAAAAATCAGGATGAAAAGAAAGAACTCCAAGGTGGATATATGATTTTTCGGCTAACATTTGGTGAGAAAGGCAGTACAGGAGCATTTCATTAACTTTTCTTAAATATAGGATATTATAACAATAGCTGTATAACAATACAGATTACTTTTAGACATGTAAGGGCTCGAATAATTTCAAAATCTAAGCTGTAAAGTAACTAAGAAAATATATTAAAATTTTTAACTTGTTTAAACAAATATGGTTCCACACTTAAAGTGTTGTGTGCTTCTGCTTTTTAAAATATCTTTTATTTCTTTAGACCAGCAATGCTAACTGAGATTTTGAGATTAAATACCTATAATCATTTATAAAACATGCATTAGGGCAAAGCAAATTTTAAACTTTCTATTTTTTATTTGCTCTTGGTATCTAATAATGTAAATTAAAAAATAGTATAATTTTGAAAGAGATAGGAGCCAAATTGAATATAATTTTGTTTTTAGAACAAGTACAATAGACATAATTGTTCAGTTGAGTTAAAGATAGTAAATCTCTGAGTGTTATTTCACATATATTAAAATCCATGAATCCAGAATGTAGTATGAAAATATTCCCATCATGACATTAAATCTCATTATGTAATGAATATCTTTGTGGCACTGCCTTTTCACATCTTTGTTTTTTATTTTTATTTGTATTTTTTATTGATTTCACAGAGGAAGGGAGAGGGAGAGAGAGATAAAAACATCAATGATGAGAGAGTTTCATTGATTGGCTGCTTCCTCCACACCCCCTACTGGGGATTAAGCCGCAACCTGGGCATGTACCCTTGACCGGAATCGAACCCAGGACCCTTCAGTTCACAGGCTGACACTCTATCCACTGAGCCAAACCAGCTAGGGCCACATCTCTGTTTTAACAGTTAATGACATGGTCGTTGCTGATTGTCTTTGGTAAGAGATTTTCAGAGAGGTGCCAGGGGCAGAAGCCAGATTGGAGTGGAACGGGAATAGATTGAAGCAGAAGGTGAAGAAACAGGAGAAACTAACATAGATTACTATGTTAAGATATTTGACTGTGAAATTTTATAAAATAATAGTTATATTGGGTAGTGGTGTAATTTTATTATTAGAGACATGAACTCTCTTAATGCTGTTGAGTAGGTGGGTAGAATTTGAAACTATAGGGCAGAAAAGAGATAAGCAATAATCCAAGTTTTCTGGATTGATGCATTGGCTGCAGTACAGTTACCTCTCCTGTTGCACTAAGTTGGGCGAAGACCAGATGTGTAAGAAGGCAGAAGTCTTTGCCAAGAGTAAAACTCATATTTTCCTGGGCATGTGGAGTTTGGATAGAGGGGAACAGTGGATTATTATAGGGCAAAGAAGTGCTTGAAGTGGTGAATCTTGGTATCTAAGCTCAATAGTAAGAAATGGTGGGGCAATTATAGGGTGAAGGGTTGGAGGTCCTGATGAAGGCTGAGCAGGTGTGATAAAGATCAGCTGGAAAGGGAGGAATTTGTGCTCAGTAAGTTGGTTAGGATTTTAATCAATATAGTTTAAATCATCACACTAAAGATTAGTAGTTATAAAAATATTTTTTCACACTTATAAATAACATTAAAAGGACACTAAGAACTCAATGTCATTTTTTTTTATTGGAACAGAAGCTTTACAAATTTGAGCTGAAAATGTGGCCTAACAGAAATTTTCTCTCTGAAATTCCACCCAGCTGGGTGTCAAAGCAAGTGAAGCCTTGATTTCACCCTTCAGTGTCTCATAAAATGAAAAACTTTGGTTTGACCAGATAGATGGAAAGGCTGCAGAAAGAGTTTTCTAGCTGAAATGGAACAACTTTATCCTTCTGCTGAGTTTTCCAACAGGCTGCCTTGGCATTGGTTTCACTGAAGATAGAAAGTGGCTTTTATGGAAGAGCCTGCTGGTGGACTCCGCGAAGCTTTGGTTCCCCCTCAGCAAGGCACAAACACCAGGACACCAGAGCCTGGTCAGCATTAAACACAGTGCAGGATTTAAGCTGGTTTCACCACTTAATCACTTAATTCTTCTTTCTGTCTTGCTTAAATATTTCTGGAAGTTAATGGGTCCATTTCATTGACTTAATTTGGTTTTAAATTTTCAAGCATCAACCATCTCTAGAGTCTCTTAATATTTGAGAGAATGGGTTTCTGATAACTTGATAAAATTTTCTTGGGTCCTATCTTTTTTAGACCAAGTAGAGATGAATATTTGGAACATACTTTGGCTACTAAAAGTGAACAAATTGTTTGTGTATGTGTGTGTGTGCATGTGCGCATGTATTATATATCTAAAATCACCAAATCTATCCTATCTTCAATATTTTATGATGAAATGTATTACCATAATTATCACACAACCCTACAAATGTAAGCAGTAATAGCTGGTATACAAGACATTAGTTTTTTTGTGTGTTTGTTTTATATTTTCCCTTTGTTGTTCTTTCATTATTCCTGTAACATCAAAAGTTTCATAGGAATAAATTTCAATAATTTCAGACCTTGCTGGAAAGGTCTATAAGCAAACATAGGGCAAAACAATCTCTAAAGGACCCAGACACCTTGACTAGCAATCATATGATACATAAGCATGCAGAATGAATAAACATATTTTTATCGGCTATTCTTTATTACAAGTGTTCTCAGCAAATCTCCCTCACTTAACTCCCCTACTAGTTTAACATACAATACATCATTAATAGCAAATATCACAAGGAGAAGAATCAGTGAATTGCAGTGTTGTAGAACAGTGATGGATGAGTGACAGGCAGTCGAGTCCATTGCAGGTCGTCATGAGATTGGGTTGTGCAGAAGGCCACCTGGACCAGGGCTGAAATAAGGATGTGCTGTGTTCCTGTCATGGGCTCTGTCTTCTGCTCTGTATGTTCTGGGGAATAACCTTTTAAATCTATATGAAGGCATCATGTTGAGCTATCTGCTGTAACCGGCAAATTGTGTAAATGGAAGTGTTCAAAACTTTAGCACTGACAGGGATTTCCTTTGACCATCAGCATTTTGGGTGGTCACCTTAATTTACTATACCCCACAATGGCTTTTTGGTTAAATTTAATGATATTATATTAGTAAAGCCTAATTATAAAGTAAATACTAAGAAGGTGCAATGTCAAGAAATCTATGGAAAACACAAGATCACCATGGCAATTGTATACACATGACATACACATTTCTTTCAAATGAACAAGTGATTTATTTGAAAAGTTTATTTCATTTCAACAGCTAGAGAACCCTTCAATTATCCTGCTTGTTCTTTATGCCTCTCTCATTTAGAGGCAGGGTCAGTAAGTTTAGTTATTTACATTTCAGTAGTTCATTTAAAGTCGCCTTTACAATTTGTTTTGGGGAGTATCAGTTTTCTTAGTCATAATACAAATCCTTGGTTAGAGAATTGTCTTATGCTTATTTTAATCTGACATAATTTTTGTATACTTGGCAATAAAACTTGCTTTTATTTAATAAGTTTGGTTCCTATGTGACACATGCTATTTAGCTAAATACATTTTTCACATTCACAAAGACATAATTGATGAATTGGGAGATCTGCCACCTCTTTCTTCCAATTAAAAAAAGACGTCATCATTATTGACAGAATTTCAACTGAGTCTTGAGTTGCCTATGAAAAATTAGAATGATGGGAGAAAAACAACAGAGAAATTTAATTTTTGAAGGTAATATGAATTTATATTACCTAATTAAATATATCAGGAGGTAATTTGCATTCAGGCAGCATTCATTGTGTTTATATCATACAATTTAATTTAAAATTTAAAAATAATTGTTATTTTGCATTATATAATTACATAAAATGTTACATTTATTTGACATTTAAAAACTAATTAATGCAAATGTGAATTTGAAGGAGTCTAAGTTTATTTCATTTTAATAAGCTTCTGTATTTTTGTGGTTCTCCTAAGTCCGTGATCCGCAAACCGCGGCTCGCGAGCCACATGCGGCTCTTTGGCCCCTTCAGTGTGACCACAAAGTTTTAATTGCACTGTACTGCACGCTCGCACGTGGTATTTTGTGGAAGAGCCACACTCAAGGGGCCACAGTTTGCTGACCACTGTCCTAAGTGAATGGTGGGCCTTTCTTTGGTGAACCTTATGATCCCTCACCTTATTGACATCTGATGCAAAAAGGTTCCTCTCTTTCTTTTTTTTAAAAAATATATTTTATTGATTTTCTACTGAGAGGAAGGGAGAGGGATAGAGAGTTAGAAACATCGATCAGCTACCTCCTGCACATCTCCCACCGGGGAAGTGCCCACAACCAAGGTACATGCCCTTGACCAGAATCAAACCTGGGACCTATCAGTCCACAGGCCGACGCTCCATCCACTGAGCCAAACCAGTTAAGGCAGGTTCCTCTCTTTCTAAATCTCCTTTCTGCTCTTGGTTGGCAACGCAAATAAATTTAATGTCCACCAGGCATCCCAAGAACAGACACTGAGTTTTATTTATTGCACTGGGTATTCATTTCAGTATTTTCAACTGAAAATATAGTGCACAGTCATTTTTTTATTTTGTGTTTCTGCCTAATGTATGTTGAGTAATTATGATTTCCTCTACTCTGTTTCTTCTTGCTGACTTCTTCACAATTTGAAGTTGAATTTTAAGGAGGTAAATTTATTTTTACCTCTCATTTATATATTTTCCAAAGTTTTTGGAGACTAAATATTTTTAATTTTAAACATAATAATGCATAATTTTCATTTTCTCCATAAATATTTTCAGATATTTTAACAACATTTTAATAGGTAACATTTGACTTTCTTGGGAAAGTAGATAATATTAAGGGGGCCTGTAACCACATCAACAGGACCTTGATTTGGGGGCCAGTCATTCATGAATTTGAAGAAGTCTGCGCACAGTACTTGATGAGTAGGTATATCATTGTTACTTGCAAAGCTCTAATATCCTTAGATGGTTCAAGAAAATTCTGTGATGAATTAGTGGAACTGAGTATCAGTGTGAAAACTTGCTATATTATACAGTGTCAGGCTTTATTTCAATCTTATCAGTCAAATTGTAGCAGAAGTTCATGTGTTGTGATTCCTACCATATGATAACGTACAAGGATTTAGGATCATTGTCATTAGCTGAAACTCTTGTAACCCTTTAATTTTGTACTTAAAATAATTAACTAAGTAGTAAAAGCAGAAATAAGTTAAGCAAACAAAATCCATAAGAATGTGATTCCTACCTACTACCAGTGTGTTCTAAAGAAATATTTGACATCCAGAGTTGTTTATGTATTATAATAACTAGAATTAGGCTACTTTTCAAGGGATGCAGTAATTTTTTCTGCATGTCACTAATATCCTTTCACCTATGGTTAATTATTACTAATGAAGAATCAGGTCACTGAAACAACTGATTTCTGCTGTGCCCACATTCTTCATCGGCGGATAACCAAACACTGTATAGCCTTTATCCTTAGAATAGAGAAGTAATTTAACTAAATGTTTTAGAGTAGTGGGAAATAATTTGGGAGGTGCTTTCAGCTGTGAATTTTAAATTAAGATGACTTACCTACTAAGATAGTTATTGGCACAGTTTATTAAAGAGGCCTTTTTGTTTTGTTTTTTTATCATTAGAAAAATGTCTCCTAAATTCAGCTTTCTTGATTTCTATAGTGAGCTGAGAGGATATATATATCTTAATTAAGAATTCAAATCTTTAATAATTTCATTTGAAATTTGTTTTTTAAAGATAATCTATTGTAGCACTGGCAAGTGTGGCTCAGTTGGTTAGAGCGTTGTGCCCTATACTGAAAGATTGTGGGTTTGCCCCCAGCCAGGGCACCTATGAAAGGCAACCAATCAATGTTCTCTCACACATCAATGTTTCTCTCTTTCCTTCTCTCTCTTCTCCTCTCTTTAAAATCAATAAGCATATCCTTGGATGAGGATTAAAAAAAAAGGAATCTCCCAGCCAGTGTTGTTCAGTGGTTGAGCATCAACCTATTGATCAGGAGGTCATGGTTGAATTCTCAATCAGGGCACATTCCCTGGTTGTGGGCTTGATCCCTGGTAGGAGGCAGCCGATCAATGATTCTCATCATTGATGTTTCTATCTCTCCCTTCCTCTATCAAATCAATAAAAATACATTTTTAAAAAATTATAAAAAAAGAATCTATTATAGCATGGATATAATTACTTTAAAGCAGGAAACTATATTCCAACTGTAATAACAGACACCAAGAATTTTATTTATGATAGTTTCTGAAGACTCTCAATATTCTCAAATTCTAAGAAAATAGATGTAAATTTGATGTAGGCATTTAATTGAGGGGAAAAGCTTATTCTAGGTCTGAACTAGAAGGAAATAATTTAAAATATTAGTAACTAGAAGTCAAGTGGTAATTAATAGGAACATGGGCAGTGCTTTTTCTTTTTTTTTTTTTCATCAAATATATTTGATGATATAACAGTGTTCTTTGTGTAAAGGTTTAAATGTCTCTTTTTTTTGTTTATTCATTCAACCAATATTTATCTAGTGCCCCCTTTTGTGATATACTACTTTAAGATCGAGGTACAATTCAATGGGGAAAAAATACCATATATATATATATATATATATATATATATATATATATATATATATTCACCATTTCAGTTGACAATTCCACATTTCCTCTTGTCCTTGGAGTCATTCTTTTTTTTTTAAATATATTTTTATTTCAGAGAGGAAGGGAGAGTGAAAGAGAGATAGAAATATCAATGATGAGAGAGAATCATTGATTGGCTGCCTCCTGCACACCACACACTGGGGATTGAGCCTGCAACCCAGGCATGTGCCCTGACTGAATTGAGCAGCAACTGTCTGGTTCATAGGCTGATGCTCAACTACTGAGCCATGCTGGCTGGGCCTTGGAGTCATTCTTGACTCCTTGCTTCCTCTTGCATCCCACAAGTAATCTATTACCATATCTTGTTAACTTTACCTTCAAAAATAGATTCAGAATCCAATCACTCATAACTTTCACTGCCAAAAGCACATATATATATTTTAGAGGCCTGGTGCATGAAAATTCATGCACTGGAAGGGGGGCAGCCCTCAGCTCAGCCTGCTACCTTTCACAGTCCGGGAGCCCTCAGGGGCGGGAGGTGATGCCCCATCACACCTCTACTGCTACCACTGCTGGCAGCGCAAGCCTCGGCTGGCCCTGGTTACCTGCGCCTTGGGCTGGCCCTGGGCAGCTGACATCCGAGGCTTGCCTGTGCCTCAGGCCAGCCCTGGGTGACTGGGGGGCTGAGGAGACTGGGTGCTGCCATCTTTGAGGGCGTGGCAGTCAATTAGCATATTCCCTCCTTATTGGATGTGGGCACTGCCATCTTTGCGACAGTGTGAGGGACAATTAGCATAGTCCCTCTTTATTAGATAGGAGATATATATATTTATACACACACACATATATATGCTATAATATATCATATTTATGTCTTAATGCATATACTAACAAAGGCCTACTAAAAAAAGACTTTTAAATCCAAAAATAATAATTAAAGATTATATATACTCTTTCCTCCTGAAGTATCTGGTTATAGACTATGCTATTATTTTATAGAAAATATTATGAAATAATTATATTCTATTTCCAGTTTAAAAACAATGTTTCATTTTAGTTTTTTTTTTTTTTTAATTTAAACTTTCCTCATATTATTGTGATATGTAGAAAATAGAAGGAAGAAATATTCAAATGTTTGGGTTGTGGTGTTTTATTTTTTGCATTTATACCTCACATTTTTCTCAAATGACTTGAGTCAGCTCATTATATACAGACTAGATTAAAACACCAGAATAACCCACCTACGTACTGAAAAAGGAATAAATGAAACTAAAGAAACTTATTGATTTTATTATTAATTAAAAATTCTTTTTTTTCTAGGATAATAGTATCTTGTTGAGTTAAAATAAAACAATAATCTCTAACTTTGAAATCAAATATAGTTTGGTTTAGATCCCATCTCCACCATTCCAGGCCATGGTACAGTCACCAATTTAAGCTACTAAACATTTATTTAATGTGTACTATGTGTTAGGCAATGATGACATAAAAATTAATCTAAAACGGTCTCTACTCCAGATCTTTTCACATTCTATTCAGAAAAATAAATAAGGAAAGAGATAACGATGATGTAAAGGAAATTTCTGTTCCCAAAGGAAGAGTATCTGTCTCAATCTGTGTATAAAAGGGTGTGAATGTAGCTCTGGCTGGTTTGGCTCGGTGGATAGAGCATTGGCCTGCGGACTGGAAGGTCCCCAGTTTGATTCTGGTCAAGGGCACATGCCCAGGTTGTGGGCTCAATCCCCAGTATGGGGCATGTGAGAGGCGGCCTATCAATTACTCTCTCTCATTGTTGATGTTTCTATCTGTCTCTCTCTTCCTCTTCCTTCCTAAATGAAATCAATAAAATTATATATAAAATAATAATAATAATAATAATAATAATAATAAAAGGGTATGAATGTTAGCATGTGTTGGGTTGGTGTGTGGCAAGAAGGGAAGGAACACTTTTCAGTAGAGAGCTAAAACTCAAGTTGGGCCTTAATCATTTTACTTAGCTTTCCTTCCATTCTCTACAATTTGGAGGAAATAACACTGAGAGTACTGCTTGAGGGCAAGAGGATTAAATGAGATAATACACTGGAAGCCTATTTGACTGAGCCTGGCTGCTAAGCTTGGAACATCGGACCTAAACCAAGGCCCACAATGGGTGGATAAGGAACCAAGGATAAAGGCTTGTGTGCAATGGCAGTCCAAGAAATGTGGGCACAGAATCCCCAGCTCTGGGCCCAGGAAGGAAGCTATCTAATCCAGGACATGAATCAAGATAGTTGGAAGATTGGAGTAGTGCGACATCCAAAAGAAGGGCTAGCTCTGGGAGAGAAGACTTTTCTAAGACCAGGGGTTCAGAACACATGGTTATCCAAAGAAGAGCTGGTTGGCAAAGCCAGAGTCAGCAGCCTGGATTAAGGGGCAGAAGTCTAGCCTTTGCACAGAAGAAATGGAGGGATTGGAACAGGCCACAAAAAGGTGGATTGGAGGATCTAGAAGACAACAGACGGATTGTTCAGGATGGCGAGTTTAACATAATTTATGGAGGCTGGATTCCAAGTTCAGACACTGGGACCCGTAGTCAGTGTCAGATAAACAGTGTCCACTTGCTGCTATGTCCTTGAGAACTTAGCCAAAGGACCTTCATCCTTTCTGTTTAAGGGAAGCGCTAATCTGAAAATTGAGGTCGGATCACGTGTGAAAGAAGGGCTTATGTGACCTCAACAATGGGAGAACAGGTTGGCTAAACTGGGAATTAAGATCTGATATTTTATAGTAAATTCCTTGAATCACTGAAAGCCCACAAGAAGAAAAGGCTGAATGAGCATCTAGGGACAGAGCAGAGCAGCCGTGGACTTGAAACCCCAGCCATGTAGTTACCCTCTCACATCGTCACATTCCTCCTTTGTATTTGAATTTGGTTTGGGGGATTTAAAGATTATTTTTAAGCATATTTATTTGTTAATGTTTATCCTGACTGCCTTCAAAATGGGGTTTAAAAGTAATTAAGTTTGTATGGGACTTAATATATTGACCACTATGTAAAGTAATACATTCTTTATTTTTATTATCATGTTATACTAACTTCAGGCAAATGTTCAACTATCTCCAACTCAGAGGCAAAATATTGCCCTTTTTTGTGTGTGAATTCATTGCAGAAATGAGACCACTGGTGTCCTGCTTTTTATAATAATAATAATAATTATTATTACTAGAGGCCCAGTGCACAAAAATTTGTGCACTCGGGGGGGGGGGGGGTGTCCCTCAGCCCGGCCTGTGCCCTCTCGCAGTCTGGGACCCCTTGGGGGATATCCACCTGCTGGCTTAGGCCCGCTCCCCAGGGGATCAGATCTAAGCTGGCAATCAGACATCCCTCTGGCAGCCTAGGAGCCCTCGGGGGATGTCCACTTGCCAGTGGGGAGCAGACCTAAGCTGCAGTCGGACATCCTTAGCTCTGCTGAGGAGGTGTGAGAGGCTCCCACCATCACCGCTGTGCTGGAAGCCATCAGCCTGGCTTGTGGCTGAGCAGAGCTCTCCCTGTGGAAGCACACTGATCACCAGGGGGCAGCTCCTGCATTGAGCGTCAGCCCCCTGGTGGTCAGTGTGTGTCTAAGTGACCAGTCATTCCCAGTCGTTCTGCTGTTAGGGTCAATTTGCATACTACCCTTTTATTATATAGGATAGAGGCCTGGTGCACGGGTGGGGGCCAGCTGGTTTGCCCTGAAGGGTGTCCTGGATCAGGATGGGGGTCCCGCTGGGGTGCCTGGCCAGTCTGGGTGAGGGACTGAAGGCCGTTTTCAGACTGGCCACACCCCCTTCAAGGTGGGGGTCCCCATTGGGGTGCCTGGCTAGCCTGAGTGAGGGGCTGATGGCTGTTTGCAGGCTGGCTAAGAACCCCAGCGGGGACCCTCATCCCATGGGGGTGTGACCAACCTGGGTGAGGGGCTGATGGCCATTTTCAGGCTGGCTACGGCCGCGGGCTAGAAGCAGGTATCTGGGATTTATTTATCTTCTATAATTGAAACTTTGTAGCCTTGAGTGGAGCTCAGGGCCAGAAGGGTAGGCTGGAAGCTTGGCTTCCTCCATTGCCAGGAGCAATCCAAGCCTCCTGCTCACTCCAGCTGCCTGGCTGCTGAAATCTTAGTTGGATTAATTTGCATATTTGCTCCTGATTGGCTGGTGGGTGTGGCTTGTGGGCATGGCTTGTGGGTATAGCAGAGGTATGGTCAATTTTCATGTTTCTCTTTTATTAGATTAGTCACTTGAAACTGTATGTATTAAATGATTGAATTTTTAAATGTATTGCAGGTAAAGCAAAAACATACTTTTTGTACTTGTTTGCTTATCTTTTTTCTTTTTTCCTCAACAGCCAAAAGTATCCACCACCAACGACTGTTTATGCTTGGGCTATTTATTTATTACATTAATGAATTTTACTTCAAATAGAGAAAGTTATCTTATGTAAGCTAACATTATTTCACAGTCTAATACATGCAATACTTACTAACTCTTTGCTTATATACATCAAATTTTGCTCTAGAAAATTTCAAAAAAGAAGTTTGTGATGTACAAGCTAATAAATTATCTGTAGGAGCAATCACATTTCTCATTACATAAGAATTTTATTTGTTTTTATAAACTTGAAGAAAGCTTAAATGTTTTCATTTAGGCATTTGAAAAACAGCTTTGTAAGTAAGCCAGTATATAAAGCAGGATATGCTTTGATCTTTACAATGATAAATATATCTATCTGTATGGCATATTACAGAAAACTAGAGGGCTGAAACCAAAGTACAGATGCAACTTGATTATATTATATTTTTAATTGTGGAATTGCTTTGCCTTTACAAGTGCTTTAGACATTAGAAAGCGCAGGTGACTGAGTTCAGTGGAAGTAAATTCACCCTAGAGGTCAGTATATTTTCCCCGACTGAACCTTATTTTCAAGGCATTGAAGATTTATCCAGGTTAGATCAACCACTTAGAAAGCCAATCCTTCTGACCAGAGTATTATAATCATATTATATTTAACAAATAAAGTCTGAAACTTAGTGGTAGGAAATAGCTGCTGTACTCTTCTGCATCAAATCATAACACTAGTACCTCCCACTTAGTATTGATTGTATTTACATATGTAATCTATGAATTTTTAATAGAAACAATACAATTCAGAGACATAGAGCTCAGATATTTAAAACATTTTTATTTTTAGTCAGATAATTAAAAATTTATTGAACAAATCATAGCATATTTAGTTTATTAATTAAATTATAACTTATCTTATTTATCAAAGATAGGACCAAGAGTTAGAGTACGTGGTGAAAGCTTAATCTAAATTCATTGTTTCCAAACATATTTCTGTATAATGATCAAGGTTTGAGAAAACAAAATTTGAAAATGTCTGTTAACTCCAATGTTGCCAGTTCCTGCTTAATACTGTTTCTCTCTCTCTCTCTCATCTCTTTCTCTCCCTCTTCCCTTTTTGTTTCTTGTACTGATTCATGAGGTGGCAAAACTCCTTGGTAATTATAGTGCTTCACAGTGAAGAGAAACCTATTTGATATTTCAGTTAGTTTTAATTTAGATGCTTAGTATTGACATACTTGTTGACTACTCAGTAAAAAGCAGGACTATTTCTGAGAAATCATGGATTATATGCAAAAAAACCCCCATTAAAATACAATGTATAATATTATAAGGTAAGTGAAAAGTATGAACTGTCCAACTTCTTCAGAATCCAGTATAACAGACACAACAGTTTTATACCCAATAGAATGATTCATGGAAGGACAAATTTTATGTTTCCTTTGCGTAATGTGCCTTGATTTTAACTATATTGGACATTAAACATTTGTAAATTTTCTTCTCTCCCAATGGTGTGTGGACTACTTAAGGCAAGGATAATGCCATTAATCATGCCTCTTGCCATAAAACAGACCCCTAAACTAGCCAGCTCAGTCTGAAAAAGGTTTCTTACTATTTGTTAAAATAACGACACAGTAATAATGGAGTGAACTATGTAGGCATGAAATGATTCAGTAGACATAAAATTTAAAAGCCAGAAAGTAATTTCAGTTTCCATTGGAAATATCTTGATTTTTATGGGGACAGCTTTTTTTTTTTGGTACCAAATAATATAAAAGTCACTAGTATTTCAACGTTAAGGGTTCGTACTTATTGATATACAAAGTTTCTAATAGAATCAAAATATATATTATCAAGTTGATTTTAATTGACTATCTTTAATGTTGTATTGGTGTGCAGATATTATCTGTATTTTTGTGCAAATCATTTTGTTGTCCTGTCTCAAACTTTTATTGAATGCCTAATTTGGCATTTTCCCTGGCTCTAGACTATTTCTATACTGTCAGAGCACATTTTCCTGCTTACTGTATGGTTATCTCAATTACAATTTGGGGGGATTTTTTTTTTCTTTTTTGTAAAACCATGATATGGATTCATTAAAAAAAACACCACATGAACAAAACAGATAGATGTTTTGAATTGTGCACAGCAATGAAAGTTGCCTTTCATCCAACAGTGTACTGAACACCAGCCATTGATCTATCCATCTGATATTAAACACAACCAAGAGATCAGGATTAGTATCACATATCACAGACGGAAAATGTGAATACTAGCAAGGTTAGAAAATTGTCCAGAGTCACAAAGCTTATCATGAGCAAAGCAAAAATTTTAAAAGCGATCTTCATTTATCTGCCCACATCTGTGATGTAGAACAAATAATTTCTTATAGACAATTTAAATTCCCCCCATTAACTAATACTCATGGAAAAGTCAGCTGCATAGTTTATATCACCTGACTTTGTTTTGCTGGTCAGCAGAGTACTTTATAGTTTGTTGATTTTCAGTAGAAGATGGATGGAAACTGTTTTTAATGGTGTTGCTTACTGAAGCATGCTGTGGCAATGTAACCTCGAGGTACCCCTCACAAAGGTTGTGGAAAATCTCTTGTAGAACACTAGTAAAGCAATTTGTCCTTGCTTATTCCCAGGAGAGCATAACCCACACATTTTGTTCCTATGATCGGATCCTTTAAGAATTGTGCTTTTAAATGTTGATGTAATTGTGGCCTGTTGCTGCTGATACCACTATGATTTGTGATCTAGTACATCAGAACAATTGACCTTGCACACATTTTGAAAGACAGACTTCTCTACAATGATCCCTTTTTTTTTCAGCTTCTCTAACATACATTATGCATATTCATTTTCCTATTTTGTACTTTTCCAATACATTTCTTTGAATTTTTGGTTTAGTGGCTTAGCTGTGTTTAAATATCCTTTGCTGCTAAGCCCTTTTAGCTTTTCTATAGCTTTCTTATTTTTCATTTTCCAAAATCATAGCAAAAGAAAAATCAGAATATATTGAAGTGGGACTAAAGCTCACCTGCAGCTCTACCATTTGGACAAAACCATTGGTAATCCTGTTCTTTAGGCTCACAGTGTGTCTCATGCTCTTATGCACATACTCAAGGACCTGTGGCGTGGAGCCTTATGTTCTACTTAGCAACACATATCCATGTTCATAACTGCATCTACAGCCTTATACTTGATTTACACACACACACACACACGCACAAATATATATAAACATAAACTGATCTTACATCTTCATTTTAATGTAATTTAAAATAACTTTCTGTTATCTCAATCTATAAATTACAGATTGTGTATAGCTAAGTTCTTTAGGAGAATTTATCCATTGTTCATATAATTGATAAAAAACAGATATTTCTGATTGTTTGAGGCATGGAAAAATTACATTTTGGGTGTCCTGATTCTGATTTCATGAGCTGTTGTTTAGCTAAACCTAGGAGCTCTGAAAGTAAAATAGTTGTTAAATTATATTTCAACATGGTTTCTCAAGATTAATTGAACTGTGAGAATAAAGATTTCCATTTCAGATTGTACTGCGTAATCATACACCATTTTCATGAAAATTGTGATATTCTGGTATTGAAATTATGCCTCAGTAATTGTGTTTCTGTATATCATTACAATAATAATTCCCAATGGAAGCTGCATGGACCAGTGACCGTCTTACAATGCACAAGATACAGTATTTTTATGGGAATGGAGAATCCTATATAATAAAAGGGTAATATGCAAATTGACCCTAACAGTGGAATGACCAGGAATGACCAGTAGCTATGATGCACAGAGACCACCAGGGGGCAGACGCTCAATGCAGGAGCTTCCCCCTGGTGGTCAGTGTGCTTCCACAGGGGGAGCTCCACTCAGCCAGAAGCTGACTCATGTCTGGCCAGCACAGCAGCGGTGGTGGGAGCCTCTCCTGCCTCTGTGGCAGCACTAAGGATGTCTGACTAAAGGCTTAGGCCCGCTCCCTGCAGGTAGTGGGCCTAAGCTGTTAGTCGGACATCCCCCGAGGGCTCACAGGCTGATCCCCTGGGGAGTGGGCCTAAGCTGGCAGGTGGACATTCCCCAAGGGGTCCCAGACTGTGAGAGGGTGCAAGCTAGGCTGAGGGACCTTCTCCTCCTGAGTGCACGAATTTTTGTGTACTGAGCCTCTATTGGATATATAATGGACATGTCAGGACAAAATTGCAGTCTGATGTAACCATAGTCTGAAAATGCCTTAAAATTAATTTTCAAATCAATTTGAGACAAGTATTGAGTATGGGTGTGATATTTTTATGTGGAATAAAGCATTTATTTCTCCATGAACTTGGGGCAATCTCTTTTTGTATTGCCCTAGAGAGGGAGGAGCCTGAATGGTACCTAAAACAGTTGTCCAATCTAGTTAATTACCTACTAAGTCATAGAGAGAATAATCAAAGTAAGTAAAAATAATCAAAGTATAAAAAAAGTAAGTTATAGTCTTTGACGAGAATCCGAAATTTATTATTTGCAGTATCCCCAGTAACTTGTTTATAGGGCCTCAAATAGAAAGGCTGCCCATGCCTTATAACAATCTTTTTTTTAAAAAAATATATTTTATCGATTTTTTTTTTTTTTTTTACAGAGGGGAAGGGAGAGAGATAGAGAGTTAGAAACATCGATGAGAGAGAAACATCGATCAGCTGCCTCCTGCACACTCCCTATTGGGGATGTGCCCACAACCAAGGTACATGCCCTTGACCGGAATTGAACCTGGGACCCTTCAGTCCGCAGGCCAATGCTCTATCCACTGAGCCAAACCGGTTAGGGCAGCTTATAACAATTTTAAGGAGCTTCTAATGAACCCATCATTTTAAGAATAAGGAAATGGAGGGAAAGAGATGGTCATGTGTCTTTATTTTGTGGTGGACCTAGTAATTTTCTTGTTCTGTGTTTATTTCATAGTTACCATTTCTCATCTAAAATTTAAGAAATTATGTGTGATATATTTGCTGAAGTGGCTTTCTCTTAAGTAATAGATAAATTCGATTTTTTCAGCTTTTCCTCTGCAAGGCTACTTTGAAGTAGAAATTCTAAAAAATAATTTTATTTATGGTGGTACTGACCAAAATCCACATTACAAAGTGTTTACCAGAAGTTAACATTTATTGTTGATGAATAAACCCAGAGGAAGCGTTTCCACTGAAGTAAATTTATTTAGGTTGCCCATAAATTTAATAAAATGTTATATAATTATCCATCTGAATTTTAGATGGTATGAGGCTGATATTGTGCAATTACTGACTGGGGAATGATTACAGCTGTATGTTTTTAAGTAATGATAAAATTATTCTGGAGAATAACTCCAAAATAATGAAATACATTCCAATGATATTGATTTTATAGCAATTTCAAGAAATATCTCCATGGAAAGGAAGGAGATTGCCTCCCAGTTTAACAGAATTGCATTTATCATCATCCTCTTCTTGCATCTGTCAGTGCATTTGTGCTTTTGGTGAAAATATGCAGTTTCCACACTGGAAGAAATTTTTTCTTGCCGTTATATTAGACTGTATGAGGTACTTAGTGGGTAACACTTTGGCTCATGCAGACTGAAATAATCGCAATAATTTCACCTGTTTAAAAATGATGTTACATAAGGCATAGATCAGTGGTTCTCAACCTTGGCTGCACATTAGAATCACTTGGGAATCTTTTTAAAATCCTGATTTCTGGGCCTCATCCTCCGGAAATTCTGTTTCTTTGTTACAAATGTTGTGGCCCCACCCCATAACATAGAGGGCTCCTCTCTTGATATTGTCTCCCCACCATCCAATGGGTCCTTCAGGATGGGGTATTTTATTAATGTTCAGCTCCTCTCTGCAGGGCCCATTTACAACTCAGTCACCCCAGTCAGTTATCCTGCTTATTCCACATTTACAGAAAGCCCTGTCATTGCCAGTGAATCATCATCCCCTGCTCTGTGGCAACAGGATGCTTCTACTTTTGCTGGTGTGAGTGATGCATCAATCTCTCTCTCCACCTCCAGGTCACATGTGTGATGGATGCTCTATGAAGCCCCCTTGATTTAGCTCCATGTGGGGCAAGTAACTTCCTCTGTTTCTCAGGAAAGAGGAAAACTCCCCAAGGGCGCAACTATCAGGCCTGTCCAAGGCTTCCTTGTCAAGGTGTGATTCCCCTATCACACACCTAACTCCTGCAGGACCAGATTTCTCTGCCTCCTGCCCTTTCATTTTTCTTCCTGGTCAGCATTTTATCTGTTTGATCTAGGATGAGAGAGCCTAAAAATCCTTTGTTCTCAGTGGTGATGCCTTACATAAAACCAGACAAAAAGAAAACATTATTTCCTGTATGTATTATTGCCATGTGTTCTGTGATGTATACATACATAATTGGAATCATTTTGTACATCAAATTATGCAGTGTGATTTTTCTTCCACATTATATGAGCCTCCTTATTTTGTGTCATAAAAAATTATTCCCATATGATTTGAAGGCTTATAAGATTGCACTGTAAGGACTAATTATAATGTATTCAATAAGGGCCTCCATATAAGATTATTTTCAATATTTATCATTGTTATTAGAAGTAATACAGAATGAATACTTTTGAACATAAATGTACTTTCATATATGTCTTGGTATTTTCCTGGAATAATTTTTTTGTTGTTGTTGGGAAATATAAGATAGATTTTAAGAACTGCTGAGATATTTGGGTAAATTATTCTCTCCCTTAAACAGTCATGAAAATTTAAATTTTCCCCCAGCAGTGTATGTGAGCATCATTTTTACCATTTCTTTATCAATATTGTTATGATTTCTGACCACTTCCTTAGTCTCTTCTTTATTGGGCCTTCTGCTCTTTCTCTTATGTAAATGGAAGTAGGAACTGTTAGGATATTGGGTCTGTAAACTCAATACACAAGTCTGTTCATTTCATTTTAATTATTTACTTGTTTGAATTATGAGCAAAAGCAATAGCCTTACTTATCCCAAGAGTTTGCTCTATGCAAAACCGCTTTCTCACAGAAGGGCTGAATGAAGGACTTTGAAAGATCTAATTTATCAAATGAAATTAAGCAATTTCAACCAAAAAGCATTTTCTCTGAACATTTGTAGCTTTGTACAATTACAGGGCCCTGAGTGTGGGCAGAAGGAAGGCTGGAAACTTTTGTTATAAAGCATTACTTAGCTAAGTGCGCAGGGCTCTAAGGAAAACTGCGTAGGAGTAATGCATCCCCCACTGAGAGTGAGTCAGCTGTCACTCTCTGGTCCCCAGGGGGGCCTGTGAAGTAGAAAAGAACTTGTGATTCCATTTACAATTTTGGTGACTAACCATTAAATGTTTAACTTACTATTTGTATGTTCTCTGGAGACACAGAATATTGTATGAATACTAAATTATATTTGTAACTTATAGTTATGGTTAAGCTGTAGGGTTAATAGCCATGTTTGCAATTCTTTAGAAATCTTTAGGTATCACACAGAGTCAGGATATGTATTATAACAGATGAAATGTATTGATCATTGTGGTAGAACGTTATTATTCATAGATTTAATCGGTGATTTGTGCCTGCTATGAAAAGAAAATGAGTCTAAAGACAAATTATTTTTATTTAGCCAGTGCCATAAGCGTTAATTTATGTCTGTGCATGGGATACCTATGAGATACTCTCAGGATGTACATATATATAAACACATATACAAATAGAATGTAAAAATAAATAGAATCTTACTGCTTAGTGTCTTACACTTCTTTTCTTCAATGTTTCCAGGTACATTTGAACACTGATTTAAAGGCCTTAATTTTGCCAGTTAAGATATTTTGATCCTTTTTTTTTTCTTTTAACTTTCCCCTCGATTTGGTTTTCTGACTAAATAGAAATAACAAGCCATCACTATGTGTCAACATCTATATGATCCATACAATTTCTTAGGAAAGGAGTTTGGACCTCTCATTTGTCTCCTATTATACAGAATAGAGCCCCAAATACTTCCATTATGCTCATTCATTGTTTCTTTCACACAATTAATGAATGATTATCAGCCACTATCCTTATGCCTATTCTAGTAAGAAAGGTATTGACAGCGAGGTCAGGGAGTTCGGGGAGAAGGTCAGAGTTACTTTTTAGATTAACCCAGAAGCCCTGCTTCTTCCATTACCTTTCACTTGGGCCTGGGAACTGCTGCTTTGATGGACAAATTTGACAGACTTTGCCAAACTGCCCTCCTGAGTCATGCCAATTTCTGTTCCCGCAGTGGACACTCACACAGCTTATTCTATTTTAAATGGAACTGTGGTAGTTGGGTAGTCTCTGAAATACTTTATACAGGAGCAAGATTAGCTATTCCAAGGTTTGGTAAAACCTACCTCAAATGTTTTCTGAGCCTTCTTTGTTCAACTTTTAAATGACCATTCATTCTAATTTCTCTCATTTCAGTTTTCGATAAAGTATATTCTCTAAAAGTTTCTCCAGTTCTTTTGTCGTAGTGTATGTTGGTATACTGTGCTTCATAGTGTTCTCAAATCATTTATAAATATCTACTCTACTGTATCCATTCCTGATACTACTTTTTCCTCCTGTCATTTTTCAACTCAATCTTCTGTTTTACCCTCCTTTGTTATTTTTTAAAGGGACATTTTTTCTCCATTATTTTGTTTATTATTCATCATTTCTGTGCTTCCAGTCTTTTAAAATCTACTGTTTCACTGCCCCAAGTTTCATGATGTGTAGTTTACCTCATTTATTTTCAGTCTTCCTTATATATGCTGAATATATCTAATACTATAAATTGGCCTCTGAACATTGATCTAGCTGAATCTTGCACAGTGTATATGTGGAACCTTTACTTGTAATTTTCATTGTGATTCTCTAATTCACATTAATTTTCAAGAATTTTTAAAGCTTTTTGAAAAATTGATTTCTACTTTGATTGCCTTGTGACTGCAAAATGTCACCTATAATTCAGATATTTGTTGTTTTGAAAGTTTGTTGGAATGTGTTGAGACATTTTTTGTGAGTATGTATATCAACAATTTTGTATATATTCAATTATCTAAAATATATTGTACTTAAAAAAGAATGTGTACCCTTTTTATTGGTTCTTTTCTGAGGACTATATGCCACACCTCCAACCCCACACATATTTTATAGCAGATCAAACTTTACAATTTTGCCATTCAAATCTTGTGTGTGTGTGTATGCACACACATATATATATGCTAGATATAGTATATCTATAACCATACTCTTAAGATATGGCCAAAGGAATAAAAGTGAGGGCTATAGTTTAGGGCTGCTCATTGTGGGCTTGTAAAATATTATTCTAGTGTGTATATCAAGTAGACAGTTGGATATGCAAGTCTAGACTGGAGTGCCTGTCTTTTAACTCTTTATCATAGCTACATCTTTTTTTCACAATTCTTTGCTGTATTCTGTACAATCTAATTCTGATCTGTTGTTTAATTAGTTTCCTCCTCAATAGTATCTAAACTTTTACTTAATCCATTGACTTTTTCATTTCTAGCACTTTATTTGGCTTTTCAAAAAGTTCTACTTGGTTCTTCTTCAAATATTCTCTTCTCACAGTTTATTTTTATTATAATTTATATTCCTTTAATCTTTTAATGATATTTGATAATTTTACATCTTTTTCAGATTGCTGTGGTTCAAATTCTTGAGGTGCTAATTTCCCTATTGTGTTTGTTTACTCCTCACATTGAATCATTACTTCTTAGATTTGAAACTTTCTTTTTGAGCTAGTTTTCTCCTCAGATTGATTTTTCTATGGGCCCATGTGCCCTGGGCTCTTGAATCATTTTGAATTTGTTTGTTTAATGTAGTACAAAGGTTTCACTTGGTGATTACTTTAGCTGCTCTGTATCAGTGCTTGCTCAAGTCTTTTTGACTTTTGATTTTTTTTTTTTATGAGAGTAATTTGTTTATACTCTGTTGGGTAGAAGTAGCTTGCTTTTTCACTTGGGCTTAATATCATATCTCCTGACCTAACATGAGCATTAAAACATAACCCCTAAATATTAGGGCTTATTTGTTTGTCCTATTCCTTACTTTCTCAGGTTGTAATGACATTTCTGTGTGTAGCAAAAAGGATGGTGGTTAAGTTTCCTATATCATTGGAATTATTAATACAGTAAATTTTGTTACATTTAAAATGTCCATTAGGCATCAAATGTAGATATCAAGTAGATAGTTGGTTATGTAAGTCTATACCTCAGTATTCAATGATACATTATATATATATAATATATATATATATATATATTATATATATACATATATATATATATATATATTCCTCATTAAATAGAGAACATTGTTTAGATTTAGAGTTAAACTTAGACATGGTAGGTGAGCAATATGTTTGGCTGTCGGGAAACCATTAGCAACCTGACAAGAACAGTTTTTCTGGAATCATTTGAATAAGTAATAGAGTCAAAAAGTAATTGTGCAATGGAGAACTGGGTAAAACAACTATAGAAAATTCTTTTAGAAAGTTTTACTATGAAGGGGAATAGATGTATTGGTTATATCTTGAATTGAGCATAGAATCAAAAGAGGTTTTTGTTTGAGGGTTTTTGTTGTTTTTTGATGTAGAGTTGTTGGGTAAGTTTTATGATAGTGACTTTCTAAGTCTTCTTAAATCTTTCACGTTTGCTTTATGTTACCGTCAAATGTGCTCCTATTACAATATCCTTGTACTCACTAAACTCTTTTTTATTTATTTGTTCAGTTGCTTACATCTAAAACTACATCTCTGAGGGTAGGAACTGTGACTGTTTGGTTCACACCACCAGCATCTTGTGGTATATTAGAGTGTGTTTTATAAAACCACTTTAGTAAACTTTTTAAAGATTGGAGACAAAGAGTATGTATTGTTTCCCTATTGATATGGTACATGCCCTCTGGAACTTGTCATACATGGAATGAACTCCTATTTAATCAATACAGAACTTAACAGTATTGACTGTTTACTATATATGGTCCTTTTTTACTTCTGCCAATCATTGGCTGTGTGCAGGCATTAATTAGAGCACAGTGAGGATAGTTTATTCTTGTGGTAATCTCTCTATATAAAAGCCCAGTGACTGAAACGGTGGAATGACCAGAATGACTGGTGGCTATGATGTGCACTGCAGCAGCCAACCAGCCTGATCTGGGCCCAGATCGGCCCCACACACAGCTGGCCCAGCCCCTGATTGGCCCCCAACACCCCAATCGGAGGTGGGGCTGGCTGGCCAACCACCCACAGCCCCTCCCCCTGGCCGGCCCTGTCCCCTGATCAGCCTCCAACACCCCAATTGGGCAGGCCAGCCAGCCATCTGCCCATGCCCCTTCCCCACCTGCCCGGCCCAATGGGCCCCCATTGGGGTGGGCCAGCTGGACCCCAATTGTACACAAATTTGTGCATGAGGCTTCTAGTAACAGTAATAATTAGCTATGTATAAAACTGGTAAGTACATATGTATATGTTATATACATATAATATACACATGGTACATAGTTGACTGTGCACTACAGGCTTTTGAAATAGGTGCTATTATTTATTACATTTATTATAGTAGAAAAAAATCTTTACTAACATGGATGCCAAGATTTCTCCTGGGGTGAAATGACAAAATGTGAATTGTGAGATTAGAGCTGTATTTATTGTAAGACCTAAAACAAAAATTAGATTTCAATCTCTTTATACCAGAATTTTAAGACCTTCACCCAGTCTGCCAACATCACTTTGTCCCCCCCGCCATCCTTTTTCTCAATACCTAATGCTTTATTTTTTTACTTTTTAAAAAGCTCTCCCACATGCCTGTAATACCTTTATCCCTCTGACATGTCAACTTCATGTCATTGTATGTTTGATGTTATCTTCCTTTCACTTTCTAATGAAAGCCTGTCCATAAAACTGTGTAAGAAAGTAATATTCCCTGCCACATTTGTCTCAACATATTTTTCCCCAAAGATATTATTTTAGATCAGATTAACTTCAGAACATGACAAAAAAAATAGCAATTGATACATAACAATAAATGAATATTATTATGATCTCATAATTTATATTCTATATTCAATAATTTATAATGATTGAAAGAAATGATGTGTGCACAAAAGACATATTTTACACAACTTGATTTTTTATTATTTAAAAAACTAATTTAGTTTCTATCCCCATAATATATTTAAATTGTTATTTATATTTTGAATACTGGAGAAGAATAATTATTTCAGGTAATTGTGGACATTCATGGATTTCAAAATGCCTTTTTAGGTAATTCGATAATATAATTGAGAATTGATAGGAGAATAAAAATTTAAGAATTTAATTTAAAATCTTAAAAATAAAGTTTTAGAAAATAATATTAAATGATGTATTAGCAATTAGCAAATTAGAAAGGTAACCATCCTTAGAAAAATTGTTTGATATATTTGGTGCTTTTAACTAAAACATTTTATATATATGAGAGAGAGAGAGAGAGAGAGAGAGAGAGAAAGAGAGATATGTAGATAGCCTTTTTGTGATTAAATTGAAGTCATATCTTTTCTGCTAGTAAAAGTATTGGCTATCTCTAAAGTGTGTATAGTATTTTCAAAACTCTACAATTAGACCTCTAATTTCCTATCGGCTGACAACTAATTAGGTTAATTTACACACTTCCACATGATTCTAAATTGCTTCTACTGAGTGTGTGTGTGTGTGTTTATATGCGTACACAATATTAAATGAGTAGTAAGAAAAAAGAATTTATATTTTAAAGAGGCAATATGCAAATTAGGCCAGGACTCCGCAATGGGTCATGACCAGACAGGAGGAGGTTGCATGCGCAGGTGAGGCCAGGAGCAGAGACGAGACAGAGGCAGGGGGGCCTGCCTGAGCTGGTGTGATGGCTTGGGCGGCCCGGAGCAGACACAGGCAGAGGGAGCAGGGGGACGCTGGGAGTCAGGCACGGGTCCTGGCCCCCTGCGGGGTGCCTCCTCCTCGCGTGATTTCAATCATGTGCTGGGCCTCTAGTCTTAAATAAATGTATATGTAGGTAGAAATGAACAGATCATATGAAAGGTAATTTTAAAATAACACTGTGAATCATTGTTTACATTTGAGCAATCAAGAAAGCATCTCGGAATCATATTTAAACTAGTACCTGAATTATAATTGGAAAAAAACTGAATTTATAAAAATAACATATAATACTTTAAAATTCTCTGTATGCCATTTTGTTTTTTTTTTCAAATAGATGCATATAAACTTGATTTATTTTTAACAACCTCTCATGTCACTTTCAGTTATAAGAAAATGGTGTTTTAGTTCTGTCAGCTTGCCAAAATCAAAATCATTTAAGCCTCAGTACTTGGTGTATCAGCTACAAAATTAATTCTAGATGGAAAGCGATATCCTTACATACAAGAGCACAAACTAATGCATGAATTCATAAGCCACATATGAAATTGAAAGCCTGTCTCCAATCCTTTACATCACTAGGGAGTCAATCTATTTGAGAAACGAATATTATCCTATCAAAAATATCTGTATTCAAACACATTGCATATGATTATTGTTATATGAAGCCCCACTATTTTTTTTTAAATATATTTTATTAATTTTTTACAGAGAGGAAGGGAGAGAGATAGAGAGCCAGAAACATCGGTGAGAGAGAAACATCGATCAGCTGCCTCCTGCACATCTCCCACTGGGGATGTGCCCGCAACCCATGTACATGCCCTTGACCGGAATCGAACCCGGGACCCCTCAGTCCGCAAGCCGACGCTCTATCCACTAAGCCAAACCGGTTTTGGCAAAGCCCCACTATTAATATCCACGTACACTTATGAGGCTTGTGAAGTATATTTACTGTCCAGCTATATAGCTTTAGATCTTTAGATTTACAGAGACTTACACACTGACAAATAATTTGAAGGAGTGTATATTTTTTATGCTTTAATTCAGATTTTTTCTCCACTAAAATAAAGCACAAACATTTCACATCACTGTTTGTTGTTTTCTACCATTAAAATATATTGAAATAAGCTTGCTACAGAAACTGCTCAACCACTGGAATGTATTGCTGAAGACAATGATGATTTAAGGATTAAATTTAATAGATATATTTTTATTCTTTTTATTCCCTTAAACATTCCATACTATCAATAGTTTCCTCTTTCTTGAATTTCTGATCTTCCATTTTCTTGAATTTCTTGTTATATTTCATTCTAATACTCCTGATTTTTTTCTTGTCTCTGGAACAGCCCTCCCTTTATCTTATTTATATATATATATATATATATATATATATATATATATATATATATATATATTATTGTTGATAGTATTACAGATGTTTCCCACTTCTCCCTCTTTATCCCCCTTCTTCCAGGCTCTACCCACCCCCCAAGTCTTTATCACCCTATTTTCCATGTCCATGGGCTATGCATATAAGTTATTTGGTTTATCTCTTCTGTGGATTCTTTTCTCTCTTCCAATTCCTTTAAGGTTTGTTAATCTTGGGATTATGACTTCAATTGTTTTTTACTTCTCAGTGGAATTTTACCCACTTTCACACTGCAAACTACAAACTTCACTTCTAAACTGAGTCCTTACATCTTTCTTACCCCCCTACTGCCCTCCACCTCCCACCCCCAGTACAGACTAGTATATTCAGCTCCTTACTGGACATGTCCCTGGTGTCCCAGGTATATACATCTCAACTTTTAAAAACTTGAGATGTATCTCCTCTCTTCCAACCTGCTCTTCTTTCTGTATGTCCTCATTTGGTGAAGGGCACCACCACCCCATCAGAGCTGAAGCAGAAAGAAAGGAATTACTTTTAACTACAATGTTTTTCTCACCATTCTCATCCTATGAATGAGGAAATTCTGTGGGTTTTTATCCCCTCAGATCTTTGACTATCTCTCTCCTCATCCCTGCTGCTAGTTTCTTAGATCCTTGTGTTTGACCTGACTCATTGCAATAGTCTTCTAACTGGTCTAATTTCATTTCACTGTTGACTCATCAGTCAATCTTCTATGCTTAGTCTTATTTAAAATTGTGATATAGTTGACATATAACATTATATTAAAGTGTACAACATAATGATTCAATATCCTATATAATAAAAGGATATATGCAAATCGACTGAACGGCGGAATGACTGCTGTGATGCGCATTGACCACCAAAGGGCAGACACTCAATGCAGGAGCTGCCCCCTGGTGGTCAGTGCATTCCCACATGGGGAGTGCCACTCAGCCAGAAGCCTCTCCCGCCTCTGCAACAGTGCTAAGGATGTCCGACTGAGACTGACAGCTTAGGCCCTTTCCCTGGGGAGGGAGCCTAAGCCATCAGTCAGACATCCCCCGAGGGCTCCTGGACTGTGAGAGGGTGCGGGCCGGGCTGAGAGACCACCCCCCACCCCACGTGCATGAATCTCATGCACCAGGCCTCTAGTTTATATATATTTCAAGATGATCACTACAATAATTCTAATTAACATCCATCACCATATGGTTAAAATTTTATTTTCTTTTGATGAAACATTTTAAGATCTACTGTCTTGGCAACTTTCAATATACAGTAGAGATTTATTAATTTTAGTCATCATGCTGTACTTTATAGCCTCAGGACTTATAACTGGAAGTTGTACCTTTGACCATGTTCACCCATTTTACTTCACTTTCCCCCACCACAACCACTAATCTGTTCTTTGTATTTATAAGGTGTTTTTATTTTTAGATTCCACATATGAGATCAGACAGTATTCATCTTCCTCTTTGTCACTTAATCTCACTTAGTACAAAGCTATCAAAATCCACACATGTTGTTGCAAATCAGAGGATTTCCTTTTTTATGGCTAAATAATATTCCATTATGTGCACCAAATTTTCTTTATTCACCATCCAGACTCGGGTTATTTCCATGTCTTGGTTATTGTAAATAATGCTGGAGTGACTTGAGGTGCAGAATATATTTTTGAGATAGTGTTTTCATTTCCTTATGATACATTTCCGGAAGTGGGATTGCTGGGTCATAAGGTTGTTATATTTTTAATTTTTTGAGGAACATCCACACTGTCTTCCACAGTGGCTGCACCAATTACATTCCCACCAACGTTGCACAAGGGTTCCCTTTTCTCCACACCCTTGCCAATGCTTGTTATTTCTGGTCTTTTCCATAATAGTCATTCTAACAGTTGTGAGGTGATATCTCCTTGTGGTTTGATTTGCATTTTTTTAGGAAATTAAAGAAATAACCTTGGCTTTTCTTTAAGTTTTATAATGTTATGAGGAACTAGAGGTTATTTTTTATAGTTTTAATAAAGATATTTTCTACAATGATAGTACAGTTAATTTGCATAGAAATTTTTAAAAATGAGAGGCAACATTAGTAATCTGAGGGCAATTAATGTAACCTGTTGATTAATATCTTGTGGGGTGTTGAATATAACAAGACAGGTTGAAGACCCAACCACTTCCTGATAAATTCACTGGTTTTCACAGGACAACCTCTTGCTTAGGTCTCTGAGACACACTCAGGTCATTTCAGAATGGTGCCTGGAATAGAGTGACAGCAGCAGCACAAATCCTACTTCTTAGGGAACTAATTAAAAGCAGATAGTCTGCTAATTTTGAGTACATATGCTGACTTAGCAGATGAACAACTCTTCTTGCAGTTATTTTTATTATATTTTATTCTGCCCTTATAGAGATGTGATTTCTTCCTTTGGAAATCATACATAAAACCTAAATTTGCATAACCTGGGAAACCAGTCATTGACTCAAGAACATGAAGAGCTGCATTCTCACCCAACCATTGTGGCTCAATGATTGAGTGTGGACTCCATGCACCAAGAGATCTCTGGTTGAATTCCCGGTCAGGGCACATGCCTGGGTTGTGGGCTCCATACCCAGTAGGGGGTGTGCAGGAGGCAGTTGATCAATTCTCATCCATGTTTCTATCTTTTTCTCCCTCTCTCTCTAAAAATCAATTAAAAATATATTAAAATAGTTTTAAAAAAGAGCTGCATTCTCTTAGCCTCTTCAGCCACCTGCAAATACATTTTCCGCTTATGGTTATGCTAATCATCACATTTCATTGCAGAAATATAGAGTTACAGATGAAGAGATGCCTCATCTGAATTCTTCCTGCAATGCTTTTCTCCTTTGTGCAAAGAAGTTACTATTCTTCTGACTTTATGGGAGTGAATTATAAACAATGGGATCCCTGCTTTCTCTTGATAGGAGCTGCTGGACCTTCAACACGCCTACTATAGACTCAGCAGCCAACACCAGGCGAAAACAGCAGAGCTGACTCTTGCCAACCACCGAGCCGATCAGAGTGCGGCTGAGGTAAAGAAACTGCGATTTGGAGTGGAAGAACTAAAACAGAGACTCAACCAAAAAGAAAATAAGGTACCTTCTACATCAACATACACTAGATAGCGTCAAAGTAGCTCCTCATAGTATATAGAAAGCATTTTTCTCCTCTACTAACAGAGGGCTTTAATTGGGCTAAAAAATTTACATTTTAAACACCAAAATCAATTTAAAAATGTAACTGCAAGGAAAAAAATATTATCTAGATAATGTGCTCATCTTTGTGTTGCTAAAAGTGTATTTTTATGCATGCACTAGAGCTTTTCTCAAAGCTTTATAAATAGCCCAAGTAAAAGCAGTGAATCACTGTGGTAGGAATTGTTCAAGTTTATTGTGTACACACCAAAAAGTTAGCGAACTGGGAGCATTCAAACCCAAACAGGGATGTATTGTTATCAAGCTGCTGATAGAGCCCAGAGCAGGGACTATTTGTTCTTCAGTGATTGGTTACAGTGTGGGAATTTTTAGTGGTTACCTCCTATTGACCTTGGGAAACAGTTCAAGTTCTGCCTAGGATGTCCAGAAGTGTAAGCAAGAAATGACCAAGGTTATGTTGGTCTTGAAAAATAAGTTAAATTAGACTGTGTCTGTATGACTACACTAGTTCCATCTGCTCGGGGAACCAAAATGGTTGGTCTTCATTTGGTTTTGATTTCAACAATTCAAATATGCTTCAGCATGGGTACACGTGCACGTGTGTGTGTGTGTGTGTGTTTATATATGGGCACAGTATCCCTGAGGCTTGGTGTTTTAAGTTTTAAGCTTTCAGCCTATATATCAGAGAAATGTTATATTTATAATGATTATATGTTATGTCACATATTAGGATATATATTCTCTCCACTGCTCTCTGGTGTTTAAAAGAACGAAGCCCTCTTGTAGTGTTGTGTAAGGTCAACTCGTTAATGGCTTATGGAATATTTAAGAGGCCTCAGTGTGATGTCCTTAAAGCACACCTGCAACAGGTAGGTGATTTCACCTACAATTACAAACAGCAAAGAAATATTTGTTTTGAACAAAACACAGTCCCATCTGTCAGTGTGACTGTGAGACCGTCACCGCGTGGCAGCAGTTACTTCAGGTGGTATTCTTGTTCCTGCACCTGCTCCTGAGGCAAAACAAACAAAGCCATTAGTTCCCTGGTTAGAAAGACTATTTCAAGACAATGCCAAACAGTTGGAACTTTAAAAAATTAAACTGAATTACTATTCCAAGGGGTAATTAAATAACAGAACACATTTTACATTTGGAGGGTTAATTTTTAACCAAAAGTATTCCAGTCAAGCAAACTACATTTTCTTCCCTAGTAAGATTATATGAAAGCAGAAAGATTTGCCTAGCGAGGTTCCTACGTTGTTCCCTGCTCTTCCTGGCCCCTACTTTTGGGTGGGCATTTGATCCTTAACGTGGTTCTTTTTATGAAGGTGTATATGTACTTTTTAATTGTGTGCATGTACACTGAGTGGGACTGTAGACCAGTAAGTCAGAATAGGAAGATGGTAGGAAGGCTCAAGAGAATGGTTCTAGGTTTTTATGTTGTCATGGCTATTTATTCCTGAGAATGGTTTTAATATGCAAGTATTTGTTGGACATGGTGATAACTAATTCTCTGTGTTTGCCAATATAGTCTTTAAAAATTGCTTGGGACTGAGCCATTGGCAAGGAAATGATAAAATTCTGTAGGGTTCAAGGGCTATGAAGCATTAGTTCCCAAAGGGCTGAGTCAGCAGTCTAATCATGTAATTTTTAAAAATAGCTGTGGTATCTGTCCTGTTTTCCCAGCACCATTTATTGAAGAGACTGTCTTTACCCTATTGTATATTCTTGCTTCCTTTGTCATAGATTAATTGACCATATAGGGGTGGGTTTATTTTTGGGCTCTCTATTCTGTTGCATTGATCTATATGTCTGTTTTTATACCAGTGCCATTATGTTTGGATTCCATGGCCTCGTAATATAGTTTGATATCAGGTAGTGTGATACCTCCAACTTTGTTCTTCTCTTTCAAAATTGCTGCGGCTACTTGGGTTTTTTGTGCTTCCATACAAGTTTTGGGATTATTTTTTCTAGTTCTGTAAAAAAATGCCATTTTTATTCTGATCATTTCTCTCTTCTACATAGGTGTGTTTATTGCAATTTTCCTTGCCTTGTTTTACTATAGTATATTGGGTGTATTTGTGTGTGTGTCGGGCGGGGGGGGGGGAGTGCATTACTTGTCTTTTGAGTATATAGATTTCTGGAGCAAAATAATACATTTTGAGATCTGATATAGATATTATCATTAGATATTTGACTTTCAGACCAGTGCTGAGATTAAAAGATGCTTGGGTAATTTTTCTTGTGGAAAGGGTAAAAACTGTTTAATAGGTAGGGAGGAAATCAAATAGACTAAGAGCATATATTACATTATATTGAGTGAGTGTGCATGTGTGTGTTTTGATACTTGCAGCCCTTTTCTGTGGGAAGAATATAGTCCCAAACTAGAACAGTGGGCATGGTCCTCTGATTTGACAAATGAAATTTGTGCTGCTATTTAGTAGAACCTTTTAGAACCATAGTTCCATATGGATAATTATTTAGATAGATTTCATATTTGATGCCTAGAAGTAGATGTGTAGAAATACACATTCAACATACAGAACATTTCGGTGTTCTTTATATTCAATCAGTTGGTCACCAGAAAGGACTGGCCCAAAGCACTCTTAACTGGTATGGGTTTTGTAATCTGGATTATTTTATTGTAGTTGTCAGACCTCCAGTTTTTCTCTGATAAAGGTCATCACTATTTTGGGTGACTGGGAATGGAATCTTTTTTTTTTTAAGGTTCTTATTGTTTTTAGGGAAAGAGAAAGGAAAAGGGAGAGAAACATTGATTGGCTGTCTCCAGCACACCCCCTACTGGGGATCAAGCCCGCAACCTGGGCATGTGCCCTGACCAGGAATCCACAGACCTCTTTGGTTCATGGGTTGACACTCAACCACTGAGCCATCCTGGCCAGGCGGAATGAAATATTCTTCATGGAAATAAGATTTTGCATTAGATAGCAGCCAGTATTTTCCCAATTTGACTTATTGTTGAGAAGCCACGAAAATTCTGCTGAGCCTTTTAATTTCATACTAACAAATTCTTCACATTGCAATTAGTTAAAATTAATTTAAACTTGAAAATACAAAGTTTCTAACTCCCTAAAGTCAACAGATTTTAAATAAATAAAAAAGAGATATTCTCTACTGCAGAAAGAAAAGATATTTTGGGGACATAAGAGAAAACCCAGGGTCTTGTTTAAAAAAGCAAATTAGAAAAATTTCTCTTTTAGATGACTTTCTTTTCTTTAAGCAAATTGTTTTTAAAAATTTAATTTGATATATATTTGTTAGAAGCTAAACATTCTTTTGTAATCATTTCTTTGAAGTCTTTCTGAGATTGTATATTACATTATATAATGACAAAATTTAACTGGAACTTAATTATCATAATGCAGGACCTATTACATACATATCCACATTAAAATACCAAATTAACTGATTACTTCAATAAATATGGTAGAGAAAACAGTATAATGAATGATATAATAATGCAATAAGCAAAGCTGTTACAGACAGGACAAATGCAACCTAAACTCACAAATGTATTTCTCTAGCACATAAGAAGCAAGGAATATAATATAAACAATTACTAAGACACATGGTGTTCTGCACTATAAAATTAATATCAGGAAGGCTAAAAGACAAAACGAGATGAGGTTTGCTGAAGAATCTTTTAAATTTTGTAAACAATATCACATCACATAAGAAGGAAAAATAAAGGGAAAAGTTAAATTACTCCACCATAGTATATTATTTCAGTATACTGATTTCAAATACCTAGACAATTTTATGCATAATTGCAGTCATCATTTACAAAAAATATACTCTACTTTGTAAATTACCATAGCTAGTTTTCATGTTGCTTTGTAGTTTCATAGTTGGTTTTTTGAGGGCTTGTATAATATTTCCTTGGATATAAGTTTATTTAACCAATTAATCTTCCCTGATTTAAAGCCATTTGGATTTTCTTTTCCCAACATAATTCTATGTGATTACTTTTATTTATAGACCATTTTTCACCATTGGAAAAAAAAGTTTAGTATGTGGAATATTTTGGTTAAAAAATATGAATATAATATGATTCTTTATATAGGCAGTATTACCAAATTTCTATGCTCCTCAATGATAGGTCAGATTGTAGAAATGTTGATGCCATCAAATGTCAAACCTTAACCTCATCTTAACTAATGCAAAAGCATGTTAAATATTAAGTTATCTATATATATAAAAGGCTAATATGTTAGTGTCCCTCCACCCGTCTGACCAGTTGCTATGATGTGCACTGACCACCAGGGGGCAGATGCTCAATACAGGAGCTGCCATGACACACACTGGCCATTTACAGAGAAACAGCAGCATGGACCTGGTGCTGACAAAGCAACACTTGGCTTCCCCCAAGTGGGACACAAGCCCCACCACTACCACAGAGCAACACCCCACCAAATAGCAGCTGATGCTGCTGAGACACCATGGCACACAATGCGTTCCACAGCCCAGCCCAGAAACAGTGGCTGTGGGCGGTGGGTAATGACATCACGTAGCAATGCCTAGCTTCTTCTGCCTAGTGACTAGCCTCCTTGCAGTTTCTTCAGCCCAGGAACACAACTTGCTTTATAGCCAGGTGCAAACATTTCACACTTTAACCAAATATCTGTGAAGCATTTTCCCATGCCTCATCTCATTTGATACAAAAGTCCTGAGTAGGTAGATAAGAGACTCGGTGAAATCCTATTTTCATTAGCCGGAAAACGGAGCTTTAGAAAGCTTAGGAACTTGACCCAATTGAAAAGAAGTAAGAAATGGTGAACCTTGAAAATGACTTCAGGTTTTCTCACTATGCAGAATATAGTCAAACACGGATGCAGTTAAATATTTTACCCTTTGTTCTCCCTGCATGAGCTACAATAGTAATAATCTGCTTTGTGTTGATATTTATTGCTGACAATTACCTGAAAGAGAAGTTAGGGTGCTTCACTGGGCTGGGGAAAGTTTAGCTAAATCAGAAAGCAGGTCTAATTAAGCAAGTTTATCCTATATCTATAAAAGTCTAAGTTGCATGCACAATACATATAAAGCTTTCACTAGCACCAATCGCATGCGTGTGTTTCGATCGGTCATTGTTCATCATGAATTTGGTTGACACTTCTATTATAGAGAAAGGGCGAATAGCAATATTAAAATATTTCTTCTAATTAATTTCCTTTCAATGTGCACGAATTTATGCACCAGGCCACTAGTTTATTTATAAAATCACTTGAGTTGCTAGTTGGATTTATTTGGAATTTCAGATTATTCCTTTTGCTGAACTCCTTCCCCTTAGTGTAATTCAATACTCAATCTTGACTTTTCTCAGTTTTTTAGTAATAGCTTCCATAAATGAGAGAATTTTCAAAATAGTCAGTGGATTTTCATGTTAAAATAAATGTAAGACATGGGTAAAGAGTGGCTAGCCTGGAGATGTCCCTAATTCACAAACCATGCTATAGCGGTGGAGAGTTGGCATGTAGTAATTGCAAAATAAAAGTCCTATGGCAAGAAGACTCACCTACCTGTAAGATGATGTTCAGGCTTTAAGCAATTCATGGATTTCTTCCTCAAAGTAACATTTATTGATCTAGGTGCTCAGTACAACTCTCTATATAAGATTATAAAAGATAGATAAAATAGAGTCCTAGTATAAGGGTTTAAGTCTAATGCAATGATTTTCTAACCTGGCTGCACCATAGAAATAAACGCTTTGGAAGATTTAAAAATTATTTGTATTCAAATCTCATCTCCAGAATCTGAGTCAATTGTTATAGGTGGGGCTGAGCATGTGTATTTTTTATAAGCTTCTCATATGATTCTAATGTCTAATCAAATATCAGAACCACTGGTCTCATGAGAAAAGGCGGCATCCACCATTAAGTCCAATTCACAACTTTGGTCCCCACTGAACACATATATTTGTGATGACAGATATTACCAGTGGAGCATAAATAAAATAGAAAGCTGTTGGAATTGTAGTTGGTACCTGTTAGAATTATAATACACAAAATTAACATAATAAGTCTTCTAAAAATTCAAGAGATGAAAAACCACTTACTGGTAAGCAGAGCTAAAGAATAAGATACGATTGAGCCCTAGCTGGTTTGGCTCAGTGGATAGAGCATTGGCCTGAATACTAAAGGGTCTCAGGTTGGATTCCAGTCAAGGGTACATGCCTGGGTTGTGGGCTTGAGCCCCAGTAGGGGTGTGCAGGAGGCAGCTGATCAATGGTTCTCTCTCATCATTGATGTTTCTATCTCTCTCTCCCTCGCCCTTCCTCTCTGAAGTCAATAAAAATATATTTTTTAAAAAGATACTATTGGGCATTATAAGTTCACATCCAAACTTTTAGTGTTTTGCTAAATGCATTGTCAGTGTGACTTCACACTTAGCAATTATCACTTTATTATTACAGCTTAGCTCATTCTGGCCTCACCTTTGAATGCCTTCTGGTGTCAAAAAGGTGAATCTTTTCAAAGTCTGATAAATGGGAGAAACACTTTGTTTGAGCCCAGAGAACATTAAAAACCAGCTGTTAATTTGGATAATTAAACAATTCTTTCTTTGGAAGGACACAGAAATCCTTTCTTAGACCTAAATATATTTTGGCAAAATCTTAATTTACACTGTGCTAATTTTAAGATTGTGAGAATAGCGATAGACTGAAATTCACATTTATCTATGAAAAAAATGTGGTAAGTGTTTCAGGTAAGATTAAAAAGAAATAACAAAGAAAGAGGCCAGCTGCCAGTTCACATGGGGACACAGGCACAGGCCACAGACCCAAGATCTGAATGGAACTGTAGAAAGCAGCCCAGTTCATCTAATATTTATTGCTTCCTAACTTCTGTGTTAGGTGTCAAAATATACTTGGGTTCTTCATAAGAAGAAGTTTTTAGTGTAGCAGGGGATAGTCAAACATAAATGTGTGTAGTTAAATGTAAGTATATGTTAAGATGGTGGTATTCACAGGGTTCCCAGACACAATTTTCCCTGTTTCTTTTCCTCCCATTGCTTAAGGGTATTTGCAGTCATGTGTTTGTTTTAATTATTTATTGTCTGACACCCCTTCTCTCTGCACCTCTAACAGTGACAGAATTCCATACAGCTGCCTCTACCATGAAGACACCATAGGCACACAACATGAACAGGAGTCCAGCATCCCAATTTTTGTATATTTCTGATCTAAGTCATTCTAATAATGCCATTCCACTTTCCGTGCATGATTTGAAGGTTACCCTTTCCTGCAGGCATTTATCATGGTCTTGCTCTCTCCACTTCACCAACCCACTCCACTGTCCAGTATGTCTGTTCTGCTTCAGGACTTGGTAGCACAGCAAACCCATCTTCTTAGCTCAGACTTGTGTGTCCTTGGAATATGCAGCTTGAGAGAGGAACTGAGGGAAATCAAGAAGTTGGAAGATCTATGGAAAGGTTTAGACCAGGGGTCCTCAAACTATGGCCCACGGGCCACATGCAAATACAAATATTGTATTTGTTCCCGTTTTGTTTTTTTACTTTGAAATAAGATATGTGCAGTGTGCACAGGAATTTGTTCATAGTTTTTTTTTTAAACTATAGTCTGGCCCTCCAACGGTCTGAGGGACAGTGAACTGGCCCCCTGTTTAAAAAGTTTGAGGACCCCTGGTTTAGACCATACTCTTTTGCTAGTTTTTCCTCTCCTGGCTTTCAGCTTTCTTTGTAAAAGTGAAAATCCTCTTTGGATTTCTGTTAGTGAAACCAGGTACTAAGGTAGGTCTTTAGTGGGAGAATTTCCTTGGGAAAACAAAGCCCTTGCAATACTAATGTAGGTTCTTCCCTAAAAGTGGAGTGGTGTAACAGGGACTTTGGGAAAGCAGGGAATATACTGCTTCATGCTGTTTTGGATTATGAAAGATTTCATAGGAAAGCTCCACTTTTGGATAGTGGGGAAAACCTGTATATATGTATACACACATACATATATATTAAAATATTTTATACATAATGCTTAAAATAAAGCAACTTTCTTTTATCATGTATTCCATTGCTGCTACTACAAAATTTTATTCCCCCTTTTTTATAACACCTTGAAAGAGTTGTATTTATCTTTACAACCTTCATTCTAACCATACCAACGATATTCTGACCACTACCTTTATCCCAAGAGAAATATTGTCAGTATCATCAATGTTCTCCATAGTTTTAAAACCAGTGGTCTATTCTCAGTCTTCATCCTTCTCAATATGTCATAATAATTTGACATAGCCAGTAAGTTCCATCTTAAAGTAATTTACTTAACAGGCTTTTAGAAAAATTAGCATTTCTTGGGTTTCACCTTCTTCTATACTCTTGATTTCAATCTTGTTGATTTTTCTTCATGTCTCCAATTCTACATGTGGGAGTTTCTAGGGTTACCCCTTCAGTTATCTGTGCCTAGCTACACACTCATCCCAAAGGTGATATTTTCAACCTCATGGCTTTAGATGCCATCTGTATGCTGATAACTCTCAAATTCAGATCTTTAATCCTGCTCCTCTAGTGTATTCTCTTGCACAGGCAAAATAGCTGAGTCATTTTTTATTACTCCTCCCTTTCTCCCTCCATATAAAATCAATCCTCGCATTCATTCTTTGACTTCCATATTCCTAACATGTCACAAATATGACCACTTATTTCCAACTCTCATGATTTTCAGTCTTGCTCAAGGCATTATCTTTTGTCTGTTCCACACTAATGCAGGCTGTTAATAATAGGGGAGCCTAGGGACACTAGGAGTATATGAGAACTCTTTCCTTTCCCTTCAATATTTATGTAAACCTAAACTGCTATAGAAAATAGTCTGTTAAAAATCCCTTAACTTTCTATGTGCTACCAGTCCATTAAATTTGTAGTCAATTAAAAATCTGTTATAGTATTTAATTTTAGTGCCTATACTACCAAGATGCATTTACTTTTAAGTACCTTATAAGTATACAAAATTAAATGCTTCGCAGTGGTTCTCAACCTTCCTAATGCCGCGACCCTTTAATACAGTTCCTCATGTTGTGGTGACCCCCAACCATAAAATTATTTTTGTTGTTACTTCATAACTATAATTTTGCTACTGTTATGAATCATAATGTTAATATCTGATATGCAGGATGTATTTAGGCGACCCCTGTGAAAGGGTCGTTCGAGCTCCAAAGGGGTTGCCACCCCCAGATTGAGAACTGTTGCTTTATAGCATATTGTCTGTTAGAAGAGTACAGTCTTCTTTGAAAAAAACCTCAACTTAAAAAATATTCCAAAGGGGAACTATAATTGCATTCCTAAGTTTAGGTATATGGTTAGTACGGTTATCTGATGAAAGTTGAATAACAGGTGGCCATTCGTGATAGCAATTCTTCATAAAATTCCCTAAATATCAAAGAGAGTGAACAAGTAGCTTTTAACAATGCAACATTTCTTTGATGTGTACAGATTTTTTTATGAGAATTTCCTTTGTATTATATAAAATATCCATGGTTATCTCAATATAAAATATTTTAAGATGTTAATAGAGTTTATTACCTAAATTAAGAAAAATAAGAACTTCAAGGAGTTGCATAATCATTATCTTACCCATGTAGAAAGTCTTATGCTGGCCAATCTGCATGGAAAGTATTCACTCCCTGGCCTAGGTATGGAGACCAAAATTGGAGTATTGTTTTAAAAATTATTATCCTGTTGGACTGCCAGTAGCATTCATGAATTTTTCCAACCCACTTCCCACTTTATTCATTCATATGCGTTTAAGGCACATTTGTTTGCTTTCATTCATTCACTTATCTAATAGTGCTTTGTGCTGTATTAGTGAAAGAAATCTCTAAAACTATTTACAGTTAGTCTAAAATGAACTGGATAGCAACATTCCAAGCTGGGATCTTTAGAAGTATATATTATGTAGCCATCTGAATTACAGGCCTTATGCTCTACTGATTGATGTGCTTCCCATTTAAATATAACTTATATGCAAGGAGGTATGGGTCAGACATTTTGTACTGTTTCTAGAAACTTTCAGTCAAAGTGAACCCATCATGTTAGGAGCTCGTCCAGCATGGAATGTACTCTGTTGGGAAAACATTATTTAAATCAGCTGTTCTCAACTCTGAAGGTCCCAGAGAACCCTTCTGGAGGCCTGTGAGATCTAAATTACTTTCATAATAACTTAAATATTTTTGGGCCATTTTCACTGCATTGACTTTGTATTAATATGCAAAATAAATGGCAGATGAAATGTTCAGTTGGTTCCAGTGACTCAGATAATAGGCCGCAGTTAGGTTCAAAGAAGGGTGCGAAGACAGTGTTAAATTTTGGAATCTGAATCTTGCTCTACTGAAACAATGCTTACTACCTTTTCATCAGTTTTTACACATGCAGAGCAAGAATTGGATTTCTGTTTTAAGGAATGTGCTTTAAATATCGGATATCTGTCTTTATGCCATCAGCACTAATGAGTCCCCTTTGGCCTTTGTAATATCATGAACACTATGACTGGAAGTGCTGTGTTGGCATTAAATTAAACTGAAAGTGTGCCAGCATTAGGCTACTTACTCTTTACTGGGAGAGATGTTTTCTTTATGTTTCAGTACTGCATAAATCTTGTAAATCATGACTACATTTCCATTTACTATTCCTGTTATTTAAACTAGCTTAACTTGATAATAGGGAGAACCCTAAGGTGATTATAAAGTTATTTTTTTAGTAGGAAATAATGTAAAATAAAATTTCAATATTTTCACTATATTTTAAACACTTGTCTAATGTACCAGTTAACCCCTTTTTTTTTTCATATTAAGCAATTCAGCTACTGCTGTACATGTTGGTTATTTCTGATAACAGTAATCAAAATTATTGAGAGGAAATTAAAGTTTCTTGGTGGAGAGAGATCTGGAAACATATGGCTAATTGGACCAGCTATGAAATACTACAAATATTATAGTAGACAATGCAGGAAGTTTGGAACTCAGAAGCTTAAATATAATTCAACAAATAATGAAGGACCTATTTTTAGAAACATTGTACTTTCAGAATTCTTTCCCTTTGTTTGGATCTTCCATAAGAATGTGGCCAAAAACCATCCATAGGTTATGCAGGCAAAAGTCCATACACTAATCAGTGTGTATCTTTTCTTTAAATGGAAGAGTAGATATTTTATTATAAGATTTACTATTTGAACCTTCTTCATTAAAAGAAGTATTTAGTTTGTTTTGTCTTATATTCTATCTCAGGAAAGAGACCCATAAAAATGCTTTTAGGTGCCTATGAACCAAAAATCTTTATTCAGGAAAGAGAAAGTACCAGATAAGTAATGTCCCTGCATATGTTTTGTCACTAGGCAAATTGAAACCCAGATAAATATTTGTATTGTAGAGCAAAACATTTCTTCTTTATATCATATACTGTTCCTCTTATTGTCCTTTTTAGAGGTTCTCTTCTAAACTAAAAAAATAAAAAGAATATCCTATATAAGAAAAGGCTAATATGCAAATAGACCAAACGGCAGAACAACTGAACAGCTGGTTGCTATGATGTGTGCAGAATATCGTGGGTGTTGGCCACAGCAGGACGGTGAAGCAGGTGAGCCGGGGTGCCAGACCAAGGTGGGGCGCCAGTCTCTGTCATCAGGGCGAGCCTCTGGTGGTTACTAAAAATTCTTTGCTCCCATATGCCACGGTCCCGCCTGCTGCTTGTACCTGCTGCCCAGCCCAGCGCCATCAGCAGGTGCGAGCGGTGGCTGCTAGCCCTGATTGCCCCTGAGGGCTTCTCCACTTCCCTCTGCTCCTGAGGTGCAATCGGGGCAGCAGCTGCCACTTGCACCTGCTGATGGCGCTGGACCCAATCACTCTGCGCTGTCAGTGGATGTGAGTAGTGGCAGTGGTGGGAGCAGGGCTGCTGGCTGACAGGGGACTGGGGGCCATGGCAGGAGGGGCTAGGCGGGGGTGCAAAGGATGGGCTGAGACCCACCTCTGTGCCTACTGCAGCCTCGCAGTCCACAGTTCCTTTCAAGGTGCACGAATTCGTGCACTGGGCCCCTAGTTCAACTATAATACCCTCCCTTTCCTCTGTGAAAAAATTAAGCATTGGTTCTTTAACTTATAAGTCAGTTTTCCTTTTACATAATTTGTATTTCTTATTGTATTGCTTCTTGTATTCTGCTGCTTTATAAAATACCCTTTTCTGTTTCTTTTCTACTTTATTTTGAAAGAAAAAAATTTCTCCTTTGGGATACCTAATAACACCTTGAGCCTCAATTGTAATCAATTAACCGAGAATATTTACTGTTTTTTAATTATTCAATTTGTTCCCTTTTTTGGATATTAGTCATGTGGCTCTTAATAAAAATGCCATTTCTGCTTCCATGTTTTGTGAAAGCAGATTTATGACTCACTAGATTGTCACCTCTGTAGATGGACTAGGGTGTGACAGGCCCTGTCTTGATAACTGTGCTAAATGGTTAGAATACAGAGCATTGAGGAGTTTCCAAATCATGTTATCATCAATAAAATAGAGTAGTTTTGTACTGACTTCTCCTGTTCCTAATGCTTAAATTCCTTTAAGAGAATGTTAAATTTTTAATCTATTTTCATCTTTGCTGGTTTTTCTATAATTTCTTTCTTTTTTTTTTTTGGTTAAAACAATGAGTAGTAACTGGATTTTTATACCTGCATTCAACAATAGTTGGAGAATAAACCTTGTGGTTCATGACATGTGATAACAGATTGAAATTTGGGACACAAATGGCAATTTCATTTCTTTCATTGAGTTTCATGATGCTGGAATGCATTCCAATATCCAAAGGCAAGGAGGCACAGAGCCCAGTGCTCTCCCAAAGCTTCCTTCTGAAAGCAGACATCTGTTGTGTGCTAACCGAGCAAAATAAAATAGAGGAGGAAGGATTGTTTGTTCTTGCGTCTTTATTAGTGCTCCAGTTTCTCACAGAGGAGAGTGGGAAATAAATATATCATATGATGATCAAATACAAGTGTTGTCATGAAAATTAATATTTGATAGTGCTTTGTCTTCCTTTGATGTGAGACAAGTTATTGTTTTTCTCTGTGCAAACGTTTACTTTAGCATATTACTCAGGTCAATGAAACTTGAAGTCAGTTTTAACAAAGACTCACATCAAAACCCTTGGGAGACATTGGTTACAATTAAATATCCTTACCTTTTGGTCACACATCTTGATATAAGGAGATGTCCTATTGTTGTCTTTACTTTAGGTAAAATTAACACCAATTAAGTGTTCCTTATCAAGATGCCACACCATCAACATCTGTAATATTGCTGCCCCACGTGATCCAATGGAACCCTTGAGTGTTCTCTCAGCTACAAATTTGCTACATGATATCATTGCTCTGATTCTGCAGTTGCTATGGTACCCTGAACAAATTCTCAATATTGGTCCCTCAAGGCACAAATTAAGAGTCTCCGGCATTGTAGGATGTCAAGTGCTTAACTTCCACTGGTCATGATGCTAATTTGAGTTCTTGAAAAGAAAAGCAGCTCTTGAATTGGAATAAACTGTTTAATAGAATGCTTTTTATATAAAAATCCTATAAGATTATCTCGGTTAATAGATGTACTAAGGTATCATTGTCCATTTATCTATCAAATTCTTAAAGAATATGTACAAGTTTATTATATAGAGATAAAACATACTATGTAGAGATAAAACAATGAAATATTCTAGATTCAAGTAGTGCAATTATTTAAGATAACATTAAGAACCTTGGAATCACTGGAATATTCACCTGACTTAATTCTACAGTATCTACAAAAGAATTCATTTTGACTTGGCTTAATAATATAAATATTATAGCAACTGAAATGCCTGCCATACTTTATTTACTTGAACAGCTTTTTTGAGATCTCATTCACATATAATAAATTTCACCCATTCAAAGTATTAAATTTAATTCTGTGTTTTTAAAATAAAATCATAGAGCTGTGCAATAATTACTAAAATCTAATTTTAAAACCTTTTCATAATCCCCAAAAGAAATTACATACCTACTAGAGACCTGATGCACGAAATTCATGCAAGAGTAGGCCCTCACAGCCCCTGCTTCGTCTGGAAGGTCATCTGGACGGTCATTCCACTGTTCAGCTGTTCAGTTGATTTGCATATTATGCTTTTATTATTATAGGTTTGCAGTCATGCCCCATCCTCCATTTACCCTCGGCATTTGACAAGCATTAATCTACTTCCTGTCTCTATGGAGCTACTTATTTTGGACATTTCACAGAAATGGAATCATAGAATCTATGGCCCTTTATGATGGTTACTTTCACTTAGTATCAGGTTTAAGAGTTATCCACTATTGTAGCATGAATCAACACTTCATTCTTTTTATGATCAATTAACATACCATTGAACGGCTATACCACATTTTTTCTTCAGCTGGCTGTATTTGGGGTATTTCATTTTTTTTGGCAATTACAAATAATACTGATGAACATTCATATGTGAATTTTTGTGTAGATGTATATAAGGGCCACCAAACTATTTTCTAAAGTGGCTGCAGCATTTTATAATCTCACAAGCAATGTTTGGAGGTTCTAGTTTCTCCACATTTTCACCAATACTTGTTAGAGTCCATCTTTTTTAATTATATCATCCTTATGGGGGTGAAGTGGTATCTCATTGCAGTTTTAACTTGAATTTCCCTAATGACTTAAGAAAGTGTTGGTCTTGTTTTCATGTACTAATTGGCCATTTTTATACATTCTTGGCAGAAATATATATTCAGATCCTTTGCCTATTTTTAATTGAGGTATTTTTTGAGTTGTCCTTTGTATATTCTGCATAGAAATCCCCTTTCAGATACATGATTTGCAAATATTTTTCTTACTATGTAGACTGTCCTTTCAGCTTCTTGACAGTTGTATGTATTTGGAGCATAAAACTTTAAAAATGACTTAGAGGAAGTCTAACTTGTTTATTTCTTCTGTTGCTTGTTTGTCAAAACATTGCTTATTTCAAAATCAGAAAGATTTACTCCTGTATTTTCCTCTAAGAGTTTTATAGTTTTAACTGTTATGTATTGATTTTTTATCTATTTTGAGTTGATTTTTATTAATGAGTTGTGAGGTAGGCATTCCACTTCAATCATGGCTTGTGGATATCTAGTTGCCCCAAGATTATTTGTGAAAAAAGTTTATCCTTTTCCCATTGGAATATATTGGCATCCATATCACAATCCAGTTGACCATAAATGTAATAATTTCTTCCTGGACTCTGGACACAGTTTTATTCCATTGGCCTAAATATCTGTTCTTCTGCCAGTAAAACATTGTCCTGATTACTGTTTTTAGTAAGCAATGAAATTAGGAAGTGTCAGTTCTCTCAATATATGTTTTACAATGTTTTCATACTTTTTTTTTGCCAGTTTGGCTCATTAGATAGAGTCATTGGCCTGTGGACCGAAGGGTTAAGGGAATGTACCTGGGTTGCAGGCTCCTCCTGGGCCCAGGTTGGGGTGCATGTGGGAGGCAACCAACCAATGTGTTTCTCTCACATCATTATTTTTCTGTCTCTCCCTCTCTCTCTCTAAAAATCAATAGCAAAATGTCCTCATGAGGATTCAAAAAAAAAGAATGTTGAGCTCTACCACAGACTTCCCAACATGTGTTCCCAAAGAGAAAACAACACTAAACCTAAAGCACAGTCATTGGGAAAACTATCCTGGTTTCTGGTTACAAAGATGACAATAAAATCTTTGGGGGAATTATTGCTTGAGATCATTGGGAATGAAATTTAGAGCAAATTGTCTCCAGGTTTCCAAAAATGTGAACCTCTGAAATCTGAACCTGTATCATTCTTTATAGAATTACCCAGTCAAACCAATTCACTTATAATCAAACATACCTTTTGCTGTTAAGAGTTTAATGTGCTGATTGAGTTGTCCAGGTGACATATACTCATTATTTTCAGTAATTATTTTCATTAACCCTATGTCTACAATTACTTTGCTAAGTTAGCTCAGTAGAAAAGTTAGTTTATACATTTCAAAGGTCAACAAATTATTTCAGTAATTCATGTATCCATTGCTAGCTTCTTTGACATTTCTTAATTGTCCAGTAAAACTACTTACTTTAAATGTAAGTACTTGAGTTTCCGTGGTGGGCACACAGTGCAATATACAGACCTCGTATCATAAAAATCTACATCTGAAACCTATATTATCCTATTAACCAATGTTACCCCAATACATTTAATAAAAAAGAAAGTATCGGATAGAAATTTAATAGCTAGTTTAACAAAAGCGTGCAAGTCAATGACATATGTATAAAAGAGGCCAGTATAGACACTAATAAAAAATAATTCTGGTAAATCACAACTACAAGACCACAGAACATTTATATTCTGTTAAGATAAGATCACATTTTAATTTGTACTACCTTAGTCATAATTACTTGGAGTCACTGAATTTAAATCATCCAATAATTTCTATGTAAGTAGGAAATAAGATATTATAAATATATAATTATTACACTGGAAAATAATAGGATCATGTACCACAAACTGTATACTTAGCAAAATTTCAAAAGGCAACCACTTTCCATCACCAAGAATTTTTAGCAAAATGTGCCTGTTAACTTTGCTGAATTTTTTTTTCCAGGGAAAGAGTACTTTTTGGTGTAATCTTTGATATAATTGTTTAGAATATTTCAGTTCCAATTATAAGTATTTTCCAAAAGCTAGTCTTAATTATTTGAAGTTGGCCAGCTGTCATATGTACTCATTTCTTTCAAAGGCTCTGTGTCACGTGAATCGGGTTGAGAGAATTTGTGAACAGGAAACTTACCTGAATTTGTGCCATCATTCCTCATTAGCTTAATCACATCCCAAGCTGGACAGATTAGAAAGACACCGAGTGTGGATGCCCTGGAGCAGAATCAGAGCAGATTGGCCAGAAGAACTTGCCAGAACACCTGATGCTCAACATGTCACTTCAGTTTCTGGGACAGAAATCGGTCCTGTTCATCTGCTAATGGAAAGATGTGTCAAAACTGATTATCAACGGTTTCCAGTTAGATTTCGATACAGATTTGTAATACAAATCACTTGGGATTTATGTGCTGCTATTTGCAATGTCTGACAGGCTTTTCTAGTCTTGTTTTCCTTATTTTTTCTTCTGTTTTGAAAATGTTTATAATTTTAGAGAGAGAGAAATGGAGAGAGAGAAATACATCAATTTTTTGTTCCACTTATTATGCATTCATTGGTTGCTTCTTGTTTGTGCCCTGTGAGTCAAACCTGCAACCTCGGCATATCAGGTGACACTCTAACCAACTGAGCTACTCTGCCAGGGCATTATTTTCCTTATTGTTTCAATGATAGAAATTAATATTTTCCAGGAATTGCAGCTGCAGTCTTTTTAGCTGAAGTCATTGCCTCTATATCACCAAGACTTACGACTATAGCGTGGACCTTGTTATACTGCCAGATTGATCAGATTATAGATATGGCAATATATATTTTTTTGAATCACAGATTTTTGGGAATCTACTCACATTTTTGCCAGACTGCCTGGGGCCTTACCAGAGTAGTAATAGGAATAAAGCAATTATTTGTACTTACAGTAAATATTGAGCTGGATTTACCTGACATAAAAATGTTTTAGGATACTACTGATATAGAACTTTAAAAATTACACTCTACTTTCTTGGCAAAAACTGTTAACAAAAGTGGAAGGACATTTGTTACTTTAGCCTATCTGGCATCCACTTATTTAAAAAAAAGAAACATGCAAACAGTATTGCAAGCATGTGAAATCTATACATGAATTAAATGTAAATCCCTTAAGCATGAGCTTTCCTTCCAGTGGCAAAAGACCAAGACAATTCATATATAAATCATGTAACTCTTAGAAAGAAAACATATCAGCATTCTTGCTTTGGGTGCCATTTTATTAAATATGGTGCTTGGCCTCAGATTTAAGTACATGAAAGACGTGAAAGAAAATCACTTAGATATCTGGTGAGAGCTAGAGACAGAAAATGACCACTGAAATTTAGTTGGATGAATTGATAAATGTAAGCAGCCAGTATACTGGGGTACTTAAGGAAAGCTCCGTCCTTCTGGCCAGGGTAGCTGTGTTTTCCACTCAGAGTGTTACAAGGACTGGCTGCATCAGTATCACTTAGGACCCTGGGGAAATGCAAAAGTCCTGAGCAGCACCAGAAGCATTATTTGTACCTTGGACACTTTTTATTGCTCCTAAACCATGCTCAACATTAGTTTAAAAGTATATTTATTTCTTACTATAAACTTTACAAAGTCGTGTCACAGATTTAGAAAAATCAACAGCTAGAAATTTCCACCAGTATTTCAGTATTATTTTTTAAAATAATTTTGCATAAGAGATGTTATGCACTACTCACAATGTTGTAAGGATTTTTCTTAAGTAACATTTTAATGTCTGCAGAATGTTCCATCAGAGTGATGGACTGTAATTAAATAATACTTGTAGTAACCATTCAGGTTAATTCGACTTTGTCATGATCATTACTAAAAATAATTGTACAGGAAGAGCTTATATGTGTCTGATATTTTTTTATGATATTTTTTTCAGATATTTCAATACATGATGAATAAAAGGCCATGAATGTTAATTAAGACTTGTGATATGTACAACTCTACTCTACTTTTGACTATAATAAAATAACATCTACTTATTTTAAGTATTATACTCTATTCAAACTATAATGTATTTCATATAGTTCAACCAAAATATTCCTTAAATATGTAATAGTACTTGTCCGTGATGAAGCTTTCCAAATAGTCATTATATATCCCATATAGTGTTCATATAGTAAAATCCATAATGATAGAATTGAAGCTGAAACCTTATAAATTGAAGAAAAAGTGTAAAAGACACTGTTATTCATAATTAGATCATATAGGAGCAGTCCTTGGAACTTACACTGTCATGCCAAATAAATATCTACTTGAAAAACCCACTTAAGAAGAAATATAAAAGTCTTTGAAGTAAATCAAATAAAATGGAGTGTGAAACATCTGATAAATTATACTTCATTGAGAGACTTCAGGAATGACTTACAAAATGTAAAATGTACCATGTTCATAGACAAAAAAAAAAATTTCAAAATGGTATCAAATGTACTTAAGTTACAGAATGAAACTCCAAGCTAAATACAAATAGGGTTGTTTATGGGCTTTACTAAGCTATTTTTAAAATTATGAAGAATCAAGGAAAAGAGCTGCTGGGAAAAGGGAGCTTGGCCTATGTTAAATCAGGATTTACAATGAAGGCTCTAGGAATTCAGTGTGAAAGATCAAATATTAATCCCCACAGTAGAACATATAAGCAGACTTTATAGAAGAAACTTTATACATGGAATATATAAAATTTTAATATGACAGATTGATATGTCAGATCAATAGGAGAATAACTTATTCAATATAGGTTCCTATTAAGATGTGTGTCTATATAGAAAAAATAAAATTGACATTTACCTTGTATATAAAAATTAACTGCAGCTTGATTCAGGACTTAAGTGACAAGTGGAAAACTATTAAATTTTAGTTGAAAATACAGATTATTTCTCTGAACTTTGATTAGGGAAGTATTTTTAACATTATTAAATACATCCCAACTATAAGATAAAATATTGATAAATTTTACTTAATAAAATAAGCATTCAAAGAGCTCTTAAATAAGTATAAAAATAAGTTATGAATTTCATATATACTTGGTGAAGATATTTGGAACACATAATTGACCAAAGGTTAGTGTCAAGATTGTAACATTAACGTGGACAAAAATTTTTTTTAAAAGGAAAGCTCTTAGAAGAATGAGCAGAAGACCTAAATAGGCACAAAAGAAAAACACTGGGCAATTAAAATGTAGAGGTATCAAAAACCACTATTAATTAGGGATTGGCCAGAGTTTTAATATCTCACAACATTGAGTGTTGGCAAAGCTGTGCTCAAACAGATCCCTTCTAATTGTCTTTGGGAGGCAAATTAGTGGAGAATTTTGGGCATTATCTTGTAAAATTAAACATCAACAAAGGATAACCTGGCAATTGTCCTCCTATCTGTATCTCAAGAGAATTCTTTGCATCAGGATACATATGCAAGAATGTTCAGAGCAGCATAAGGCTGCAAACAATCTAATACTCATGGACAGGAGGGTGGCATGATATCCTGGCTTGTTCATGCAATATTATAATGTAGTAGAGGCCTGATGCACAAAGATTCATGCAAGAATAGGCCTTCCTTCCCCTGCCTGCTGGCACTGCCTTTGCTCCAGCCAGAGTCACCTTTCCGCCTTCGCTCCCCATTGCTTCAGCCTGGAGCCCTGTTTCCACCTTCATTCCGGCCAGTAGCCGCCTTCCGCCTTCCCGTAATGCCCAGAGGCCTGGAGTGGCCAGGGAGGAATGCCTGCGTCATCCCCATGGCAACAACACAAGCATCCTGGCCCAGGTGCTGCCATCTTTGTCACATCAATTTGCATGTTCCCTCCTTATTGGCTGTGGGCACCGCCATCTTTGTTGCAAAGTGATGATCAGTTTGCATATTCCATCTTTATTAGGATAACAGACAACAAACTACATTGAGATGCCAATATAGATGTCTTAGCAATCAAATTTAAATAGCAAGTGTCAGAAGATTACATATAGTATGATACCCACAATACCCATTTTTTTATGTTTAAGTAAAAAAACATAAAAAATACATTTAAAAATATATATTTGCCCCAATATACTATCTTCTATACTAATAAAAGGGTGATATGCTAATTAGACCGGACATCTTCTGGACATCCTTCCGGACAAAGTCACGGCGGGGGCCAAGGCAGAGGTGGTTAGGGGGTGATCAGGCTGGTAGGGGAGCAGTTAGGGGTGATCAGGCAGACAGGCAGAGGGAGTTAGGGGCATCAGGCCGTCAGGCAGAGTGGTTAGGGGTGATCAGGCAGGCAGGCATGCAGGCTAGTGGTTAGGAGCCAGCAGTCCCAGATTGTGAGAGGGATGTCCAGCTGCCGACTTAGGCCTGATCCTGGGAGTCAGACATCCCCCGAGGGGTCCTAGATTGGAGAAGGTGCAGGCCGGGCTGAGGGGAACTCCCCACGCATTAATTTCATGCACCGGGCCTCTAGCCTATAATAATAAAATTGTAATAAGCTAATTAGACCAGACGTCCTTCCAGACGAAGCCAGGGAAGCCCAGGTCCCAGGTGCTAGAGGAAAGCCGGTACTGGTAGCCGGGGGAAAGAAGGCCTACTCTTGCACAAATTTTGTGCATCAAGCCTCTAGTACTATACATATATACACATACCAACACACTTGGAATATACTAGGTATATCGGTTAATAATTGAGGATTTTGTAATCAAAGAAAACACAATAATTTCAAGAGAAACATCAAAAGTGCTTTATTCAAAGTAATGTCCATCACCAGCTACACATTTCCCCATCTTTCAGGTAATCTGTGGATACCGTCCCAGATGGTGCGTTATCATGAAGCAAAGTTACTTTGCCATGTCTTCTGGCACATTTTGGTCATTTCACAATCAAAGAGTGGTTCAAATTGATTATTTGTTTTTGGTAGCGATCAGTATTAATGGTTTCACCTGCTTTTAGAAACTCATAATACACCACACCTTCCTGATCCCACCAAATGCAGAGCATTGTCTTCTTTCCGAAGAGATTTGGCCTTGCAATCGATGTTAATGGTTGACCTGGATCAACCCATAATTTTGTGCATTTGGGATTCTCAAAATAAATTCATGTTTCATCACCAGTCACAATTCGATGGAAAACAGACTTTCTTTCATGCTGTTGAAGCAACATTTTACTGATAACTTTTCGCTTTTCCATTTGTCTTCCGTTCAGTTGGTGTGGCACCCATTTTCCTTCCTTTAAAATCTTTCCCTTTGCTTCTAAACAATCGGACATTGTTTTCTGAGCAACATTTAATCTTTCTGCAAGTTGTTTTTGAGTTTGACACACAACTTCATCCAATAATGCTTGTAATTGTTGGTCTTCAAACTTTTTTGGACGTTCTTTGTCTTTCACATCAAAATCATCACTTTTAAGCGCTTAAACCAGCGTTCACAAGTATCTTGAGATGGAGCATGTTCACCATAAACTTCCCGAAGTATACGATAACTTTTTCTTCAAATAAAGTAATGAATTAAAACTTTCCACAAATGCTCTTTTTTTTGGCACAGAACTCGACATGTGTAAGCATAAAAATATCTATGATGTTAACGCCTTCAGCAAATTTGACATATGAAGTTTTGAAGCTTGTTGTTTACACAACAAAATAGCATACATATCAAATCACATATATATCAACATATGTGTAACTCCATCTATTGAAAAAAATCCGCATTATTAACTGGTATACCTAGTATATACAGATGGATAAACACACATATGCTATGCTTAAATATATATCAATACACACATAAATTCATATGTATATTAATACGGTATGTTCTCAAAATCATGACAATAATCACAAGTTTTGAGACAGTGACTCAGGTAGAGGAGCAATGGGGTGCGGGGGAGGCAGTGCCTGGATAGAAAAGATGTCAAATATTCTAGAGTCTGTGTAGATGTTTATTTTATTATTGAATATATGCATTAATTATGTTCTTGAAAAATAAATGCATATTTTCATTTATTCATGCATACGTACAAAAAAACTTATGCATGATACTGTAACATGCAAAAAATTGAGAAATCCTTTTAAAAACAAGTTCTATCATTTTAAGTCAAGCATTTTCTACTTTGCTTTCAGCTTGATGACATCCTGAATCAGATCCATAAGCTCCAGAAATCTCTGGATGAACAGAAAGAAGTCAATGAAAACTTGGAAACTGAACTCAGGCACTTACAGAACAGGTAATTATTTCACAAAATGTGTTCAATTCAAGTTTGGGACCTTAGAAAAGAAACTCTTGGTATCTTTTCTTTAAATCATTCTCTTAAATATCAATAACACGATTTTCATTAACAAGAAATATTAATGAAAGAAGTTTACAATCAATACCTGAATCAACAGACATCTAGCTCTTACAATTTTTTGTAATAGATGTTGAATAGCATAGTAAAGACAATTTGAATATTCAAAAACAACTCCAGTTCTAAAAGTTATAGACTTTCTGAAAGGCAGTAGGAGCTTCCAGAATACATTTCACAGAAAACAGAATTATAATATCTGCAAGAAAAATTAACTTGTAAGCCATACAGTTTGCTGGGTAGTTGATAAAAGAATCAGTGTGCCGGGGTCCAACCCCAGCAGGTCCAGGGGTCCCCAAAGGCGTGGACGGAGTCGGCAAAGAAGGAATGACACAGAGACAGCATTGAGTTGATCAGCAGCCTAGCCAGGATCTCCAGCCAGGATCTCCAGCCAAGTTCTGGTCTGGATCTCTAGCGAAGCTCTGGTTAGGATCTCCAGCCAGGTTCTGTGTCCATGTTCTCTGGCTAGGTTCTCCAGGTTCTCCAGCCAGGTTCTGTAGCCATGTTCCCTTGCTAGGTTCTCCAGCCAGGTTCTGTGTCCAGGTTCTCCAGCCAGGTTCAGTCACCAGGTTCTTGTCAGGTTCTCTTGCCAATTTCTGTAGTCAGGTTCAGTCCAGGATCTTTTGCCATGTTCTCTCCAGCGAAGTTCTTCTGTCTCTAGGTTCTGTGTAGGTTCTGTCTTCTTTCTGTCTCCTTCTAAGTTCTGACTTGTTACATCTTTTTTATACCAGTTGATTCCAATCCTATCAATCTCTATTCCAAAGGTTAGGGCGTTTCTTATCTCCATTCCAGGGAGTAAAGATTATGTAGCTTAAGCATGATTGTTCATAGTTAAAGTGATTAATTACCCGCCTGGCACTTACTTAAGAGGTTTTTTTCCCTCCCTAACTTCAGGGGAAAATCCCTACCTGGGGAAACAACCTTTCTGAGACCTTGGTTAAAACACATAGTGCCAAGAAGGTGAGCAAACATATTAAGAACAGTATGCCATATATGCCAGGTCCCTTGAAACAGCAAGCATGGACCGGCTCCCGGCATCAGTGTATTAAGTGAAAGTAATGGTTTGAGTAACTGATAGATTTGTGTAAATGTGTGTTTTATCTAAGTGATTGAGGTGACATTGAGAAATGTTTTCACCCTAGAGAGGTAACAATGAATGTGGTATAATTCTTGCTACAAGCAAACGTGGGCAGCGGTGTCAAACAATATGATTTGTATTATAAGGAAACTGAAAGGACAAGACAAGATTTGCACTCAAATTTATACAAATATTCTCAGGAAAGTAAGAGATTGCCTGTGATTGAAGCTTAGATAAAGCCACAAGCAGTCTAGGCAACGAAGAGGGCTTTTGACTTTTTTCTGGGTAGACATTTGCAGCAAAACCACAGAAAAGCCCACAGCATTGGACAGTAGTATCTTGGTATAAATCAGGCTGAAATAAAGCTGTGATTTCCCTCTGAGTTAAATGAACAAAGTCAACTATAAAATTGTACTTAGAGGAATAGTTCTTAAAGATCTTTGGATATAGTGTGGAATACTGCTTCTTATTTAAATTTAGATTTTAAGATAAAGAAATTTACATTAGAAAGGCACTATATAAACTTACATCTAGCTATCTGCAAATGGAGCCAACTTGTAAAATTTAATTCAGTTAAAAATATACCTGGTCTTCCTCAACACCCCCCTCCCCATTAATTAGTGGAAGAAATGAAAACCTACTAATTGATTAATGAATAAAGCTTACTTTATATGAGAAATATAAACTTGTCTCTTTCTAAATAAACTTGTCTCTTTCTAAAAGGCTCATCATTCACTGAGCCTTTCCTATTGGCCCTGTTTCTTTCTATGACTTTGAGGAAGGTCTGAAGACTAGAAATCAGAAGACTGGGGGCAAATAGACCAGCTGCTGGCCTTTCACTCGTCTCTGAGTGTGCACTGCTGAATGTGTTTGCTAGTCTGTATGGTAATGCCTAGTCTATGTTCCGATGATGAAATGTGAGCTCGCTTATTATTGCTTAATATTTCTTTTGCTGAACTGGCTCCATCTAGACTGTTTCCAGTGGAGCCTCAGTTGTCTCCCATCCCATCCCCTACAAAGCAACTGACTGAGGGATACACCCAGCTAGAACCTTCAGTGTGGACCCTGGGAGGGGCCCTCCTCTCAGCCACAAATGAGAACCGAGATCAGCTTTGAGAAGCTAAATGCACATTCCTCTACCTGATCATGCTTCTTTGCTTTTCGGTGGCTATGCCACACGTTGGTGTGGGCAGTGAAATGCATCTTCCTCCCAAGATACCAAATACAGGTGAAAAACAAGTCTCTCGCTATATTTAGCCTTCAATACCTGACTTGCCCATCTCTAGACATAAAGGGGACCCACAAAAGACCCTGAATAGTCAAAGCAACTTTGAGAAAAGAGGAACAAAGTTGGAGTTATCACACTACCTGATAGAAAACTATACTGCAAGGCTATAGTAATCAAAACAGCATGGTACTAGCATAAACGCAGACATAAATCAAGGGAACAGAATAGAGAGTCCACTAGTAAGCCCTCATTTGTATGGTCAATTAAACTGACAGAGGAGACAAGAATATACAATGGGATAAAGACAGTCTCTTTAATAAATGGTGTTGAGAAAACTGGGCAGATACATAGAGAAAAAAAAGAAAAGTACCAGTTTCTGACATCATATACAAGCATAAACTCAAAATTGATTGGACTAAAATGAGAAGTCCAAAACCATAAAACTCCTAGAAGAAGACATAGGCAGTAAGCTCTTTGACATCACTTATAGAAATATTTTTGGATATGTCTCCACAGGCAAGGGAAACAAAAGAAAAAATAAAAGGAACAACATCACTAAAAAGTTTTCACACAGTGAAGGAAACCAACAAAAGGAAAAGACAAACTACTGACTGGAAGAAGATAGTTGCCAATAATACATCTGAAAAGGTGTTAATATTCAAAATATATAAGGAAATCATACAACTTAATACCACAAAGACAAACAATCTAGTTAAAAATTGGGCAGAGGACCTGAACAGACATTCTCCAAAAATAGATGCACAAATGGCCAATAGACATATGAAAAGATGCTCAACATCACTGATCATCAGGGAACTTATAGTTTATATTGAATCTAAAAAAAAAATTGCAATAGGGAAATTGAATATTTTATGTAAAATGTGAAGCAATATACACAGGAAATAATTTGCCTTTGGTTATTCTCATGTTTTTAATACCTATCTTATGGCATGACTTTTACAGAGGTTAAAAAAATATATTCAAGAAAGGAGCTGTTAGACAGTGGATTTTAAATCAGGCTGTTGAAAATATGGTCTTGTCTCCACATCTCAAGAGGAACTGTTACACAGACTTTGAAGATGAGTGCAGAGCTAACATATGCATTGTGCACATTTCACTCCAAAATGCAAAGGTCTTCCTTCAGTGCCCTGGCCTGACCCTAGCTTATTTCTAGGAACAGAAATGGGATTGAGATGGGAAACAAAATAATCTCCAAAGCATTCTTGCCTTGGTTGGTGCACAGCTCTCCTCACTGTGGATGAACGTTGGGCACATCACACCAGATGGGGTGGAAAGCTTGAGAATGATTATTTTTTATTTTAATACGTTTTTATCTGTTAACAGACCCATTTCTAAATCATTGCCTATTTTTATTTACTTCCATATTTGTCTCTGTGCCCATCATTTCCTTCATACTACTTTTATTATTCAGTAAATTAATTCCAAATGAACAATGGTATGTGATAAACTAATTGGGAGTGAATTCCTACTTAGGCATAGCCCTGTCATCTTGGAATTTCTATTTTCCAACATTCCTAAATTCCTTGCCTTTATATTTTGTGCTTAAATACCTGATATGTCACTCAAAATTTAATAAAATAACATTATTCATAGTAAAAAATTTTAGTCCTTCAGTTTTAATTTAAGCTTTTTCTTGTTTTATTTAAAATCATCTTTGTGTTTTATAGGTGCCATATTTTTAGAGCTCTGCAGCTATTGAGTAAATATTTATTTTTATTCTGATTTTTTTCTTGTTTCTTCCCAATTACAATGTTCTTGTTTGTTGGTTTCAACCTTTACTATTCTCATTCTCTGGCTTCACACAGGATGGATAAATGCTCTCGGGTGAACTTCAGCTTTCTCTGAGACTGTCATCTCTTGCTTCATTTCTAGGCCATGATTTCTACTGGGATTGTGGGAAACTATTTTCTTCTTCTTAGAAGCTTTGGCTCCCAAGCAGCCTCAGGATTCAGCAGTGTTTTGGGAAAGCTGGCCTTCAGGTCTTGAATTTGTCATTCCAGTTCCCTGTGGTCCCTGAAGTAGAGCTCATTTCCTCTCCCAGCCCCACCCAAACAGCGGTCTGTGCCTGAGTCAAGCCATCATAGAACTGGCATCTTCTCCAGGAAAATCATAGAAAATGACTGGTGGCCATCAGCTCACATCCAAATGGTTCTCTCATCTCTGCAGTTTTAGTCCATCTAGTTCTGTTGCACCTACATGTTTCAAAAATATGATATTGCAATTTGGCCATTTATTTTCTAGTGGTTGGCAGTGGCCTTGTCCTGGGGTAGGCTATTTTTTCTTATTTTGAAGCAGAGAGCCCATCAATTGAATTTAAAATTATATGATGCCACTTTTTTTTAAGTTACAAAATGTAGTTTTCATATTCTGATTTCATCCTCATAGGATTATTCGGTCTACTGATCTAAGTAGGAGTGTGCAATGTCATTTTGGATTTTTTTTTGTTCCCTTAGTAGCTATTCATTGGAAGATATTAGAGTCCCTCAGCTGTAGAAAACCAGATGGTTGTGGAATACTCAACAGTTGCTGCTGCAACCATGTATTGTGTAGCAGATACTGGAAACTTCTTATACTAGTGAGTGGCAGGGAGAAAGCTCTCTGCTCTCGGTCCCTATCTACTCAAGTTCTACCTCTCTCCCCACCATGGAGACTTTGATCCAGGCAACCGACCAACACCATGCCCTTAAATTCACCAGATGCTCAGGATCAGTAGGGCATTTTTGGAATAAAATGCGTGAGGCACACACCGTTTCCGTAAGGCATTCACAGGTGGTTGAGCTAGGACCTGTTAGGGGAACCAACATCCCCCACAAAGCAGGACTACATCTTTTCCCATAAAATCTGCCCCGTCCATCAACATGTGGTCACTCCCTGGTTATCACTCCAATGATTCTGATAGAAATTAAAATATGAGAAGCCCTATTGGAGTCGCCCATGTGTGCCCACAATGCTATATTAATTATTACAGAGATGGGGCTTGAGGAGGAGGAGAGCAAAAATAGGGTAGGGGCCAGGGGCAGCAGAGGGTCTGTGCTCAAATTGCCCTCTTCCATATTTCCAGATTCACTCCTGGGCCTCTTTTATACAGAGTATAAATGGGTGTTACTTTGAGTCAATCTGAGAGTTTTGTCTTTGAGAAAAGGGTTTAAAATATTTAAAAAAGTGTCATAAATAAAAAATTAGTAAGCTTTCTATTCTTCCTTGCCTGCGTATGTTTGATGTTGTCTGTTCTTTGTTCTCTAAGGCTTACACTGTGCAGGGCTTACTGCTTCCAGTTTCTCCTCTACAACTCGCTTTGGGAGCTTAAGACTGATTTTGTTTCTACTAAGAGTCATTTCAGTTATTTTTAAATTGTTGAATTTCTTAATGGCATCTCTGTAATTAAGGTTAGGAATACAATTACATTTTAAATATCCCACAGATGAAGAATTGTTCATCTTTATATTTGCCTTTGTTCTTCTTGCCCTTCTAAAAATACACAAGTAAAAAGTTGGAGATAAAAATGTGTAATTTTAAGTAAATTTTGTTTTATCTTGACTTTGTTGATAATTGTCAATGCTTTATATTTCAATCAGTGATTAATCATTTTTGACCGTCATAAATGGTCAACCCACACTCCAGTTTTCATATTATTGAATTCCTAAATGGATGACACCGTTGAGGGCAGAGGGTAGTTCCTTGAGTACATTTAAACTTCTAGTGAGGGTCATAATCCCAGCTCATATTTATTAATTTATATAGTGAGAATTAGACTCAAATTAGTATTTTTTTTTACCATAAAAATTTTTTATTGAATGTATTGGGGCGACACTGTTTTGCAAAGCCATAATGAAACCCGTGTACAGTTGAAGCATATCTGCACACTGCGTCATGCACCCATCACCACAAGCAAAATCTCATTTCACCCCCTTCACCCCCAGTGCCATATATTCTCTCCAAGCATTTTAAACATTTAGTATTTTCCCCCTTTGAATTATGAAAGAGCTTTTCAAGTTTGTTAAATTTTAATTGCTACTAGTACTCTGATTCAAGACTTTAAAAATCTATTTTATGGGCTTTCTTTGATCCCTTCTATAATGCCTCATGCCTCCATCATAAAGGCCATTTCATGTTGTACCTTGTGGGAGATGCCTAACGGAATTGAACACGCATTCAATTTCAAAATTTAAGTTTTCTTGGAATGTTTATTCTGACTTCCTTTCCTTTTATCATATTTTTCTGTAATCAAATATCCTTGCTGTTCATTTTCTTCCATTAACTGTTTTGATTATTTATTTAAATTTTCTTATATGAAGAGACATATATTCAGGTTAAATTACCTTCATTTAATAAATTAATTTTCTAAAACTGTTGTAGAATTCATAACTTGTGGTCCTAATGGAATAGAGCAAACATGACTAGCTCAAACTTACAACAGAAATGAGTTACCTTGACAATTTAGACGGTGAGTCATAGGGACTAGGAATAAGAATAAAATTTGTTCCAGCTGTTGATTTCAAGCAATGAGAACCATAGCAATTTGGCAGTTAGTCACATTTGAAATGCTCTGACACCTTCCTATTAAAATACCTATTACATATTGAAAAATCTTAAAATGTTTCAGCAGCAGTGGAAAATCATACCCTGTAATTTTTTGTTTGGGAGAGAGCATAGCATTTATGTCAGGAGGCGTCAGGACCTGTCTGCCCACCTCAAGCATGATCTGGTCTTTGGTTTTCCTTCTCTCTAGTTCTGGTCCACATATTAGTATGTCCCTATTTTGTCCTGCTTTAATTTCTCTTCATCCTTTATTTCAGAGGAGTGTGCATTTGGTTGGCAGCTTAAATCACTAAATGAATGGTCTCCTCTTTCCACCTTTGCTCTCTATCATTTCCTGCCAAATTCTCCCTTCTTGTTCCAACAGGAACTCTTGGCAAGGAAGAAAAAGAATATGAACTACTTCAGGATATATAGCAAAGATAATCAACGTTAGACCTAGGTGTTAAAAAGGCTTTCTGCTTGGCCCGATAGTGGTATGCTTTATACCACAATTTCTATACTATTTTGTAATCCAAGTTCAGTACTTTGTCTCACGTAGCCACAAATTTATAAAGTTATGCAAAGATAGGTCACTGCTAACATGTTTCTTTATGGTCTAAAATTGTGCTGCAGTAGTTTTAGGTCATTTAAATGTCACTTGGAATATAATACAGTCATTGCCAATACAGAATGATTAATAAAACACTGTAATAAATTCTATTAAAAATACAGAAAATATGTTTAGTGGGCAAAATAATTGCTTGTTCCTATAACTTTCCTTGTGGCTTCTACAGACGATTACATAATCAGATTTGCATCACTAAGAATATTAAGTGTTCTCTAAAAATGAGCTGACCCACTCTCTCTTCTACTCACTCTCCAGTATTGAAAATTAAATTCTCAAACATGACTAGGTAACAGAAATATAATGTGAGCCAGATATTAGCCATGTAAAAAAAAAGAAATTGATGAAAATAACTGTAATAATAAAGTATATTTAGTCCAACATATTATCAATATACAATAAATATAAAAAATGAGATAAGCAAATAAATGGAAAGATATTCTATGTGAATGAATTAGACAAAATAATTGTTAAAATATCCACATAACCCAAAGCAAGCTACAGATTCAATGCAACTTATGTCAAAATTCTAGTAGCATTTTTCACATAAATAGAAAAAACAAACCCTAAAATTTTAAGTAATCATAGACAGCTCTGAATAGCCAACAAATCTGCAATTACATACTCCCTGGTTTAAACTATATTACAAAGCTATTGTAATTAAAACAGTATGGTATTGGCAAAAAAAGACACACAGATCAATGGAACAGAAATAAACCCACACATATATGGTCAATTAATTTAAAACAAAGGAACTAAAAATGTGCAATGAGAAAAAAATGTCTCTTCAATAAACAGTGTTGGGAAAACTGGACCTGCAAAAGAATTAAAAGAGACCACTAAAATGAACTCAAAATGACTGAATGGTTGGAATATAATTCCTAAAACCATAAAACTAGGAGAAAATATAGGTAGTAACTCCTAAACATTGGTCTTGATGATATTTAGAATCTGATTTCTAAAGCAAAGGCAACAATAGCAAAAATAAAGAAGCGTGGCTACATCAAACTAAAAATTTTCTACACAGCAAAAAGTATCATCAACAAAAGAAAAGCCAACCAACTACTAAATGGAAAAATATTTGAAAGTCTTATATATAATAAGGCTTTAATATCCAAAATATGTAAAGTGAATATATAACTCAATAGCAAAAATATTCTAAACAATCCAACTTAAAAATGGGCAGAAGATCTGAATAGACAATTTTCCAAAGAAGACATACAGATGGCCAACAGACACATGAAAAGATGCTGAACGTAACTAATCTTCAGGAAAAATGCAAATCAAAACCAGAATGAGCTATCACCTCACACTAGTTAGAATGGTAATTATCAAGAGGACAATAAATAAATTTCGGTGAGAATGTGGAAAAAAGGGGAACCCTTACACACTATTGGTGAGAATGTAAATTGGTGCAGCCACTATGGAAAAAGAGTACCAACAATCCTCAAAAATTTAAAGTACAGTAGAACTACCATATGATCCAGCAATTTTATTTCTGGGTATTTATCCAAAGGAACAAAACACTAATTTGAAAAGATATCTGCCACCCCAATGTTCACGGCAGCATTATTGATGATGGCCAACACAGGGAAAACCTAAATGCATATTGATGGATGATGGGATAAATATAAATATTTAGCCACAAAAAAATAAAATCTTGCCTTTTGTAATGACATGGATGAACTTTAAGGGCATTTTGCTATGTGAAATAAGTCAGAGAAGACCAATATCATATGATGTCACTTACATGTGGACTTTTAAAAAAAAAAGACAAGCTCATGGTTGCCAGAGGAGGGGGATGGTTAGTTGAGGGTGGATGAAATGGGTGAAGGGGACCAAAAATTACCAACTTCCACTTATAAAGGGAATAAGTCCTGGGGATGTGATGTACAGCATGGTACTATAGTTAATAATGCTATGTTGTATACCTGAAAGCCACTAACAGAGAAAAATCTTAAAAGTTCTCATCACAAGAAAAAAATAAATTTTTATAACTGTGTATGATGACAGATGTGAACTAGATTGTGGTGATCACTATGCAATATATACAAATATTGAACCATCTGTATACTGCACTGTATACTCACTACCCAAAGTCTAGTCTCCTTCTGTCATCATATATGTTCCTTTATTATTATTACTAGAGGCCCAGTGCATGGATTCATGCACCAGTGGGGTCACTTGGCCTGGCCTCTGGGGATCGGGCTGAAACCAGCTTTCTGACATCCTCGGAGCAGTCCCGGATTGCAAGAGGGTGGTTCTCGGGTGATGCACCCGGAATCAGGCTCCCTCCTCTCTGGTTCTGGGTGTGTCAGCTGAGAACTGCAGCTGCCAAGTCACCACAGCTCAGCAGCTCCTGTGTTGAGCGTCTGCTCCCTGGTGGTCATTGTGCATCATAGCTACTGGTCACATGGTCACATAGGCATATATCTACACTAATAAAAGAGGAAGATGCAAATTGACCATAACCCTGACACCCTTCCCATTGGCTAATCAGGGTGATATGCAAATTAACTGCCAACCAAGATGGCGGCTGGCAGCCAGGCAGCTGAAGCGAATAGGAAGCTTGCTTGCTCCAGTGATGGAGGAAGCCAAGGTTCCCCGCCTGCCGCTACCAGCCTCTGAGCTGCAGTCTAAGAAATAATGTTGCAATTATAGAAGCTAAACAAGCTCCAGATACCTGCTTTCAGCCAGCTTCAGCCTCAGAGCTTAGAGCGGCAGTGATGGCAACAGTGTTTCAATTATAGAAGCCAAACAAACTCCAGATACCTGCTTTCAGCAGCCGAGGACTCAAGCTGGAGCCGGCCTCAGAGCTAAAGCCGGCTCTCATCTCCAGTGACAGCCATAGAAAGTAAATAAATCCCAGAATAAAAATAAAATGAAAAAAAGGAGAGGCTGGGAGCTTCAGTCACCCACCAGCTTGAAAACAGCCCTCAGCCCTTCACCCAGACTGGCCAGGCACCCCAGTGGGGACCCTCACCCTGAAGAGGGTGTGACCAGCTGCAAACAGCCATCATCCCCTCATTCAGGCTGGCCAGGAACCCAAGCGGGACCCCCACCCTGATCCGGGACACCCTTCAGGGCAAACCAGCCGGCCCCCACCTGTGGACCAGGCCTCTATCCTATATAGTAAAAGGGTAATATGAAAACTGACCCTAACAGCAGAAGGACTGGGAATGACTGGTCACTATGACACACACTGACCACCAGGGGGCAGACGCTCAATGCAGGAGCTGCCCTCTGATGCTCAGGGCGCTCTCACGTGGGAGGAGCTCTGCTCAGCCACAAGCCAGGCAGATGGCTGCCAGTACAGCAGTGGTGGTAGGAGCCTCTTCTGCCTCCTCAGCAGCGCTAAGGATGTCTGACTGCAGTTTAGGGCTGCTCCCCGCTGGCAAGTGAACATCCCCTTAGGGCTGCCGGGCTGCCAGAGGGATGTCTGATTGCCATCTTAGGCCCAATCCCCCGGGGAGCGGGCCTAAGCCAGCAGGTGGTCATACCCTGAGGGGTCCCAGACTACGAGAGGGCACTGGCCTGGCTGAGGGACCCCCCCCACCCCCAACGAGTGCACAAATTTTTGTGTACCGGGCCTCTAGTATATATATAATTTTGGCTTTGCCTGGATCACTTAAAATGGTCATTTTCTACATCAAGTCACAAGTTAAAAATATCCACCATTGTTCTCCTATGCTTTGTCTTTAGTGCCCACCCTCTAAAATTTGAGTATGTAAATCAATTCTCAGATTACTTATATGGGAAAATATCACTCATAACAGTGTTCTGTTTTGTCATTACTAGTGACTTTCTGGAATGTCTATTTTCTGAATAAGAGAAACATATTGTGTGGAAAAGCAATTTATGCATGTTAATAGCACTTTACATTGTTTACAAATTTTAAATGCCAAATTTGCATTTAAATTTGAGTGATTCGAATTTAAGCAAATTCAGTAAGTTATACTATGAATCATCCAGTTTAGAAATACCTTAAAATTTCTGATTTGCAAGGAAATATGCCATCTTTTGTGGATTAATATTATTGGTGCATCCCTCTTAAAAATCTCCATCATTCCATGGATTTTCAATCATTAGAGGCATTTGTGAAATAGTATCTCCTGAAAATTCTTCTCTGTACAAAGAATATTATCAAATTTATTTCCTAATTTTTAATCAAAGCTATATAAGCACATATTTTATAGAATCAACTATTCCTAGAAGGTTTGTTGACATAAACAGCATTTCCTAATATTGGCATATTACTTGCTTCTTTTCATCCAAGCTCTTACTGATATGGTTTTCACCTCCACTGTTTACATTATTTATTGATTTCCTGCTATAGAAGATAATTTGCTGGTAATTCACTCTTTCTTCTTCACCAGGCATGTACATTTTCTTCCCTGAATATCACACCCTCCTCTCAATACAGTTTCACTAAAAATTTGTTTATTTCAATATCGAAGGTTTAGATTACTATGACTATATAGTAAGGCAGACTTGAGTCATGTACTCAGCTATGACTGGTTTTCTTTCCGATACAACTTGTATTTCTGATCTTGCCTTTTCATTGCCCTTTTTCTCACGCAGAAAGACCAGTGCTGCCTGTCTGGCTCTATTTCTCTCTGCAGCATTCTGAACAATTCCTCCAGGGTTAGTGTGGTCTCAGTTCATGTGCTTTTTCTTCTCTTTAAATTCATAGCATAGTCCAGTGCTTTCAACTGTGTTTTTATACATTCCACTCCATTTTGATAATTGTTTAAAGCAGTTGGATAAGTCCTCTACCTAGCTATCTTGTCTATTTGAGAAACTATTACATTTTTGACATTCTATTTCAGCCATTCCCTAATGAATCAGAAAATTCAATATCCTCTTAACTTTATACCTTCTTTCCTGCTCCTATTCTGGTCTAGATTACCATTATCTCTCCCCTGGGATTCTTACTTCCAACTCCTATCTCCAGTTACTTCCAGGGCATGGCCTACGTGAAAGAGGTGTTGCAGAAACACAATTTATATTATGTCACTCTCCAGGTGAAAACTTTTTAATAGCTTCTCATTAACTTTAGAATAAATATTTGACTGCTTACAATGACCTATAAAACTTGGGATGATGTAAGCCTACTAAATGGGTTTCTATGCTCTTCTCTGTTCCTTCTTTATGCTTCAGCAGCATTGATATTTGCTTTTAATTTCCTGAAAGTGCAAAGCTCTACCCTTAGCTCTACTTTGGCACCATTCATCTTTATGGCCATGACATCATGTTCATCCTTCCCCCCTGACTTCTCTTATTTTAGGTGACAGCTTACATGTTACTTCCTTAGTGGGCATTCCCAGATACCATAGAACTTCACCCTAAATCTCACAGTACCTGATCTTTTTATTCATGTCATATACCGAAATATGACCTTCTGCATGCATACAGGCACATGCTTTTGTCTAACATCCAAATTTCTACCACATGTAAGCCTCTTGAGGACAGCGATCATGTCTTTGTACATTTGTTTTATTTATCTTTCTATGCCTTCTACATGGTCTGTGGTAATGTAATAGGGCCTAAACAAATATTTATTAAATTTATGAATAAAGGAATTTTTAAAAATCAGCATTTGAAGGCTTCATAGAGAATCAAAATTTTCAGAATCTCAGAGAACTAGTACTGGAAGAAGCCATAAAGATTAACAATCTCCTCATCACGTCCTTGTAAAATCCCTCTGATAGCCTTACCTGCACTTAAATCATTCCTGTGTTAGGGAGTTCACTATACCATATGGAATTCTATTATTTTCAGACACTTCCTATTATGGAAAAATCTCTTTCTTACATTGAATTGTTTTACTTATAATCTTATAGCAACAGTTCTCTCATTAGTCCAAAATAATTCTAAAACAATTACACAAACATCTTCTTTCCTTTTGTGATATCTTCTGAAATGAAACCACTCAAAGTCACAATTGAAAATGAAAACTATTCTTCATTTCATTGAATGTTAAAGAATGGCATTTCATTTGGAAATGCTGTATCATCACTGGAATTCTTTAAGCTCTACAGGGTGGGGCAAAAGTAGGCTTATAGCTGTGAGTACACAAAACACAGAGTTTATTCTTGTATTATTTACTAATTATTATATTATTTTCCATACAGACAACTGTAAACCTACTTTTGCCCCACCCTGTATATTGGATTGATTTCATTATTCCTGTGCACAGGTAATGACCCATATTTGAATATACTGCAAATAAGAAATTTTTATTTCAGCCAAGTGAAAATAATATACATTAAAAAAAACAAATTTATATGAAGTCTCCTATTTTAGCTAATCTTAGCAAAAATTAAATCTTTGGGTATATATATATATATATATATATATATATATATATATTATATATGCATTAGAGTAAATGCAGTAACTGTTTTGAATGAGAAGATCCATATGTAACATGGAAAATCCAGTTACCCAGGTTAGCTGTGTGTGTGTGTGGTTTAGAGTCATATCTATATTTTATATCACAGAACTATAATGTAATCAAAAGAGAAAATATGTTTGAAACCATTTAAGAAATGTATAAGTGAAATGTTCTCCTACTCCCCACTGTAATCATGAACACTTTTAAAGAGCTAGTATACAGTTTTTCAAATAAAATGCATCACCACTTATAGACAGTTGCTTTCTTTTATATGCATGAAACAATCAACAAAGTTGCATTATTCTGTTGTGGTTCTTTGGTCTCTATTTCTGAATCATTATCACCACTCTTCTTAGGGATGTAGATGTTTGCTTACACAGTGACCCACTTTCTCTTAGCTATTCTTTGGGACTATATTAGACACTTCTAAAATTGCATTAGATTTTATGGGTCACTCATACCATTAAATGAATTATTGTTTCAGCACAATAAATTACATTTTCCAAACTGCTGCCTATATAGAGCATCATTAATCTAGGAAAATTGAATGTTTGTTGCTGTAATTACATATCTGATCCTTTCAATATTCTGGCTAAATAAAAAATATAAACCAAATGTGATATAATGGTGTTTTAGACATTACACTGACATCTAATAAGAAAAAAAAGTTATCAAAATGATAACAAGTGTTGGCAAGGATTTGGAGAAAATGGGAACCCTTGTGCACTATCTGTGGGATTGCTAATTGGTACAGTCATTGTGGTAAACAGTATGGAGATTCCTCAAAAAATTAAAAATGGAACCACCAAATGACCCAACAATTCCACTTCTGGGTATCTATCTGAAGAAAATGAAAATATTGATAATTTAAGAGACACGCCTAATAAAATAGAAACTCTGAGTTGAAAGGTGAGGAAGCTAATAATTTGTGTCCTGTTTTATCAATCTATTATAATAAAAGCATAATATGCAAATCGACTGAACGGCCCTCTGGACGTCCTTCCAGATAACCTTCTGGACAAAGCCGGGGCTGCAGCCATGGGATCGAGGCAGCTCCCCCAGCTGTGAGGAAGGGATCAAGGCAGCTGCTGCAGCTGCAAAAACCTACTCGTGCATGAATTTCGTGCATCAGGCCTCTAGTAGTCTCATAAAAAGATACCTTTATTTCCACTGCTATTAAGGCATTAACCTACTTCTATCATACGGCATTCATGAAATAAACAAATTTGTAATTGGCACCTATTCTGTTGCAGATGCTGTATTCTGCTGGAAACAGATTAGACAGACAAACATGGTCATGATGCTTGGGTGTGATTCAGTGTGTGTGTCGGGGGGTGGGCAGAGGAGTAAAAATAGATGAAAATGTTATTAAAATTGCATTTTAAATGCTCAACAAAGAAAAAAACCCACAGGAAATGTCAGGATGCTGCATAAACAATAGTGGGCTATTTGGGGCTACTTTGTGGTTTACATTTTTGGTAATAATACATAGACTATCATGGCTAAAAACTATAGTTTAACCAAGACATCTAAAGAGCTCCAAAAAGCTTCAAAAAATCCCTTCCCAGGATCTTGGTTTGGAAATGGGGAAGTTTTCATATGCAAATAATTTGATAAATGCAGACCACTCACTCAGATCACCCTTGTCTCACTGCCAATCTTGTTTTCCTCCAGGAATCACTTAGCTTAATGGAAGGCCACGCCCCAATTACATCCATAGTTTTCAACCTCTATTAAATTTAATGTAGTGTATTTCTTCCCCTCTGTTTCCTTACTTTGTGCTTCTGTTATTGCCAAAACATTTCACTGCTTTTCATTGTTAAATCTTGTCCATGCCATGCAGTTTATGTCCTATTCCAAGTGATCATTGAAGGGAGATTGCTGAGGACACGTAGAGCTGGAGGCTCACCTGATTCTTGTTGACTCACTGCTTCCTGATTTCTTCCAGGCATAGCCTCAGAGCCACCTGGATTTGTGGTGATATACTTCTATCATTCTGACTTAATTTTGCTTATGGGAAATTATGCAAGTGCAGGAGCTCTATGCCCTTTTACTGAAATAATTATTTTTCAAATCCCCTGAAAGCAGTTACATAATTCAAGAGAAGCAAAACATTCATTCCAGGACTAGTAAAATGTTCATCACAAAATTTTTTTTTTGAAAAGTGATGTTTTTTACTTAACATGCTTCTTCTTCTGTAAAGAAAAATATAGTGTTTATGTTCAGGATAATGAGGCAAGAAAATATTCCAGACACTTATATACTATGCTGGACAAGATAAAGATGTTTTATTTCTGTCCTTAACTACATTATTGCAGTTAGACATTCTGACAGCTTTTTATTATGGGTGGGAATCTGCTCAGGTCTTTTCATTTCTTCAGAAGACAAGCTCCCTATCTGTAAGGAAATTACTTTGTCATAACTGAGCCTACAGAAGCTGTTTTCAGGGAGGGAGAGGGAGAAAGAGAAGGAGGGAGGCAGGGAGGGAGGGAGAGAGAGAGAGAGAGAAAGAGAGAGAGAGAGAGAAAGAACACTAGAGAAATCTTCCAGTTCAAACCAGAGGAAACAAGCTCGTGGATGTCCTATTAGAACATAGGATCTCATTGTTAATGTTTATGAACTCAGCCTTCCAGAATCACTTGTGTTACTACTGAGCCCTTTTCCAGTTTTATTTTCTTCGTCTAAAATATATAACCTTAACATCAGAAAAACTTAAAACATTTTACCATTTCTTATATCAAAACGTGCTGTTTACTTGGAGTGTTAAAAAATCTAGTGGGAATATGAATAGATTTGTCTTTAAAGATCAGTAAAGAAAAAGGTAAAAATGATAAAACAGTATCATTAAAAATGCATCATTTTTCCTTTTCCTTGATTTTGCTTGTTTTTATTCTGCAGCGGAAAGGGTAGCAGCAGGCAGGAATTATATCCCATTTCATTTTCCTTCGTCTTTCATTCTTGAAAATACAGTCAGGCCCACTTCTATTACCACAGACTGGGTAGCTTATAAACAACAACAAAAACCATTTATTCGTCACAGTTCTGGGTGCTGGATGTCTGAGGTCAGGGTGCCAGCATGACCAGGTGAGGCCCTCTTTCAAAGGCAGACTTCTCTTTGTGTCCTTTCATGGTGGAAGGGACTAGGGAACTCTGTAGGGTCTCTTATAAGGGCATTAATCTTAATCATGGGGGTTCCACCCGTAGGACCTAATCACCTCACAAAGGTCACACCTTCTAACACTATCACATTGGGCCCAGGATTCTCATGTGAGTTTTTAGGAACACACGGAGGTCACAGCAGGGTCCTCCCTAAATCTGGGCCTTCCTTGTTCTGCTCTCTTACCTTGCAGCACAAGTTTTAAACAGAGAGATATCTGAAAGTCTGTGCAATGTCGTCTAAGTTAAATATAACTATCATTGAGATGCCCACACAGAGATGTCCAAAGTGGGAGCCAAGCTTTGTAGGTTCTGACACCAATGACCACACACATAGCATTCTTCCACCATTCTGGCTGAGCCCACTGCAGCCGGCCAGGGCCCCCGCCCAAGGCCTCCTAGTTGTACTCCATGTATTTAGGATAGAAAAATCAGTTCCATTAGCCTGTTTGTATGTACTGGTAAGATCATATTTTGTTCTGACAGGTGATTTTAGAGAGAGAAAAAATCCAAAGTGAGATTTATCTACAAACTATATGATTATGAATTAATATATTCAGCAATATCCCTTAGGTTATCTGTGTAAGATTACCAGTCAGGAAATATTGTCTAGATGGGGATAATAGTTGTTCCCATGAGCACATATATGCTAAAGCTACAGCAAAATTCAGTTTTACCTCGACTCAAAAAGGCCATAAAGGGAAGAAATGATACCTCCGCCTACGTTACTACTAATGTCTTGGCTATGTAAGTGCACTAATGATCATTTTTCTTTCTCTTATTTTAGATGATGACTGAGGCAATGAGACTGTCATCCTGTGAAGTTTAGAAATGGAATAGAAAGGCTTACATACTGTTCATTTTGTGATTGCCACCCTGGCTGTTGTTGTCTGCCCTATGGAATCGCAACCTTCCCAGCCTTACCATTTGTAGATCCTGATTGTCAAATAATGTCATTCTTCTATGCAAAGATTTTCCTCTTTCCAGATAGCCTAAGCATTTTGGTCAAGTTATGGTTAATTACATATTGAGTTTTTCCTATCTGTATGTCTCATGATTTATATTCGTGTCTCAAAAATTAACTTTATTGTTACTATTGGATCGCATTTTCTATCCTATTTTTTGTAAAGTACCATGATTCTATTACATTCAATTATTTTAATCATCTTTTTCTGCTCAGTGTCCTATTTCATATGGCATGTCACATTTATAAACTATTTAAATGATTTTAAGCATATTCTTATATTGCTTTGAAAGCAGAATGTGTTTGTCTGTGTGTGTGTGTGTGTGTGTGTGTGTGTGTGTGTGTGTAGACATATATAATTATACAATGGAGATTCAGTTTCCAGGTCACTGTGTTCCCACTGGATCACGTGATGCTGAGTTGAGTTGGCCCAGAGATGTTTCTGGAAATTGTCTTCAGTTATATACGTCAAATACAAACATAAAACTCACTGTAGGCTTTTAATATTCTACTAGAAAGACACACAAAATTTTGTTTATATGGCAAGGCTTAGGAACACAGCTTCTTATTAAGAGTTTGCCTGGAGGCCATGTTTAGCCCTCTGTATACTTTTCACACTGGCCATTGGTATGATAAACCTGTATAGTCAGGTGGCCTGATCACATAACAATACCACTTTCCAATAAATTAAAAAAAAATCCACCCTTATTTCTTTCTGTGTGCCGTGTACCATACTTGGTGGGAGTCATGGATGAGGCTGCCATTGATATCATCAAGATAGACAAAGGTCCACACCTATTTTGAAACTTACCCAGTTACAGATGGGTACACCATTGTGGTCTGACTCAAGCCCATGTCTTCTGTATCCTGTAGCTCATTTACGTCCACTCAGTTACACTACAGCTCTGGGCCCGCATACAAGATGTTGCCATATTTGAAGGAGAATAGGGGAAGTCTGATACTCAATTTTATTTTCACGAGAGGTGCCCCTATGACATTGTAAACACTGAATTAAATAAATCTACTTTTGAATTCGAATATTTTATAATTATTGCAAACATCTTGTCATAGAACTTATTCTCAATTAGAAGTAGACTTGGGTTCTTACCTAGGACTTGGTTTATGTTTCACTATTAAACCTACAAAATTTACATTTAATATTTAAATATACAAAATTCACATAGTCTGTCAACACTGATATTTCATAATGATTTTTCTAGCTTCTGATTTTTACTATTACAATATAAACAACATAGACTTCATTTTTACAACTAGTAATTTTAACAAGTGTTTTTTATCATCCTATATACCCTGATTATCTTTGGTGGTTTGTATTTTAAAAATTTTATATTCCTTACCATTTTATAGGACATCTGTTTAAAAGCTTAGGGTTTTAACAAAGGAAGTTATATTAAGTAAATGGGGTTTTAATAGAACTTAGCAAAAAAATTCAAAATTATATTCTATTTACATTTAGCTAATATAAATCCTCTCTTTTCTATGGTAATCAGTGACTTGCTATTTTCAATACCAACATGAAACCCCTGTTAATGTTATCAATACCCTCACACACATTGAATAAAAACTAAGTATAAATTTTTTAAAAATTAAAAATAAAGGTTATTCTAATAGTCTCATAACTGTACCACATTTTCTCTAGTAAACAGGACATAAAGGCGGTACAGATTTCAGAGCCCAACGTCATGGTTTATTTCTTACAAGATGTGTGATTTTGAACAGTTAACCTTAACTTCTGCTTCTATAACATGGATATCATATCCACTACATCAAATTATTTTGACAGTAAAATAGGTTGAAAATATACAAAATTTGGTATAATTGCTAGGACACTGAAGAAATCCAAAATATTTAGTTTACTACTCCGTATTAATTATTTTGAGGACAAATACTGCTCATATCTCAGCCAAAAGCTGGGAAAAATATTTGAAACGTTTTATGGAGTTATGGTAGTTTTTAAGGTTTTGGCTTTTAGAATATACCTATATAATTATACTTTAAAGCATTCATGGTCTCTTACTGAGTTCAAGTCTATATTTATAAAACAGTGTTTCTATTTTTTTAAAAAAACAACTAACTATAATGATCTGGCCAACATATTGACTTATATATGCAGGTTTAAATTTTTTTTTAATTCACACCCCATGATATTTTCCATTGCTTTTAGATAGAGTGGAAGGGATCTGGGGGAGGGAGAGAGAGGGGAAAAGAGAAACATTCATGTGAGAAAGACACATAGATTGGTTGCCTCCCACACTCACCCCCATCAGGCCAGGGATTGAGACTGCAACCCAGGTACATGCCCTTGACAGGAATCAAACCCTTAACACTTTGGTGCTAGGGCTGATGCTCTAATCACTAAACAAACTGGCACAGGTTTAATTTTTAATTCTTCAAATGGAGGAACTTTCACAGGGAGGTAAGTAAAGTAAAATAGAAGTATTACATGGCATATATTACCAAAATACATGTAAGGCTTCTATATCTATGAAAGAATCAATATTGGTGCTATAAAACAGTAAGAAATTAAAATCAAATTTGCATGAGGTTTGTCTCCAGTCACTGTGTGACCCGTTATAGCTTCCCACAGCAGAATACCTAAAAGTATGTAGAAAACAAAATCATTTGTTTGCCAGGTGCATTCTTGCTGAATCAGCCAACTTGGTATTATGCCAATTTTTACTATTTCTCAAGAAGGGAATATATCCCTGAATAAAATGTTAGTAATGTTTAAAGGGATAGTCTTAATCAAAATTTTAAAGCTGAGATATTTTGCCACAAAAAATAAATGAATATAAATAAGAAGAGAGAAACGTGAACTTTAATAAACAAACACTTTTGACATTACAGGATAATTTTTAACCCAAAGAGATTATTATGTTATGGAATTATTATATGCTGACAACACAAAATAAATAAAATGTGTGTGTGTGTGTGTGTGTTTCAGAGAAAGTAGTCAGGAAAAACCACAAATGAAAATGATGTCTTGTTAGGCATTGGGGGATTTGGAGATGGGGAGGCAGTTGCTAGGTAAGCAAGGTTGGTACAAGGCATTGGAGAGAGAGGACGTACATCGATTTGTTGGGAAAAGTGTACAGATTCGTAGGAGGCTCTCACCCTGAGAAATCACAGTAGGGACATTCTTTAACTATTTGATCCTACATTCCTTCATCTACAGAATTAGGTTAATAACAGTTTCAATGTTACCACCAAGTAAAGAAAAGCAAAGACTGTAAAACGTATCTTGAATTTTAGATGCTGTATCAGGTGCTTTCTTTTTAATCTCATACAATATCATAATTTTCAGTAAACAGATTTAGTGGGTTGAAGTAATAGTAGGAAACTTGGTGCCCTATGTTCTAACAATCAACACATTTATTCCCTAGATAACAATTTTTAAGAAGAAGCAAATATGTTGGAGTAAGTCTGACCTGGATTTGAGTCCTGACTCTTCCTTTACTTATGGGACTTGGAGAATAACCTAAAACTTTATTAAGCTTCTGATTTCTCACCCTAAACATGTAGACTAGTTTGGCCCATTATTTCTTTTCAATAAATATCATATATATATATATATATATATATATATATATATATATATATATATAATGCTAAGTGTCTGACTGGTCCACTGTTCAGTCAACCGTTCAACCAGTTGCTATGATGTGCAATGACCACCATGGGGTAGATGCTCCGACTGGTAGGTTATCTTGCTTCTGGGATCCAGCCGATCAGGACTGGGTGAGACGGGCAGGACATGCCCTGGAGCCCTCCCGCGGTCCATTCCTGGCTGGCCAACCTCCCGTGGTCCCTCCCCAGCCAGCCAACCTCCCACAGTGCCTTCCTGGCTGGCCCCCATTGGCCATAATCAGCCCCAATTGCCAGCCGGTGCACCCACCTGTGCACAAATTCATGCACTGGGTCTCTAGTTGTTAATATTGAAAGAAATGTATTATCTAAGTGTATAATTAACAGATATGCACAGACCCTGTCCCTGTTTACTGTGAGAGCTTGTGCCCGACTCTCTTGTATATGGCATAAATAATGAAGTCAGCCTATCAAAAAGACCTAGAAATATATTGGCTGGAATCACTGTGTTCTAGACACTTATTTGAGTTTCCTCGATAAGAGAGAAGATACACAGATGTGTAAGTTTCAATCACAGAGCAGCAGCTCTGACATGAGAGAGAATGACACACCACAGAGCAATAGATGATTGTGTCAAATACATGGAATGACTGTTACCAGAAGTTCAAAATAGCATGGAGGTGAGCTTGGGCCTTGTACTTCAATGTCAAAAAGTTTTGGATAAAGAAAATGATGGGACCATTGGCAAAGACATGAGGAGAGAATGCACAAGGCATGACAAGGGACAAAAGACAGTTTCAGTGTGGTGTTGGGGCAACAGTAGGGCATGCTTTCAGATGGGACAGAAATTGAAGGCAGGTAGTGGAAGTCATAGGTCATTCTGCTTTTAAGCTTGGGCTGGGCATCCCTCAGAAGCTTCTATGAAGAGGAAAGGAATGTCGCCTCCTCAAAAAAAAAAAAAAAAAAAAAAAAAAAGGCAAGCTGGAATGGTTTCCAGTCTGGTCTGCCCTAGTCGTAAAATATTAAAAAGTTGCAACTAACTCCTTTCAGAGCTGGGGCTATTCTGCACATTTCTGAGGTGTTCTAAGTATCACCAGAAGATACCTTTCTGCTGGTTCAAATGAAAGCTGTTCAGCTGCAAAAATGCAGCTCCTATTATCTGTCTTAGAGTGAAAGGAAAAGACTGTACCAATATGAAATTAGATTTCCAAAGCATAAATTAAAATAATTTTGAAATAACATGTATCTCAAATTAGTGCTTGGAAACAGTTGTCCATTTAATTTTCATGACTTAAGAAAACTGTACCAATGTCAAATGTACGGCATCTATTAAGAAGTTCCTTCATTTTTGTTAAACCCTGCCAAAGAAAAGCATCATCAGATTTGTTCTTCATGATCTGCCCATGAAGAAGAAAAAATTTTGAGGTAGTGTCCTTCAGCTTTTGTTATTGAATGAGATGGAGAGAAGAAAGATTAGTACCAGATCTGTCCCTAAGTTACAATTCAGAAGTCACTTAACCTTGTTAAAAAGAAGAGACAGAAACTCTAAGACACATGACAACAAAGACCACATCATCTTGTTTATCACATTTTCAATAAGCATGATGCCCAGCCCACAAGAAGCAATAATAATACATGGAACACGTAGCACAGATGGAGAGAAGTCATAATCTATTAATCTCTGAGGTATAGCCTCTCTAGTGAGTATGGAGATGCCCATCATAATGACCAGGTTACATTTCCTTTTTCATGAAGAGAGAGAGAGAGGGAGGGAGGGAGGGAGGGAGGGAGGGAGGGAGGGAGGGAGGGAGAGAGAGAGAGAGAGAGAGAGAGAGAGAGAGAGAGAGAGAGAGAACCACAGAGAGGAAGAACCATGTTGAGTAGGACTCGGAAGTTCCCCTGACTGTATTGTTTTGTATGCATTTATAAAAGAGAAAACACATACTTAGAAAGATGAAATGATTGCCTAAATTCATAAGGTAATTTCTATGATGTGTTCAGAAGGGTGCCTGTCACAGAGGAAGCCCTCAAAACTATTATCTTAGAAAACATCATTCTGTAGAGCTAGGAGACTGCGCTCAGGTTTCTGTCAAAGTCCGTGTTCTTCTTCTTCTTCTTCTTTTTAAATATCTTTATTGATTTTAGAGAGGAAGGGAGAGGGAAAGAGAGATAGAAACATCAATGATGAGATAGAATCACCAATTGGCTGCCTCCTGCATGCCCCCTACTGGGGATCAAGCCCGCAACCCAGGCATGTACCCTTGACCGGAATCGAACCCAGGACCTTTCAGTCCGCAGGCTGATGCTCTATCCACTGAACCAAACCAGGTAGGGCAAAATTAATCATGCTGCCTCTCCGACTGAGCTCTTAGCCCCACCTAGAATCCAAATACGATGACTTGACTGCACAAAATGCTCTGGATTTAGCACTTCAAAATTAAGTATCAAATTTCTGAAGCCAATAAATGCTAGCTTCCCCTTTCAATGTTGCATCTAGCATGTTTCATTGCTAGGAACACTAGTGTGTGTGAGAGCACATGCGCGCGCGTGCGCACACACACACACACACACACACACACACTGTTTTGCAGTCATTGGAGAGATTCATGAGGATTGGGGCAACCTCACTCTGTGGATCTGTATCAGCATTTGAGGCTCGGGCTCATTAAGGTACCTCTGGTCTTTTGTCATCAGGGAACAAAAGAAAATGTATTTAAGTCCTTTCATTTTTAAACAATACTAAAACAGGAGTTTGGTGTTCTAAAAGAATATGTACTAGTATATAATAGTGCCACCTTATTTGTTAAAACTGTACACACATAATTTTCCCATTTGCTTTAAACATGGTGTCCTAATTGACAGTCTTTTTTGAAGTTAAATATGTGTCAAATAGAGACTCAAAGGGTCTGTTATCACCAGGCAATTACATTTGGTTAATAACCTGGCTGTATTTCCTGTGCACATAGGGCAACTTTGTAAAAGCCTCTGCATTAATGGCTTTTATTCAGAGTGACAAAGGGAACATTAAAATTGCAATATAATTTACCTTATTTTCTCTTATCTAAATGGGGAAGACATCTGCAACATGGCATTAATTCACCTGGAGAAGAAGTTAAAACACTATTATTTCTACAAAACGACCTTTCTGCTGTTGTATTTGCTTGGTTCAGAATCATAATTTGGCTGCAGACATGTTGGAGGTGAAAATGAATAGGAAATCCAAGTTTTGAACCTATGCAATAAAACTTGTATAATTCCTATTTCTTATGTTTATCACCTCATATTTGAAGGCTGCCAGTGCTTTTTCTATCTTTTCATAATGTTGCAAATACATACTGTCTATTTTCCCAACTGGAATAAATGATTTTTAAAAAACAAATTGATAAAGCTAAATTTTAGAAATATATATTTTTATTGATTTTAGAGAGAGGAAGGGAGAGGATAGATAGTTAGAAACATCAATGAGAGAAAAACATCGTTCACCTGCCTCCTACACACCCCCTACTGGGAATCAAAACATGACCTCCTGGTTCATGGGCCCATACTCAACCATTGGACCACACAAGCTGGGTGCTAAATTTTATATATATAAATTCTGTCAACACCTAAAATCTTCTTCTTTAAAAAATATTTGTGAACTTTCAAATTTTATTAGGGTCATTTATTCTAACTTAGAGATTAAAATAAACAAATCGATAGCACTAAAACAATAAGTAATAACTATATCTAACTCAACAGCATCTCATAATATATATATAGGGTGTCCCAAAAAATTTACACAAATTGAATAATTATAAAGACTGTGTATTAAAATGCAGTTCATTTTCAAAATTTAGCTATCAGTTGTTAAGGTGTATATACATTATTCTGGGAATATATATATATATATATATATATATATATATATATATTAAAAATACACATAATATGCAATCTGCTCAAGGCTCGGCTCAATAATGGCTATATGGCCCTGGTCAGTTGGTTGAGCATCATTCTGTGTACTAAAGGGTTGCTGGTTCAATTCCTGTTCAGAGCACATGCCTGGGTCGTGGCTTGGTTTCTAGTGGGGGGCATGCAGGAGGCAGCCAATGAATGCTTGGCTCTCACATCAATGTTTCTCCCTTTCTCCCTTCCGCTCTAAGAACCAATTAAAAATGTAAAAAAAAATAATAAAAGTAATGGTTATATGAACTACACAGGCACGGGTCCTTGGGGGATGATGTGACAAAACATTATCCCTAGTCTTTAAAAGCTTATATCTAGTCTGATCAATAAAATGTATAACTTCTTTAGAAAGTTTTAAAACGTTATAAAGAGTGTGAAGAAATGGTAAATGGTTAAGGACAGATGTATTCAGACAAAGATTAATTAAGAATGAATAATTTAACTGGAGCTTAAACAAAGAGTAAGCCTTGGGCAAGTGAATTGGAGCAAGGAAGCTATCCCATTATTCCTATTTTTATTAGGAATCTGTGGATGCCATTCTTATGTGTGGTTTGGATGAAACCATGCAATGAGTTACATATTTGTATATTAATTTAGTAACTGATTTTAAAAGAAAGTCTAGTGATCTATACACATCTTACTAGTAGTAAAGGAGTAGGTATTATATATAGTAAGAAAATTAAGATTGCACAATTAAAGAGTTTTATCCTTTATTTGATATGTGTGTTTAGTTGGTAATTTAATCTAAGAGAATCAATGAAATATAATGGATATTTATGTCAAAAAAAATCTTGTCACTATGTGGGATATAAGTCCTACTCTGCCAGGAACTGGACCTTCATGGACGCCGGGTATTAGCTGGAGAAGATACGAGAAGTCATAGGCATATAGGAGAGAGGCTTTATTGCAGACCAAATAGCCATTGCTGCCAAGTAGCCATTAGACAAAGTAGTTCTTCAAAGTAGCCTTCAGAGGCAGTTCTTATTAATATTGTAGTAAACACAGGAGCCATTCTAAGCAGCCGCTGTACAAACAGCAGCCCTACATAAAAGCAGCCTCAGTAAACACAGAAGCTATTTCACAAAGTAGTCCGACCAGGTAGCCTCTCACCAGCCAGTCAGTAACATGTCTTTATACTAACTTAGACAAAAGAGGCTTCTTGCCAAAATGGTTACATCAATACTTGGGTTATAGAAGGGCACACTTGCACTGTGCATACAGTGAAACTGCTGTGTCCTTGCATCTGCCTATGGCAACTTGGCCTTGAACACCTTGGTTAGGATTCCCATGCTCAGGCTGGCCTTGTACATCTGGCGTACTCCAGACAGGGCCCTCAGACTCCAATTGGCCTTGAACATCTGGCATATACTGATTAGGGTTCCCACACACCATGTATAGCTTGATGGGTTTTTTTTTTTTACAACAAACATGTAGATGGTTATCTGTTTATGGATAAATTATCTGCTCCAGTAGAAAATCTGGGATGATTGAGAAGTCTAAGGACTGAGTTGGCTTGTTTTTGACTAGATGGGATGTTGAGTTCATACAATGAATGATATTGTTGGATCTAGCGTGATCTGCTTGGACTGTTGTCATTGACTTTACTTATTAGGACTGTCCAACTAAAGCAAAGTACACATGGGGGAATAATTGCAAGTTTGGGAGATACCATGTATTAAATGTGAAGCTCAATGTATGACATTTAGAAAAATTGTAAGTCAAGTTTCCAGGTTTTATCCTGTAAACTGTACTGAAAATGGTGTCACCTTGGTTTTCTCTGAAAAATTAAATACTTACTTTACAATGATGCTTACCTTTGGAGTTAGAAACTTTATGGTGAAATTTTTCTTATAAAATTAAATTCATTAGATATTATAATTTTCTTTCTTTTTAACTGCCTGAAAAACTGTTATTTTTATTTCTATGTTGCATGAAAATTTAAAATTTCTAAATTCAGTAGTTTTTGTCTCTTGACTGGACCCTAACAGATATATACAGTCAATAAATGTTATTTCTAATTGCTGATCTAGATTGTTTACAACATATAGCAGGGCTCTTGAAATGAATCTCCATAGTGTCAAGTTATAATATCAAAATTATTTATAGGCCTATTTCAAAATAAAGACTATATTTTAGTGCGAGCATTATATTAGTCTTTCTTATTACTAACCAAAATAAAGTCTAAAGGTGCTACTAAGGTACCTGCTTGAAATTTGTCTTTTGCAAAAAATGGATCTTCTAAAATGCCTTGTTATAAACACACATATATAATTATTTTAAAAAGCTGAAGTCAACACTATACTTAGTTGCTTTATCTGCAGTTGCTCTACATTCTGGCACAACTTTCTTATCTCGTTGAAGGACCGGAACCAAGCTGTAGACCACGATTTGAACAGCATAGAGCATCTACGAATGGAGACATTTATTGAAGACTTCGAACTTCCTTGTCTGATTTTCCTGAAGACTCTCTGTCCACTACTCTTATGAAGCCTCTGATGACATCCTTTACTGTTTATGGAATTCTGGCTTTAATTAGTTTTAATTATTTTTCAATCTTCAAAATTTTCTCTGCAATGAGTATAATTTTTTCTTTAAAGAGGATAATATTTCTTCAAAAGCATTGTCTTCCCTCTTCCCTTAGGACGTATCTCTGGGCACCTCTTCACGGAATGGAGTCCATGCTTCCGTGGTAGTCCTTCTACAGACTGATGTTTTGTTACTGTTCTATTCTTTCCCACTTTTAATTAGCACCGCTTGGTTGGATTAGTATCTGCAGCTGTTACTGCCAATGACGTTGCCCCATCCCATTGCATGTCACCCTCCCCTTGTAATGGGCAGGCATTTTTGTGGTAATTAGAGACTGTTTACTTGAAAACCTGAGAAGGAGCAGCCATTGTCAACCTTCAGAAGCATCAGTATGAATACGCATAGTACCTGCCATCTGTTCCTTTCCTGGGGTCATAACAGATCATTTCTGAAATTTAACTGCTTTTCTATCATTTCACTAAATGTTGGATAAGAACATCCAATAATAGTCATCAAGCAATACACTTACATTTTTTTTCCATTTGTATACCTGTCTAATAAATGTGAAAATGCTGGAAGCCTGGGAATGATGTCAGCCTCATAGACAACCAGGTGAAAAAGGTTTCCCTGGGTTCGAAAACACCAGGGTTGCTCCTCTCTACACACACCCAGAGAAAACTAAAACTTTAAATACCAGCCTCAACTCAGTCCTTTTTATATGTTTATTTAGCTCATGTTTATTTAGCTCATGGTTGAATACAGGGGCAGCGAAATAATCTATGATACACTCTGGCAGAATTTATAAATTCAAAGTTGGAGGTATGCTATTTGTATCTTTCATGCAATAATTTTTTCTAGTTTATGAAACCATTTTCTTGGTGTACAAACTGCACTGTGAACCAAACAGTACACATTTTAGCCAGAGAAACCTGCTTACCTCCCTTCAGCTGGTAAAGATAGTTTCTTTGAAATTCTTTCTGCACTTTGACTTTCAATCCAGTTATTCTGCCCTCTATTTTTAGGAATGTATAGTCCTTTGTGGTTGCTGTTTGCCACAACTTTGTACTCAGACAACTAGTCGAGCCCAGAGCAGCTTCCTTTATCCACCCTCTCCCTATTCCCTGACATCTTTGTTCCAGGTATATAGTCTAGGTCAAATGCCTGAAATTGATTTTTCTCATTACACCCAGTCTTGCTTCTCAGGATTTTCTCTTTGACTCAACCTATCTCAAAGCAGTTTATTTTGTGTGTTTTCCCCCTATAATTACTGAATTCTATTCTTTTTGAGATGTCACTGTTCAAACTAACCACATAAATATCTCTTGATTCCATTTGTGAATCACATTTAAGTAAACACAGATATATCTATAATGTTTGAAAATTAACATTTATGGCAAAAATTGTTCATGTACAATTAAGAAAGAGGTTATTCATAACATGCTACTTAAATTCCTTATATATCTATTCAGTTTATGTTTTATGCAAGACATTAAAATAGAGGTAGTCTAAATAGTATATGACACATATGGACAGAGTCTATACATCCAAATTTGGAAGATGAAGTATTAATTTATTTTATCTACTTTACTATGAAGAGAACAAATGACAAGCAGAAAGGCTGTGCAAGAGAGGAGGTGTTAGAATTCTGTGAATCACCCTGTTTAATAAGTAGCATTTAGAGACAGCTGCTTGTCAATTTATATTCTTGAAGACTCACGTCATTTAGATGTTGCTTAGAATTTCACCAGGTGCACAAAACCCCCTCAAGTATAATCAGTTACAAGTATATGAATGCCATTTAATTTATCCATATCCATGGAGTATCACTGGAAAAAGAAACCAGAACAGAAACTGCACAAGGATAGACACGTGTTCATCTCCATTTTAATGGGATTGTTTAAAGCGCTGTGTTTTAATTAAATTATGCTTCTATTCAATATTTTAAGATTTGGAGTTTAACTTTCTCATATAAAATTAAATTTACCCTTATGAAGTGGGAATATGATATTAAATAATAGAAAAGTCAGTATTTTCCCATTTTTATCTATGTCATTATGCTTTATGACTTGGGTATTGTTTTCTAGATTTCATTTTTAAATTTTGTTTTTCTTTTCTTTCTTTCTTTCTCCGCCCCACCCCTCCCCTCCCCCCCCCCCCCCCCACACACACTTTATCCTGCTTGGTGTTCTCTGAGCTTCCTGGATCTGTGGTTTGGTATCATTATTATTTCACATATGTCTTCTGCTTCTTTTTCTTCTCCTTCTGGTATACCCACTACTTGTAAATTACATATTTTGTACTCACTCCTTAGTACCTGAGTATTCTGTTCTGTGTGTTTTTTTTCTTAGTCTTTGCTCTCTTTGCTTTTTGGTTTTCAGGGATTCATTTGATATAATCTCTAGCTCACAGATTCTTTCCTCAGTGGTGTCCAGTCTACTAATCAACTCGTCAAAGTCATTCTTCTTTTTCTATTACAGATGTGTGTGTTTTTCAACCTCCAGCATTTATTTTTTGTTCTTTCTTCGAATTCTCATCTCTCTGCTCACATCACCCCCTGTTTTTATACACTCGCTACTTTACCCATTAGAGTTCACAATCTATTAATCCTGAAAATTTAAAATGTCTGGCCTAATAATTCTAACCTCCCTACCCTGTCTGTTTCTGATGCCTGTTCTGTCTCTTTGACTTGTGTTTTACCTTCTGGTCTGTTTTGTAATTTTTTCTTGACAGTCAGAAATGACCTACTGGTAAAAGGAACAGCTGTAACCAGGCCTCTAGATAACGTGGAGAAGTATGCGGAAGGGCAGTACCTGGAATCCTGAGATTAGGTCTCAGTCTTTACTGACCCTAAGCCTCTGGACTGTGAACCTTGTGTTTCTCCAGTTGTTTCTTCTCCCCTGCGGTGGGAGATGGTGGCTTGAATGGGCTGCATTAGATCCAGTCCTCACCGAGGTCACTTAGGCTCTGGTTAACTAGCTTCCCCTGAGGCCAGTACTTCTGGTTTCCTTATTCCTTTCATGGCTGGAAGTCCAACAGGATTTTCTTCCCCGATATTTGTTGTGGGAATCTGGTCAAGCTCCTGGAGGTAAATCTTACAATACTGTCAGGACCTTCCTGTGCTTGGGATTTTCAGGAGTTTGTGACCTGTGTGCTCAGAGCCTCCAGAAATGCACCAATCACAGTTCAGGTTTTCCTGCCTGTCACTGGTTGCTATGGAAGTTCCTACTCCTGAGTCTTGACTGTTTCTTGTCTTAGGGGGCGATGGTTTGACTTGTTTCCTAGGAGTTGTTGAATTTTCAGTCTGTATCCTTAGAAAACAGTGTTGGCTTCCAAGCTCCTTTCATGAGGAATGGGAAGCCAAACTCCACCATTTTGATTTTTCATTTTAATCTTTAAATAAGACTCGTTTACTGATTTTTTTTAAATAATAAAAACTCTTTTTAAAAGTTGGCATCATTAACTAAAGTAATACTTCCAATTATTTAGATATGCTGACTTATCAAGTGAGAATTATTTCCTCTCTATGAAGGGCTATCCTTTGCCTTATACTTTTCTACCATCTGGTTCCCTTGCGGGCTTATTATTTCTATCTTTTTGGGTTGGTAAGTAAACCCAGATTGTGCAAATATCATTAAATTATTTTTCTTCAAATACTCAAATTAATGGTATGTAAATTATACCTTAATAAAGCTGTTTTAACAAATGAAGAACCAGACAAATTTTGTTGGATATACAATCAGTGGATATTTTTTTTCCTCTTTAAATATCATGCTTCATTGTTTTAGAAAATCAGTGTTTAATTTTATATAACAACTGCTTTTCTCATAGAGTAGATATACATTTGTAATCACTGGAATGATCAGAAATAAATCTTAGAAAGTTAAGGAATTGAGATTTTTACTTGACAAAAAAGGAAAAATTAACATTATTTTCAAGAGCCATAGAACAAATTTTATGCCTATTAGCACATCATTTGTTTTTCTGGAAAGCTTACTTTAGTTCAACTAGTAAACATAATCATATAGCAATATAAAGATACAGAAGACTAAATGTGTGTATGTCTTTAAGTAGCTTTGTTTTTTTAATCCTCACTTGAGGATACTTTTTCCATTGACTTTTAGAGAGAATAGGAGGGAGGGAGGGAGGAAGAAAGAGAGAAAGAGAGAGAGAGAGAGAGAGAGAGAGAGAGAGAGAGAGAGAGAGAGAGAAACATCAATGTGAGAGAGAGACATTGATTGGTTGCCTCTCTGTACATGCCCCAAGGTACATGTCCTTGACTGGGAATCAGTCAGCAGGCCCACGCTCTAACCACTTAGCAAAACTAGCAGAGCTGTCTTTAAGTATTTTTGAATTGGGGGAGGGGGCTGGAGATGGGGGGATTAGCAAACAAAAGAGAAAAACTTAATGGACATTGACAATGGTGTGATGATTGCTGGAGGAAGAGGGGTGGGGGAGGTGGAAGAGGGTATGTGGGGATACTGATGGATCGAGACTTGACTTGAGGTGGTGAACACACAATGCAAGTGTACAGAAGATGTGTTGTAGAATTGTGCACCTGAAACTTGTATAATTTTGTTAACCAGTGTCACCCTAAATTCAATAAAAAGGAAAAATAAATAAATCCTTTCAATTGGTGTTAAAAGGGGATAAAAAAACTAATCTAATTTTATAATGGAAATTACAATTGAAGCTAATGCATAAGAACAGGAAAAGTATGCAACCATCTTTTACTGAGACAAATCAACTTTGAAATTAATGTCAAGAGGAAAAAGCTAATATTTTGCTTCTAAGCCATAATTTTCCAGTTAATAATTATATTTTAAGACAGTCATATTTTATTAATACCTATAGGCACACCTCATTTTACTGTGCCTCACAGGTGTTGCATTTTCTTTTTGTCTTGCGAAAATATTATGACTCTTTATTGACACTTCCGCTCTATTGCAGTCATCTGGAACCGAACCTGCAGTATCTTTGAGGTGTGCCTGTAATTAATCCACAGCACCACTTTCCTAATAGCACAGGAACCATGGTAATTGACAGGAGAGGACAAGAGTTTTTAGTAAAGGAGTACTAGAGTGGGGATACTGTTTCTGCATCTCACAGTGTCAATTTAAAGGTAATATGCACCCACAATGCAGGTGGTCCCCGACTTAATGGTTTGACTTACGATTTTTCAATTTTATGATGGTGCAAAAGTGATACGCGTTCTGTAGAAACTGTACTTCAAATTTTGGTTTTTGATCTTTCCCCTGCTAGTGATATGTGGTACAACACTCACCTGTGATGCTGAGTAGTGGCTGCATGTGATAGCACCCTGTCAGCCACATGATCATGAGGGTAAACAAACAATACTTCACAGTGTAGCATTAAATGCATTTCCAATGTACAATGTTTTCCATTTACAATGGGCTTATTGAAACATAACCTTATTGTATATCAAGGAGCATCTATATTGATCTCCTTTGTAGAATTTTCTGATCTAGGTATTAAAAAACAACCTCAAAGATGAGGGTTAATGTACCATGAGAAGATTTAAGATTAATCAAACATAAGTTCCCCTTTATCTTTTTCTTTGAACTAAAACAAATGTCAAGCAAAATGTTTCTCTAACAGGAGCAGGCAAATCACATGTTTAACTACACAGAGCCCTCTGCCAGCCTATGTGTTTCAAAGCTATCTTTTTACATTATATCATATGTTTCATGATTATACTGACTGTATCCATAAATATCATAGAGTCTAAAGATTTGTAACAAGCTTCATCATGTTTTGTTAATCTCTTTTATGTAAATAAATAGTATTTTGTGATGTCCCAAAGACTAGATTGATATCTACAGGGAATAACAATTCTATCTTCCTATAGAAACTTGCACTATACTGGCAATTAAATGGTATTTCAATGGTATGGAGATTGGGTATTTTTAGCACTTGCAAGAATCCCTGGTTATGACAACTTTGGGTTTACCTGCTAGAGTTGAACCCACTTAACACTACAAATTTAGATTTGAGTTGAATTCCCTTTCTAAAAGTTTTTGCTAAGGGAACAGTCTGTAAAATTTTGTTTTCATAATGTACACATTCAATAATTCCCCACAGTGACTATAGTTAAAATTTGAAGATATCACACATCCTAACTCTAAAACTTTGAAGTTCCATAAAAATATATTAACATCATATCACCCTTATGCTTCTATGAAGTTGTCAGAGAATCACTATCGTATGAGTGTCATTTTATCTTTTGACATGTAAACAATAACACCTAATCAGGATAGGTTTGTCTACAAGGAGGGAAATAAAGCTCCTTAAACAAGAAAGAACTGAAATTCGTTTTACTATGAAAAAGGAATCTCTAGATCGAAGTCTGGTCCTGGTAAACTGGTTTCCTGTTTTTGGCAGGAGCCCAAGCTTCTCAATTCCTTCATCTTTCAAATCTTTGATAACTAAGCGCTAGGCTGTTTGTCATGTGTCTTTCACAGAGAGGGGTATTGGAAGCACATGAAGAATCTGTCCTTTTCAAAAGTGACATCCCGGAAGTGATGTTGACAATAACTGACAAAATTGCAGACTTCTCTCTGGCCAGATTTTAGTCATGGGGCCACATGTAGCAGCAAGGTAGCCTGGAAATTCTAGTCTTTGTTATGGACGACTAGAAATAAAACAGATATTACTACTAAGAAGAAAGTGAAATTTGATGTTGATAGGCAAGGGCAGTCTCTGAGAACTCAGAGTGTACCCCTTTTTATTATAGAGTATTAATCTTTATCAAACCCTAAAAGGCAGTGTTTCCATTGTGGCCTATTTAAAATTAAAATACAATAACCACAATTAACATTTAAGATTGTTCCCAATTTTGCCAAATCACATAGAAAGAACTCACATGTTGTCATGACCAAATAATTTCAATGCCCCCCCCCCCCGCCCCCCGCTTGAATAATAACATCCCTTCCTTCCTACTGAGCAAGGGAAATGCCCTCTCTTTCTCACCAACATTCTCTGTGACCGACCACCTTTCTCTACCAGCCAGCCCAGGCCCAAGATGCTTCTCTATGTCTCCTCATCTCTGTGGGTGTCTCACCAAGAGAGTGTGGTCTATTTGGGGAAATATCAAGGCTACACATTTAATTTCAAAAGCTTGTGATTTTTATGCCCTTTCCTCTGAAAATTAATGTATTCTAGAAGAATCATGCCCATCTGCTTGTGAAGCATGGATTTCCTGATGCCTTCGAGTGTGTTCTGTTAGCTTTGCCCCCAGCATAGTCATGGAACAGAGAGTCTTATGCATTGCTGTGCTGTTTTCACAGAGCAAAGTGGAAAAAAGCAAACAGGGTTTCACTTGTTTCATTTTCAGTCCCAGCACGTAAGTTCAGTGAGCTCATTGTGTGTCCTTAAGACACACCCCAGTGTCTGTGTAATGTCCAGCAGAAAGGGTGAGCCTGAATAAGCCAAGTACAACCTAAGAGCTGCTACAGCATTAGCAAGAGATGATACTATAAATATCCATGTGAATTAAATTTAAGAACATGTACTTCAATATAGAGAGTTGTTGGGCTTAATCAAGCATTCTTTATTCCTCTTCTTGATAGCTGATTCATAATTGTGAATGCATTCATGTGTTTATGTGTATATACATATGTACAAATACATTATATATGATTTTTTTTAGTATGTATTCATCTTAAGGGTCTATTATGTAAATTGTATTTGCAGGTGTATTCTTGTGGTAAAACTGCACATAAATAAGCATGTTATTTAGAAAATAGGTAAGCTGGTAAATATTTAGAAGTAGATAAATAAATCCTATATAACAAAAGTCTAATATGCTAAATGTCTGGTTGTCTGGTCATCTGTTCAACCAATCAAAACATGATATGCTGCCGCTTAAGTGACACTGGGAAGTGCTTGCAGCCTTCACCACTGCCTTCTGGTTGGAGCACTATGGAGGAAGAGAGAAAGAACAACAAATGGTGGTATTTTACTCGAGAACAGCTGGAAAAAAGCCCATCCCGTCGCTTTGGGCTGGACCCAGATAAAGAACTTTCTTATCATCAGCAGGCGGCCAATCTGCTCCAGGACATGGGGCAACGTCTTTATGTCTCACAATTGACTATCAACACTGCTATAGTATACATGCATCAATTCTACATGATTCAGTCCTTCACACAGTTCCATTGATATATTACATCAATATACATTGTTTCCGGAGAAACTAAGATGGCGGCATAGGTAAACACCGGGAAATTGCTGCCTCCCACAACAACTTCAAAAATACAAGGAAAAGACAAAACGGACATCATCCAGAACTACAGGAAGGCTGGCTGAGTGTAAATTATACAACTAGAAGAAAAGAGAAAAGCACACTGAGACTCAGAGGAGCTGCGGAAGTAAAGTGCAAAGGTACGGAGGCTCGAGCGCGTAGGGAAAGGGGCTGGTACCTGAGGATGCGGCTGTCTTTTTGAATCAGAAGGGAGTCACAAGCTCCCGACTGCTCTGAACTCCAGTTCCGGGAAGTCTCTGGGGACCCAGGACTCATACGGGGAGAAACTGGACTGTCTGGCAGCAGGCAGAACTCTGAACTTGAGGGCGGCTTTCCCTCAGAGGTGCTTGCAGCAATTATCGGGACATTGAGACATGCGGCCCCTTAGGGCAGGGCTGAGGACCAGCCATAGCTGCTTGCTCCACCCTTTGATTCCCTGAGACCCCGCCCCACCCAGGCTGTGTGCAGAGGCTTTTGCATATGAATGCCCTGGCCCTTTGCAACCTGAAAATTACCTAACAAACTGCAGCTGGGCCAGACAGACCCAGAACTTCCAAGAGAAGGCCCAAGGCCCCACAGCAGCTTGCCTTGCTTCACAGCTGGGCCTCATCAGGGCGCCTCCAAACTCCAAAAAAGGAAGGTGAATCTGCAGTTCTCTTCGTAGCTCCTGCTGGGTAACCTCAGGCAGAAGCTAAATTAGTACCTCCTTAGATCCAAAAGCCAGTGTACCCAGTGGTCAGAGGGGGACCATCCAGATTACAACTCCTCAGATCCATAAGGGACACACTCAGGGGGCAGACTCAGTGAGCACCAAAGCCCCACTGAAGCAAGTCTTGCCCCAGAAGGGTGTCTTCAGCACAGAAGTTCTCCCACTGCAGACACAGCTGATTCTCACTGCCAACTGGCCTGGAGGTCAATTCCTCTCAGTGATCCTACAACAATCAAGGCATAACTACAACAAGACTGTGTACAAAGCCCACAAGGGGGTGCACCAAGAGTGTCCACCTCAGGTAACTGGGGAGGCTGAGCCACTGGGCCCTACAGGACACCTAGCACACAAAACCACTCTACCAACACAGGGAAGCATAAAAATGCAGAGACAAAGAAACAGGTCACAAATGACAGAAATGGAGGAAAGCAAACGACTGGGTATAGAGTTCAAAACCACGTTTATAAGGTTTTTCAAGAATTTTATGGAAAGCACCGATAAATTTAGTGAGATCCTGGAGGATATGAAAAAAGACCAACTAGAAATTAAGCATACACTGACTGAAATAAAGAATAATTTACAGAGATCCAACAGCAGACAAGAGGATCCCAAGAATCAAGTCAAAGATTTGAAATACGAAGAAACAAAAAATACCCAACCGAAAAAGAAAAAAGAAAAAAGAATCCAAAAATATGAAGATAGTGTAAGGAGCCTCTGGGACAACTTCAAGCGTACCAACATCAGAATTATAAGGGTACCAGAAGAAGAGAGAGGGCAAGATACTGAAAACCTATTTGAAGAAATAATGACAGAAAACTTCCCCTACCGGATCAAAGAAATAGACTTACAAGTCCAGGAAGTGCAGAGAACCCCAAGCAAAAGGAATCCAAAGAGGACCACACCAAGACACATCATAATTAAAATGCCAAGAGCAAAAGACAAAGAGAGAATCTTAAAAGCAGCAAGAGAAAGAAACTCAGTTACCTACAAGGGAGTACCCATATGACTGTCAGCTGATTTCTCAACAGAAACCATGCAGGCCAGAAGAGAGTGGCAAGAAATATTCAAAGTGATGAATAGCAAGAACCTACAACCAAGATTACTTTATCCAGCAAAGCTATCATTCAGAACTGAAGGTCAGATAAAGAGCTTCACAGATAAGAAAAAGCTAAAGGAGTTCATCACCACCAAACCAACATTATATAAAATGCTGAAAGGTATTCTTTAAGAAGAGGAAGAATAAAAAGGAACTCTTACCATTTGCCACAACATGGATGGAACTGGAAGCGGATAAATACCACATGATCTCACTCATTTGTGGAATATAATGAACAACATAAACTGAACAAGGACTGATCCAGAGACGGAGAGGCATTGATTGGACTGTCGGGCCTTGGAGGGAATGTAGGGGAGGGTGGGGGTAAGGGGGAAAGATCAACCAAAGGACTTATATGCAAGCATATAGGCCTAACTAATGGACACAGACAACGGGGGGGGGGGGGGTGGGCATGATCGGGGGAGGGGGGTGTAGGGGGCAACGTGGGGATAAGGACACATATGTAATATCTTAATCAATAAAAAATATATTTAAAAAAAACATGATATGCTAATGATATGCTAAGGCAGCTCAACTGCTTGCTATGACATGCACTGACCACCAGGAGGCAGACACTTCGACTGGTAGGTTAGCTTGCTGCTGGGGTCTGGCTGATTGGGACTGAGTGAGATGGGCCGGACAAGCCCTGGAGCCCTCCTGCATTCCCTCCCTGACTGGCGAAACTCCTGCCTTCCTCCATGGCCTTGATCGTACACCAGTGGGGTCCCTTGGTCTGGCCTGAGCCCTATCACAATCCAGGACCCCTTGGGGGATGTCAGACAGCTGGTTTTGACCTGATCCTGCAGGCCAGGCAGAAGCACCCCACTGGTGCACAAATTCTTGCACCAGGCCTCTAGCATGTAAATAAATTTGATATATTTAATATATTCATATATGAATATGCATGTTATATTAGATAGGTAACTATAACTATAGATATAGATAAAATACATATAAAAAGATGAAATATATGGAAAATACCCCAGGAGAATAGTCCAAGTGTATGAATATGTGCATGTATGTGAGGACAGGGGCCACTATTAAGATCTCTGGACAGGGTTTGGGTTCTAACCCATGCTCCAGGAAAATGCTGGCTACTAAGGAAAAAGACAGTTTCTAAGTTATATCCTGGAGCCTCAGTTTCCCAGTTTGCAAAGTGAGAGAGATTGGCTTACTCTGGATAAGCTCTAACTATTCTTTTTAATATATCTATGACCGTGACGATATAGCATACATACAAAAGCAACAAGGAAGTATGTGATTTCTGAATCAGGTTTGGACCTAATGATGTCTTAATTGAGAGAGCCCTCTAAATGGAGAATGTGAGTATAAATTAGGATTTTAATAAACAATCTGCTATAATTGCTTTATAAAGTAAGTCTTCACTATACACATTAAACTCAGACTAAATCAGTTTACGTTTGCAACACAGATGACAGCATGCCTTCCGTGCCCTCCTCCTCTAAGGATGTGTCAACTCTTAAATTCTTTGTCACTGTAATTAAACAAAAAATTACTTCTTGCAATTTAGTTATTCCTGCAGTTACATTGGATATATAAAATCTCTAAAATTTAACCATATTATACCTCCTTTTCAGAGGATTAGCTATATGCCTCTTTATATTTTGCATATAATAAGTCCTTGAAAAAGTTGAGCCAATAAGAAGAACACTTTTCAATCAGAAACTCTTTGTTGTTGTTAATCCTCACCTGAGGATATTTTTCCATTGATTTTTAGAGAGAGTGGAAGGGAGGGAAAGACAGAGAGAAACATCAATGTGAGAGGCACACATTGATTGGTTGCCTCTGGCACTCGTCCCTACCGGGTCAGGGACTGAGCCTGCAACCAAGGTATATGCCGTTGGTTGACCGCAATTATACCCGGAACCCTTCAGTCTGTGGGCCAACACTGAGCAAAACTGGCTAGGGCCATACTATTACTTTTTGAACTTTTGTGCCCAAACCTGTTTACTTATTAATTAGAATTAATTCTAAAAATGAAAAGTTTTTGTTGCCTAGGCAAGTGCTTCCTTGCAGTAAGAAAAAGTAATATTTTTTTGAAAATCATTTTGAGTTGTTTTTTTCTTTGAGAAGTAGAAAAATGATATGGCAGTATAAAGTAAAATGTTCACAACATGTACCAATTTGTTTTTTAAGAAGTATCAACTTTGTTAATATTGAGTAAAAATATCTCGGCTGTAAACAACAGAAGCTTGGATTCCTACATGCAGAAACAAACCACAGGTAGCAACATTTGAGTTGAAGTCTTAGCACCACTGATGAAAAATGTTAAATATATTTTGCATATTTTATTAAACAACATTTTTTTCTAAATTGATTTAAAGGAATTATCTCTTTAATTCATTTCAAAGTGATAGTCACAAAATATCTAAAATTCACCTTGTCAATCATCTTCATGACTAGAGATTTCATAAAAGATCTCAACAGATATCAAAAAGGAAGTATTTGAGTTTTATCTGCTTTTTCTTTTGTGTATTTGCTTCTATAAGACTCCCACCACCTCACATAGAGTATGGGAAGCAGCAAAAAGTGCCTGGAAGAAGAAAATCTAAGAGGAAAAAGGTCTGGAACACCGAAGAAGCAGATTATTAGCCCCTCAGTAACTACGGCTTTGACTATTCCTAACACAAAATATATTACACATAAAAAATTTGAAGTAACCTGTGCATAGGAATAATTTTGTCTGTTTGGTAACATTTTCTTGATTAAGAATTTTACCTTAGCATTTTGTTTTATATTATTTGCTCCTCCAATTTTATTAAAACACCAAGATCACTATTTTTCTTAAGATTGTTATTCTCTACTTCACTATTGGACATTAACCAATATAATTATTTGTTTCTTCCAAAACTGACTTTAAAAGTTACTGCCTTTCAAATATTCCCAATCATTTTTCAAATTTTTGCACGTTTAATCTTGTGTAGGAAATTGAGTTCTAGCATTTGAAGAGAATAAAACCACATATAGATTGTGTGAGCCATTTCTGAACATTGAGTTTAATTTTTGTTCCTACACTTTTGTCAAATATACTTTTCCGTATTATCCCTTCTGCATTGTGCATACAGTCCCTTGGCAAAAGTTTCACCAGACACATTTTAACTACCGCACCATTCCATGTTGCAGAGGGAACTAGTAGAAATAGGGCAGAGTTGGTTCGAGTCTAAGAATGCACCTGATGAGGAGGCGCCCACACAGCCCTTGCTTCACAGTTTACATTTTACTCATCTCAGGAAGTGTACAATTTAATGTATTCTAGAAGTATCTTTCTAAGGACAGCTCCCCAGTCTTCTCACCACATTAGCTAACAGCTGGGTGCCCAAAGAACTCTGACAAGCTTCCTCATGATCTCCCCCTAAGTACTTATTCTAGGTGTCTTAGGTATGAATGGAATCTCACAAAAGGATCACTTGAAAACTTTTAACCAAGCAACTACATATTCTAATTAGATATGATCTATCTGCAATATGTGTATATTTGGAGATGGGCTTCCTCTTGAGATCCACAGACTTCCACTTCCCAAATGAACGCAATTACCACACTACTCCCCTAGTAAAACTCCATATCATTAAAGATCATTCAATTGGAGCACTGGAAAAGCCAGCAGAGCTTACTACACACCAACAAATACAGAAGGAAATATATAGCAAACAAGTGAATGAATGAATGAACACTGCATTTACAGAAGCAGCATCTGTGATATGAAACATTCAGTCAGAGAATTAGGTTTTAGCTCTCAATTCCTGGCATGCTGTTTGGACAAGTAACAATCTCACTGACTGTGGGCTCCGCATAAAAAAGGAGAAAAAAAAAAAGAATCAAATCCATATGTCTGCTATGGATATTAAATTGAAACATCCATGTTAAAAGGCACCAACTGAACTTCTATTTAATAACCTATACAAACTTTGTTCCACACTGGATGGTGTAATAAGAATCCCTAAGATCCTGAGCTACATGGGGGTCCCCTGACTGGTGTCCATTCCAAAAATTGGGAGGCCACTTCCCTATATTAGCCTGTTAGTGCTTAACTCAAGAGATGGTTTTTGGCTTTCAAATGAAGAGTGCCATGCATTCCTGAATTTAAGTCTTGCCAAAACTAAGTATGTGCCATAGAAATCTACAGAAGTTATACTTGACTTTGATGTTCAAAGGCTACATTCTGATAAGCTCAAATGCCAACAAATGCCATTAAGATGGAGAACACCAAATAAACCTAGTTACTCCCAGGAGAAAGGCTGATGTTGATGTCAGTGGTATTCTATCTATGCACCACAATGTCCTACAGATAAAAGAAAGCTACCTATGGGGCGTTTGTTAGGCCCCTGTGATCCCAATGGTGTCTTCCCAAAAATTCAGCAAAATTAGCTTACATGTGTGTGCAATCTCCCTTTATAAGCCATAAAGTCTAGATTTAACTTCCATGTTTCATACTATGTCATCTCTACCAGCTAACTACATTGTACTATATAGTTTGTAATAAAATGAGGAAATATCATTATACTTTTGCATTTACTTGTATTTTCATAGTGCATCTATAAAATCATGCCTGTGGATCCTCTTCTTCGATTATTTATTGGTCAAAGAAGAGCTGAGCATGCAGGCCTAGCCTGGGTCCACCCAGGCCAGATCCTCATCAAAAAATATTGTAATAATGGCTCAATGCAATAATCAAGTTAATGGACAAAGGTGAAAAGGGTAATGAGAAAAAAATAAATTTTTAATGTATACTATAAAAAACAAACCAATTTATTAGGAAATTCAGTAGCTGGTTAATGTGTCTTAAAATTTAAAAGTAAAGATTTAAAGGAAATGAGTACTGTATACATTAAGCATCCCTTATATTTTGATACAATAATAAAATAGGCACACACGCAAAATCAAAGACTTCAGTTTGTCATCCATATGTATCAGCAATCTAAACTGAGCTCTGCATTCTGAGCTTAGAAGTAAATTATGAAACAAATGCAATCTCTATAACAAATAACATTGTTGAAAAATAACTTCCATTTTGCTATAGATATGAAATGCCAGAGTAAACCTAGCACTGTGTAACCAGCTGACCGCCTCCTTTAAGGACTCTGGGTTTTATGCTTCCTCACACTCTAAGGTGGGCTGGTAACTGCTGTTAACCAGTGAAACCGATAGGATGTGTGAGGGTCCCGAAGGATCCTTTCTCCTGCCTGGATACTGAGGGCTGACTGCCACTGTGAGAATGCGGAACAAATATTCAAATGGTTGAAGAAGAGGAGACAGATTATTCAGAACTTCCAGCTACCAAAGACAAGCTGTTCTATCTTGAGCTCTGGGAACGCTTTTCACACCAGATGGAGTGTCAAACTGCATAACCTAAGAAGGAAGTAGAAGACTGTAGGAAGGCAAGCCTGGGCAGACTATGAGCGCAAGTGACATTAAACCACAGATTCACCCAGGGGGTGGCTCACAAGTCAAACCATCCTAATATAAGCCTCTGGGGAAATGATCGTAACAAAGACCATCTGACACTTATTACATAAACACAGACACATTCTTCCATCCAAACCCACACACAAACAAGTTTCTCTTTCTTCTTAAGTTGAAGATCTTTCACAAGAGATTAATGTAGTAAAAGAGAACATGTCATGAATCTCAAACAGAAAAACATGGAAGAGAAATGTGAAGGAGCACCATCTGTTATTTAATAGAGATGCATTCGTGCTTCATGCTTGTGCATCTGGACAACCATGCAGCGGAGGACCAGCTGCTGCACCAAGGACAGTGCAGAGCAGCGTGGCTTTGACTTGCCCTGGTGGCACTTCCATGCCCATGCGTTTTTAAGGGTGTTGTAGTTATTTTTGAATGATTTTTTAGTCTTTATAGATTCTAACAAATAATTATGCAAAAGAAAGGGTAAATGCTACTTTGCATTCCTTTTCCCCCAACTGTGAACCAAACAATAAACCCATTTGAACCAGTGTCTCTGCAGAGGTTGGTCAGTTCGTGCCATGATACTCACCAGGAGTCATGCAAAGGCTTATCTCACACTTGGCTCCTTGATGCTCAGTCCAGCAGCAGCTCCTTGTAACTCAAAATATCCTTTAAGAGTTTATTTTATGACTTAAACTTCTTCGCGCTATCCATTCAGACTTTTTACCATATTGCTTGTTAAGACTGAATGGATTTTTCCCCCAAAAATCTACTTTACAAAGCAGATAGGTGTGTAGGTCTGTGTATGCATGCACACACCTGTAATGATTTGCACCCATAAATATGCGACTATAAACAATCTTTTATATTTCAAGTATTCTGAGAAAAGGAGAAGATTTAGGGCATAAATTTAGAAACATTTAGGGCATGCTTCTTCAAATATTTTAAGAGTCATAATGTTAATGGATAGTAAATTTACACTCTTTTCCTCCAAAACTCAGAACAAGAACAAACAGATGCACATATCAGACAATCTTCTCATTTCCACAGCCCTGCTCAAACCATAGTAATCTGTCATCATAAGTGTCATCAATTTCCTCTTTGCAATCACTGCCCATCAAGACACTGATGGCCTAGGATTCATCTGCTACCATAGAGCTGGGCCTTTTTACTCGCATGTGATGATCTTCCCATATGCTGCTGCATCGGTTCTGGGTTGGTTTCATATGTCACATATGAGAAGAAAAAGTCAAAGTACCAAACCAAGGATGACTTCAAACAACAGAATGGTATTCTCTCCCAATTCTGAAGGTGACGTTAAGGGTCCTTCCCGGCCTCACCCTGCTTCTGGTGGTTACTAGCCACCCTCAGTATTCCCTGGCTCATACAGGCATCACTCTACTGTCTATCTCTGTCTTCATATGGTCACCTTCTCTTCTCTCTCACTTTTTAAAAAAATATGTTTTTATTGATTTTTAGAAAGAGAGAAAGGAAGAGGGATAGAGAGATAGAAACATCGATGAAAGAAAAACATCATCAATTGGCTGCCTCCTGCACGCCCCCTAATGGGGCTTGAGCCCGCAACCTGGGCATGTGCCCTGACCAGGAATCGAACAGGTGACCTCTTGGTTCCTGGGTCAATGCTCAACCACTGAGCCACAGCCAGACTGTCTCTTCTTCTCTTACAGGGACACCAATCATGTTGGGTTAAGAGCATCAGTGCAGGACTTCAGAAAATTATTGAAGAATCGATAAGATAAATATGAATACAATCTCAACTCCTTTCTGCTGTATTAAACTCTTCTTCTCTTTAGGTATAAGTTTTATGCATTTATTATCTAATTAACAACAGTTTTCATAACTGACAGAATATGCAAGTATGGAAAAAAAATAAGGAACCCCATTCATGTTTTGGATTTTTTGTTTGTTGTTTTTTTTCAGTTAATCACTACTTACCCACTCTACACTGAGATAAGCACCCCTTGTAGCAACGATTTTACTGCTCCTGGGAGGCGGAGATCAGATGGTGAGGTGGCTCTGTCCTCTAGTGTCATGTCTCAGATAAGGGAAGTCTTTCCTCTCCATTGAAAGTCTCAGATTTGACTCCCCTAATACAATTTCACTTTTAGGATTTGCTGCTATGTTAGGCAGTCTAAATGATATGTGAAATGTCTTCCTCTGGGTTTTTAATTTTTTTTCCAATAAAAATGCTATTCTCGTTTTTGGAAAAATCTTCCTTAGATATAGGGAGAAACATGATCACTTATTCCTGAACATTCCTTGCTTCTTATGTTTGTGAAGGAAATTGCAAAGTCCAGTGTCTCATATGGACCTTTCTCAAAATGTTTGCAGGGCTCCTTTCTGTCCTGACAGTTGTGGCCCTATAGCCAAACAGACCTACTTGTCTTCTTTAGTCATTAACTTTTTTATGTCAATACCAATGATATAATTATATACCTTCAAAATAAATTAACATTTTGAATTTAGATTCTTCAATTCCCTTAGCTTCTTACTCAAAAGTCCCACCTCAGAGAATAATGAGTAAAATATACAGACTAGAGGAACAACCCAAAATGCTTAAGTATAAATACTGTGTTTACGTCACTGTCTTTCTCAAATCCTGCAGGAGTTCATGTGGCTTTCAATCAAAAGGCGATGACATGAACCAGACGTGGCCAAGGAAAATGTGTCCTACTCATTGACTCATTAACTTTAAAAATATTCAATGTCTAGATTGTCAAAAACTATTGATTCTATATTTTCCTTTTAAAATGTTGTTCTGTTTTGATATCAATAATATTTCATAACATATGCAATACACAGACAGTGTGGGCCTGGACGGGGGGAGCAGGGTGAGGGGTCGATGTGGGGAAAGAAAGGGACCCGTAACACAACAATAAAGATAAATTTAAAAAACAAATAAATTAAGGTTATGTAAAATAAATATTTAAATTAATTAATTAATTAATTACAATTTAAAAAAAAAGACCTAATTCAAATGAACCAAGAACTCCCATGGTGGCTTTGATCTATAAAGTCCGTGTCCATTTGGGAATGCTTGCTACAGTGTTCTTTATTCATCAATCATGGACTCTACTTGCTATTGTCTGCTAAAAGTTATACTTATAAAAAAAGCATTTGAATACAAATATAAAATAATTCTTGAGGAATTCCAGCTTAGGGCCTAGAAACATGATGTGAAACCAACCAACTTTTACAAATATTGATCAAACTTTGTCTGAATTTAAGCGTCTTTGACTTGGGGTTTAAACGATAATAAGAGATGCTTATCTTATAAAAACCATTTCTACTGTTGCCCAATGATTCCATTCTGGTATACGAATCTCATATATACATGATAATGATTCTGTTTCCTGCCAATTCTTTATCTATAATTTAACTTTTCAAATCCATTTGCAGGGTCAGCCAGAGTTGGAGAAAGAAGAGCATTAGATTACTTTTCTTACGTTTTTTTAAATTAAATATAGCTGAAATTTTTATCTCAGTATCGCTATGCTATTTTATCCATCCACCCATCATCCATCCACTATCCATCATCCATCATCTTATCTAAATTTGTAGGGGTGAGGCACAAGGCATTTGCCAACCTGTAAGTACTAACCTATTAAATAGACAATATTGTTCCTGAATACACATCTTGAGGTTACTGGACTGCCTTGCTAGGGCAGGCCCTAGATTTTAATTTGTATTCAATTTATTCAAACTTTTAAAAAAAGTTCATCCATTTCTACCCCCCTCACTGCCCACCTCTTACAATCATCATTCTGTTTTTCATACCTAAGGTTTTTTCATCAAAATACTATATATTTCAATCAACACTTTTATCTTTTTTTTGGTTCTGCATATATTAGAATTTTTATGCCAAGGTAATATTTTGTTACTACTAAAAAACTTAATTGGGCAAATACCATAAGTAGATGAAAATAAAGCAAAAGGTGCAACTTAATGAATTAGTACAGAGAACACCATTATCACATGACCCAAGCAAAGCATTAGATTTAGTTCCCATTCCAAATTACAGCTTGTCCCTCCTCAATAAAGCTACTAAAGTACTATTAACTATCCTAAATCTTTAGAGATGGCTCACTTGTTTGTGCTTATATTTTTATCACTTAAGTGTGTATCCCTAACCATTCATTTTGTATGCTGTGAGCTGCATATAAACATGAATAAAACTGCATATGTTCTTTTGAGGTTGATCCAGCGCTGGATGTAGCTGTAATTCTTTCATTGATTTTGCTATATAGCATCCCTATAAATGGCTATATCACAGTTTGATTATGTGTTACCAGTCTGGGGTTTCTGGAAATAATTGTTCTAGGAGAGTTCTGTAGCTGTGTGGCGAGGAAGTTGAACTCTATGATTACATTGAATCCTGATTTAGGCCAATTAAGAACATTGCTGATTTCTAAAATGAAGAGGCTGGGGGGTGCCAATTAATGTCGTTATGACTAGTTCTTTTTTTAAAAAAATATTTTTATTGATTCCAGAGAGGAATGGAGAGGGAGAGAGAGATAGAAACATCAATGATGATAAAGAATCATTGATTGGCTGCCTCCTGCACACTCCCTCCTGGGGATTGAGCCCATAACCTGGGCATGTGCCCTGACTGGGAATCAAACCCAGGATCTCCTGGTCCATGGGACGATGTTTAATCCACTGAGCCACCACAGCTGGGCTACGTCTAGTGTTTGAAGCAGTTAAAACAAAAGCTATTGTGTATTTGTAGCAAGAATACATGCTGTACTCCAACAACTGAAAAAATAACAGTGGTTTTAAACTCTGAGAGAGTCTTAAAGAAACTCACCTATTTTTTTCAAATGAACATCTAAATATCAATCTTATCTCAAAGAGCAGGGGAGCCCCCAAAGCTCCATCCTTGTCCAGGGGAAGAGTTCACTCAAGGGGATTCCAAGGCATGATTTTATCGTCAAAGGATGCTCTGTTCCTTGTTGTTCTAACAACTCCATTTTCAAGGCTCAGAGTGAAGAAAGGGACCCAAATTGAAGAACTTTGGAAATACTACTGAAGTCTAGACTACAGATTAAAATGAACCTTGATGAAACACTTTGTAAAAGACTTAATAATATAATGCATCATGTAAGAATTAAAATGATGAATCTTCCCCCCAACCTTTTTTTTTATTTTCAAAATATATTCTACCTGCAACTGTTCGCATGTCATAGACATCTTCAATTATTTTCCTACTAGAGGCCAGGTGCACAAAAATTTGTGCACTCGGGGGGGTAGGGGGGTCCCTCAGCCCGGCCTGTGCCCTCTCGCAGTCTGGGACCCCTCAGGAGATAACGACCTGCTGGCTTAGGCCTGCTCCCGGGTGGCAGAGGGCAGGCCCAATCCCTAGGTGCAGCCCCTGGTCGGGCTCAGAGCAGGGCTGATTGGGGAGTTGCAGTGCCGCCCCCTGTCATGCACAGAGCAGGGCGATCGGGAGGTTGTGATTCCACCCTCAGTCACGCTCAGGGTAGGGCCGTCTCTGGGGTTGGGGCACTGCCCCCTGTCACACTCAAGGCAGGGTCGATGGGGAGGTTGCGGCGCCACCCCCTGTCACGCACAGAGCAGGGCCAATCAGGGGGTTGGGGCGCTGCCCCCATCACACACAGAGCAGGGCCCATCAGGGGGTTGGGGCACTGCCCTCTATCACCCACACAGAGCAGGGCCAATCAGGGGGTTGGGGCGCCACCACTCTCACACTCAGGGCAGGGCCGATGGGAAGGTTATGGCTCTACCCCATCACACACAGAGCAGGGCTCGTGGGGGGGCGGGTTGGGGAGCTCCCCCCTATCAGGCACAGAGCAGGGCTGCTCAGGGGGTTGGGGCCACGGCCCTGTCACACACAGAGCCGCAGGGCGATCAGGGGGTTTGGGCGCTGCCCCCTGTCACGCTGATCCCGGTGCCGGGAGGCATATTACCCTTTTACTATATAGGCGTGGTGCATGGGTGGGGGCTGGCTGGTTTGCCCTGAAGGGTGTCCTGGATCAGGGTGGGGGTCCCCACTGGGGTGCCTGGCCAGTCTGGGTGAGGGGCTGAGGGCTGTTTTCAGGCTGGGAGTGACTGAAGTTCCCAACTGCTCCTTTTTTTCTTTTTTTCTTTTTTATTCTGGGCCAGCTTTACCTTGAGGCTTGGCTCCAGCTCTTAGGCCTCTGCAGCTGAAAGTAGGTTTCTGGCCTTTGCTTACAATGTTGCGAATCTGCTGGCTGAAGTCTGGCGGTATTTGTTACAATGTTTCTTAAACTGCCCGCTCAGAGGCCTGCAGCCGCAGGCGGGGAACGTTGGTTTCCTCCAACGATCCTCTGTCACTGAGGCAAGCAAGCCTCATGTTAGTTTCAAGCTGCCTGGCTGCCGGCCGCCATCTTGGCTGACAGTTAATTTGCATATCTCGCTGATTAGCCAATGAAAGGGGTAGCGGTTGTATGCCAATTACCATGTTTCTCTTTTATTAGTGTAGATGTAAAGAGGTTCTTTTTAAACTACTTTTGCCTCAGTTGTTTCACTCACCTTTACCATTAAATGGAAATTTCTGGAGTTTTATAGACAAGCCGAAACTATTTTTCATTCACAAAAGAGACAACGGGAGATAATTATTCCTTACTCAGAAAATGCCCAATGCAGGCAATGTATTTTTCATGTGGTACATTTCTATTCCTGGGATGCAATGCATGTTGAGTGCCTTAAGATGGGTTTGGAAAAGTGTGAGTTTCAGGGACATACATGGGGACGCAGAAATTCCATATCATCACGTCATTTCTCTATTAAGAGGTAAGATATCAGAGAAAAAGGAATATTGTTATCGTGACTGACAACAACCTTATGCATATTCAAGTTTAAACTAAGCCTGTTGGATAGTAATGAGGAAGTAAAGGTCCCTTGTCCATACAGATCAGGTAAAAATTCCACATGCACGTGCCATTAGACCTAGCCATGTTACATGAAAAACTGATATAAAAATTAATATTTTACACATCTTCAACTAGTGTTGTGCATTATTTGTGGTGAGAGGTGCTTTGCAGAGGTTTATACCAGAATCAAACTGCTGGGATGAACAGACAGTGTCTCCAACGCCTCAGAAGCCAGCAGCACAGGCTACAGGATGATGATGATAATAATAATAATAATAATAATAATAATTATCATCAAGCAAACAAAACGCAGGGGGCAGACACAAGCCTCGGTGGGAAGATGTAAGTTCTCTCTGCAAACCGGCCATGCCCGTCAGTACTGAAGATGAACTGGGAACACACAAGTCAAAGGATCACCCAGAACACTTTTATAGGGCCCATCAGAGAGAGAACTAAGAGGAGATAATAACCAGAGAGAACTAATAGCATCGTTAACAGATAATGGCAGACAAGAGGAGAAGAGCATCACTTAAGAAAGAAGTTATTTTACCGCTAAAGTACTCAGCGAACGGAAAACACAGTCAGAAAGCAACTCATCTCGGTATAAAAAATAAATTCTGTACTCTGCGTACACTGATAGAACTCGACGTGTAGTAAGGGCCATACATTTGACCTGGTTGTTCAGTTAGGGCTGGAGAAGGTGGTGTTGGCATCAGCAGGTGGGGAGGCAAAGGACGCAAAGAGGGACCCATGCATTTTTTTTATTCTTTAGCAACCCTGAATATGGTACTTTCTATAGGGAAAGAAGTACTTTAAGTACTTTGCAAATCTGAACTCAGTTAAGCAAACCAATGAGACAGCTACTATCACCTTGCCTAGTTTACAAATAAGGAAACTGAGGCACAGAGGTATAATGAGCTCCCCAAGATCACACAGCCAGAAAGTCATGGAAATGGGGTTTGAAACCAGACACCCTAACTCCTGCCACGTGATTGCCTCAGAGTCACTTGGGAAAATGTGCCAAGTTACGGCTTGCTTACTCTTTGAAGAATGAACAAATCAGAAAGAAAAACTCCCCGGGAACAAATGTAACTAATTATTCTTGTTTCATTATCAGAAAACACGCCTGCCCCCGCCCCCCAGGGCTAGCCTACTGATACTTGAAGATTACACAACTAGCACATAACAAAGCTAGGATGCTTCTTATAATGGAGACTTAGCTATCTGACTGCTCTGTCTTAAAAACAAAACTACTCCACATGGAAAAATGTTTTCTTTAAAATATAGAAAACCTGCCTGAAGTCAAAAATAATTAAATACTCTTTAAAAATAACTCTAAACGAAAGCAACACTGCACATAAAAACATAGAAAAGTATAAACACATCACATCAAAATAATAGATGCAAATTATCTAACTACAATATTAGCAAATTGAAATACTATGAAATACTACTGTTTGAACACAGAAGGTGTTCAAAAGACATATGCAAAAGACATATGGATAGTTTCATTTAAAAATATCAGAATACATTGAATATTAAGGAAAAAAAATACATTCAATCAACTCAACAAATGCTCTTGTCTCCACAAAATTGCTAATATTCATAGGTACAGGGCAGAACTCTCACAGCCAAAGATGTCTATCTAAGGATTTTCAACAAAATATATTTTCTACCAAGCAATAAATGAATTTTTTCTACCAACCAACAAATAAACCTATACTATTTCAGGCAGAAACACAAAAAGGATTTTTCTAGCTGAAAACACAGAAATGGCCCACTTACAAGTCAACACAAATGTTCAACCTCATCAGCAACCAAGAGAAATACAAACTGAAACCCCATGCAAATGCTATTTCTCAACAACCAGCTTGACAAAAATTTTAAAAATTGGATGATACAAAACCTTGGTGAAGATATAGAAGAGCAGAAACACTCACCCACCGCAGCTGGAGATGGAAAATGGATTATGACCGCTTCGCTTCGCAAAACATGTCTGGCGTCTCAGGGAGAGTTGAACCGGCCCCTTCGCTGAATGTTTCCAACTGGTGCAGGGGAATCACCTGAGGACCTTTAAAAGCTCCTGAGGCCGGGCTCCACCGTAGCCAGCTCATTCCACTGCTACGCAGTGACACCTGGGGTAGCAGCTCCCCGGGTTTCTGCAGCGCATTGGTGCCTTTTGCTGTAATGCAGCACTGACGCCACAGAGCAGGAAACTTTAAGAATCTCTTGCACATGTGTCCCAGGACAATTACAAGAAAGACAAGAGTAACTATGGTCATCACAGCAAGATACTGAAGACAATCAGAAGGTACATGCTCTAAAACAGTGGTTCTCAACCTTGGCTGCACATTAGAATCACCTGGGAATCTTTGTAAAATCCTGATTTCTGGGCCTCATCCTCCGGAAATTCTGTTTCTTTGTTATGGGGTGGGGCCACAACATTAGTAACAAAGAAACAAAATTTCCGGAGGATGAGGCCCAGAAATTAGGATTTTAAAAAGATTCCCAGGTGATTCTAATGTGCAGCCAAGGTTGAGAACTACTCCTCTAGAACATATAAATGATAGTGGAATATGCAATAAAATCAAAAAAAGCAATGAAAGCAAACCTCATGCATTTAATAGCACGGACTCTCAGAAACATAACATAGAGGGCAGAAATAAGTCTGAGAAGAAAAATGCAATGTTTCCCAGTATCTCAAACACCCAACACTTTAGTTTTAATCAGGGATGTTTAATTGGAAAATGAAGAAAATACAAGACATAGGGAGTAATGGGTATAGTTTTCAAGGTGGTGGTTGATTTGGGAAGGAGGGAAAAAAAATGAGGGAGTAAATCCGGAGGCTGCACTGAATGTTCTATGCCTTGACTTGGTGGTAGGTACACAGCTGTTTATTTTATTGTTGCTCTTCACCTCTACTTAACATGTTGTACACTTTTGAACATTAGTTATGTTTCATAATAATTTTAAAATAAATTATTGTAGAAATTTGACATATGAGAGTGGATAATAGACTGTTCCTGTAATAAGCACCACTCAGGGGACTGAGAGAATATATAGCTGGAGAGTCAACTGTGCATACAAATACAGTCTAGGATACCAATGCAACAGTCCTGATGAGGAATGTATAGTTCACACTAGGCCAATTGCATCAAGGTCTATAGAGACAGGGATGGATCGAGGAGGCACACAAGGTTTAGTAACTCAGAAAATGGAGTGGATGGGGATGGGCAGGGTCAGGAAGAAGAGTGGACAAAGGTAGCTCACAGGTTTCTATGTTGAATTACATTATGGACACTGATGTCCTTTATTAGGGCAGAATCTGTGCAAGTGGAGGAAAGAGCTTCATCGGTAAGGTCAAGGTCATGTACTCTGTAGCAGAGAGGTCCACTTGACTCAACTCTTCTGCCTAGATCGGGGTGTGAAAAAGATAGATATGAAGGCTGGGTCGGGAGAAAGAAGTGTCAGGTGCGGTATTTGTGAGGCGTTTGTTTTAGATAGTAAGCATATTTGTGGCTAAAAGAGAAATTTCATAGGATTGTGTAAAGGAATAAGACAAATTCCGAGCAAGCAAATACAGAAGGTCTAGGCAGGGAAAGACGACTTCGAAGGAATGTCAGAGGATTGAGAAGAAACCAGCCTGGTGAGGTGTTTCCATGATGAAGAAGCAATAAAAACTGCCATGTGTCCCTGGAAGTCACTTTTATTTATGAAACATTAAGTTAGTCTAAAAAAATTAACACCTAGATGATCCTAAGGCTGATGTAAGCCAGTAGTTAAGAAAACATTTTATTAGAATTCTTTTAAATAAAAAACCCTGTTACTGACAATTTAAAATGAAAATCTATAAAGTCACTTTGTCAGTGTATGAAAACTATTTATATACTAGCCAATAATTTTAAGGAAATGAGAAAACATTAATTACATAGAACTTTATAAATCTAGGTTCAAGAAAGTATCAGCAGATGTGTTTAACTTACAGTATTTCCATGGCACACTTAAAATCAATTACAGAACTTCAAAAAAGCCTTCACATTTTAGCACATAAGAGTTTGTCACTGCCCTAGCCGGTTTGGCTCAGTAGATAGAGCGTCAGCCTGCGGACTAAAGGGTCCTGGGTTCAATTCTGATCAAGGGCACATGTGCAGGTTGCAGGCTTCATCCCCAGTGTGGGGCATGCAGGAGGCAGCCAATCAGTAATTCTCTCTCTTCATTGATGTTTCTATCTCTCTTTCCCTCTCTCTTCCTCTCTGAAATCAATAATATATATAGTCTATCACTGACATTGTGTAATGGTAAGCATTGCAGTGACAGTTGGTTTCCTTGCAGACAATAATACCCAACTATTGGAAAGTGAAAAGAAGATAGCTTGAAGAATGAGAAAAAGATCAGTGGCAATTTAAAACTGAGCTATCCACTAATGTGATAATATTATTTTGTGACCATTATTCCTTCTTTAAAATTTAAATAATTTCTGTAACATGATGATAATCCCATATTATAGATAGGACTCATAAGGCTCATATGGTTTAAATAACTTTTTGAAGATAATTGACCTACAAATGACCATTTAGAACTGAATGCATGATGGTCTAACTATAGATTCATGACAAATTAAAACAAAATAATGTAGTTCTGGAAAAAAGACTGGTCCAGATGTTTTTAAAATATAATACTCCACTGCTTTCACAATTTTAATCTATTGCCCTAAACTCAGTTTTCCTTTTTGTATACAGACTGATTTCTTAGAAAAATAATTTGTGCAGCTAATCCAAAAGCTGTCTACCACATTACTCATAGAATGAATATGAATTCCCTTGTGCAATATTTTGTATTACTCATTCATGATATTAGAGCTCACTTCTGTACAAACAATGAATCATGGATTTCAATTTTGAAACAATATTAATCATTAATGATATCTAAATCTGTCTTCTTATGGGCATGCACAGATTTCTACAAGATGAATATGTTATACAAGGCAAAAATAAGCTAGTAAATCTAATACTTCAGGAACATAATATGTGTTCCTTATTATTTTGAAATTATATCAGGTTTCAATTTATTTTGTAAATAACAGAGCCCTATCTCCCTACTAAGGGCATTAACGTCTTTTTCCCAATATAGCCTGAGTCTTCTTCCATAATCTTTTCTCTCATCATCCCTTCCATCTATTCTATGCTCTAGAAACATTAGACTCATCAGTACTCCTTACATATTAACATATTTCCAGGCCTGTGTTTCTTTTATGGCAGTTATCACTACTCTGAATCACCAAATCTAAATCCCTCTTCCTCTCTCCACTGCAATATCATTTTTTCTACAAGACAATTGTCACAGTTATTTATCTGTGTCCAGCCCAAACATACAGCCTTCCTTGAAATATCTTCTTCAGAGTTCCAGGACCACTACTCTGCTTAAATCCAGGACTCTTTGCTCAATGCTTTTAAATAAACACATGAAAGATGTCCAGATTCAGACATCATGTACATTAAATTAATAATAAAATATTGCTGTGGAATCAAAAGAATGACTAAATTAAAAAAGCAGAATTCACATGTCAACTAGGGCATGGGTAACCTGAGTTCGTAGGCACTACTATTGAAATGAAATTGCTAGATCCTTTTTAGGAAGCTCTCAGCAATGTCTACTAAAGGTAAATGAACACATACCCTATAAGGAGCAATTGTATTCCTGCTCGTATATGTACAGAAATATATATATATATATATATATATATATATATATATATATATATATATGGTGTCCCCAAAAATGTATACACACACTTTGAATAATTATAAAGGCAATGTTTATTAAAATACATTTCATTTACAAAATTGAGCTATCAGATGTTAGAGTGTTTGTTCTTTTTATTGAGACACCCTGTACATTATAATACCAAAAGACATATATGAATGAGAAGATTACAAAGCAAGAGCTAAGAACAGAACAATCTACCAATTCCTATGTAGATAGGATGGATAAAGAGATTTTGGTGTATTCATAAAATAAAGTAACAATAAAAGTGAACCAAAAACAAACTTCTGCTACATGCTACAACATGATGTCTCAAGTAGCTTCCATTTAAGATGGCCTATATGATAAAGGACACATGTGTGACATATACACAACATTCAAAAGTTAGCAAAATTCATCTCTGAGATTAGAAATTAGGATAGTGGTTACCTGTATGGAGAGGAAAGTAACAGTTGGGAGAAGACATGGGGGGTGGTCTATGGTGTTGAAAATACTCTATCCCTTGATCCAGATGCTATTTTTATTGTTAAAATTCTTGGAGCTATATCCAATGATGTCTGCCCTTGTGTCTATATTTATTATACTTCTAAGAAAATATTATTAAAATGTGAAGCCAAAAAAATTCTTGGCATTCTCTATCTCAGAGGAATATAGGTTTGGTCTCCAGAATTTATATGTAAGAGCTCTTTTTTAATTCTTTTAAATCAATTAACTAGACAAGACAATCAAACTAATGGTATAATTAAGCCAAGTAGTACAGAGGGGACAAAGTTGTAGTTTCCATATGAAGGCCTCTATGTGTTCAAAAATATTTAGTTGAATGTTGTGGGAGTTGGTTTGAAAGATCACATAGTACAGGCATTACAGTGGGCAAAACATGGAGAAAATACACTTTGGGCATATTTCCCTAACTTTATATGTATTTATTCCCACTTATAATGAAGTGAGCTTTTGTTCTATGTAATTTGATTTTTTAGAATGCTAATTTTTCTGTTAAGGATGGAGTTGACCTACTGATATTTCATCTATATGTTTACTTATCTTTGATGAGGCAAAGTCCATGATTTTGGTGTATTATTCATATGTATTTTCTGTGAGTTTGAGAAATGTGTATATTATTGTGCATTCATAAAACTACCATAAACAGATTGAATGTTGATGGACTCAAGTGTTAACAATGCCACCACTTAGGGTTACATTAAGTTGGACCCACTTACAACATTTTACATTATCAGGACTGAAAATCAGGAAGGAATAATTGCCCATATTTTATTTCCCTTGAAAAATGAAGTCACCCATTTTTATTATAAATTTAATATGGGAAAGTATTATAACAAATTGTCATGAAGCTTCCTACCAACTATCTCTAGGCTCTGTTAAATGCAGTGTGCACTGATATTTCTTTTTTTAGCTTTTAGAGAATTACTTCTGCTCTGATAGCCTGCCTTGTAATTTGCAATTCAGGATTCACCCTGAGGTGGAGATTTCTCCTCAATTTTATATGCTTGAAAATTCTTACATGAGGGATCATATAATTTTTATGTGATTAGATAGCTAAAATATTGAAAATCTAGCCTCAATTACATGTCTTTTTGTTTGCATGGTTTGTTTTGTTTTTTAGCTTTTTAAATTAAATTTATTGGGTGATATCTATATATATAAAAGGCTAAGCAACTGTTATGGCCGAATGACCAGAATGACCAGTGGGCCAGTTACTATGACACACACTGACCACCAGGGGGCAGATGCTCAACACAGGAGCTGCCCCCTGATGGTCAGTGTGCTCCCACAGCCAACCTCACGTGGCCCCTCCGCTCCCAGCTCAGCCAGCCCCCCAGATCGACCCTAATGGGGGGCGCCAGCTGGCCAACTTCCCGTGGTCCCTCCCCCTAGCTCGATGGCCCCCTGATAGGCCTCGATCGCTGGCTAGGCTGAGGAACCCATTTGTGCACGAATTCGTGCACCAATTTGTTTTATAATTGAAATAGAAGACATACTATGCATATTAACAATGCCTTTCTCTTGATGTTAACATTAATATTTACCCTTAGGAATTTTGGATTTTTAATAAGTAACTCAACTTAAAATTTTATTTTTCTGAAATTCTTTTTATTGAAGTGTAATATGTCATCCTCAACACTGATAATTTCACAATAATGTATATGCAGTATAGCATATTGTTATTTAACCTTGCAAACTGGTTGCAGGAAAGTAGGTGAACTAGGTTGTGTTGGCTGTTTAACACCTGAATATCACTTTGCTATTAAGTGTTTACTCTTCCTGAGTCTCACCTGATGCATATGTACAGCAAAGGGAAGACCAGCTACCTGTTTACTCACAAGAGAACAACTGTATTATATTCTATTGCTGCATAACAAATTGCCATACATTTAGCATCTTCCAAAAAAAAGTATTATCTCACAGTCCTGGAGGTCAGAAATTCAAAGGGTCTCAATGGACTTAGCACATTCCTTTCTGGAAACTCTAGGGAAAATCCTTTTCCTTGCCTTTTCTAACTTCTAGAGCAGTGGTTCCCAACCTTGGCTGCACATTAGAATCACCTGGGAATCTTTTTAAAATCCTGATTTCTGGGCCTCATCCTCCGGAAATTCTGTTTCTTTGTTATTAATGTTGTGGCCCCACCCCATAACAATTAAACAGAATTTCCGGAGGATGAGGCCCAGAAATAAGGATTTTAAAAAGATTCCCAGGTGATTCTAATGTGCAGCCAAGGTTGAGAACCACTGTTCTAGAGGCTGTTCACCTCCATCTTCAAAGCCAGTAAAGTGACATCTGTGTGATCCTATTTCTCTTGTCACTTCTCCTGACCACAGCTGGAAAAGTTCTCTGCTTTTCAAGGATTCATGTGATTAGATCTGGCCCATCCATATAATCCAGAAGAGTCTCTATATGGAAGTCCTTAACATTAATCTCATCTGCAAAGTCCCTTTTGTGGGTCAGATTCAAGTCACTAGTTACACAGTTTCGTGTGTAGGCATCTTTGGACTGGGGCTCATTATTCTGCCTACCACAGCAAGAAGGCATTTTAATGTCTTATTCTAGGGTCAGAGTTTTTTGAAGGTGAATAAATTCATTATGCAAATATTTTCAAATATTCATTTAAAGGTAGTATTTAGGGAATCAAATTGTAAGGGGTCACAGTGATGACAAGTCCTCTCTCAATCTGGCATACAACAAACAGGAAACATAATTTGTGTTATTGTTTGGTGGATAGGTAAGGCCCAGAGAGTATATGTTGTTTAGTACATGTTCACTGGTTGCGATTTGTTTTGTTTGCTCTTCATCATGTAAACTTTCATAGATGTGGATATTTCATATCAGACAAACTAGTGACAGAAAGTTTTCCACTTGTTACTGCAGCCATGTAATTTACACTCTTCAGTCAGACGTGCCCGGTGCCCATTGACCATGTTCCCAGTGGTTCCCCCCAGCCAGTATACCAGCATCGTAGCCCTTGGATGTTTCCAGAAGCCTGAGTTGAATATGGTTCTGCAGCAGTGCCCCTTTCTTATTTATTTCCCCCCATTTTTGGAGCATGATTTCCCAGCTTCCTGCTGATTTTGTGAGCAATTTGATATCTTCAACATAAATTCCATCTGCTACAATAGCCAAAATAAGGATTAGATATTTACAACCAAGAATGCAAAGCTGAGCCTATTTATTCTAACCCCCATAGCCAAGGAAGTAAATAATTTTTCAGGAAAATATAAGACTTAAATCTACTAACATATTTTAGCCAGTCTTGAATATATATTCTATGATGCAAATAACCAAAAATCTAGTACAGATCTTTTATATAATACAGAATGAGAATTGAAAAATAGCTGGGGTTTCACAATACAATATACAGATGATGTATTATAGAACTTTACACTTGAAACTTATGTAATTTATTAACCAATACTAGAGGCCAACTGCATGAAACCTGTGCAAGGGTATGGTCCCTAGTGGCTGCCAGCTGCTGGCCAGGGCCTCCCCTGGCTGCTGGCTGCTGGCTGGGGCCTTCCTTCATTCTGCACTGTCCCCTGGTTGTCAGCACACATCATAGAGAGCGATCAAACTCCCAGGAGGTCGAACTCCCCAGGGGACACTTTGCATATTAAGCTTCTATATATATATATATATATATATATATATATATATATATATATATATATATATATATATATATACTAGAGGCCCAATGCACAAAATTTGTGCGAGGGGCTCAGCCCTCACAGTCCCGGCTGCCTTGGCCCTTGTTCCCTGGCTGCCTCGCAGCCCTGCCCATTGGTTATTCCGCAAGGTCATTCCAGAAGGTCATTCCAGAAGGTTGTTCTATCATCTGGTCTAATTAGCATATTAGCTCTTTATTATATAGGATATGTAACCCAAATAAATTTAATAAAAATTTTAAAAAAAGAAAAACAAAAATTAGTTGTGAGTTAGAGGTGACGTATGCATGATCAAGATATTGAAAACCTATTTGAAGAAATAATGACAGAAAACTTCCCCTACCAGGTCAAAGAAATAGACTTACAAGTCCAGGAAGTGCAGAGAACCCCAAGCAAAAGGAATCCAAAGAGGACCACACCAAGACACATCATAATTAAAATGCCAAGAGCAAAAGACAAAGAGAGAATCTTAAAAGCAGCAAGAGAAAGACAGTCAGTTACCTACAAGGGAGTACCCATACGACTGTCAGCTGATTTCTCAACAGAAACCATGCAGGCCAGAAGAGAGTGGCAAGAAATATTCAAAGTGATGCATAGCAAGAACCTACAACCAAGATTACTTTACCCAGCAAAGCTATCATTCAGAATAGAAGGTCAGATAAAGAGCTTCACAGATAAGAAAAAGCTAAAGGAGTTCATCACCACCAAACCAGCATTATATGAAATGCTGAAAGGTATTCTTTAAGAAGAGGAAGAAGAAAAAGGAACTCTTACCATTTGCCACAGCATGGATGGAACTGAAGAGCAGATAAATACCACATGATCTCACTCATTTGTGGAATATAATGAACAACATAAACTGATGAACAAGGACTGATCCAGAGACGGAGAGGCATTGATTTGACTGTCGGGCCTTGGAGGGAAGGTAGGGGAGGGTGGGGGTAAGGGGGAAAGATCAACCAAAGGACTTACATGCAAGCATATAGGCCTAACCATGGACACGGACAATGCGGGGGTGAGGGCATGAGGGGGGGTAGAGGGTAACGTGGGGACAAGGACACATATGTAATATCTTAATCAATAAAAAATATATTAAAAAAATAATAAAAATAAAATATATTTTTATTGATTTCAGAGAGGAAGAGAGAGGGATAGAGAGATAGAAACATCAATGATGAGAATCATTGATTGGCTGCCTCCTGCATGCCCCCTACTGGGGATCAAGCCCGCAACCCAGGCATGTGCCCTTGGCCAGAATCGAACCTGGGACCCTTCAGTCCGTAGGCTGACGTGCTATCGACTGAGCCAAACCGACTAGGGCTGCATGATTTTTTAAAAGGTAAAATCACCAGCTCAGATTAAGACACTTTCCATTACAGTGCCATTAATTAAAGAAAAGTATGTGTGCTGGCTTTATTTTAAAATCTATTAATGAAAGTAACTCCATTTGAAAGTCAGATTGCTATAATTTGAGCAGCTAAAGGAAGGGAGTCACTGAGAATACTGATTTTCTCAGCACAGCACAGCATAAGAAATTCTCTTGGCGAAGGAAGACATGTAAACAAGAGTGTTTTCAAATATCTTTCTGGAAGGAATCATAGAAGGGTAAATTTTTTTGTTCATTTTCTCTCTCTTTTTTAAAGTCTTTATTGTTGCAGTGGTACTCAACTTTCCTAATGCTGCGACCCTTTAATACAGTTCCTCATGTTGTGGTGACCCCCAACCATAAAATTATTTTTGTTGCTACTTCATAACTAATTTTGCTACTGTTATGAATAGTAATGTAAATATCTGATATGCAGGATGTATTTTCATTGTTCGCGACCCACAGGTTGAGAACTGATGGTTTAAAGTGTTACATATGTCTTCTTTTCCCCCCCACTGAGCTCTCCCCAGCTGTCCCCACCCCCAGCACATGCCCTCATCCCCCTACTATCTGTGTCCATGAGTTATGCTTATATGCATGCATACAAATCCTTTGGTTGATCTCTTATGCCCCCCTCCCCTGCCTTCCCTCTTAGAAGCATCAAACAGACCATCCATTTTCTCTTAAAAAAGGCTTTTATTTTTGGCCCCACCTGTGCCTGCCTCTTAAGTGCTTCCACACAGCTGACTGAGCCTATAACACACCAGCACCCCAACCAAGTTCTTCTATCCCCTGTCCCTTACTCTAAGAAATTCATTTTTGAGCAAAATGGTGAAGGGGAATGGGGTGGGAGAATGCCATGTTTGAAACTATAAAATATGGCAAGTTTGGAAAATAAAACTTCATTTTTGTGTTTACATTGCTAATGCAGATGAAAAATATAACTAAGTTAGAGCCATCAACTCTGGTCACATCACAGCAGGCATTTAGTATGCAGCCAAAGGGTTGGGTCCAAGTGACAGTCAAAATTTGGTACTGCTACTTAGGTTATGCCAACAGATGAAGATGCTAAAGGGATACAGAGGTGCAAGCATAGAGACAAGTCAAATTAGAAAGAGTTAGGTGAAGAGAGTGATTGTTTAACATGGTGGTGAGCGGGAGCGCCAGTAGGGAGATGAGTGTGTCTGACAGGGATGAGCAGAAGTAGGTTGGGTTAAAAATATAGGGGAGTGACTATTTACGACTGGAATGGAAAATAATCTGGAAGGTGGAAATTTTAGAATTCAATGTTGAAAGAAGCATTCTATTTTAAAAGGTGGGAAAGAGGCAATTGACTATTGTGTGGTCAATAGTGCTAACAGAAGTGGGCTTGCTTTCTATGAGTTTTCCCATTTATGTTTGATCATTAACCCATTTAAAAGTGGGTCATTTTCTGCATCACAGTACAATGACTCTCAGGCTGTCACCAGCCACTTAATTGAAAGCAAACTTCCGTAGACTAATGTCCAACCCGACAGAAGTCTGAATTAAAATACGGAATGAGGAGGGTAATCTGAATAAAAAACAACAATCAAAAACACACACACAAAAAAAACCAAAACACAACTTTCCTATTTTAGCAGTTTAATGACATGAAAGAATCATTAAAGATACTCTTGTTTTTAAAAGAAAACTTAGAATGCTCCAAATCTCTCCTTAGAGAACCAACACAAGCAGATCAATTTGCTGTCTAGTCCGTTCCCATGCCTAATGAAGACAATTATTTATGTCTTTCTCCTATTAGGAACAATATTTTAACATGCTTGCATACATTAAGCTCTTCTAATATTTATTGATGACTAGCATTTCAGCAGGGCTATCCTCAGTTCCTCTTTTTTGAAAAGGTCTTTAGGACTGAAAGCTCCCATCAATGAATTCCATTCCAATATTGTTAGGTCATCACGGCTATGGAGATCATGTCTTAAATCTGCTCTTGCCTGCACACCATGAGACTTTGATGGCGATATGTTTGGATTTCATACCTTCCTATACTTCTGGATTGAGCTGGACTTTATTGATCTGTATTCCTTAAAATCAGACTTCCTCTCCATGTCTCTCTGCCCAACAACTCATGATGGTGGCAATTGATATTATAGTCATCTCTTCTCAAAATAGACTAAGACAATGTGCTCTCCCTTGGAGTTGGATTAAAAAGTGAACCAAAGGTGTGCTTTCCAAAGGTTTAGGATCTTTTTTTTTGAATATTTATCTTAGTGGAAGGATGAATACTCTGGTTTTCAGAAAACATGTAACCCAATATTGCCAATATTGACATACTTACCAACGAAGACTCATCCAAAAGAACCTGTGATCCACATGCACATTTATATGTCACTTATCACTTGATATTTTTATGTGGTCAATGCCATTGACTCTAGAGAAAGGTGCCTTTAAAGTAGACCCACCCTAGCCTTTCATCTATATTATTTAAATTTAGTTTTGGGTTACAAAAAGGACTTTCCTTATTGTTCCTTGATTAAACTAGAATTCAGATTATTTTATTTCTTACTTATACTAATGAGCAAAAATATGCTTGTACACTTTTGTACACTATTGTTCTGTGTTTCTTATTTTTTTCTTTTTAAAAATATATTTTATTGATTTTTTACAGAGAGGAAGGGAGAGAGATAGAGAGTCAGAAACATCGATGAGAGAGAAACATCGATCAGCTGCCTCCTGCACATCCCCCACTGGAGATGTGCCCGCAACCCAGGTACATGCACTTGACCGGAATCGAACCTGGGACCCTTCAGTCCACAGGCCGACGCTCTATCCACTGAGCCAAACCGGTTTTGGCTGTGTTTCTTATTTTTAACTCCATAAATTAAAGAACTCTAAGAAATTGATGCTACTTGTTCTTGCCGTTTTTCCCTCCTAACATCCAACTCACTCCAGGTTTATAAAATCTATGTTTAGGTGAGGTGAATATCACCTAAGATGAATGTAAATGTTTTTTCTTTGGTTGGATTTTGTAATTAGGAAAAAAAAGAACTCTCAATTTTTAATAGATATACAAAAGGGTCTATTATCAAGATACCTGAAATAATGAGATAATATATTGCTGATAGGCATGCAATTTCCTTATAAAAAAATCACCCATTTTTGTAAAATATCCAGAATTTTATTTCATAATAAAATAGCATTCAGATGCCTACACTAAGAAGAAATAAGGAGGCAATTTCACAGCAAGGACAACTGTCGGCATGTTTGAGTTCTAATTAAGAAAGGAAGCATGTGAGCTGGAGAGATAGCTAAGCCAGGTGGCAGGGTGAGTGGCACCCTGCCCACATAGCACATTTTTATATAAAAAAATGTGGCAACTGTTGTCTGTCTTGTTCAAATTACTGTATATTAAAAAAAAAGGGGGGGGGGTTGACTATAGTGGGATGCAGAGGAGGCAAGGAAGGCCTGCTTACCTTTTCAAAACACCATTACATTTGTCAGAATGGGAATCTGAGTTGGAAGTGAATGATTTCTTTAAATTAAAAAAAAATTACCAAGTCAGTCCATGTCAGAAGTGCCAAACCCAATGGTCGCAGGCAGGGCAGGCTTTGCCAAGGAGACAGATGCTACCCTTGGAAGTCCTTTCTCCTTTACTTACTAGTAAGTAGCATGTGAGCCTTCTTAATGATGAAATGCTGACAAATGAAGACAATAGTGCTTATAGTTTCCATGAATATTTACATCAAGGACACATGTACAAGAAAAATGTGCATGTCCATACACTAATGAACTCAAGGCCTGCACATGCACAGTGAAAATAGGAGGCACCTTGGTTTTTCCTTATATTTCACAGACATGTTCATTTTATTGACTGTGTAGGTAAAGTAGACTTGTCATATCATCTTTACTTCATGTCTTTAGAGATAAGGCTTCTTGGGATCTTACTGGGTGACCAATAGAGAGAGAGAGAGAGAGAGAGAGAGAGAGAGAGAGAGAGAGAGAGAGAGAGAGAAAGAGAGAGAGAGAGAGAGAGAGAGATTGATTTTTGTTTCTTTAAATCATTTTCAGGGCTGTTCCAAAACACATTATATAAGTCATAGGTAATATTTGTAGAGCTTATGTTCTATAAATGGAGACACCTGCTATAATGTTGATTTTGAATATTCCCTCTACCAAAAGATTTGGAAGGATTTATTTCTCATTGTCCTCTTATCAAAAAGCTAATGGAAAAGGAAGCAAAATGTTTAGTTCCAAATATTTCTATATGTAGATGTATAATGTATGTTTTTAAATTGATTTTAAAGAGAGAGAGGAAAGAGAAAGAGAGAAACATCAAATTATTGTTCCACTTATTTATGCATTCATTGGTTGATTCTTATATGTGCCCTGACCAGGGATTGAACCCACAACCTTGGGGTCTTGGGATGATGCTCTAACCAACTGAGCTACCCGGCCAGGGCCAATATATACTAGTATGTTGATGTAAGAGAAAAGCAATAGAATTCTGCTTGGTCACATCCAGAAATCCAGAAATCCAGAGAACCAACTGCAGAGTAGACATAATGGTGTGTGTGTGTGTGTGTGTGTGTGTGTGTGTGTGTGTGTGTAGGGGGAGAGGGGTTGGGGGGCGTGCGTGCGCCCATGTGCTTGTGTGTACAACTTTTCATGATGACGTTGAAAATAAAAAATTAAATGAAAATATCAATATAAGACATTTTTGGGAAAGTGGAAATAAATACTAATTGCAAAATTTAAGAAATTAAAATATTTGCTTTTGGAAAGTAAGAACTGAAAGTGGGAAGGCTAAAAGATGGGAACAGGTATGAAATATAAAAACATGAATTAAAATACATTTCAAAATTCAATTAAAGTTAGGAATAAAAGTAAATGATCACTGGCTCTGGCCAGGTAGCTCAGTTGGCTAGAGCATCATCTGATGGACAAAAGTTGTGGGTTTGATCCCAGGACAGGGCACATACAAGAATCAACCAATGAATGCATAAATAAGTGGAACCAAAAAAGTTGCTCTCTGTCTCTCTCAAACCAATAAATAAAAAAATGTAAATAAATAAAAAATAAAAACAAATGACCTATAGATGTAAATAGACAAATAAATGAACATATGTCCTTAAAATGCACAACCATTAAAAAATGAATGAAGTAGATTTAGATTGTTCTGAACTTTAAAGATCTTCCAGACATGTTATTAATTCAAAAAATGGTAAAGGATGATATGCATATTCTAGACCCTGAGGCAACAGCAGTGAACAAAAGTTAAAAAGTCTGAATTCTCCAAAAAATTCCCTACATATTAGTGAAGACGACATGAAATATACATGCATAAAATATATTTCAAATAGTAACCAGTTCTAAAGAGAAAAACAAAACAAACCAAGAAATATAGGGGGTATGAAGATTTGAGGGCAGCTGTAGGTATTTCTTTCCTGAGCCTGTTTGATAATATTATATACAGTGGGGCCTTGACTTACGAGTGTCCTGACTAACAAGTTTTTCGAGATACAAGCCGTCTCTCGGCTGATTTTTTGCTTTGAGTTGCAAGCTAAAATTTGGGTTACAAGCCAGCTTCAGATACCCCACTGCTAGTTGGCACAGCAAACGTCACAGTGAAAGCCACAACATCAGCCCAGCATCACGTATCTCACTCATTCACTTTAAGATTTGACATACGAGTAATTTGACTTACGAGCTCTGTCACAAAATGAATTAAACTCGTAAGTCAAGGCCCCACTGTAGAAGCAGAGACTCAAAGGACGGAGAGATCAAGTCATGTGGATGCATGAGGTTGTGGAAATGTGTATATCAGTAGAGTCATGTAACGGGGAATAAAACTGAGAGATAGAGGATATAACTTATATGACATACATTTTTCTTCCAGAATTTGTTCTATTAATGGAGGAATGATATATAAAAATAAGAATGATACTGCTATTACTACTAATTCTACTCCTAATACTGTTAATATGACTACAAACATCACCTACTTATTCTATGTTAATAATTGTGCTTAGAGTGTCTTAGCTCAGGCTGCTAAACAAAATACCATAGTCTGTGTAGCTTAAACATCAGACATTTATTTCTCACAATTTGGGATCCTGAAAGAGGGGGCGAGGGCATACAAAATGGAAGCCACAGTCTATCTATCTTACCTAATATTAGACAAACATGCAAATTGACCATACCTTTGCTACGCCCCAAGCCATGCCCACCAGCCAATCAGAGCGACTATATGCAAATTAACCTAACCAAGATGGCGGCCGGCAGCCATGGAGTTGTAGCAAGCAGAAGGCTTGGTTGTCCCAATGATGGAGGAAGCCAAGCTTCCTGGCCAGCTGTTGCCTCCTCTCAAGGCAACAAAGTTTCAATTATAGAAGGTAAATAAACCCCAGATACCTGCTTCTAGCCTCCATGGCCACAGAGCTGGAGGGAATTAAAAAAAAAAAAAAAAAAAAAAAAGGCTGGGAGCTTGAGTTGCCAGGGGGCTTGGTCAGTCTGAAAACAGCCATCAGCCCCTCACCCAGGCTGGCCAAACCCCAGTGGGGCGAAGGTCCCCACCGGGGGGGTTGACCAGCCTGCAAACAGCCATCAGCCCCTCACCAGGCTGGCCAGGCACCTCAGCGGGACCCCCACCCTGATCCAGGAAACCCTTCAGGGCAAACCAGCCGGCCCAAACCCATGCACCAGGGCTCTATCCTATATAATAAAAGGGTAATATGCAAATTAACCCTAACAGCAGAATGACTGGGAATGACTGGACACTATGACACACACTGACCACCAAGGGGCAGTTGCTCAATGCAGGAGCTGTCCCCTGGTAGTCAGTGCACTCCCACAGGGGGCGCTCTGCTCAGCCACAAGCCAGGCTGATGGCTGCAAGCACAGCAGTGGTGGCGGGAGCCTCTCCTGCCTCCTCAGCAGCACTAAGGATATCCGACTGCAGCTTAGGTCTGCTCCGCGCTGGCAAGTGGACATCACCCAAGGGCTGCCGGGCTGCCGGAGGGATGTCTGACTGCCAGCTTGGGCCCGATCCCCCAGGGAGCGGGCCTAAGCCAGCAGGTGGACATCCTCAGAGGGGTCCCAGAATGCAAGAGGGCATAGGCTGGGCTGAGGGATGCCCCCGAGTGCACAAATTTTTGTGCACTGGGCCTCTAGTCCTATTTAATAAAAGAGAAACATGGTAATTAGCCATACCTCTGCTACCCTTCCCATTGGCTAATCAGGGTGATATGCAAATTAACTGCCAGCCAAGATGGCGGCCGGCAGCCAGGCAGCTTGAAGTGAACATGAGGCTTGCTTTCTTCAGTGACGGAGGACTCCAGTGTTCCCTGCCTGCCACTGCCAGCCTCTGAGCTTGCAGTTTGAAACATTGTTACAAATATAGAAGCTAAACAAAACCCCAGAAACCTGCTTTCAGCTAGCCGGGCTCTCAGAGCTGGAGTTGAAACAGTGTTTCGATTATAGAACCCAAACAAACCAGATACCTGTTTTCAGCGGCGGAGGCCTAAGAGCTGGAGCCAAGACTCAGAGCTAAAGCTGGCCCAGAATAAAAAAAGAAAAAAAGAAAAAAAGGAGCGGTTGGGAGCTTCAGTCACCAGCCAGCCTGAAAACAGCCCTCAGCCCCTCACCCAGACTGGCCAGGCACCCCAGTGGGGACCCCCACCCTGATCCAGGACACCCTTCAGGGCAAACCAGCTGGCACCCACCAGTGCACCAGGCCTCTATCCTATACAGTAAAGGGGTAATATGCCTCCCAGCACCGGGATCAGCGTGACAGGGGGCAGTGCCCAAACCCCTGATCACCCTGAGGCTCTGTGTGTGACGGGGTGGGGCCACAATCTCCCTATCTGCCCTGCTCGGTTCCTGAGAGGGGAAGGCACCCCAACCCCCTGATCAGCCCTGCTCTGTGCCTGATAGGGGGGAGCTCCCCAACCCCCTGATCGCCCTGCGGCTCTGTGTGTGACAGGGTGCAGTGCCCCAAACCCCTGATCGGCCCTGCTCTGTGTGTGACAGGGTGCGGTGCCCCAACCCCCCCTGCCCCCACGGGCTCTGCTCTGTGTGTGACGGGGTAGAGCCATAACCTCCCCATCGACCCTGCCCTGAGTGTGACAGGGTGCAGCGCCCCAACCCCCTGATCCGCCCGGCTCTGTGTGTGACAGGGGGCGGTGCCCCAACTCCCCTATCAGCCCTACTCTGTGAGTGACAGGGGGGAGCTCCCCAACCCCCTGATGGGCCCTGCTCTGTGCATGACAGGGTACGGAGCCCCAACCCTCCTGATGGGCCCTGCTCTGGGTGTGACAGGGGGCAGCGCCCCAACCCCCTGATTGGCCCTGCTCTGTGCATGACAGGGGATGGTGCTGCAACCTCCCATCGACCCTGCCTTAAGTGTGACAGGGGGCGGTGCCCCAACCCCCCAATCGGCCCTACCCTGAGTGTGACTGAGGGTGGCATCGCAACCTCCTGATCTGCCCTGCTCTGTGCATGACAGGGGGCGGTGCCCCAACTCCCCAATCAGCCCTGCTCTGAGCCCGACCAGGGGCTGCACCTAGGGATTGGGCCTGCCCTCTGCCACCCGGGAGCAGGCCTAAGCCAGCAGGGCGTTATCTCCCGAGGGGTCCCAGACTGCAAGAGGGCACAGGCCTGGCTGAGGGACCCCCTCTTCCCCCTTAGTGCACAAATTTTTGTGCACCGGGCCTCTAGTATATATATAAAAGCCTAACATGCAAAGCGTTCCCTCGAGAGTTCAACTGACCAGGAGTTCAATAACTCGCTATGATGTGCGCTGACCACCAGGGGGTGGCGTGGATTGAAGGGAGGCTCCGGCTAGCATCCAGCAGTTGGGGAAGGGAGGCCCCGGCTGGCAGCCAGCAGCTACTAGGGACCCTACGCATGCATGAATTTCGTGCACCGGGCCTCTAGTTTGTAACCTAAACTCAGAAGGGGCATACTATCATTTCTGGTATTTCTACTTAATAAAAGTCAGTTACTAAGTAGAGTCCACACTTAAAGAAGGAGGCATTAAACTTTATGTCTTGAAGAGAGTAGTATCAAAGAATTTTTTAATGTCTTAAAAACTATCACCAAAATTAGAAGATTTTCAACTCGCTTCTTATATTGACTATAAATAGTGCAAAATCAGTGTACAGGGTGTTTTGTTTTCATAGATGTTATAATTTATGAAACTACCTGTAATATATAAATTGAAGATGTCTAGTAGAAGTGCACGGCCTTTATAAATAAGAATATCTAAAATTGAATCTCAGCTCTTCCACTTAGTAAATGTAGCCACGGAAAAATTATTTTAGTTTTTTACTCTGTAAATCCAGGAATATAATGACACTCATGAAAATTAATTCTGTTTATACATTTAAAAATTACAATATTGAGTGACACTTAGAAAAATCAATAGATACTAGCTATTATGACTACTTTTAAGGTTTTTCAATTTATGAATATCTGTTTACTTTCTTGGTGAAGTTTTCCTTGATTTCCACCTGCAGTAAAATATTCCCATAAAAATTTCTATCAGATTGAATTATAGCACTTTCCTCATTGTCCTTATATTTTAAATATCACTCTGCCACAAAAGTGTTTGTCAGCCTTAAAAGGAAAGTGTGTTATTCATCTTTGTATTCTCAATGACCCACACAACTTTGGCATGAAATCATTTTTCATATTAAAGCTTTGACAAATTGTTATTAAACACAATGAAAGACCGATCTTTTCAAGTCTCTTCTGTGATTGTTTCTGACCACCAAAGCCTTTTTTTAAATACTCTTCTAAGATGATGATTTGACATAAGACCTTCTATTCCCTTGTTAGATTGCAATTACCCTCATTAATAACATAGCACTTATTTGGTTTTGAATGGCTCTTCATTTAGTCCATGAATTATTTCTTCTTTATGTTTCTTAAGAAGAAAAATTGCCCAGGTGTTCCAGAACAAACACACGGCTGGGATATTTCTTCTGCTTTCACTTCCAAACAGCTGTCACGTTGGACTTATTTGGACCTCAGTTTCCTTGACTATAAATAAAAAACATAAACAGATATATTTGAGATCCCATTCAAATGTAGTATTCTAGCCTGAAAATTGAGGTAGAGTATATTGTAAGTACTTCAGAAAAGTTCTGTGTGATTATGAATTTATGCATAATTTCCTGTTGGGTTTTCACTAAGTATTCTCTAACTGCAAAAACTCTGGAGAAATATGTCAAAGCAGCTGAGCAAATCCAATTATTGGTTTATTGTGCATTTATTTCTTTCCATTTCTACATCCTATTGTTCTCATCTGGTGAATTATTTTGTTTACAAAGAATATACAAATAAATTGTGATTAATAAGTTAATTTATGTTGGTAGAATAGCCACATTAATAACATTTCTAAGTCATTTCTCTTGTCTACAAAGAAAATGCCTCATCTCTTTCCTAACGATTGTACCTTTTTTATGATAACTTGAATTTGGCTTACTCTGTATGGCAGTGATTAAAAAAATACATAAAACCAGCTATGGATACTTGTGCCCAATCTCACTTGGCATGTTCTGAATTTCTTCTGAAAATGGCACTTTTTTGTTATGAGAAGAATTATGCCTCATTATGGGACCTTATTTGCAATTATATTATTAAATGTGGCATGAGAGATAAAATATGAAGCGGAACTTATATGATTTCTAACTGCCTTTCCAATAAAAGTAGCAGGAAGCTCTGAAGTAATTCCATTTCAAAGTATATGTTTGTAGGAGAAGGAAGGCTTGAATACCTTTCTCTATAGGCAACTCTATATAGGCAAGCTGGCAGATTTTATTAGTATTATTATTGTAGGCTTTTTCCTTCCAGTTTATAGAATTTCACTATCTTATGGATATGCACAAGGCTCTAAATACCTCTGCTTCACTGAAAACATTTCCTTTGGACCCTGTTTATGAGAATAACATGGCACTGTTTTTTGATATACTTACAATTTTTTGAGTTTTAAATAAAAATTAGACATTGTGCTAAATATTAGCATGCAACTGAATGTATTATGGAATAACAATGCATATCAATCATTAATTTGTCATTCTTTCTCAGTGCAACATATTCAGTGTATGTCATAAAGTATACTGGCTAGACTTGAAGATCTTTAAAGAATCTCTAGCACTCATGGCTCTTGTTAGAAAGCATAAGAACTTTGAATAGATAACAAAATACATTTCTTTCAGGGAGGAAGGCAAAGTTGACTAAAAGAAAACAGAACTGCCTGTGCAATTCCTTTTGTGAAAGGTTTAATTGGATGCAAATGTCTCTAATTTGTATCTATGCCTCTCCTTCCCCAAAGAGCCTTCTGCTATCTATGCTTATTTTAATTCATCATATTTTATCTTGTTTCAATTATGATTACTGGCAAAGGAAAAATATAGAGAGATTAATATAGATAGCAGAAATTCCTATAGTGATTATGTAGATCTAACAACTATAATGTATATAATATAATATATTTTCCATCTATTATAAAAAGCTTTAGAGATATACTACAGAAATGTTATCCCCATGCCCATCATATACCCTGATCCCCTGCCATCATTCACCAGAGATGCTGAGTGAATGTGTGTCTCTTCTATCATGGTTATATGGGTGTGTGTGTATACATATCTATAATAATAAAAGTATAATCTTCTAATTAGACCAGACATCCTTCCAGACTATCTTCTGGACAAAGCCGGGGCTGTGAGGGAAGCCTGGGTCCTGGGTGCTGGAGGGAAGCCCGTGCTGGCATCTGGGGAAAGGAAGGCCTACTCTTGCATGAATTTCGTGCATTGGACCTCTAGTATATATACACTGAGTGGCCAGATTATTATGACCACCTGACGTTTGTAGGCAAATTGGCCGTACACTGACTGCATCATATGGGTTATGGAAGCCGAAGGCCTGTTCGAACACCTTTGCTGTCTGCAGTTACCAAGATAAAATGTCTCCAATTAACACAGGAACACAAGGATTGGATAGTCGAGCATTGGAAAAAAGTCATGTGGTCTGATGAATCACGTTTCCAGTTGCATCATGCAGATGGCAGAGTGAGAATTTGGCGGAAACAGCATGAAAGCATGCACCCCACACGCATGAGTACAACCCTTCAAGCTGGTGGGGGCAGTGTTATGGTTTGGGGCATGTTTTCCTGGCATGATTTGGGCCCTTTAATTTGTGTGGAACAACGTCTGAATAGCACAACATATCTAAGTATCACTGCTGATCAAGTTCATCCTGTCATGTTGATGGTGTATCCCAATAGAGATGGCTTCTTCCAACAAGACAACATGCCATGCCACGGTGCTCATATTGTGCAGGAGTGGTTTCAAGAACATGAGGGAGACTTTACCTTGCTTAGGTGGCCCCCACAATCACCAGATCTCAATCCAATTGAGCATTTGTGGGACGAAATTAAAAGAGCCATCAGGCAGCTTGTTCCACACCATCAAATCTCACAGAACGGGACAGTGCTATTCATCAGGCATGGTGTCAGATTCCTCGCATCACCTTTCAACATCTTGTGGAGTCAATGCCAAGAAGAATCGCTGCAGTGTTGAAGGCAAAAGGTGGCCCAACAAAGTACTGATGGGTGGTCATAATAATCTGGCCACTCAATGTATATTTACAGATATATGTCTATAAGCAATATAGTCCCTAATGTTTACATAAGTAATATAGCAGTGTCAATAATTTTGCAACATGCTTTTAACTATTGCATATCTTTTGTAATTAAATTTATTGAAATGACATTGGTTTATAAGATTATATATGTTTCAAATGTACAATTTTATGATACATCATCTGTATATTGCAACATGGTTTTTATTTACTTAAAATTATATATTTGAAGTTTACTGATTTAGATAGATGGGCCCATTCTACATGGATGAATATTGGGACTGTGTCCAAAGTTTTACTACTATAAACAATGTTGCTTGGAGATCTTTATGTAGTTCTTAAATGGGTGAACACAATTTCTCATGGGTGTGTTTTCCCTAGTTGTCGAATTCCTGGATCCCAGGGCCATTACTTTCTGCTTCTAAAGCTCCTAAATGGGTGTGATAAACAAAACAGGGCATGCACATTTTATTTTCATAATATACTATTTTCTGTGTCATTGCCAGATGACTAATTAATTCTGTATAACTTACTAGTAAGAAGAAAGTAGATTTTTCTGAGGCAAAGTGTAAAGCATTTCTCTCTGTGGTTAAGGTAGATGTTATTTCTCCTGTAAATGTCCTTTAGTTTTGCCTCATTAGTGAATAAAAAGAAGTGAGGTTTTTTTGAAGTGTAGTGGAGCCAATCTCAGTCTAGCGAATGAGAATTTCTCTTTTTTAAATATGTTTTTATTGGTTTTAGAAAGAGGGAGGAAGGGAAATGGAGAGAGACAAATATGAATCAGCTGCCTCCTGAATGCCCTGCATTGAGGATTAAGCTCACTACTAGGGCATGTGCCCTGACCAGTATGGAACCAGGGACCCACTGCTTGTTAGAACTGCCAAGTTCCTCATGCCTCCTCCTGGCAGGTGACTCTACCAAATAACAAACAGTTGCTTCACTCCCCTCATCTTACATGGGTAAGGGATTAAAAAACACATGCAAAGAGGAGAGATAGTTTCTTTAAGGTTAGTATTCTCCCCGATGAGAAACTGTTTAGGCTGCCATCTAGACAGGTCAGAAAGGTGGACATATGAGAGCTAGAGCTCAGATGTATTTAACACCTCCAACAACTAGTGTGTTAAGCTATAAAATTTAAAAGGATAAAGAACTGATTTGAAGATTATATGTATTTGAAGATTCAATTCTTCAAAACATAATGAGTGCATGATCAATTAAAAGTATCACTGTTATCCAATTCTTTTTGCATGACTTTTCTCTATCAACACGTAGTAGCATGTTGATAAAAATTACCAGAGCAGTGTCCACCACAGGCAGTTATTTAGTTAAACATTCCATTGACACGTACAGCTTATGTCTGTATTTTAAAAAAATAAATAAATAGTAATTTTGATGATTAATTTTCTGTTTCAAATTGCCTATGCCAAGGTGCCAGTATTGGGTTAAACACATTCTTGATGTTGTCATGAAGGTACTTTTTGATCTGATTAGCATGTAAGTCAGTAGGTTTTAAGCAAAACAAATTACCTTCCAAATTGTGGGTGGGCCTTATCTAATCAGTTAAAGGACTTAAAAGCGAAGTCTGGGCAAGAAGCAAATTGGCCACAAGGCAGCAACATAGAAATGCTTCCAAAGTTTCTAGCCTGAAGATTTCAGACTTAAGCCTGAAACATGAACTCTTCCTTGAATGTCCTGACTGTTGGCCTGCTCCTTCTACAGAATTTGGTTTTGCCAACCCCTTAACACCCAAGACAACTCCTTTAAGCCTCTTTCTTTCTCTCTCTTCCTAGTTTCTATTTTACTTCTGAGTTTCCCTACTTTTTCTTTATTTTGTGCATGCTTTTCTTTATACTTCAAGAGTATCTATATCTATATCTATCTATCTATCTATTTATATATAAAAGCCTAAGCAACTGACTGATCGGCCAACTGGCTGACCAGCCAACTGGCTGACCAGCTGGTAGCTAGGATGTACAATTATCACCAGGGGGAAGACACCAGGCATAGAAACATGGAGCAGACTGATGAATCTCAGAGGGAAGGGAGCAGGGGGAGGGCGGGAAGAGATTAACCAAAGATCTTATATGCATACTAGAGGCCTGGTGCATGGATTTGTACACTAGTGGGGTCCCTCGGCCTGGCCTGCTGGGATCAGGCATAATTTGGCTCTCTGACATCCCCCGAAGGGTCCTGGATTGTGAGAGTGTGCAGGCCAGGCCAAGGTACCCCACCGGTGCAGAAATCAGTGCATCAGGCTTCTAGTCTGTTATAAAAACCTGTGTCTACTAATTCCAACACCCAACTCATCTTGTGTGTTCTCTCCTTTGATTGGTTGTTCCCTTGATTAGGAATCATCTATTTCAAAATCATCTAGTGTTCATATGACTGGTGATGTTGGATAGTGGGATTAATTTTACATGTCAACTTGACTGGCTAAGGGATGCCCAGGTAGCTGGTGAAACATTATTTCTGAGTGTGTCCCTGAGGGTGTTTACAAAACATATTAGTAGTTGAGTCAATAGACTGAGTAAATAAGGTAGGTGGGTATCATCTAATCAGTCGAGGGCCTGAATAGAAGAATAAGGTAGAGAAGGAGTGAATTCTTTCTCCCTCTTCTTGATCTTGGGCATCCATCTTCTCCTGCCCTCAGACATCAGAACTCCTAGTTCTCAGGACACTGGACTTAGGGATTACAACCAGCAGACCCCCTGGTTCCCAAGCCTTCAATCTCACACTACCATTGGCTCCACTGGTTCTCAGGCCTTTGGACTCAGACTGAATTATACTCCTAGCTTTCCTAGTTCTCCAGCTTACACATGGCATGTTGTAGAACTTCTCAAGTCTCCATAATAACATGAGCCAATTCCCATAATAAATCTCCTCTTAAATATCTACATATATCCTACAGGTCTGTTTCTCTGAGGAACTCCGACACAGATTGTACCATTGGCACTGTAAATGGTACATTATAGAGATTGGATAATGTTATTTCTTTTGAAAGGAAATGCTTTTTAAAGTATTTAAAAATATTAGCCTACAGTTACTCATGAAATTTTCATTCACTTTATTAACATTTTCATTAGCTTCAACTTTTACATTTTTGATATTTTGATTATCTTAGATTTATTACATTGATTTTTATTCTTAAAAAATATGCATTAAAATATTATTTGTCGTGATTGCTGGAGTCATTGACACCCCCGGTACATTTTGCATCTAACAAAAGTATTTTTTTTGCCTCTTGACAGTAGCATCCCTTCTCAGAGAGGAGGAGGTGCCTGTTTCTGCCTGGTCTTTTGCTGTGTGTTAGAAAGCCAAACATGAATGCCCTGCTAGGTTAGTCCTGTTGATGCTAAATTACTTCAATACCATGACACCCAAAATGGAATGTTCCAAACATGGGTTGAATCTCTGTCCAGATTAATATTTCTGCAGCTGCCACACCCGCTGCTTCTATTATAGGCACACGCACACATAAATTCGTAAAGATGTTATCACTTTTCCACACAGAGAAACAGCTAATTCATCACGGTACCGAAGTTATTCAAGTTCTCTCCTTGACAGTGGACATACTCAGTACCCTTCTGAACCTCGCAGAAAACAACTAATCCCTCCATTAAAATTTATTTCTCCAATTAACAATTTTTTTAAGTGGAAAATAATAGCCCTGGCCAGAGTAGCTTAGTTGGTTGCGTGCCATCCCATTCACCTGGAGGTTGCTTGTTCAATCCCTGTCGAGGGCACATGCTGCTAGATCCCCTGTAAGGGGCGTACAGGAGGCAGCTGATCCATGTGCTCTCATTCATATCCCCCCCCCTCTCTCTCTCACTCTCTCCTCTCTCTCTAAAAATCAATAAACTATTCTTTTTAACAAAAAAGGAAAATAGTATTTTTAATTGCTATTAAAAAATTCTACTCCAAACAAATAGATTTTCATGTTTCCAATGTTCTCAACAAATAACCCTAAGGTTACTTATAGTTATCAGTTTTAAAATTTAATCTTATAGACAATGTCCAAATGTTCACTTTTTAAATATTAGTTGAAATTCTATGGCATTTCCTACTTTTCCCACCATGTTCCTACTTTTTTCCCACCACTATAATTTCCACTATATAAAATTTTATAGAGAGAATTATCAGTCAAATTGGTTATGAAAAAGTATGCTTGTCTACTTAGAAATTAATATATACATTAATTATTTTGCTAATTTATTCATTGCTCAATCTATTATCTATGTATTCATATACTAGTCTTTGCATCTATTTCATTTTTTAAAATTATTTCTTCCCTGTTACTGGGACATTGCAAATTTGGCCACTAGTAGACTGCCAAAAGGAATCATTTCCCATCTATTCCTTATATTTGTTACTTAGGAAAAATGACACCTTGGACTTTTAATCCTTTGGATTAAACTTGGAAATTATAGAATCATATTTTATATTTTTATAGAAAATTAAAAAAGATAATGACATAAATGATTATATAAGATATACAGTGAGTACTAGTACAAGTTTATTTTCTTCTGACTCTATATAGATAGAACTTTATTTTATTTGGAATTTTCCCGTGTTGTTCATTGACTTCCTGTGATTCTTCCTCTGTCATTACTTGTACTATCCTGAGAGTATTTAGATTAATAAATCTATCTTTTGAAACCAGTGGGTAAGGTATTATATGCCATAGACTAATTTTTGACCTTCATAATGTAGCTAGGTTAATTACTAGTTAATGAAAACCATTTATTTTGCTTACTATAAGGTACTCAGCCAGAATTTTCCACCTAATTAATAGTGACATGTTTTATGAACCTCATCTGGAGTTTTGCACCAATTCATGGCAATTTCAGACTTATAATCCACAATATATATGAATATGTCTTTGCCAACCATGATAACAATTTGTGGTAAAGAATATGTTATTAATAAACAGTGCATGATAATTACTCAAAGTGATTTCAGTTTCTTCATAGGTAGTAAAAATAATTCTTTGTTTCAAGAGTAGATAAGATCGTCCTCGTTTAAAAAATTAAACCATGTTCTAGCCCTCAATAGTACTCCTCTCACATTTAAAAAATTAATATTTAATTACTGATCTAATTATTTTCCAAATGAACATATAAAACATGCATTAAATGGAAAAAACGATCAAGTCCACTTTGAGAAAATTACATAGTCAGTAAATATCTGTCTGGCGATGATTGTTAAAGGAATTAAACCAAAGGAGTTTAGGCAGAAAATAATTTTAAACTATATTTAAGGATAAATTCTTTGATGAGTTTTAATATTGTAGGTCAAGGAGTAGTCATCCTTTAAATCAGACTGCACTAGGGAAGTCAGTTAAAATATCAGTTATCTTTGGAAACATTTCAACCTTTAATCACAGGAAGCACAACTTTGTAAACCCACTTTGTTAAAAGTTCACAAATCAGAGAATCAGAAGAATTAATAAGTAAAATATTTTAAATGTTCTAAAACCCCTGACAATCAGTAACCTTTCCTAGGGGTTTTCTATTTATATTAATTTCTACTTTCATAATCCCAGGTCAGCTAATTTTTGGTAAGCATGAATAAAGAGGAAAAATATCAGGAATTCTAATAAATATATCATATTTTTGAAATAACAGAAATTCCAATAGTCTTACTCACCCTCCCTTATAAATTATTAAAATATCTTGAAAAAGCCAATGCTCAATACTCCAAACTACCTCTCCCATATTTATTAATCAACTTGGAGATAGGAAAACCAGATTACTCCAAGTATAAGGCTTAAGGTATTAAAGAGAACAGGCCCTGGTGTGGGGAAGAGGCAATGATTGGAGGAGATCAATTTAACAAGAATTGAGAAAATCAAACTTGATCTCCTTCAGTGTTTTGCTTAAACCTGGCTGTGGTTTTGTCTTGTAAATGTGTTGTAGTAATGGTGCCTTTCACCTGCTCTGCAGGTCAGAGAACAAAATCACTATAGTTTCCCTTCCCTGCCTGCTTTCATTTTCACATACTGCAGATGACATGAGTTACAGGTACTTCATGAGGTGAGAAAAATTCTTACAGAAAACACTGATAAAACCGGAAACTCTTGTCAAGGATAAAAAGGAGGTGGAGCAGTGAAGAAGGAAGAAGCAAACAAGTTACCATTTTGTTATTGTAACCTACACATTTCGGCGAACCCCTATCTGGACCTTCTCACTCGCTTCAGGATAAAACTGAGTGATGTAGGATTGAAGTAAGAGTGCTCATACTATAGCTAAAAGTGACACTTCATCCTATGGAAGCAGCTTACATGAACTGTACTCTCCATAGAAACATTCATTGTCATGTATTTGTGGTGTAAGGCCTAAAGTGTAGGTTCAATATTATGTGTTGTCATCCTTGCCCCCACACGTGCACAGCCTCCCCCATTATCACCAGCACTCACCAGAGTGGTACACTGGTCACACTAATGGACCTTAAATGAATGACACATCATTGTCCATCAAAGTCCATAGTTTAGCTTGTTTCACTCTTGAAGTTGTACACTCTATGGGTCGGGTTAATTTTTATATATTTTTTGTATTATACAAGAATGATTATAATAGGGACAAAGTAATGACTATTCGTCAACTATAAATTTTTTTTTAAATATATTTTATTGATTTTTTACAGAGAGGAAGGGAGAGCGATAGAGAGTTAGAAACATCGATGAGAGAGAAACATCGATCAGCTGCCTCCTGCACATCTCCTACTGGGGATATGCCCGCAACCCAGGTACATGCCCTTGACCGGAATCGAACCTGGGACCTTTCAGTCCGCAGGCCGACGCTCTATCCACTGAGCCAAACCGGTTTCGGCAACTATAAATTTTATACATTTTAATTTGCTAGATATTATTTGCTAAAACAGTCACTTTTGAATGACAAAGAGAAAGATTTATTGCTGAAAAATCTCCTGTTTGTAATCTTATTTTTCTTAACATGGTAGTTACTAATCTTAGCTACATGTGAATAACATGGGGAAATTTTTTTTAAATGTTTTTTAATTGATTTCAAAGAGAGGAAGGAAATGGGAGAGATAGAAACATCAACGATGAGAATCATCGATTGGCTGCCTCCTGCACGACTGCTACTAGGGATTGAGCCAGCAACTGGGGCTTGTGCCCTGACTGGAATAGAACTGTGACCTCTTGGTTCATGGAGTGATGCTCAACCATTGAGCAACACTGGCCAGGCACCATGGGGGAATTTTAAACAAAGATTGACTTATCAATTGAGAGTAATTAAATCAGTATCTCTATAAGTGTGGTTGAGGAATAAGGTATATATTAAAACTTCCCAGGTTATTTTAAAGTATATATACAATTGAGAACACCTTTACTGGTCATTCTATGTTAAATAGGAATATATCACATTCATACTGAATCAGACTGCAATAGTTAATCAAGGTCAACTTCAAATTTCCCACATCACAGTTTTGGGTACTCCTGGATGCCTAAAAATAAATATTCCCAACATTTTTGTCTTAGTCATTTAAAGTTTTGTTTTTCTTATCAGCTCCCTAAATTATTTGCTTTTATTTTTAACGTATGGTATGAGGCAGTATTCTAAATTTATCATTTTCCAATTGCCCCCACATTTCCCTAATGATTTGGAATGCCTTCTCATTCTGGAACCTGCTTTCTGTTTCATAATGTTCTGTTTTTCCAGTCTCACAGAGGCACTGCATTTTGGGGGGTGCCTGGATAATTATAGTATGCTTGGATGAGCTAAGGCAACAGTTCTGCACTGGAAGAGAAATGGTGAGCCAAGAAGATGTTTGGAAAACAAGCAACTTCCTTGGGTTTTAGAGATGACAAAAAAGGAAAACACTCAGCAGGTTTAAGGAAGCCATTAAAATGAGAAGTTCTGGCTCATACAGCAAGATTTACTAATTTAATGTAAAGTGCCTTGAAAGTATAATTTAAAAGATTTACTTGGGAGCCATTACATTTCTAAGACAGCCACATTTAAATTTTTATCCTCAGGTGATTGCGAAAACAAGAGTACCATTCATTAGTCCAACACATTTTCAGCAATGATTCCAAACAAACCAACAAATAAACACACATACACCTACTTATACCCGGTCAGAGTTGTTTTATGGTATTATTACTTGCAATTCCTTTCTATCTCTACTAGTGAACTAATTAGCATTCTCAGGTAGATATTAATCAAATCTTGATTTGGGGCAGGCAATCAGCACACAACAACAGGAGACAGATATCTGCAGGTCAAACATCTGCTTTGTTAGCACCCGGATCCCAGCTGTGCTCACTCAGTGATAACAATATAGGCTCTTTCAGGGTGCTTTATGTATTGAGGTCCATGCCTTGGCAATTGAATTTACATTTACATCTTCGTTGAAAGAGTCTTTAAAAATATTAGGTATAGATAGCTAACAAGATTTCACAACATTTAAAGTTACATGAAAAGTGATGCTAATCACTAGGCTAAATTTGTATTTCATCACAGTAGAATAATGAGTAAAAGGCTGGATCATAGAAGCAACAAATAATGTACCTGGCCAGAATGTATTTATAATCAAACAAAATTCTATAAAGGGTACTGCTTGCCTGTTCTTCTTCATGCTAGACCTAAGGAACTTGGCCATTGTGTTAAATTAATTCAACCTCTACCTTCATGCCCATTTTTAAAATTAGAGGTAGGATCCAGGGGTCCTCAAACTTTTTAAACAGGGGGCCAGTTCACTGTCCCTCAGACCGTTGGAGGGCCAGACTATAGTTTAAAAAAAAATATATGAACAAATTCCTATCCACACTGCACATATCTTATTTTGAAGTAAAAAAAAAAAAAAATGGGAACAAATACAATATTTGTATTTGCATGTGGCCCGCGGGCCGGCCGTAGTTTGAGGACACCTGATTTAACCCATCACTGCATCATGATTACAATAGAATGATTTTCCAATAATTGAAGCCAAATTTTAGAAAGAGCTCTATCTACAATTTAATTCATAGTACATTAAGCCTAAATACAAATACATATTATCCTACATAATAAAAGGGTAATATCGTCCTGACTGGTTTGGCTCAGTGGATAGAGCGTCAGCCTGCGGACTCAAGGGTCCTGGGTTCAATTCCGGTCAAGGGCATGTACCTTGGTTGCGTGCACATCCCCAGTAGGGGATGTTTCTGATCGATGTTTCTCTCTCATGGATGTTTCTAACTCTCTATCCCTCTCCCTCTCTGTAAAAAATCAATAAAATATATATTTAAAAAAAATAAAATAAAAATAAATAAATAAAAGGGCAACATGCAAATTGACCCTAAGGGCGGAACGACTGGTCGCTATGACATGCACTGACCACCAGGGGGCAGATGCTCAATGCAGGAGCTGCCCCCTGGTGGTCACTGCACTCCCACAGGGGGAGCTCTGCTCAGCCACAAGCTGGGCTAATGGCTGTGAGCACAGCGGTAGTGGCAGGAGCCTCTCCTACCTCCGTGGCAGTGCTAAGGGTGTCCGACTGCAGCTTATACCCCGCTCCCTGTGGGGCCTAAGCCATCAGTGGGACATCCCCTAAGGGCTCCTGGCTGCCAGAGGGATGTCTGACTGACAGCTTAGGCCCGATACCCTGGGGACCGGGCCTAAGCCAGCAGGTGTACATCCCCTGAGGGATCCCGAACTGCATGGGCTGAGGCCCCCCCCCCCAACCAAGTGCATGAATTATAATTAATACTATAACAGAATAATTCAGATTAACATTTTCAATTAATCATCCCTACAGAGTTGTTGTTTTTTTAAACTTTATTGTTCAAAGTATTACAAATGTCCCCATTTATTCCCCATTGACTTCCTCCACACCATTCCTGCCCCCTTTCCAGGCCTTCCCTGAACTATTGTTTTTAATATTATTTATTATGATCAAGACAATAATTATTTTATGGTCCTAGCTCAACTGTTGAATTTTTCCTGGTCTCCTAGCACCTCATATATTTTGCACTAGTATACTTATTCTTGCTTCATGTCCTTAGTCACATAATCTATAATAATAAAAGCATAATATGCTAATTAGACTGACATCCTTCTGGATGAAGCCTGGGCTGTGAGGGAAGCCAGTGCCAGCAGCTGGGGAAAGGAAGGCCTACTCTTGCATGAATTTCATGCATTGGGCCTCTAATATTTTTATATTTGGTAATAGATTTATTCAAAGTGTAATCATTAATACTGTATCTTTTTTTTTCTACTGAAGTCTTTCCTTTTCTCCAAAGTATTATGCTTAATGTCCACTCTTGGTTTTTAAATAGAAATAGGATTTTTTTTTTTTTTTTTTTTTTTACAGAACATGTCTGTGGCCTCTGTTGCATTTCTCTCTATTGCTTGGTGCTGCTTTCTCTTGCACTTAATGATGGGAAGAGTTTCTGAAATTTGTTTTCTTCTCAGAATGTTATTTCCTCACTAAATTGACAACTAAACTAAAATCAGGTATTTTGTATGGCACAGTCCCGCATTTCTGCCTCCGTGTGGCCATGCCTTCATTCCAGCCAGAGGCCACTAGAAGCCACACCCTATCTCAGTTATGGCAAACCTATGACATGGGTGTCAGAGGTGACACGTGAACTCATTTTTTTGGTTAATTTTTCTTTGTTAAATGGCATTTAAATATATAAAATAAATATCAAAAATATAAATCTTTATTTTACTATGGTTGCAAATATCAAAAAATTTCTATATGTGACATGGCACCAGAGTTAAGTTAGGGTTTTTCAAAATGCTGACACGCCGAGCTCAAAGGTTCGCCATCACTGCCCTATCCCATACCCTGAAGACCCAGCAATAAAGAAACAGCAAACACCGAACCCCAGCACACTTATCTGGTAGCAATCACCATTCTTCTGGCAGCAGAATTTCTAGAACACTATTATCTACTTACTTTGGCAACATATCACAGAGATTACAGAAAGGTCTTAATTGTGGATAAACCAAAAATTTTAATTATGGGATTAGATTGTTCCAAGTTCCTGTTGACATCTTGAACATGAGCATTATATCTATGGAGTTAAAGAAAAAGAACAAATTTTTGCCCATGGAATCACTGACAAATACTTATAAAAACTTTAAAAAAAAGATAATATAAAATTAATGTTTTTATCAGTATTTATCCTGGATTTCACTTTAGTACCCTCCAAATATTCCACATATTCATTCTATCTCTAATTGTTCAGACACACTCAACTTTCAACTTCTTTGGTGTGTGTGTATATATATACATGTATATATATACACACACAGATATAGATATAGGTGATATAGATCTATGTCTATATATATATATACCAAAGAAGTTTATATATACTTTTCCTTTGTGCTTATGTTGACACCAGAGAGGAGAGTTCCTATATTCAATTCTCTGACTATGTCTTTGCCTGAGGAATCTCAGGAAGAGGGAAGAGTTTCATAACGGTCTCTTCTGAATATGTCAAAGAATTAGGTCACAGTAAATATCTCCAAGGTCTAGAATGAAAGTCATTAAGCTCAGCCCATGCAGAAAAGATTACCTGCTGGGGAAAATAACTAATTTTATTTATGCTTATTCTTGAATTTTTGTTATCTATAAAAATATGTCCATTTGTTTATCCTTTTCCTTATATTTATAATTACAGATGCTCTGTTGTTACATTTGAAGATGTTAGTTGACACTCTTAAATTAATTTAAGAAGCACACCTGTCATTTTATTTTTAATCATTTTCTCCAGAAGCTCTGTGTGTGACTAAATCTGATGGTGGTAATATTTGGTGTGTGAAAAAGGTTAAAAAGAGTCCTCCAAAGTAAATTGCTGTTCTTAAAATAAGGTTATCTTATTTCCACGTGCCATTCTTTTTTCAAAGAGGCTGCAAAGATTTTCTTTTGATTTTAATAAACAAGTAGACTCCATTGAAATAGCTCAAACAACTCAAAGCAATTGTTCTATAGCAACTTCATATATTTTATTGATTTTGTACAAACAGCAATTTGAGGGACTTCTCTATTTAATAATGTGTTAGAGAAGCTACAATGTTTAGTTTGCACCTTCAACTGTATATTAATATCCGCTGATAAGAAAGATAATTTTTACTAAGAGATAACATAGCTATATGAAAGTGAGAATTAATGCTGGAACTCTCATATGCAAACATGTTGATATAAAAGCAAATATCCAATACATAATAGAAAGGAGAAAAATCAAGATTCAGAACCTCAAATGCAAAAAAGAGTTTAGAAGGTTATAGACATTCTCTAGAGAGTTTAGCACTAGATGTACTTTACTGAATAGAGATAAAATACTTGGTTTTTATGCCCTAAATCATAATCTTTCTGTGAATTAGAAAGTCAATGTATACTTCTCTTATTTATAGATATCAACAGTGATGAGGTACTTATTTATGGTTCTCAAATGCTACCAAAACCTGCAGTTCAATCCCGTGAGCTATGTTTTCTTGGCTCCTGGGGCTTTAGTGCCAAAAAGGTCTGACAGTCCAGCTAAGAAGCATGACCAGGGGAAGATCACTGATCAAAATGCATTGAATAATAAATATTTCCAAGGGGATGAGAAAGGAAGTGTTTGCAAGAAACTTCTGATCCAATAGAAAACAATCAGCAGATACCATTGGACACACAAAACTGTAAATGAATGTTAAGTAATGAATAAGAAGCACTATGGTAGGGGAGAATGAGACATCCTATGAGCTGGAAGTCATAGATGGCTAACAGAGGAAGTCCAGTGTAGAATGACCTGAATGAGGAAATAATTAGTATAAAAACATAGGAGATGCCTATGGAACCACGTTGAGAGGAACCCCAAAGGGGCATAATACGCTAGTGTCCTGAAATAGCAAACAGCACAATTTGGCTAGAATAGATGACTTTTAAAGAGGAATAATAGAACATTAAGTTGAAGTGGGCAACCTGAACATTCCAAAGAAAGCATGGAGTGTTAAACTACCCGGTTAAAAAGTTTTTTGCTTTATGTTTTTTGAGGATGCTTAAAGAATATTTCAAGTGAAAGTATTCTTCTAACAGTAGAGTATAAAATGGGTTGAAATGAGGGGGGAAAAGAATAAAAAAGGCCTGTTCAGAAATAGCTATGTAAGATTTGAAAGATACATGGTTATATAGTTTTCAAATATTTTCCTTTGAATGTACAGCTACATACTTTATATGGAAGGAAACAAGAAAAATAAAGGAAAGCTATTATATTGGATGCATTCTTAGAATATATTTTTAAAAAAAGAGTATTAGAAAAATCAATGTCATTTCTTTATACATAGCAAACTTCAAACCTGTATTTTTGAAATACAAAATTAATAAGCCACATAAATTTGAATAGCCTGAACAGCTTCATGCTTTCTATAAATACCTTATTCCAGTTAAGATATTGGGAAATCAGAAAATTTTTCAGTAATTTAAGGACTAAAAGTATGCTTCAATTAACTGTAGTATTATAATTCTTCAATTTAAGAGAATATAATCTAAACTGAATATAAAACCATTATTATTAAATAAGAATATTTTACTTTCAGTTTCAATTAATTTGCCTATTTGTTCATTTTGAAGGGAGAAAGCTTTGACAAATATTAATAAGATCCTTGTTTCTGAAAACTTAGTAATCTGCGAAGTTTGAGAATGGAAATCAATAAAAAATAATAGATTCCAGCAGCACCAATCTTTATTAAATCTGAAGCTAGATCATGTTTGTTTTAATATACCTTCCAAAATTAAAAATACTTTCTTGGCAAATTCTAATTTCAGAATTATGCTAAGTTATTCTTAATCATTCAAAAAGCTTAAAACAAATATTGTCTATTAACTTCTTATACAAATGACTAAAATACACAAGGGGACACTTTTGTCATATCTGGCACAAATGCAGTAGTGACTAAGTGATTGGCATAGGTCAGATAAAATATAATTTATTTTAATAATTATTTTTAGCCAATGGAAAATTTCTTCAATAACTTGAGACTATTGGGAACATGTAAGTATACTACCTAGACTAAAATCAGCTGACACAATCAAAAGACCATATGCCTTTGCATTCACATAGTTAAAACTTTACAAAGCCAGCTGGCTTTATTTCATAATCTAATTACATACAAAAATTTTCAGCTAAGTATTGCAATGCTTGCCAAAGATTACTTTAAATATTTTCATTCTCCTTAAGCTCCCAGTTACTGAATTTGCATGTTTTAAAAAACTCCTATCCTTACATTTACTTCTGTTTTCTAATATCATTATTTTATTAAAATAGCATTTACTTCACCTAATATTATTCTGCCTAATAAATTAGTGTAGATGTTATGTAAATGATAAAGCAAAATAATCGAGTGTAAACTACATATACATATAAAGTAAAGAAAGAGAGGAAGTTCCATATTTCAATAATTTAAAGATATAATATTCAGTCAACAACAACAAAACTCTGATTTGACAATGAGGGTAACATATATTAATGGCATGCATATAACCGAATTTTTATCCTATTAATGATTATTCTCTTGTCAGTACTGAATTTTGGATGAAAGAAGGTGTTCTGGATGTACCTGTTATCTAATCCTTTCTTTTTAGTTATAATTCCCTCAGTAATATATTACGAGCCAGTCCTTAAAATTTGTAAAAATCCACACTTCCTGCTCATATACTATGATTTTATGAGTTTCTTTACAAATTACCTTTGGTCAGGGAAGACAAATGTATTGATTACAAGGAAAATGGATGATTTTGTTTATTTTATTCTCTTAAATATTTGAATACATTTTCATTTTTTCACAAAATTATATTTTAAAAGAACCGTGGAACCTTAATATCTTCACACCCACCATAGGAAGAAAGTTGCATTTATCTACTAAAGTTATGTATAATTCATTTATGCTAGAGAAAAGGATAATAAACAGCATTTAGAAAATAAGTAGAAAGTATTTTAATGGGTACATGAAAATGTTTACTTTATTAAAAAGTTATTTTAGGCCATCATCACATCACCCCGACAAACACCACGAGAATTCCGCAGCCCACACGGTTCTCTGGAGCAGTTGCTGAGGATGAAGGTGGAAGAAACTCCCAGTGTTCAGCACTGGCACCAGGTTCAGAGAATATTACTGAATGTAACTGAGGTGATAGAATCTTAGTCCTCCCTGAGTTTGATTCTTGCTTGTTGACTGGCCCCTCTCCTCTCCTTCTGGATGATGTCAGAATAGGATCTGGCGGATGGATGTGGTGCAGATTGCAGTAGAAGACCCGAGTCCCCATCACCCAGTTGTACTGGAGAATCATGTGGTGACAGGCGAAGATGAACCAGCTTTGAAACGCCAAGGATTAGAGATCAATTGCCAGGACCCCTCTGTAAAGTCATTCCTGTATTCCATTAACCAGACAATATGCGTGCGATTGGAGAGCATTGAAGCCAAGCTGCAAGCTCTCAAGGCTACTTGTAAATCATTAGAAGAAAAGCTGGATCTGGTCACAAACAAGCAGCACAGTCCCATCCAAGTCCCCATGGTGGCGGGCTCCCCTCTCGGGGCGACACAGAGGTGCAACAAAGTGCAGAACACCACTGTGGTGAAGGTACCCGGGCAGGAAGACAGCCACATGAGTATGGGGAGAGCGGGTCCGAGGCCAGTGACTCTGTTTCCACCTGGGGACAGTCGGGAAGTCAGAACATCGGAAACATCACCCTCATCACCCGGAACTCAGAAGAGGACTACCCCGATGGCACCTGGCTGGGGGATAAGAACAACCCCGAGATGTGGGTGCGCTGTGCCATCATCCCCCCGACACGCTGCACATCAGCACCAACTAACGCAACGCTGAGAAGAGGCTGCTGAGGCTGCTGGACTACCTCTTCCGCCGGGAGGTGCAGGCCGCCTCCAACCTCTGGGCCAGGGAAGCATGGCAAGAAGCTGCTCAACCCCTTCACCATCTGTGGGATCGGTGTCACCTTTTATATAAATTTGGAATCACGGAATCTGACTGGTACTGAATCAAACAGAGCATTGACTCCAAATGCCGGACAGCCTGGCGGCGGAAACAGCGAGGCCAGAGCCTGGCGGTCAAGAGCTTCTCTCGGAGAACGCTGTCCTCCTCCTCCTCCAGTGCATCAGAGAGCCTGTGAGCACGCTGCCACCCGCAGGCCCTGCACTATGCCCTGGACAACGCCCAGCAGGTCCAGATCCACCAGACTGGAGAGGATGGACAGGTCCCAGTAATCCCACAGGGTCTCCTCCACATCGTCCATGTGCCTCAAGGGGAGCAGGTGCAGATCACGCAGGACAGAGAGGGCACTTTACACATACACCAGGTGGGACAGGATGGGCAGGAGCTTCAGGGGGCCCAGCTGCTAGCCGTGGCCTCCGCACACCCCACTGCCACAGGCATGGATGGTCACCTCTCCAGGGCAGTGATATCCAGGTCCAGTACGTCCAGCTGGCGCCAGTGACTGACCACACTGCCGCAGCTCAGACGGCCGAGACCCTACAGCCCAACCTGCAGCCAGAAATGCAGCTTGAGCACGGAGCCATCCAGATCCAGTGATGCAGGACAGGCTGCCAGACCATGACAGGACCCAGGTGGAGCCATCGTAGCTCTCAGCGCCGGCTCCAGCCAAAACCACCCAGTTCTACATGCGCCTGGCCCTATGGCTTCGAACGGAGGTGACTGCACGGGTTCTGTGAAAGTGCATCTGGAGCCTCGTCCACGGGGGAAAGTGTCCCAGTAAATAACAGATGACATCAACAGCTGCCAACCTGCCAGAAGACCCCTTCATTTGAGTCCCACTGTCGGTATCTAGAGAAAGAGTGGGAAGCAGTATGGATTGCATTAAGTTCACTCAGAAAATCAAGAACTACAATATTTTTCTCTGTTTAAGCAGCTTTTTAAATTTGCAATGGTGTTTATAACAAAAAAGAAAATTGGAAAAGAAATGGAGTAGCAGAAGCCTTTTGCTGTGTGCTCTGTTCAGTGAAATGAAAATAGGTACTAGTATTTGCAGAGACAACTAACATTTTGATGGAAATATTGTTTATCTACTTTTTTAAGGGCAAATGCTCTCAGCACTGTGATTAAGCATTTTTAATGAAATAAATGATGACCATAAAACAAGTTATTTTATATTTTCATGATTTTATGATTTCTCTCTTTTAATGAATCAATTGTAGAAACTTGAATAGGAAACTCCTTTGGGATTTGCTGTCTATATCTAAAGTCCTGACTCTACTTTCATTGCCTGGATACTTGAAACATAATGGTCCTCTGTTACTAAAAGTACCGTTCCATTGTAAGCTACTGAAGATAAGATTTATGGCTTAAAAACAGGCTCTTAAACCATCTCTCTACAATTCAACTTTCCCAATCCTCGGTTAGGGCCCAACTGAGCTACTCACCAATCTTATCACATTTCCTTCTGCACTTGTGTTTTTTGTTTGTTTGTTTGTTTGTTTTGTTTTGTTTTGAGACCAGAAAGGCTCTCTTACTTTACCCAAAATATTTTGCATCCCTTTAAACCTAGTGCAAACCTTTTCTCTTTGATAAAGCATTTTTCATGCTATCCCCCACCCACCCATCCAATAATCTCTCTTTGCTGAATCCAGTTCATTTGGTCTCTGTAGCTCATTTGGGACTTTTTGTTTGTTATTGTTTGAAGTAGATGTTATTTACCTGACTGCACATCCTAGGACACAAGAGCTATGTCTAATACTATCTTTTACCTGCCACTCATATATCACTTAAATGTGGGTGAATAGCTTTATTGTTCCAATTATCCTTAAGTGTATATTTCCCTATGTGGATTTCTTTTCCATGTAACCTATGAATGCAATGTTCAGGAGATTGTCTCATAGGAAACTGGGCAACCATGTTATATCCCAGTGAACTGTTTAAGAAAACTTTTGGCTTTATTCCCCATAACCAATTTCAAAAAGAGATGATTAATTCTATAAAGAAATTATCTATTAAATTGAGACATAATATATTACTAACATATATGTACATAATACATATACTGTATATTTGGACCTGTAGATATATGTATATAGATGTTTGTATCTATAAATATGTTGACTTATAGATACAGATATATATATATATATATATATATATATATATACATATATATATATATATATATATATCTGCACATAGATATAGACATTATATAGATACTAGAGGCCCGGCGCACAAAATTCATGCATGGGGGAGGGGGTCCCCTCAGTCCAGCCTGCACCCTTTCCAATCCAGAACCCCTCAAGGGATGTCCGACTGCCGGTCCCCTGAGGATCAGGCCTAAACCAGCAGTCGGACATCCCTCTCACAATCCAGGACCGCTGGTTCCTAACTGCTCACTTGCCTGCCTGCCTGCCTGCCTGCCTGATTGCCCCTAATTGGCCCCCCTGCCAGCCCAATCACCCCTAATCGCCTCTGCCTGCTGACCTGATTGCCCCTAACTGCCCCCCCACTGGCCTGGTCACCCCCAACTGCCCTCCCCGTCAGCCTGGTTGCCCCACACTGCCCCCCTTGCCGACCTTGTTGCCCCCAACTGCCCCCCACACCGGCCCTAACTTCCCCCCTCTGCTGGCTTAGTCTCTTTTCACTGCCCCCCCACCCCGTCAGCCTGGTTGCCCCACACTGCCCCCCTCTGCTGGCCTGGTTGCCCCTCACTGCCCCCCCCCCCCCCCCGCTGGCCTGGTCACCCCATGCAGCCTGGTGTTCAGTCATTTGTTTGTCCCTCACTAACCGCTCTGCTGGCCTGGTCGCCCCACTCAGTTTGTCTGGTCATCCATTCGGTTGTTTCGGATGTGATGGCCCCTGGTCTTTAGATATAGATATAGATATAGATATAGATATAGATATAGATATAGATATAGATATAGATATAGATATAGATATAGATATAGAGATAGAGATAGAGATATACAGATATAGATAATATAGATATATACCTGAAGATATAGATATATGTAGAGAGTAATGGGCTTGTATAGGAAAATCAAACTAATTTGGTGATATTTCAGAATGTGCAGGAAGATGTTTCACTCTTCTCTGAATCTTAATATAAGCAGCATTGCTCCTTGAAATGCCTTAAAGGAAAACAAAATCTCAAATAAACTTAAATAGAATACAATATGTAATGCCGTTTTAAACTGTAAAGCCCTATAAAATACTGGTTATTATTTTCTACTTATCTTTTCTCTAAGGTTTAAGTTGGATAGAATGATGGTTTCACTACCATCAACATAGAAACTGTGTTCTGAACAAAAGAGGCACTCAAATATTCATTATATCTATTTTCTTTATACAAATCACTTTATCTTTGCATTATTTGGTTATGACCGAGAGGTTTAGGAAGAGAATCTTAGGAACAGAGAAAATGGATAGTTTCAAATTCTAATGTTACTTCTTAAGTTTAATAGACCATCTGAATCTCAGTCTTTTTAGAAAATAGAAGTAAAACCACCTGGCACAATTGTTGCCAGATCAAAAATAAGGTATAAAAACACTTGGCACCATGTGTGTTTCAAAAGAAATACCTAACAAGTAGAAACTATTAATACTGTTTGCATTGTCTTTTGAGAATGAATACATTAATTTGAAACTCTATTTTTATCTACTACATAATTTCCCTTATCTCATCCAATATCTAGACTAACTGTAACTCATCAGTATGTCAATTTGATCTGTGGAGGTGTTCAACATCATGGTATTTCAAACTGTATATTCTGTAATTACACCCTTCTAAATCAAATGCACTTTATGCTAATTTAGCATATTGAGATTTTTATATAAAAGTGATGAACCAAAATAGACTGCTCAGGGATTATAGATAATGACTGATTTTTTATTTCATTCAGCCTCCAAATGCTTATATTTGTTATAGGTCAGACATTCTGTTAGGCAATGGTACATAGACATGAAAACCACTAAACTCTTACCTTTGGGCATATCTTTGTCTTATTGGGAAAAAGAGAAAAAATATAGAGCAATTTCTAGATACCATTTTAAAAGTGTGGACAGCTTCTCATGAAGACCCAAAGGAGGGAAGAGGCATGTAGCACTCCACACTATATCTTGGGTAGAGGACACAGTAAAAGACTTGATGCCTAAGGACCACAGATTGTCAATTAGACAAAGAGAAGTAGAAACATTCTCAGCACAGTTCTAAATCAGTACTAGTGGGATGGCAGGCCTTTCACCCAGATGCTATAGCAAAGAAATTTAAATGACAGTGTACAAGACAACTAAAAATAGTAAGGCAATCTGAACACAAATCCTTTCTCCTCTAGCTTCTCATCCAGGGTAACTGTGATTTAGAGTGAGAAAGAATTTAACTTAATTTAGTGCAATAATATGAAATACTGCCTTTACTTTTATTTACCCAAACTAATATAAGAAAATATATAAATCTAAAGTACAACTATTGTGACATCAGCACTTATTTATGTAGTCACAACACTCGATAAATATTCAAAACATCTCTCTCTAAGGAAGTTTTATGGTATATGTGTGTAAGTATATAAACATATTTTATACTTATAAATAAAGTAATTAAGGCCATTCTGAAAACAAATTTTCTATATACAAATTTATCTTCACAGAGGAAAGAGTGCAACCCCCAACATAGACAGCTTGTTTCTTCAAATCATCTTTCCTCTTATCTGAATGTGTGCATACCATGTAGTCGCCATTTTCTATGCTATTAGCATAGCCAACCACTTGCACTATTTTGTATCAATTTGTCAGATATTTGTGTTTACCAAATACTTCCTAATTAATGTGCAAGACATAAAGTTAGATGTTGGGGGAGGTGAAGACCGATGACTCAACACTCAGAGTTTTAAGAAGTTGCCTGAAAATAATGTAGCAAGTAAGAAAGTTGTAAGTAGAATAAAGAAAGCCAATATGCGTAGAGGATGACAATATTATCTGGAATGAAGTGGTCTTTTTTTGCCTTTGGGCATGTCTCTGTCTTATTGAGAAAAAGGGGGGGGGGGTATAGTGCAATATATAAATACCATCTTAAAAGTGGGAACAAGAATATCTGGAGGACTTTTTATTTTTATTGCTAAGATTTTATCATATAGATAAATCATTTGTATAAAATGAAAAACATGAAGTCGAAGTTATTTTAGATCTAACGCTTTTCCTCCTTCATAATATGCTGTAGTGGCCGAAACCGGTTTGGCTCAGTGGATAGAGCATCGGCCTGCGGACTGAAAGGTCCCAGGTTCGATTCCGGTCAAGGGCATGTACCTGGGTTGCGGGCACATCCCCAGTGGGAGATGTGCGGGAGGCAGCTGATCGATGTTTCTCTCTCATCGATGTTTCTAACTCTCTATCTCTCTCCCTTCCTCTCTGTAAAAAATCAATAAAATATATTAAAAAAAATAAATAAATAAATAAAAATAATATGCTGTAGTGGAATGGACTGTTAGTTGCTACCTGTCTGAATGGCAACCCAAGGGTTGATTCCACCTTCCAGGATGCGGACATCAGACAGATGTACAGGGTTCTCCTTTCCTTTGGCTGGCAGCTGCAGTCATCAAAGTGAGAGGTGCCCTTCCAATATGTTAAACAAAAACCTTTTGCAGCTAAGCAGATGGCAAAGCTCATCGACTATGCTGACAGTTTGCAGAAAAAATGAAAGGCTTACTTGGCCAATCCATACACTGCTAAAAATCAGGAAAGAGCGAGAATATAGAAAAGTCTGTGGGCTGAAAAAAAAAAAAAAAGGAACAAAATCTATTTCTAACTAGGAATCTTGTCTAACAGGGTTGACAAAGTCAAATTCAAAAGTCAAATAGCAAGCAATATAATGGTAACCAGTTCAGTGAGGTTTTAGAAAAATTAAAACAAATTCAACTAAATAGGAGATGCAAAACAATTGAAAAAAAAATGTATTTTAAATTGCAAATTTAGGTTTGTTCACCCTTTTCTCTCCCCACAGGAAGAATTGAGGATCCACTTATTTTCAGCTCCCAATATGTTGAAGTTTACATTTATTATGGATATTTAAAAAGTCATGATTTTGCTTTTGTGATTTTTACAATGTTGGTAATATTTCAAGTCCATGTAGGGGGTGCAATCTCATTTTTTACTTACTTTATTAGTTTGAGATTTTTAAATAAATAAGAGTTTTCTATTACCATAAGGCATAAGCTAATGCCTTTCATTTCTTCCTTCTCATCACTTAGTAATTTTAAAGGCATTACTGCTGTTCAGTGATTTTCATAATCTCTTCTTTTCAAACACACAAATTCTCTCAAAGCATTGGATAGCTAATGAGATTTTCCAGAATTCTACACTGAGTAGGACGTCGACTCCATGACAAGGGAGTGGTGCTCTGTTCATTTCAATATTAGCTCCTGGAAGTGTCTTACAGGTGTAGATATTTCCCCTCTCCTCCTTCTAGGAATAAGGTATTAATATCAAGCTACATCTACAGTGTGTCAATAGATTCCGATCTTCATATTAAAACTAAGACTATGATTCTAAATTCCATCCCCATGTATTTATAAGGTGCCCTTGCAAGATGCTTGCATTTCTCTTATCTATCAGACCTTTTAGGCAGGAAAGGATTAATGAACCTAACTTCTCTCACACACAGGGGTGAAATGGACGGTTATAAAATCCTAGTGGGAACCTCTCTGATTTATGATAGAGAAGAAAATATACTCCATTAAAGACACAGGTCTTTAGAGTGTTCTGTCTGCAACTATTTAACCTCTGGGTCATCCCTGACATGCAGACCTGGGAGCAGACCTTGTTCTGAGATCATTAAGGGGACTCACTATTCCTTCTCCCCTGGCCTGTTGTGCGAGGAACAGACAGCCGCTGTCAGTCAACATGGTACAAGGTAACGGAGGTTAAAAGATCCTCCTGACTGGAAAGAACTATCAGATCCTGCTTTGTTTTCACAAATCCCCACATCATTAGCCCTTTTAGTGCCCTTAAGTGCTCCTTAGCTAGCTGAAGACATTATTCAAGTTGAAAAGGATAATGAATTTTCTACCAAATTGGCTGAGATCTGTTTACCCAATTATCTATTGCTACTATCCTTAGAAGAACCTTGGAGAAATAAAATGAGAAGATAGGTTAGGTGATAGAATAAGATAAGAAGTTTCCAAGAGTACTGAATGTTATCAGACAGGGTAAATGTCCTAATTTCTAACCAGAGGAAAGTTTCAGTGAGAAAGTATGATTAGAAGTATTTGTGAGAGATGGGTGGATTTTATGGAGAGGGTTATGAGTGTCAGTCAGCCAGTGACAGCCTGGGGGTTTGCACACTTTGTTAAAAAGAGCTGAGTGAATCCACTGTCTCAACCACAACCTATACTTCTCCTTGGCAGACAAAGGGAGAAGATTTGGCATATGCATACATTGAGAAAACCTTATATCCTTTCTGCACCCCCCCCAAAATACCCACATTACTTTACAAATATCATCTGTATATCCTTCAGCGTAACTGGACTTATGGGCAGAAGTGGGGATGGGCAGACATGGGAATGGGCAGAAGGAAGCAGAACAGATGCTGGGCAGGAAGAATAAGGAATTGGACTGTACAATTCACCTTTTAAGAACATAAAGGGCAACACTCCTTAAACATATAGAACATTACCTTTTTTTTCCCCCTAATCCATAGCATCTAAGGGGAAATTACCTCCTAGAAGAATCACATCCTGCTCTTTACTCTGCATGCAGTGATTATTTGGTGTTAAATCTGTAAGATAGTGCAATAATACATTTACTTTAGTGAGAACTGAAAAGAATTACTTGTTTAACCAAGGGAATGATTTCTGGAGAGAGAAAAAAAGATAGTGGTTTTTCTTAAATTAGATTTTCTATTTGCCGAGAAGAACTTTAATTATGTACTTTTTTAGCCAACAGTCAGCATTCTTTTATCGAGATTTTTAAGCAGAGTTTAAAGATAACAGAATATTTATCTTGTGGTAGTGGCATTTTGAGAAACCTAGCTTTGTGCACAGAGATTTTAGGCTAGATTTCAACATAAAGCAGTTTTCAGGGGAAAACATGAGTATTCACAGTTTATCTAGATTCAGAGGGGGTTCGCTTATAGGTGGCATTGTCACATTGAGTCCCTGAATGAAGTCCTCAATAAGTATGTGGCTATATGTACAAAGTATTATTTTTGCATATATTATTATTTTTAATTCCAGCTAACATTCACTCAGTTAGGCTGGAAGGATAAAAATAAATCAAAAGTCCTCTATCCTTGAATAGCCTCATATTCTAGAAGGAATAATGGACATGAAAACATGCATTTTTAAACCAATAATGTAAAATTATCTGCAAAATGTTAGAATTTCTAAGAAAATGAAAAGGCTGATTCTGCCTCAGAAAAAAACAACATGAAAGGCACATAAAGTCTATTTTCTGGGCTTATTTGAGAGAAGCTTCCTTGTCATGGTGGGGATACCAACAGAGATAAAAGTCTTCTAATTTGTTCAACAAAAGGGTCTATGCCTAAATTAGAAAAGCAACTGGTTGGTGAAATGGAAACTGTAGGAACAGTGTGACAAAGTGACTATGGCAACTACCTCCCTAACACAGTAGGAGAGAGAGACACTCTAAAATTTACAGAAAGCAGATTTAACATATTTGGAGAAAAACAAATTCCACCTGATGTCCTCGGGTCAGCCAAGGGAAGTCACCAGCAGAAGCCTTCACACAGCATGAGGGGACTCAGGCTCGGGGAGGGCGAGAGCTAAGTGTGTGTTGCTTGAGTACTATGAGCAGTTTAGGGACACAAAAATATCTATTGAAGCCTAGAATGTCAGGAAACGAGGTTGGAAATGTCGGAGAGTCCCAGTTGAGAAGTCAAGAAATACCTTGAATGGTGCCTTAGACCTGTAGTGACAGGCAATGAGGTGCCATGGACAAGAGTTAAACAAGCCATAGCAAGTCAGAGTTGCATCAATATTGATGGCTCCACGGAAAGTGTGCTTCCAAATGAGATATAATGTAAAGAAGCATCAAAAGAGATAGTGTGTTGCTTAACTTTGATTTTAAAAACATCGTTAAAAGTTTCTTGTCAAGTGTAGGCCTTACCTTAGGGAATGTATACTTTCCCAGGAGTGCCTCAACACTTATCTTCCTATAATCAGTGCCAATTTATCATTTGTGTATACAGTGGGGCCTTGACTTACGAATGTCCCGACTAACGAGTTTTTCGAGATCTGAGCCGTCTCTCAGCCGAATTTTTGCTTTGAGTTGCGAGCTAAAATTTGGGTTATGAGCCACCTTCAGATACCCCACCGCTAGTTGGCGCAGTGACCGTCACAGTGAATGCCACAACATCAGCCCAGCATCACGTGTCTCACTCGTTCACTTTTTGATTTGACATACGAGTAATTTGAGTTATAAGCTCCGTCACAGAACGAATTAAACTTGTAAGTCAAGGCCCCACTGTATGTCTAAATTAGAGGCCCAATGCACAAAATTCTTGCAAGAGTAGCCCTTCCGTCCCCCAGCTGCTGGCACCGGCTTCCCACCGGCACTCGGGATCTGGGCTTCCCTCGCAGAGGGAGACCCCGTCCACCTGCCGCAGCCCACCGGTCAGTGGCCTGGGCCTCCCTCTGCAGGGTGATCATGGGGCAATGGCTGGGCCCCAACCAATCGCATTGCACCTGCCTTGGCTGGCCTGGCACCAGTGGGTGTCATAGCATGGTTCTGGGTGGTCGTCAGGATGGTTGTCGGGATGGTCGTTCCGCTGCTCGGCCGTTCAGTCGATTTGCATATTATGCTTTTATTATATAGGATATATCCCATACTGGTTCAAAGCACAGGATTATGTGTATGGATAGTAGAGTTCCTGAAAGCAATGCACCTAGACTTACCCTCTGGCCTTGGGACAGAGCCACGTAGGAGGCTTTATGGTGGGGACATTGAAGATAGGAATGTCTGCCACCTCTACATGTGAAAACTTTTTTAGTCTTAGAGGCATTTAGGATTTCTAAACACTCACAGAATCAGCAAAGTATAAAATACTCAGTGTAACACCTACGCTTCAACTTAACTAAAGAAGATAGAAAAGGACAGGTTGGCCTCAAAGAGAAGGCCAGCAGCACAGAAACCTCCATTCCACTCCTGTTTTGCTGACCATAATATATTTTAGTCACAGCTTCCAAAATGGCTGCACAACAGATGAGAAATTAGGTAGCAAGAAAGAGGAAAAGGTCCTGGTATAGCTGCCATTGCCCCAATGCATTTTATGGACGCTCACTCTCCGCCAGAGGACATGAATCAGAACTCACTACCATGGTGGTGGAGCTAAACGAGGTAAACTAAATTATGTTCCCTTTGGGATCCTAGCCTGTTTGTCCCTGAGCCATTGCAGTTCACAACAATAGTGTTTAGTGAGTCATTCTCATATGGAGAACTATGCATCACCCAAGACAGCAATGGTCCTCACAGCAAAACCCAGGAGGCGGCTATGTTGATGGCTTATTATTCAAAATCCCCTGGAACTTTGGACAGATTGGAGCCTGCATTAGCTACTGACACAAAATCTCCAGAATGGAATACTTCTCTGGACTATGTACCCAGTATCTGTCTAGCCCTCCTTGGACCTCTTGTTGACAATTCCGCAGAAATGTCTTGGTCCCTCTGAAGAATCAGAAAACCACACACCAACTAGGATGTATGATTCATTCAACTGGGTCTAATGAAATTACCTTGAGGAAATGTAATATACTAACAAATATAATTAAAACCTAAGCAAATTTATATCTAATATTCCCATGTAACCTTACAGTCAGAATCCCAAAATTTTATGGAGGGCAATTTAGTCTAACTTCAAAAGAGGATATATAATAGAAAGCAATAAAAATGTAAAAATTTCTTAATTTTTAGTAACTCTGGTTGTTTTTACTTTATGAACACTGGGATGTTCCAATTATGGAAAGCTTTTATGAAAATTGAGCATGAAATGTATAAATCTAAATAAAACAAATCTAGACAATTTTTTAATTAAAGGTATTTATAATCATATTTTTTGAAAAATATAGTTACCTATCAAGCATTATTATAAAGGTTAACACTTTTGTATGGATTTTAAGGAATTCTTATGACATACGGAATATGGAATAAAATTAATTGATCTGGAACAGTGAGATCTTTGAGAAATCATAAAAATCAACATAAGACTTTCTATCAGATTTGGAATTTTTAATCTAGACAAATGTATTCTTGTGTGACCATGCAGGATATTTTGCCTCTGAATTGTCCTTCTTTGAAAGAATTTATGTAGTAAATCTCATCCCTGCTTTCCCATCTAACCCAAAGCTTTGTAGTCACTTGAAGCTTGGTGATGGTTTTTAATTGATTATTTAAAGTACATTCAAAGTGTGCCTTAGCTAAATTGTTCCTCTTTTTCTGTCTTTGGACATGTGCTCCAAGCTATTGTAAGAAAAGATCTGTACTTTCTTGAAGATAATTAAAATGTTCTTGTCATCTAATTGCATTATTAAAATACATTTTAATGTTCTTATTAACTTTATCTAATGTTTAGCACATATCATTAAAATCTCCCGATATCTTTTATGTGTTTTTTTTTCATTAATTTCAATCCTAATGACTACAATTAGCATAAGTAATTACTTGGACAAGAAGACTGAATATTTTATGATGTGGTTGTGCGAGGGAGTTATTTTATGTCAGAGTTGACTCTGAAAAAGAAGATATATAATTTTCTTTAAGTATAGAAACCACCATTCCTGAAAAGATTTAAGTCCACTGCAGAATAATTTGTAAAGGAAGACTGAATATTCCACAAGCAATTTTAGAGAAATTGTGTCCCATCTCTTATTTTAGGTGGAATGTAATTTTGCACTAAGAAATAAAAACAAAGTTATTTTTGCCTGGCTCCATTCTTTTGCTGAAGCTCTTCATCAATTTCTTTAGAAAGAATTCTCTGTGGCAACACGCCTTTGTATGCACAGATCTTAATCTTGGAAGTTCTCTTAATACTCTTTGTAGTTGTTGCGATCATAACAAAGGTCATGTTCATTTCAGCAAGCATTAATTAAGCATCCCTTACATGCCAAACAGTACAAATGGTGTTGAGCATGCAAATGAGAAAACGAAATCACCCTTACCTGAGATTCTCTCAGTCTACCTACAACCAACCTGCCGAACAGACCATTTCAGTATCAGGTTGAAGTGTCATGATAAAATGTATTCAGGAAAGTACTGTGAAAGAATAGAATACTTTACCAAGACTGAAATATGTCAGGGAGGCTTTTTGAATGAGGAGGGTTGTGTCAGTTGAGGAAAGTAATAGTCTAATTTATAATAACAAATAGGAGTGAGGGAAAATATGATAAACACAAAAGCATGCCCTTCAGCAAGGAATGCTTAATGAAACCAATAAGTGACATATCTGCCAATAAACTAAATTATTTCAGCATGTAAAATACCTCTGAATGTTACCATCTATCATTAGCAAATTTTTATGATTTTCAAGTGTTCATTAATGAGAATGCACAATAATACTCTAGTTGCTTAGAGAATCACATAGATCAGAGTAGACATTTAAAAATGAGCATCAAATTATTTAATAGTGTTTTATAAATATTACTTCATTAAATCTCACATTACAGCTCTGAGGTAGATGTTATTATTATGTTTATCTTACAGCTAAGGTAACAAAGGAAGAGAAAGCCTAAATAATGTGGCAATAAAGTTAGATTACATATCTAATATGTGTTCTTGGTTAAATTCAAACCCAGGGAATCTGTCTCCAGACTCTCTTACCAAACTATGCCATCCTGTCACTCAAGGTCATAACTGTTTCTATTTGGTAAGTAGCTAACTCGTGATGGAGCTGGAAGATGAAGTAAGAAACTGGTGATAGATAACCGATCTCCTGACTCAGATGTGACTCTTACAGTTTGGAAGGAGGTGGGCATGCTAAACTGGGTAGTCCATGTGCCTAAGGAAATTGATCATGATTCAAAATTAGCCAAACACACTGACCTAGATATTAGCAGAGAACACTTAGTAAGTGGTGCCATAAATGATCATCTGAACATGGTCTCTATCATTTTTTTAGCCCTCTAACAGCAAATTACCAATATATCTTCCATGATTTTCCTCACCACCTTTCAACAATAATTTCTGAAGCACAGTTGACTTTAGTATTTATTTTTGCATACATTAATTATAAGGTCCTTTGCAATCTTGCTTACTTATTTCATGTTTGTATGTATTTTCTCTCCAAAGCAGTGGTTCTCAACCTTCTGGCCCTTTAAATACAGTTCCTCATGTTGTGACCCAACCATAAAATTATTTTCATTGCTACTTCATAACTGTAATGTTGCCACTGTTATGAGTTGTAATGTAAATATCTGATATGCAGGATGGTCTTAGGCGACCCCTGTGAAAGGGTCGTTCAACCGCCAAAGGGGTCGCGACCCACAGGTTGAGAACCGCTGCTCCAAAGACTACATCTTATATTTATTTTTTCTATCAGATTTTTGTAATAGAGCCATCCATATTGTTTATACAGAGAAATGATAACATATGTATTTTCAATTTAGGTAAGTGTATATATACATGAGAGAAAATATAGCGGGGATTTAAAGAATGAAGATTCTGCCCACCTCCTAGTTAACGAGCACCACCAGCTTAGAGCAGACTAGAAAGGGCATATGAATCAGTGTCTACTTCAACCATGTCCGCTTCTCACTATGAGCATTTCAAGCTTTGAATGTGATTCCATGCATTCAATGGTGTGTAGTTTCCTTATAGCATGTCCCCTGAATGGAAGACAACTAATTCATTGGGTGCTCAACGAAAAAGAACAGTGATCTATTTCATACCGGAGAGAAAACTCACTTTAAACTTAGTGAGAAATCACACATTAGTATCTAGTGTGGCAATTTTCTGAGACATTTGTAAGGAAAATGTTGACTTTATACCATCTTCACTTTATGAACCCCTTCTGGAATCTAACTGACATCAGTTGTGACTGCTCTGTATCCAGTGAACAGCTTTTACACGAACTAATGCAATGGGCATGTGTTAACCATTATGGTGGGACTAAGTTACTGTTAGAAGTATTTGGCTAGAAAACTCAGGAAAGTCTGAATCTGGTTTCAACTCAGTACCTCTCCAACCCTCCAATGCACAGTTCATAAGGAAGTGAAAGGGGCCACTAATCCTCTTTCTTTTAGGTTATCCTGAGTTATGGTGCTCACTATCCAGACTTCGGGTTTAGCTGGGTTGAACTGCACAGCTTAGTCTATATAGCCCCATTAAATTCTCCTCTTCACTGGAGCCCAAACCCAATACTAACAGGCTAGGTAGGATAGTGCATGTCAGTGATGGTGTAAATAATTAAGCTTGTGTTTGAAAAAGAAAAAAAAAAGACATTTGAGATGATTGACCCTACAAAACCTTAACACTGCTTTCTGGTCACCCTTGACACAGGCCACAAGGGACAGAAAATAGAGAAAAATTCAAAACTCAGTATCTTTTAATATATAATAATTCTGTCCACAAGCAAAATGCCCAATAATCTTCCTAGGTAATATGAAACTATAAGATTTCCAGACATGGAGCTAGGAAGGTGACACAATAGAGATCTTCCTTTCTACTCAAAACCAACTATCTTGACTTATAATCTGTGTTTTAGCAGATTTGGTAAAATGTTAAAGAGAACAGGCTGCTGTTAAAGAGATTTTTTTTTTTTTAATTTGGAAGTTCACTGCAATTTCCATCTTTTTCTATATTGTATAACTTAAGACAACTTTATTAACTACTAAAGCATACTTGATGCCAGTACCATGTTGAAATTCCATGGCTATGAAACAAAACAGAAAAATTGAAAACTGTCTGGAAAAAAAAAAGTCAACAATGGAATGAAAGTGCTAGAGGTTGAAACTATCTAGTAAAATTAAATGGCATCGGTTACATTTCATGAAATTGTGAATTGACTTCCTCCTTTCATCACACAGATTCCTTTGCATTTGAACTACATGAGGCTCTTTTCAGTTTTGAAGCAGAGAGATGAATTCAGTTACCTTAACATAGGGAGGAAAGGGGAGTATGGGCAAGTATTTAAGCAAAGTGAGTCAGAGGGAAGGAAATTCAAGAGCAGAAATCCCATAGTGCCACACTTCATCCACCTAAAATGATGAATTAGAAATCTGGTAAAAACTCTACACTCTCGAAGGCTGAAAAACCCCATCATCCATGACTGTATTGCTTGAACCTGCATTATCAACCCCATTATTTTTCAATACCCACCACTCACTTCATCAACCTAAGCTTGTACATGGTTATGAGTTCAATTGACCACCACCAAATATTCAGTTTCTCAGGCTTTTCAAATTCTCATTCCCCAGAGTATTACACTGACCCAAGCTTTCCTTTCTATAAAGGCAAGAAGTTATTGGTTACTGCCTTTGACTGAGGAGTGTGCTATGTTGGGTGTATCACTGCGGCATAGGTAGAAACAACTATGGGTGAATGGACACAAAAGACAATGAAAGGTACCATGAAATAGATCCAGTGGATTTTACTTTGTTATTTACATGTTTGTTAGCTTGACCCTATTAAATTTTGCAAGGTTGTTATATTTATTAAAAGTGTTTAGTGATTGAAATCATGTATATAGCAAGTTAATTTTTATCATATATTTTCTAGCTATATAACTTTTTAAGGTTCTGCAGTTTTGCTAGATCTGTATAGATGCTCTATGATTTTGTCTATTTTTAGTGCACTCCTTACAGATTGCTAAACGCTATCAAGAAGTGCCCAACTGCAGGTAAAATAGTTTCTAATGGATTCGCAGTTTCCACCTGCTATTCATGAGCTCCAAGCTGATTTTCTACAATTTTATGTCAGAGAACGGCAACTGTGTCCAATGCTCTATTTCTTTGTTGTCGTCCTGACTGCCCATAGTTAATGATATACCCTTTGGTGGCCCTTTGAAATTCTGATACAGTAGCCTTACTTCTCTCAATATGCAGAAAACTGGGGGTTTAAACATAAAATAAGTACGTGGGATACAATACTGCTTAACTACAAGACCCACAGTTCTTTCCTTTATCTCTTTAAACTCAAGTTCAATCCCTAAGTGAAAGTGTTGCATTATTTCTTTTTAAGAAAGTTGATTAATTAAGTCCTCAAACATGCATATAGACAGCTAATATTTCCATCCTGTGAACCAACCAAATTGGGTCTCTCTGAACTATCATAAACTGCTATCTAACAAGTGAAATACCATTTCACTTGTAAGATAGATTTTCAGTTTTACCCTGTTCCCCAATTGCCACTCAGTAAAAAGCAATTTGGGTTGCTACTTGGATCACAAATTTCCTTTCTAAGGAGCATTTTTGGCTATGCTCAAGCAGTAATAAACACAGAAAGATCCTTTCCTGCAGATTGAATAGCAATATATTTGAATTTATGGAACTGCTTCCTCATTTTTAAAATGAAGGGGTTGGACTAGCTCATATTGAAGTTCCGTTCCAGAATTCAAATGCCAGGATAATAAGATTTTGTAATTCACTTAAACATCCCCCTTTCAAGCAAAATGATCAGAACCCAAGCAAAACTGGAATTTGGTAAGAAAGGTAACTTGTAATCTCGGGTGCCTATCAAATTGTCTTCCCTTCTTTCACAGACTCTATACCGGTCTCGAAGAGTGTTAGTGATCTTTCTTCTCTCCAACTGCTTTAAATTATTGCTTCCTTCAGAGCTAAGCATTTGTAAGAGAAGCTTGAAAACAGGAAAGCTTTGGAGATACCAAATGATGAATTACCAAAGGTAAGCACTCAGGAAATGATGGGTGGCTGCTCAAGTGACACATTGTACCTTATCAATTCACTCCTTCTGGCCTGAACTTGAAGTTCTAGAGAATTAAATTGGCTCCAAAAACTAGGTTTTCTCTGTTATTCTAATTGACAATAAGTTGAGTAAAAACAAGTAAAACAATTATTTCATTTATTGGTCAACATATCAATGCCTCATATTTGTTTTGAATGTAGAGTAGACAAAAAATAATTAATTATGAAAATATATTGAGTTCTTATTATGTCATATAGTATGTCAATGTGTTGATGCATAAAAAACCGAATCCCTAGTTCTTAACAACAGTCTTTTTAAACTGTGGCAGATTTGGGCAAACTATGATCCTGTTTTGTAAATAAAGTTTTATTGGAATAAAAGCATGGCCATTTGTTTTTATTACTTAGAGCATTTACTTTAGAAAATAGTGTCTGCCTCTTTGAGATGTGAATCTTTTTAAAAGCCTCTTGTCAGTTTTACAACCCAGCTTTTTCTTTCTCCAGACTCTTGGATTTGAAATTTCAGTATTTACAAAGAAAGAGTTCCTATGTCCCAGTCTTTCTGTGAGCATAGGAAACTCATTTGCTTGGACACCTTCTTCAAGGTTATCATGAAGATGAGGGAAAGTTGACTTTTCTGCTGGAAAGCCAGGCCTATGGGATATACTTAGAAGGCAAAGCCAGTAGCCTTGCTGCTAGATTAGAAATAGGGGATGAAGGAAAGAGAAGAATTGAGAATGATTATAGATTTCTTCAGCTTTAGCAGCAGTATAGCGTATTTGCTGTAAAGGGGTCAGCCAACTTTGGCCTGCAGGCCTCCATACACTCAAACTCTTTAAAGCTCTCTGGCTAGAGTTCTGACTGTCTTCTAGTCTCTCTTCCCTATTTCAGTAGCATAACCTTTGCTCAGTACATTTTTTGCTTTCACATAATTTAGAAGAATCTTACAATGATGAAAATAGAAAAGATGCTTAGGTAAACAGAGACAGTGGGGCTATGAATGGAAATGATGTTTTAGTGAATTAAAAAGTAGACATACCACATGATCTAACTCATATGTGGAATCTAAAGAACAAAACAAACTGTTGAACAGAATATATCCAGAGACATAGAAATATGGAACAGACTGATGAATCTCAGAGTGAAGGTGGGGTGGGTAGAAGAGATTAACCAAAGAACTTATATGCACATATGCATAACCCATGGACACAGATAATAAGGTGGTGAAGGTCTGGGGGTGGGGTGGAGAGGTAAATGAGGAAGAAAGGGGACAGCTGTAATACTTTTTAAAATAAAGCTAAATTTTTAAAAATAGACATATCATGATTTCAAAAATGACTAAACAACATTGACCCAGAATATACCAGGGACTGAAGAATCCGTTTTCTGTTCTGGTTAATGGGATAAATGGTGCTGCTTTCCAGTAAGAAGAGCTCCCAAAAAACAGTGCATTTGTAAATAAAGGAGACCTTGAGTTATCATGAACTTGAGGTGCCTTGGAACAGCCAATTACTGAACAGACAGTTAGACCTAGAGATACAGATGTTATCAGCAGACAGTGGTAAGAACTGAAGACGTGTATGGGGTAGAATTATCTAGGGAAAATCAGGGAATAGTGCTCTATGAGCTTCAGCACTCATGTGGTAGTTACAAGGGGAAGAATTTAAGAAGACAATGGGAGAAGATTGTATGACACACACACACAATCGTGACAACAAAGCAAATATAAGAGTAAGATCCAGCAACAGAGGGACTGAGAAAGCCCTTCAGCTTTAGGGACCAGCAGTTCACCTTAAAGATGGTGTCCAGGCAGGGAGAGGCATGAGCACTGAAGAAGGGACACAGAACATTGTGGGTGGGAGGCGTATAAATAATTAGAGACCATGTAAAATGCATTCCCTGTTCTAAGAACACAGCACAGTAATTCCTTCGAGTCTCCGCTCTCCCCACCACTTTTGAAAACCTATTTTCATCTCAAGGTTCTGTGTCAACAGGAATTAAAGATTAATCTGCCTCCTTTAAAAACTATGAGTTGAGTCACTTATGGCTTGTGTCTTACCATCTCTATCCTTTAGCTTCTAAAATAACCTCCTGAGGTTGGTTGTCTCTCTCCAATCCTGCATTTCTCCCTGTCTATGACTGAAAAAAGATTGTATTTTGTGTTCACCCACATGCCAGTGACCAAATTCTTTGAGTGGTTCGTTTCTATGTGAAGGGAGAAATCTCTGTTCAAAAGAAAGAAAGATTTGTCTTTTTTTTTTTTTTTTTGGTCAGAGTTCTGATTACTCAAAATTTATTGACAAATTTTTTTCCGAATAATGCAAGTGTACCCTGTTATAGTTTGGCCCCTTTTCACTAAATATTTGACTGTTGTTATTATAACTGAGAATGAAGTATTAAAATGGATGTTTGAACTGATTTTCTTATAGCTGGCATGACTGAGGGACTGTGGGAGTTTTGAGAAATGAAACAGAGGGAAAGTATAAATTATGATAGTAATACTGGTACCGAAACATTGAAAACATTTCAAAAGAATTTTGCTCAATTTTAAGAAAAATACAAACCCACTATTGAGCAGTAAGAAAATCCCAATTCTAAGTTTTTTCTATCATGCAAAGAAGAAGTAATATAGTGTACTAAAAATTATTTTGGCTGAATGGCCTTCTGGAGCCACAGAATCCAGGAGAATGGACCTCCTGGTCAAAAAGGCATAGTGAACACATGTTGAATTCGCCTTCTTCCATTGCAAACAGAACATTAGGTGCAATATTAACAAAAATTCCCAACAACATGTTAAAAATGGGAAGGCCATCTCCATGGGCTGTAAGAGGACCGGTCTCCTTTTAGGTAAAATAAAAGCAAAACTACAAAGTGACCTCCTTTACTTACCTGTGAGGCCAGGAATCCTGTAACCCATTCTTCTCAATAGGGCTTTGTGAGTATCAGTCCCATACACCAACTTTTGCTGTCTGGTCTTACTGGGTTAAAGAAGCATTGGTCTCAAATATGGCATTCCCAAGAGAGCCTTGGTTGCATATACAATTTTGCCAATTATGTGTTATTAAACTTATTCAAATGATTATATTTTCATTAAATAAAGAATACTCCATAAGAGCTTCTAAGTTATGCAGAGCACAAGCAAGGAGATTATATTTTTGTTTACAAATGTTTCACTTTCATTTATAGAAGTACAGTCTATAAAATATTATGAGTTATAGATATAAGAAATCATAACATTAAAAGACCATTAATAGTCCAAACAAAAATTACAGTCATTCCTAATCATTTTATTTAGTCCTCTGTAATGAATTCTTGCTCCCCTTGAGTGTGGGTTAGTGTCTTATGTATGCATCTGCTTCTCAATTTGAGTTCTATAAATCCTGACTCAGCACACATGTATGGTAATGACACCACCACAACCCTATGCCTCAAGTATCTGGCTCAGTATTTTTCCACAGGGCTCTGAGACAGTCCTTTCTGAAGATGAAGCATTGAGGCCAGTGGCTGATGGCAAAGCTTTCAACAAAGCATCAGCATAAAGCAAAATCTATTTTTAGTAATCAGTGTCTTACAATGGCCAGGGTTATCTTTTGCTGATAATTCTCAAAAGTGAGAGATCTAATGTGAGTTTACTGAAACAATAATGCAACAGGCAGGGGAAATGTGATTATTTCTGAAGTGTGAAAAACAAAATAAAGTCAACCCAAGTACTGTTTGACCTCTTATTTCCTAAGAATGGATATTACACTAATGTATAGAATTAAATAAATTGTTATGAAGGAAAAAAATTCAGACATAACATGTAATATCCTGAAGTAACACACCATTAATATACCTAGCTTATAGCTAGAATATACTATTGTTATATCAAAGTAATCAAGTAAAAAGATTCTGTAAGTCTGCAACAGGTCTTAAATATCTGCATATTAATCAAACTTTATAGGTAAGCGTTGTGTCCTCCAATTAAAAACCATTGGCCTGGAAGATGCTGGATTCAAATTAAAGAAGACAAGCACCAGAATCCTGACAAATAGAAACCTCATGGACAGCGAGAGCTTTGATAATTCTTTTGATCTTTCCATATAGCCTACAATTTCTGAACTATTTATATTGATAATTTTTATCTATAACAATTTAACTAAAGATTGTTAGCATCCCTTTTGATGTGACACTTCCTGTGCAAGTCCAAATTATTTCTAACACTTGTGTGTTATTTTTTACAAGATGAAAGAACAAATCCATGTGCTATTTCAGGGACACTTCAAGATCATGTTGGTTGCAAAGGATATCTTCTGGATGATTAGATTTTGAGCTAAGTGGTTTACTGAGAAACACATTGGGTAGCTATTTAATCAAAGCTATTTAATAACAAACTTTAAAAGCAAACACTGAGGAGCTTCCAGTTTCTGGTTCTACAGGTAAGGAGGTTGGAAGCCAACGCCACCCTAACAACAAGTGAAAACCTAATGGAGTGAAAAGTCAACAACTCCTCTAGGCTTGTAAAAGAGGTAAAGACGCCTGGCAAACTGCTGCTCCCAAGACTGACAAGACCCAGAGGCAAGTACAGACGTAATAACTTACCCAAGTGGAGAGTCAGGAGCAGGAACCACCACAGGAACCAGCACAGGAACCAGCACAGGAACCAGCACAGGAAAAGAGGAACAAACTGCACTGTGGACTTGCTGCGGGCCCAGTGTGCACCACCCTGCGAAGTAAGAACCTGGCGGGACCGGGTCAGAGAGGGACTGTTTTGTGAGATTTCCCTCCGGGAGCCAGACCAGGTCACACAGTAAATGCAGGAGGAAAGTCCTGTCCTGCTGATCGCAGGGAGCCCGGCGAAGGAACCAGTTTGAAATATCCCAGAGCACTCGGTTCTTAACAAGGCTGCCCTCAGGGGAAACTACTTAACCAGAGTCTCACCTGCCTGTTTATTATCAGAGTTTAACTCACCTGATGGAGGTAAATGGCCAATTCCAACTGACTCGAGCTTTCCAGGTGGGAGGAAGGAAATACTAAACTAGCCCAAGCTAGCCTTCCTCTCTCAGCTAAGTAGAAGAAAAAAAAAAATAGAAAACTTAAAACAAGACTGACTGAAGTTTCATCCTGGACATTGGCAAGGCACTAATTTCTAACTCCTTCTCTTCCTCAAGATCATTTAAAATAACTTCTTTCAGTTTCCCACTTCCTGAATATCAGGAATTCTTTTATCCTGTTATCTCAATAGATTAAGCCCTGAAGGCACTATAATGAAAGTTCTAGAGCCAGTAGGAGACATGCCATAGGGGAAAAAAATACTTAAATTCTTTGAAAATCACCAAAGAAAATGAATTCTATAATCCAAACACTGCACCATATTAGAAACAAAACAAACAAAATGCTGTAGAATCCTCCAAAAAGAAGGCTATTTTATTTAAGTTAATTCCTTAAGATTCTGAACCTTAAATCTGAGAACTTGGAAGTAGCAAAAATGGAGAAATTTTCTTTTAAAAGAAGCCTACATTGATTAAGATGAAAGAGGAAAGGGATTGTTTGTATTTAAAATAATATAGCTTAATCATAAAGCACTGAGTAAAAACCAAATTAAAAGATGTATATCTATAAGCAACTATATTTTAATATCTGAAGTGCTCTTTTATTTTACATATTAAGGATTTATTGCCTCCAAAAAGAACTTAGAAGTATTGTGATTCATGCAAACATAATAAGCTGATTGAATTTGAAAGAATTTATTCAGAGAGCTCAGGATTCAGGAAGGAATCTTTGGAAAGACTCCAGGAACAGGCAGAAACCTACCAGATAGATGGTGCTACAATTAGATTAGTTACTTCAGGGATGGTTTAATAAAGGTGATATTTACAAAGTTATGATCAGAGTATATAGAAGAATCGCAGGGATTTTGCAGTAACCTCCAATAAGCAGAACTAGCAGAACAAGGAAGAAGAGAGCCCCGGAGGAAAGGTCTTGGGGGGCGCTTCTAGTCTGAGGTGACTTTGAAGGAATTAGGAGAATAAAGCCCTCATCTCACTCTTCCTTCCTCTGACCATCTGCTGGAGTTTCTATTGGCCAATAGGAAGTGAGAGGATCCCTGTCCATGGGGCTTGTTGTGCCCAGATTTCAAGATTCCCAAGGGCCCACCAGGGAGCCAGCCAGTCCAATGCAAAAGCAAAGAGTCCTTCATTTCATACTAGTTCGGCTCCCCGACCACACTCACCGATGCAACGGTAAGCCCAGTGGCCGAGAGAGAGAGAACTCTGTGTGGAGAGAGGTTTTATAGGGGGTTGGGGTAAGGGGAGGAGAAAGGACTGTGGGCCCTGCCGATTGGGCAGGCGCAAGTCGGTGTCTTGTTACACAGGATGTGGTCATATCTATGGCTACTTCCCTTGATTGTCATTGGTTAGTTTAAAGAAGTCCTGGGTGTGGCTAGCAGAGGCTTGGCTTCCGGAAAGAAGCCTTGCTGAATGGCCAAGGTAAGATGGAGGGCATAGCCCTTACCCTGGGGCAAGATGGAGGGCGTAGCCCTTTCCCCGGGGCAAGGTGGAGGGAGTAGTCCTCACCCTTTCAGGGCTCATATAAGTCAGTGTCCTGAGGAGAGACAAGGTGAAGATACCAGCACAGCCGCTTCCAAACACAGTTTTTAAAAAATGGAAAACAAGACATTCTGTTGGTAAAAATATGAGCACTGGTGTTTATGTTCTTTGCTTAAATGTATGTGTTTCCAGCTTAAAACAACAACAACAAAAAACCCAGAATGGCTGTGACTCATTTTTATGAAGCTAAAAATGATAGAAATTGAACTTTTAAACTAAAAATGCTCTCTCCTTTTAAAAGCACAGTCATATTTTTGGAAAGAAATTTAACTAATGGTGTGATAAGAGCAGGCTGCAAGCCAAGAAGGTGGTAAAAGGATTAACTACTCCAAGGCTAAAAGGTCATTATGTTTTCATGAGTCAGTTTTAAATCTTCTCAAAAGCCCGGATTTTAGAAAGGGATCAACACCTCCTCCAACCCCATCCATTGATTAAAGAATTATTTATGAAGTCCCTTGTTTTTCAAAAATATATTTTCTCACTTGGAAGATGAATATGAAATTTGATTTAAATTTGAAAAAGTGATTTTTAAAAGCATTACCTAATAAAACAGAAAAGTTTAATGTTTTATCTTAGTTATTTTTGAAGAATGTTTCGTTTTTGTTCATGGAAATGAGCATAGTTACAGTAATTAAAAGATAGAAAATTTGGGACATAGCATACATTAGTTTCCTGCAATAATTGGCATTTCTTCACTAACTTGAAGTACATAAATTCCTATGTAAATGTAATAGAAATTTAGGATTGTCATTGAAATGTTTTAGGGTTTAAGTGACTCAAAATTTTGAACACTGATAATACTCTGAAAATATGAATCAATAAACAGAATTCATTGAAAAAACATAGCTTCACGTAATGTTTATATATCCTTTATCATGCCTAACATTGTAAGTTAGTTTGTGGAAGTAAGATTTTTTTCACGTTTCCATTTTTAAAATATGCTTTTTAAAAATTGATTTTAGAGAGAGAGGAGGGAGGAGAAACAATGATCTGAGAAACATAGATCAGCTGCCTCCTATATGCCCCCTACTGGGGAATGAGTTCCCAATCCCTAAACCTGTCTCCAAGGACTCTCCTTTTGCCTCTGTAACTTGCTTTCCTGAGTTCCTGCAGCCCAGCATGGCTCACTTCTGTTGCTATGACTTCCTTTCCTGAGTCTAGGCAGCCTAGTCTAGGCTCACTCCTGTTGCTGTGATCTTGCCTCTTCTATCCTAAGCCTCTCCTTTGTTGCACTCTCCCCAGCTTTAATATACATACTGTCAAAATCAAACAGAAAAACAAACAAAAAAGAAAAAAAATTGACTCTATAAAGACATAAATTCATAATGAAACAGACAAAAAAAAAGAAGAGGTAATATATTCTATATTATAGAATGTATTGTTGTTGAGTCTTTTACTTAATCATCTTCATACTGTAGGTCCTCATGTATACTGGAAGTTGTTTTCTGTCCTTTCAGGTTCACTTCCTGCATTGGTAATAGCACACATTTTGAAATATGCTATTGGCAGGTCTTCTTTATCTCTAATTTTACTATAATAACAAACACTGATTTGAATTTTATTGCGAAGGTTTTTGTTTTGTTTTTCTTATCTATCTTGCTTATTTTAGGTAAAATTCAACAACTCTTTCTTTATCTAAATTTCCCAAGCTTAGGTCTACCTTTCAGAGTAATTTTTCTTATATCTTATTTATTCCAAGTCTCTAGTTTAATTCCATTCTTTTTTCATTATAAATCAAATCCAGACCCTTTAATCCCACCATTTGAGGCCCTCCATGCCCTGAGGTCCCTCATTCAACTCCTTGCTTAATTGTATATAACACCAAATCTAACTTCTAATTGCCTTAAACTATTATTAATGTTATTACATATCCTTTCATTGCAAATATTTCAAATACTTTACTTGCATATTTGGGTCACATGGTCCCTTTCCTCCATCACTTTTTTTTCAAGTTTAACTTTTTAAAATTCTTTGAATTTAAGAAAACTCTCCTATTGCCATTTCTTTAGGTATTCAATAAATCCTTCCCTATTATTCCATAGAGACCCTTTTTTCCCCGAATATCTCTGTTTGGTCTGCAACACACAATAAACACTTATTAATGTGTTTTATACTATTTTACTGTTATTTTTGGTATGTCTATCTTCTTACATTCTCTAGAAAAAATGTTCCCATAGTACCTAACACATTGTTGATCACATGGAAGATACTTAATCAATACTTGCTAGGTTTTCTAATTCATTCATTGTTACTGTTTGTATACATGCCAATACAAGTTTTGTTTTTATCATCTGTATTATACAACCGATATCAGACTTTGTCTCCAATCCACTAAATGCACACTTGTAGATTTAATCACATTTTACATTCTAAAACAATTATCCACCAGCATCACCAACATCAGGAGGCATAAACAGAATCCTAAATCAATAGTTTCCTCATTTAATTGACCATATTTTGCTTGGACATTCATAGGCTAACTTTTTCTTAGCATCTACTGGTCATTGGACACCTGAATTACTCCCCTCCCTCAGCTGAAATGCTGCTGACCTGGCTCCCCCATCTGTGTAGAGGTAAACAGTATGTACTTTTCATCTCATGCTCCATGTTCCACATGACAACTTTCTTTCTCCTGAACAAACAAACTTCATGAGAAATTGGACTGTATTTCTCTTGATCAATTCTCTTCTTCGAGTTGCCTAGCAAAATACTGCTAGCTAGTTAATAAATGTCATCTAAATGAGTTAAAGCTTTCCTAATATTTGCATTGGGGCTCCTCTATTGCTGTTTGACTCGTACTAATTATCGTCTTCATTACCTGCTAGAACAGACCTAAATTTTGATTTGATATTTTAAAAGAATTTATTAATATTAGTTGTCCTCAACTTGTTTTCCCCACAATAAACACCCTGCAATTGACTTTTTTCAATACCTGAAGTTTCAGTTTTAATAAACACTTAGTTCATCCCATTGCCAACTGAGTTCCAATGCAAATACCAGCCTCAATTAGAGCAAATGAATGTAGATCTGATGCGGATCCACAGTTAAGCTAATGCAATTGTAGCATCCTTGCAATCTAAATATTATATTCCACACTACATCTTAATTGGGTTAACCTTAGAGCAAAATTCAGTTCACATGTGAATTTCAATAACACCATATTACAGCAAGAAAACTTACGTCATCTCTTCATAACAAAATTCATTTGAAAATAACAGGAAATGTCTGCTCTCAAATATATCTCAACTCTATCTTGATCATGAACTAACTCTGAATTTCAGAGAGGTTCTCAGATCTTTAAGTTATCTCATATATACATTATCGTTTTTACTTAATCCTAGCATGAACATATACCTAAGTATAAGACTTGGGGGAAATCGTTTCTCTTTTTCATCTCTTCCTTTTTGTCTAAATATGTATAATTTTAAAAAGATCCTCCTGTTTGAGTTTCTTTATTCACAATGGGAACAATTAAATTTTCCACAAATATATTCAAGGGGTGAGGAGTAAATTTAAGCAGTGGTATTTTCTCTATGACTTCTTGAGTTCTCTAAGCCTAAAACATGCACGATGGTAGATTCAGGATTCCAAAATGCTCTTATTTGGGGGGAAATATTAAATCAATTTACATGTTTTTTCTGATTCATTTTATCTTTGGCTATAAAGATATTTCTAAAATGGGTTCATGTTCTGAAAAAAATGCAAATATTATGACAGGCTTTGCATTATAGATGACATGGAGAGAAAGAAAGTAGAACAAGCCAAAACAAAGAAAAACAAGAGATGTTAAATGCCACGGGGAAGTGAACAATATGTAATCTCTGCATTTCTTTTTAGAAGAAATGTAACTTGTTAATATTGTTTTTGAAAGAGAAACAATGATAAAAACAAATTATATTACATTGTCATTTCTCAACTCCTTTTGCTTCTTTCTTGACATAAAAGATAAGGTTACATAAATATTTAAATCATTTATTTAACATTAAACACCCAAGGACCTAATACTACCATTTTAGATGTTAACACAAATATATATATATATATATATATATATATATATATATATGTCACAAAACAGGCATTAATGTGTTCCTTATGTTTTTAAATAATAAGACAAGGGGTTTCATAGAAAAATTTCCATTCTTAACATTTAATAACACAAGCCTTGTGGTCAATTTAATGTGTTTATATATACTGAGATTTCTTTAAGGTCAATGTTTTTGAATATCCCATTAATTTTCACAGCCTACTGGAACACAAACTTTTAAAGTCTTTTAAAATTTCTAAACTGGAGATGAAAATTAAATTTCATATTTCTTCTCATGTCTCCAGTTTAGAAATTTTAAAAAAGGATGAGAACATGCAAAGGCTGTCATTCTCCTGTTCTCTCTTTGAATGATTATTTTCTAAATCTTATGTCTACCTTATTTAGAACTTGGCCCATGATGGCATTTACAAAAACGAATCTGTACGTTCTCTCCTTTAATTGTCCCCATAAAGAAAAGGACTAACAGATGCTTTTTTCCCCCACCAGTGAAAGTAGTAATTACAAATACATTTGGACTCAGTGACTAATGTTTTTTATTCATTTTGTCATTTTTATTAATAGAATAATAGAACCTATTCTGCAATTGGAAGGGCTTTAATTATTTGGAGGTTGAAAGTCAATTCTGTGTATGTGTGTGTGTGTGTGTGTGTGTGTGTGTGTGTGTATAAAACCAGTAGTTTTGCATGTTGGTCTTTACCAAACTGAAAAATGTGGGATATATTTAAGTTTTTTCTCTTTTAGGTGGTCTTTATATACAACTCTAATAACATACTAAGTCACCTTTTGAAAGTGAGCAATTTCATGTGTTTTAGTATGTTCACAGAGTTGTGCAACCATCATCATAATCTAATTTTGGAACAATTTTTTTTTATCCTTAAAAAGAAAAAACACAACCATGATCCCTTTAGTCCATCCCTACGTCAGTCCCAGGCAACCACATACCTATGGAACATTTATTTTTCCTAGCTACCTCTAAGATTCAGCTGAATTTTAGTTAGGTTCAAATTGGATTACCAAAACTACATTTTGTTGGTCAATATATTCATATTCTATTGCTGTTGTAACACATTTCCACACTTTCAGAAGGCTCAAAAACCGAAATAAAATTGATCTCACACATCTGAGGTTATAAATCTGGAAGGCTCAGCTGGTTTTTCTACTCCAGGCCTCTCTAGGCCAAAATCATGGTGTCAGCCAGCCTGGACTGCTGGTGGAGGCTCAATGGAGAATCTGCTCCCAGACTCATTCATGGGGTGGGCGGAATTCAAATCCACACATTGAGGTCTCTATTTCCTTGGTGGCTTTTGGCCAGGATTATTCTCACCTTCTATAGCAGCGGTTCTCAACCTGTGGGTCAAACGACCCTTTCACAGGGGTTGCCTAAGACCATCGGAAAACACATATATAATTACATATTGTTTTTGTGATTAATCACTATGCTTTAATTATGTTCAGTTTGTAACAATGAAATTGGGGGTCACCACAACATGAGAAACTGTATTAAAGGGTCGCGGCATTAGGAAGATTGAGAACCACTGAGCTAGAGGCTGCCCCGTTTCCTGGCCCATGGTCTTCTCCACCTTCAAGTTCAGAGGTTCCCCTTCTGTCATCTGTCTCTTGCTTTTCTCTTCTGACTCAAGCCTAAGGAAGCTCTTTGCTTTTAGATGGGCCTACCCCAATAATCCAGTCTAGCCTCCTATTTTAAATCCCTTAACTTAATTAGATCTGCAAAGTCCCTTTTGCTAGGCAACATATTTGTGGGTTTGGGTGATTACAGTGTGGACATCTCTTAGGAGCCATTCTGACTTCCACATTTAGCCCTTTTCCTTATTTACTGCTTCTGGGAGGATGACATAGAACATTAACCACAAAAACTTAAATTTAATGAGACACCTATGCACAGGTTTTTAACAGTCATAAAATTGGTTTTAAAAAATGCAATGTTTGTATTTCTTTTACGGATATTATTTTCAAGTATGAAGTCTCTGTCTGCCTCTTTGCAATTAACTTCATAGAAATACTTTCTGGTAACTTGGTTATTCAATTCTTGGTTATTTTTCAGTCAAGTTTTAGATAATTCATCTAATAAATTCTCAGCGTACTTGTCCTTGCCCCTGCTCACAGACTACTCCAATCCCACAATATTGGTTCTACTACAAGAGGAAAGCTAACAACCTCATTTGAAAATAGGGATGGGGTCCCAAACTTTGTGTAATTTTCTAAACATTCTTTTCCCCTTTTAACTTCCCTGGCTTTAGCTACTCCAGTTTCCATGTTGTTTGCTTCTGGACCTGTGGTAATTAGATTCTAATTCAGATCTATGTTGGGTATGGTCCAAAGGTCTTTGATCTCTCAGGTCTGGCAGGAACCAACTTGGACTCTGAGCTCAGTTTCTCAACTATTTCTATTCTTTTCTTGGGACCCATATAAAATCTACAGGATCCATTCTTTGTCAACACAGGCTACCAGGAGAATCAAGGTGACTGTCACCTCCTGGAAAGAACTTAATCATCTCAAGTCCCTAAAAGACCCCTAAATTTCATGGGGCCTCATATATTGTTTCTTCTTCTAATTTTCACAGGACTTACCCTGTGTAGGGCAAAAGAACCACAACTACAGGCAATTTCTCAATATCCTATATCTGGGTCTCTTCTCCTCTCCTGCCCCAGAACTCTTTATGTAGTGAAAGATACAGAAGTCCTTGCCCCTTACACAGCCAACCAAATCCATCAATGCTCACAACGGAAGCAGTGCCCTTCAAAATGAGTTTTGAAATGGCCCATGGCTTACATACTATTTGATTGTGAGTAAATATAAATATAGTGAGTAGAGTGGTAATCATAACCCTGGGCCCCTGGATTACGTGGTCTTTTACGAGGACCCACTTAAATTCATTCCTACAATTCAGTAAGACTACTATGTTCCATGAAGAAACTAGAGAAATGTTAAGGCAATATCATAACTCAGAGAATGGCATCTGGACCACATTCTACAGATGTGTGTAATGATAGTGATGGACTTTTCACTGATTATGGAACCAACTTGCATAATGGTAGGTCCATCGTTAAAAATTAGTTATTCACCATTGCAAACACAGTAAAATCCTAATTCTTTACAAAGCTCCCAAACTATGCTTGAAACCTTTCATCCAATTCTTCATCCTATCAATATGCTTTTATATTCTAGTCTTACCCAATTGTATTTCATTCGGAATGCACCATATACTTTTCATTTTCTGTAACTTAGCTTAAACGATTTCTTTTTTTTAAAGTGTTATAAAATGTATTCGTGTAAGCATTCAGACATTTCAGGTGGGAAAGATGATACACAAATTTCACTACAAGGTACAACAAAATCATACTGGAGATTAAACAATTTCTTCACCCTTAAATGCTTGGAATACTTTTTACCTTATCCTCAATTATCCAAAGCTTACAGCACTCAAATAAAATTCCATTTTCTGTAATTTTCATATTCCATACCAGAACTAATCTATCCTTTTTAAAAAATTCCTCTAGGACTTTTGGGACCTCTACTATTTTTATTTTTTAATTTAATATAGTTTATTTATTTTAGTTGCCTACCTCACTATTTTTAAATATCTTGATGCCAACTACATGCACAGTCTCCAGTACTCTAGCACTAATACCTGAACATAGTAGGGGCTTAATTAATGTTAACATGAATAAATGAAATATAATATTAGATAAGCATATTAAAAGAGAGATATTATAAAGCAGCGTGAAATTAGACCACTTTAGAAAACCCATCAAATAGCTATATTTGGGGTGGTGATTTTTTTATACTTTTCAATGTAAAATATAAAAACACACTAAAGATAATCTGAATGTTTGAAAGTTTGATAATTATTGTTCCTGTAATTTTCACTAGTTATGCATAGTATTTCCTCTGAGCTTAAATACAAAATAAGCTTCAAAGTATAAATTTATTAATTATTTTTCCTCCATTGTCTTTCACTTATTGTTTTCAAAATGGCCACGGACCAAGTTCAGAAGAAATGAGAAAACAGAACAATTCAATGTCAAAAATGATGTATTGTAGGACATATTTCAATGGAAAAAACATAAAAGAATAAGGAGTTAGAAAATACACACATTCTATGGAAATGAAAAACAATACTTATAATGAATACCGCTTTGTTAGAGTAAATCAACTTTGCTGCAAGACAGGTAATTTATCTGTCAGTTTAATGTGTAGCTTGGATTGAAAATTGCCTAGTAACTCATGGCCAAGTAGTTAGACTCTAAAACTACACCCCAAACCAAATCCTCTTTTCCAAATGCTAATTATCCATCCAAAGAAAATCTGGCTTTTCTCCAAATCCCCAAAAGATCTTTCTTGCAATTTTCCTATTAGTCATGTCAGAGGCAACGAATTGCATCCTCTGTTTTAGACACTTCAAGTAAGGCTGAACCTGTAAATATTTCCCTTTATTGGAGTAAACAGCTTTTCTGATCATATGATAAATGAGTCGGAGAAGGCCACTCATTGGGAGTTATGTGCCTTTAAAATCTAAAAGTTACACTGATCCTTCTGCCACCTTTTTAAGGTATGAGGTTCAAGTTGCAGCTTCTTGCTCTTCACTTTTCTGAGGTTGTCCCTGTATGCCCCAAGTCACAAGAAATACAGAAACTTTAGAAATGTAATGGATCTTCATAAGGCTTAGCCTTCTGCTTCTTCCATGCGTAAAGGACTTGTCACTTCAGAGTTGATGTTATAAATTTAACAGACAAGGACAATGTCCTAGGAAAGAGTAAATCCAAAGTTGCCAATTGACAACTTTGGAGTAAAGGAGTAGGAACTTCACATGACCTTGAGGCAGAATCCTAGAAGTATGTTGCTGTTATTATGGGTAAAAATGAAATACTTTTGGTCATTCAAGTGAAAAATAGCAGAAAGAAATGGCTTCGCTATATCCATAGCCCTGTACCAAGTACCAGGAGGCTATGTTCCAATAAGGATATAACATTCAGAGTAGCTATAAGCAGGGCCTTTGTAGACATCCATCAAAGACCAAGCAAGGAAAGCGAATGAGGATTTCAAATAAATTACTATATTTGCATTTTGCAGGCCTTTAGTCTGTTGTTTATTAAGGTGAATTTAAGAAAGAGATGGAAGTATTGCTCAGTAAGGGTTAAGTTCAGTGTCAGAGGATTTTCAAGTTATTCAAACTTTTTCTTCCTTAAAAAACATGGAAGCCAAGATTTCTGAAAAGATGACTTTTCAAAATATTAAAATAAGATAAATTAAAAAAATATCATCACCACCTAATCCCTCAAATGGCTCTACTAGAATGTCTTTATTATTTTGTACAGATGAAATTTATGGCAATAGGTTGTAGTAGAATTAAGAGATGTTTACAGAAGTCTCTGTAATACTGAGCAAGAGTTTCTCCTTATAAACACTGGAATATTTCCTTTTCTCAAGTTAATACAGTTTAATATACATCAAATGAAGCATAGAAACCAATGGGGAAAAATAAATTAGTCAAAAATGGTGTAGATATAATTGCTTATCCTTCTGGAAAAACATAATTAAGTTTGTCTAATTTCACTTGATTGAACAAAATAAATTTCAGGTGGATTAAAAAAATTAAGTGTAATAAGTTAAATATAAAAAAACTTTACCACTCACTGATACCTTCTAGACTGCTCTGTGGCATTAACATTTTAAAATACAATATGTTTTTTCCTATTGTATAATTCTTTTAATATATTTTTGATTATAGAGAGGAAGGGAGAGGGAGAGATAGAAACATCAGTGATGAGGGAGAATCATTGATTGGCTGCCTCCTACAGAGAATCAAGCCAGCAACCTGGGCATATGCCCTGACTGGGAATTGAACCATGACCTCCTGGTTCATGGGTCAATACTCAACCACTCACTGAGCCACAGCGGCCTGGTTTATTGTATAATTCCTGATCCCTGCTATACCTTACTCACTTCCAGGATTAACTGTAGAGTTTTTCACCCACATAGATAAAGTTACCTTTAGATTAGTTTAATGTAAATAGAAGTAGTCACAACTGATCAATCTTGTCCCATTTGAGATGGTTTTTTTCTAAGTACATATAATATAAAAAACAATCAAAATATTGTTTCATTTATTTATTTTTATTGTGGTAAGAACACTTAACTTGAGTGTTAACCTTCTTATTAAAATGTTAAGTGCACAAATAACGGTATTGTTAACTATAGGCACAACGTTGTATAGCAGATCTCTAGAGCTTACCCATCTTGCATGACTGCAACTTTCTACCTCTTCAACTACAATTCCCCATTTTATCCCATCTCTAGCAATCATCATTCTATTCTCTGTTTTTATGGATTTGACCCTTTTAGATACCTCATATAAGTGGAATTATGCAGTATTTTTCCTTTTGTAATTGGTTTATTTCACTTAGCATAACGTCCTCCAGGTTCATTCACATTGTCACATATGTTAGGATTTCTGCTCTAGCCTTATCACAGTTGGACAAACTTTCTCAACAAGATTTACATAAAAATAATACACAGAAAATCTAGAACTACTATTTCCCAGCAAAAATCTTCAAATCCTTTCTAAGAGTAAAGAACACATCAAACCATTTTTGAACTTCTTATCACTAGGTTAGGAGCCCAGTTTTCTACTCATTTCTTATCCATACCTATCCAGTGGCACCTCACCTTAGCAATGAAATTCTCTTATGTAGAACACGATTAGATTCATTTTAGAAAAAGCAAAGTACAATACCATCACTTGAATTTTCCTTATTGATCATGACAGTAATACCTTCAAAAGCTTGCATCAGGCTGGTTAAGCTTGACCTCTATGCAGCCTGAAGTTTCTGTGACTGGCCCAAATCAAAATATTCTATAAGTTATGTTCTCACTTTCTCCTTTACTATTTCATTGCTGACTGATGGACCTGATCTCTTTATATCATGACAAGTGTCTTGTATTCAAGTATGGCACCTATTTGCTTTGTTTAACAGTGGACAGGTTATTTTGATTTTCTGAATTATAAAAATCATCCCATTCAATTAAATGCCTTATTGATGGTAATGTGAATATCCCATGGGTTGGGGTCATACTGGTCTTAGCACATTCTTCTGTACCTGGAAACAGGACAGAACAATTATCCTAAATTGTTCTAGTGGCCACAGGTGGTGCATTCCAGCTGACTCAGTGGTCCAGAGACCAGAACAGCACAATTACTCTAAATTATCCTGACAACTCAGTGGTCGGAGACCCGAGGGCTCTAGATAATGTGTTTCTATCAACTCAGTGATCCGGAGACCCAAAATTGTAATTTAGATAAGATGCCTAAGTTTAACCCAGGTTACCCAAGGGCTCTAGATAATGTATTTCTGTCAATTCAAGACCCCGAGACCCGAAACTGTAATTAACATGCTTAATTCTGCTTCTGTAATCTGCTTTTTTTGCGAGCCAGGTGCCTCATTCCAAATTCTGGGATGTAATCAATACCTTTGTGATTTTTGCCTATATAAGTCTGGTTTTGCCACCATCTTATTGCTATGAGATTTGGGAATGGCCCCTCATAGTCCCGGATTGCAATAAACGTGACTCTTTAATTCGACTTCTTGAGGCGTCCTTCTGTGATTCGTGGGGTACGTTACAACAGTATGCCACCATTCTCTAACAATATCTCTTGAGTCTTCCGAAGCACGTTGGCCAGAATCAAGTCCTTGATTTTGCGGTTTCTCATCTCATACCCTTCTTCGGGGCATGACTAACTGACTGGCCTTTCCAATGATGAGCTGCAATGAGAAAGTATTGAAGTCAGTTTGGTTGCTACACCAAAAATACCATGGACTTAATGTTTTACACAACAAACTTACTTCTCCCAGTTCTGGAGTTCGGAAGTCTGAGATCAGAGCACCAGTGTGGTTGGGTGCTTAGTGAGTACCCTCTTCCTGGCTTATAGACGACAAACTTCTCATGATAATGTCACATGGTGGAGAGCAGAGAGAGGGAGCAAGCTCTCCCCTGTCTCTTCTCCTTTTTATTTTCCTTTTATTGAATTTATTGCGGTGATACTGGTTAACAAAATTATACAGATTTCAGGTGCACAATTACGCAACAAATCATATGCACACCGTATTGTGTGTTTACCACCTCAAGTCAAATCTACTCAGTTGTAAAAAAGAAGGAAATCATACCCTTTGAGACAGCATGGATGAACCAGAGAGCGTTATGCTAAGTGAAATATAAGCCAGTCAGAGAAAGACAGGTACCATATGATTTCATTCATATGTAAAATCTAATGAACAAAATAAATGTCTCTTCTTCTAAGGCACTAAATCCCATCATGAGGGTCCATCTTCATGATGTACTTACATCCCAGGGGCTCCACTTCCAAATACCATCCAATTGGAGGTTCTGGTTTCAAAATGTAAATCTGAAGGGGGGGACACAAAATGCAGTCCTCCACAGAAAGCAACATCATCTGAAAATAAGGATATTGTGGAGGAACCAGGTGTTCGTGATGTAGAAAAAGTTACAAGCCAAGATAAAGTATTGATCCATTCAGCTATTAAGTTTCTCTCGGTTACCTTTTAATAACAGTATCACTACTGTCCATCATCTTTATTTTAAACATACATTTTCAACCATGGTGCTTATTCAGTTTCTATGTAGCAGGTCAACCAGACAGCTAAACACATCATTTTGGTCATTAGCAACATCTAGACCAATGTTCGCTTGGGTGATTAACTTAAATATGAAATCTGGGCTGCACTCTTTTCATAATGCCAACATAGACATTGTGTGTGAGACAATGTGAGCCTGAGAGGGGAAGAGCATTTAATTTAAAAAATATATAAATGGAAATGGAGCAGGATTTGGCAGGAAGCCCAAGAAAGGAATATAAATACCAACAAGTAAACCCAACTCTATTATAAAGTTATAACATAAACATACTAAAAGTGGTGGGCAAGAAAAGAACTGACCTAAGTAAATTTTTTTATACAATGTGATTTGACTGTAAGGATAAAAATAAGAGCTGTACTTAAAAATGCTGTCACCTAGTTAGTAAATCCATGTTATGTATATAGGAAAAACATAGTTTACCTCTGGGAGAAAGAAGTTAAATAAGTAAAGAGGGAAGACCTAAAGGAGCTCTGGAATTGGAGGTTATCAGCATGAACTCATGATAGGTAATGGGTGAATAGACATGTAGACAGACAGAGGTGTGTATGCAAAGGTTAGCACATGCACACATATATTTCCAGCTCTGTGCTGAAGTGCCCAGAAGCAATGACTCCTGGATAATGAAGTGCTGTCTAGGGCAGAGGCGCTAACCCAGGCGTGGGCAAACTTCGGCCCGCTGGCCGGATGCGGCCCGTTTGAAATGAATAAAACTAAAAAAAAAAAGACCGTACCCTTTTATGTAATGATGTTTACTTTGAATTTATATTAGTTCACACAAACACTCCATCCATGCTTTTGTTCCGGCCCTCCGGTCCAGTTTAAGAACCCACTGTGGCCCTCGAGTCAAAAAGTTTGCCCAGCCCTGCCTTTGAAGGTGCTGTCACCCCAGCACTGCCTTTGAAGATGTAAATGGAGGGAAAAGGTGGGGTAAATACCACTGATGTGCTTAATCAGCATAAGTGGAGGATGCTGCTCCCCTGTGAATTTGCTCACAGAACAGAGTGTCACTGAAATTTCATAGATGACTGAAATAGTTTACAAATCTCATAACAAAGAAACATTTAATGACAAATGACAAAGGCCTACAGCCCCTTTCATCTTTTATATGAATGTCTTAGCCTTGTTCCTGTTTCTGCAGTGTATTTGTACTGCATATAGTTCGTTGAATTTTTATTCTGGTTGTATTTATCTATATCTGTTCCTTTGCGTTTTCTGTATTTAGGAATGTCTCACACTTACTGTCTAATTATTGTTTGCTTTATTTTTTATTGTTCCTCAACAATAAAATACAGTCTATGTGTTTTTAAATATTGCACATTTTTTCTGTTATTTCATGAAATTATTAGGCTGAGGTGCTCATTCTCTCACCTGCTATTATAAACAATTTAGCCTTTATTTCTCATTCTCATACATAACTTGCACCTTAATCCTTTAATTCAAGGCATACATGTTAATATCCAGTAATTTTAAAACATTAACAGATTTGAAGTGTGTGGTAGATATGTATATGAATACGGAAATATATTTCTAAAATTTTGATGTTTACTAAAATTATTATGATTGCTATGGTTGAACTAATGATTAAAAAATCCATGCCTAGTGTGTATGCTGCTGTGATCACTAAAAATAGAAGAGTCAAAAATATGGTAATCCATAAGAAACACATCTAGAAAGAAAACAAAAGGAAAGCGGCAATGCCAATGGAAAGGGTTTGTAACATATGACTGACTTCCCTGAATCATCTGGCTATTGAACTTACAATTTTTACTGATTTCACATATATTTTATTATTTGCATGAACATGACACTCTTAATTTAGCTAAATATGAATGTGTCTATAACGCATTTTATAAATTTGAAATGCACAGTGTGTATGTCTGGTTTTCAGCAGAAACTGAAGACCAAAAGTAGCTTCATTGAAAAATCTATAATAATAAAAGGGTAATATGCTAATTAGACCAGACATCTTTCCAGATGAAGCCGGGACCAGAGCAAAGCCTGGGTCCCAGGTGCCTGCCAAGGGTCAGAGTGAAGTCTGGGTCCTGGGTGCCAGAGGGAAGCCAGAGCTGGCAGCCAGGGGAAGGAAGGCCTACTCTTGCATGAATTTTGTGCATCGGGTCTCTAGTACTATCTATCTATGTATCTATGTATCTATGTATCTATCTATCATCTATAAACCTAAGTAATCGGCCAGTAGCTATGATGCACCCTGACCACCAGGGGCAGATGCTCAATGCAGGAGTGGAAACCACAGGGATGGAAACATGGAACAGACTGATGAATCCCAGAGGGAAGTGGGGAGGGGGAGGGGGGGTCAGGAAGAGATTAACCAAAGATCTTTTATGCATATTAGAGGCCCAGTGCACAGATTTGTGCACCTGTGGGATCCCTTGGCCTGGCCTGTGCTCTCTTGCAATCTGGGACCCCTCGGGGGATGTAGGAAAGACAGTTTCGACCCTATCCCCATAGGGCCTCTAGTTTAGATAAATAAACATGTATTTGTTTAAGGTACATATTAAGGAGTTTTTTCTTTTGGCTATGTATTTGTTGAGCACTCTGTACTCTGAGATTAAAGGATTAAAAGAAAGTATGTACTGATTATTGGAACTCACAATGGCAACTAATCAGGCAAGAATGGACTCTTTCATAAAAACTCAGTAGAAAAACATGGTAGCTGACAGTCAAACATTGTAAGATTTTCTATTTGTCTATATGCTCTAAAGTGATGGCGTGTTTGGTCATTATGACTCACACTATAATTAGTGAAACATTTAGCCATAAAAAGCTAAAAAAACCAAAAAGCTGTTTTTTCTTTTTTTTCCAGTCTCAAGACTATAAATAACTAATTTGGCTTTTAGAATCAATTTCAGAAAATTTACTTCAAATAGCCTATTGTTTTTCATGTATGGGAAGATGTAACTAATATTAAATATGCACAACTTTTATTAATTAAATTTAGAAATGGTCTAAAATATGTAGCTTGTATTAAGGTCTAAGCAATACAAAATTACCTAGGCAAATCTTAAGTAATATAAAGATTTTGCTTATAATATAACATATTCCAGCATTTTTCCTAGGTAGTGAATCATTGCTGCCAAAAAGCAATATAGAGATCGAAAATTTGAAAAATGACAAAACATTTCAGGAGAGAATCATGAGGTTAAGTGAACTGGCAAATCCAGAGTGAAATCACTTCAATGTAAATGACAGACACAAATTTGAGAAAATGTGAGCATTAATTCTGAACAAGTGCTGTTCATCAACGATAGTTTTTATGATGTGCATTATAAAACTGTTTGGGTTCATGAATTAATTTCATATATCTGCATTATTCTATCATAAAGCATTTAGCAAACCCCCACCACACACACATACTTCTACCCTTTGAATACAAAAAGGTATATTTTTCTACTGTGTGATATAATAGAAGATGACAGGTAACAGAAAATATTTGTTTATTGGTAAACTGTCATCCTTAAAAGATCTCAATATACTTTAAAAATACAGCACTTAAACCTCACAATAAAAACAATAATGAAATACTCTAAAAAGGAATTTTATTATAAACTTCATTTTTGCAGAGAGATGATACTTTGGAACTTGACTTTTTTCCCCCATGGTCAAGGTCATTTCAAGTCCAGAAGCTGATGTTCTGAGGAATAGGAACAATGGAGCTGATCTCAGAAGGGTATAGAATATGCTGCTACCTAGGTGATGAGATTTTAGAAAATTAAATCCCTGCTTCCAAAATATGCCTTCCTAACTTGCTCAATGATGGCTGAAATTCCTTCCAATGCTGCTGAATCTTTTCATTAAGATTTTCATTAAAAATCTTAAACTTGCAAGTAAACCTGGTAGATTTGAATGAGTGTAAAAGAGTGATGTTTGCCTTGGTTCAGATTTCAGCACTGGAGGAAATCAGTGAGAACAGGAGAATTCTAGACCCCTGGGTGGAGATGGAGTTTTCATTACACAGGAAAGGAAGTCAGAAGCAGAAACCCCAAGGTACTCATAAAAGGCTCCCATCTTGAACATTTTGCACATTTGCATTGGAGCTTTGCCTCCCATAGCCATAACCCTGACTGAAGGATGCTTGATAACAGCTTGGCTAAAGCATGATATAGAAATGAACCATTGGACCATATAGCTTATCAGTGGGGATTGTAGATATGGATAATGCAAGCACAAGTATATTTTCTTACTTGTAGAAGTTATATAAATCGTATAACTCTATCATTATATCATTGTCCCCATCCAGCATTTACCCATTCTTTAGAAAGTACTATGAATGATATTGCAGACACTAAGGATAAGAAAGGAAACACAATCTTAGAAAAATTTTAGAGATAGGAATGAAAGAAGTGGCATTTAGGAGAAAAATGAAACTTTCATTCTCTCTTTAATTCATCACACCTTCTTTGCCTATCCCATCCTTACTATAATCATTAAACTGATTTGAATATGTAACTATTTTTTGAATAAATAAAGAATCTATATGATATAGCCTGTAGAAGAGATGAAAATTAATGAAGTAAAACTGGTTTTTGCTTTTTAATATTTGCCAAATGAGCTGGGAGAATGGCTTTGACAAACAGACAAAGAATTATCATGTAAAGCTAAATAATTATAAAACCTTTGGATCTATATAATGCTTTCAGCTTAATATTCAATTACACAGTAATAAACAAGTCCATACTATTCAATTACACAGTAATAATCAAGTCCATAGTGATAAAGGGCACCATTTTTATTTCTATGATAAGATGAAACTCAAAGAAGCTAAGAGTTTCTTCTGTCTTAAAGTCTGAGTTATTTTACTTATGTGCTGTAAGAACAGTATTTAATTGATCAGTAATTATTTACTGAGCACCAAAATGTTGTAAAAAAGTATAATATTGCCCTAACTGTTTTGGCTCAGTGGATAGAGCATTGGCCTGTGGACTGAAGGGCCTCAGGTTCGATTCCGGTCAAGGGTATGTACCTTGGTAGTGGGCACATCCCCAGCAGGGAGTGTGCAGGAGGCAGCTGATCAATGTTTCTCTCTCATTGATGTTTCTAACTCTCTATTCCTCTCCCTTCCTCTCTGTAAAAAATCAATAAAATATATATTTTTAAAAAGTATAACATTGGTAACATTATTACAAGTAACAATACTTCCTAGCCTGATAAGCTTCACTATCTTTGGAGGAAATATGAATGAATAAATAAAGGCACTATATTATGAAGAAATGCTATTTTAAATATATGCACAGCATAGCATATATTTGGGGCACTATATTAGTTACTATGGCCACCATCACACATTACTACAAACTTTGTGTCTTAAGACCAATATTATTGATCACTTCTGTACTTAAGAAATCTAAAATGTTCTCACTGATGCAATGGGTCTCAAGATGCCAGCAGGGTGTATCTTTGCAGTAAGCTCAAGGTGAAAATCTATTTCCTTTCATTTTCCAATTTCTAGAGGCTTTCACTTGGCTCATGACCCCATTCCCTCATCTTCAAAACCATCATGTATCTCTGACCTGCTCCCTTAATCATATCTTGCTTTGACTCTTTTGTTTTCCTCTTCTATTTTTAAGGACTTTTGAGATTCTATTGGACCTATTCAGATGATATAGGATGGAATTATTCTGCTATTTCCAACCTAGTTCCCCTTTTCCATGTAACTTAACATTCCTAGCTTCTGGAAATTAGGACATGACCATCTTTGTGGGGCCGTTTTCTGTTTATCACAGGCGCCAAGAAAGAAGTGAAGGTATAAGTGCTTATGAAAAGTTTCACAATGATTACTGTTGAAATTTGATTAGGAACAAAGTGCAGTGGGAGTTCTAAGAAGAAAAAATTAACTTGATGATATGATGAAACAATAGTATGTTGCAACTGATAAGACCTTACTGAGAGTAAAGCTATACACACGCCTTCAACTCTCAAAGGCTGTGCAAAGCAGAAAATGCTCATGACAAGTAATGAGAAAACAGGAAAAAAATTTGAAGACAAATTCCTCTGCCTTCAACAAACATTTTAATTGAGCAAAAAGCACCTAACACTGAAATTTGAAAATCTGAGGATGTTTCTTAGCAAATTGTCAGCAGATAAAATTTAACTCTTTATTTTGCAATTTATGCATCTGAATTAGTATTTTAATCCCCCCCAAAATCAAGAAGTTCGCAATAGCTATCAAATGAAAAAGAAGGAATACATATGGCACTAAAAGTTTTGGTTAGAGAATTATTATTTTTCTGTAGAAATCTTATTGGCCATACTAGGTCATGTGTTCAAATGAATTTTTTAAATTACATATAAAATACATATATGTATATATTATATGTAATGTTTTAAAGTATTATTTTAAGTAGTCTTTTTCAGAAAAGTTTTAGATTTGCAGAAAAATTGCAAATTTTTGGATAGGATATAAACACTGCACCCAGTGTCCCCTATTAGTTACATCTTGCATTACTCTGGTACATCAATATTAATGAAATAATATTGATACACTACTATTATCCAAAATCCATAAGCTATTTAGACTTCCTTAATTTGTACCTAATGTCCTTTTTCTGTTCCAGGATCTTATCCAGGATTTCAAAGTATATTTAGCCATCCTATTTCCTTAGGCCAGTGATTCTCAACTTTGGCTGCACATTAGAATCACCTGGGAATCTTTTTAAAATCCTGATTTCTGGGCCTCATCCTCTGGAAATTCTGTTTCTTTGTTATGGGGTGGGGCCACAACATTAGTAACAAAGAAACAGAATTTCCGGAGTATGAGGCCTAGAAATCACGATTTTAAAGATTCCCGGGTGATTCTAATGTGCAGCCAAGGTTGAGAACCACTGCCTTAGGCCCTTTTGGCTCTATGACAGTTTGTCAGACTTCTCTTGTTTATGATGATTTTGACAGTACTGAGGAGACTGGATCAGCTGTTTCATAGTATGCCCTTTTATTGGAATATGTCTGATGGTTTTCTCAGGATTAGACCAGGGGTATATGTTTTGGAAGGAAGACTGAGAGGCAAAACGCCAATTCATCATGCCTTTCAAGAATCCATACTATCAACATGACTTCTCACTGTTGATATTGACATTGGCTACCTGACTGAGGAGATATTTGCCAGATTCTTTTCTTTTTTTTTAATTCTCACCCGAGGATATTTTTTCCCATTGATTTTCAGAGAGAGTGAAAGAGAGAGGGAGAGAAATGCCAATGTGAGAGAGACACATCAATTGGTTGCCTCCTGCATTCCCCCACCAGAGCCGGGAGCCTGCAACTGAGGTACTTGCCTGGGACCCTTCAGTCCACAGGCCAGTGCTCTATCCACTGAATCAAACCGGCTAGGGCACATTTGCCAGATTCTTCACTGGGAAGTTAGTCTTCCTCCTGTGCCACCATACTGACTCTTTGGCAGGGAGTCACTAAGTGCAGCCCACGTGTAAGAAGTAAAGAGTTATGTTCCCTCTCCTCATGGGCAGGGCATCTAGATAAATTATCTGAATTTTTTTTGTGTGGGAGAGTTGTACCCTCTTCCCCATTTATTTATGTATCAGTAATGGATACATACTTTTATACTTTGGGTTAGACTCTAATACTATTCTATTTTATGTTATAAATGCTCAAATAAATTGTTTAGAAGATAATACTATTTAAATTGTTTTAGTTATCAGTAATAATGTGGTACAAAGGGAATAACATCTGTTATAATCAAATGTCATATATACTTATTTTAATTCAACAAATCAGACTAGATATTCTGGGTATGTAAATCCACCCTTAACCATAATTATGGTATTTATGATTACAAATTTACTATTTTAAAGTAACAGAAGAAATGCATTTCCCAAGCAATAGCATAGATAGAATATTTATATCATTGAAATAATAACAAGCCTATTTCTTTCTATGCCCTTTATTATTTGATGGTTGAATTGACAAAATGGATCTAACTAGAGAGGCATTCTTTATATTTGAACTAAAATACAAGATGCTGAGAACAATAATAGCAGAATAATGTCTTTTAGTACTCAAAATTCCCCACAGGCATATTTTGCAAGATTCAAATGGTATAAAATAAAATTACTCTTACTAAAGTAATATCCACGGTCCACATCCTAGTTCAGGAGTACTTGGAATATATTAAATATATAGATTAATGTGAGTGGAAATGCATTTCTCTTTTGCTTAGTTTCATCGGTCAAATGTCTAATTTGACATTCTGTGCAGCTGTGTGACAAGGGATTGCATTCTCAATGCTTAATTACTTCAGCCAGTTTCCATCTGGTAAGTTGATTTCAAACCTTTTCTCCAACTTTAGACTACATAGAAATTCTACAAGTAGGCTCATCCCATGATGAGTATTTCATACTGACATTTCAACAGATTTAATATTCACCTTCAAATTCATGAAACCAGAACACTGACCTTGTGTAACCTCCAAGTATATGAAACGGGCTTCATTTCTGTAGTACTCATATCTCTTTCACAACTGCAAGCCCAACATTTTAAAAGGTATAAGATTAAATTGCTTTTTCTTAGTCATATCCTTGTTCTAGCAATATGGAATTTTAAAGATTGACTTATTAAAAACACACGCAAATTGAGGGCTGACAAAATCTACCTTGTACATCCCCAGCAGCAGTTTAATGAATTGGCACATCTGTACTTGCTGTCTGTCCCTTTGCAAATGATTGGCCAACACAATGGCAATGAAGGTCAATAGAAAGTCACTGACAATACAACAATGTGTATCCGACTGCCCAAATCTTGACTCTTGTAACAGCCTGAGTCAAGGTCAAATCCAATAGTTGAGAAGACTGATTAAAAGGAGTTATTTATTTTCATGAAATTTAAGGCAGGTTGACATTTTGCAATTTTAATTAATTAATTAATTAATTAATTAATTTTAAATATATTTTATTGATTTTTTACAGAGAGGAAGAGAGAGGGATAGAGAGTTAGAAACATCCATGAGAGAGAAACATCGATCAGCTGCCTCCTGCACACCCCCACACTGGGGATGTGCCCGCAACCAAAGTACATGCCCTTCACCGGAATCGAACCTGGGACCTTTCAGTCCGCAGGTCGACGCTCTATCCACTGAGCCAAATCGGTTAGGGCTGCAATTTTAATTTAAATAAGTTGAAGAGTAAACTGACGAGGACATTTAGCCCATTCTCTTACTTTCAAATGATGCTGACTTGATTTTGTCAGACTAACCAGAGAAAGTTAAAGGGTCTCTTTCAAAAAAGCTTGCTCAGAGACACATTCCAATATTTAATAATTCTTAGGCAAGTAAGAACGTTATTGGCATTGGACAAAGCCATTGCATGACTTCTGAACTAAAGAGTAGATACGGTGTGATCTTTAAAAAACGTAATAAAGATAAAACTAAAACAACACAGAGAATTCTTTTCTTACTGTAGAAATAAGACTGATTTTTTCCGGGCTAACCAGTTTCTGGTGCATAGACCTCACCAACTCAGATTTGCAGCCCCTGTGCATTTGCGCACACGCACATCTCTGCCTTGCCACCCCCACAACAGTGTACACCCGTTCGCCATGTGTTCATGGGAACCCCGTGGGTGGCCACTAACCTACACACTGCCACTGCTACTGTCGCTGGGCCACCCAGTCTCCGCTTATTTTCATCCTTTTTCACTGCTGACCCAATCGGCATGTCACCTCTCATGACAGTCCCTCCTAAGGTGCCAGTGACCTGCCAGGAACAACAGGTACTGACACCTAACCGCCTCTACTATTTGGGTCCTCTCCCTGACACTATAGAATCAGGTCAGGTGCCCTAATGTAGCCCCAAAGTGACTCCAGCATCTGTTATTTCATCAGAGGCTTCTTAGCCCCATAGTTTTATTACATATTAGAGACCCAGTGCATGAATTCGTGCACGGGTGGGGTCCAGCTGGCCCAGCCCCAATCGGGGTGCATCAGGGCCGAGCCTGTTGAGAAAAAGAGATGGTGGGAGGTTGGTGGGCTGGCCCACCCTAATTGGGGTGATCAGGGCTGGGCCATCTGAGGGGAGGGGCCGAGGGTGATTGGCTGGCAATCCCCACCCCTGATTGGTGGGGGGTGATCGTGGGCGGATCTCACTGTGGGGAGGGGCCTTGGGCAGATTGGGGTGGTGGGGGCCCATTGGGGGAGGTTAATAAAATTTTCTTTTAGGGGTCGGCTGGGGGAGGGGCTATAGGTGGTTGGCTGGCTGGTCCCACCCCCCTATTGGTGTGGGGGGCGATCAAGGGCAGGGCTGGCCAGGGAGAGGGACCGTGGGCATGTGTTCATAATAAAATTAAAACTGCTTAGCATATGAAGGCCCTTCTAGAAACAGCACTCACCCCTTAACACCAGCGGTTCTCAACATGTGGGTCAAGAACCCTTTGGGGGACAAACGACCCTTTCACAGGGGTTGCCTAAGACCATCGGAAAACACATATATAATTATATATTGTTTTTGTGATTAATCACTGTACTTTAATTATATTCAATTTATAACAATGAAATTGGGGGTCACCACAACATGAGGAACTGTATTAAAGTGTCACGGCATTAGGAAAGTTGAGAACCACTGCCTTACACTGTTCCAGAACAGTTTGATGTTTCTAGAGTGTGATGAGCTTTTCTATACATCTGTCTCCATTTCTACCTGTTCTTCCAAAGACCTCTTGCCCTGTTCGACACCTATGTCTCTGACCCTGATTCTAAATTTACTTAAGTAGGCACTTTTTCTGTGCAGTGTTTCCTAAAGCCACTGAAATCTGCTCTGCCATGATACCCATTCTGTCCTTATTACTATTGCAACACTTATCAAATTATTATAGAATATTCATTTACCCCATTTTTCTATATTTAGGGATCATAAATTTGATGGAAACATTTAAAAAATTTTGTTCTCAAACCTAACTTGGTAACTGGAAATGTGAAATGGCTTAGGAATATATGTGAATGACAAAGTCATTTGAAGTGTATAATCTGTGTTGTTTCCTTCCCAGTTCCAAATCCCAACTACATGAAGATTATGAGTGGACTACAGGGCAGTACTTGAGGGCTGGAAATTTCAAGGACACCCTACTTCAGGATAATAATTTCTGTATGGATCTGATTACTTTTTCTTTTGCCTTTATCATATTAGTAGACCACAATTATAATACTAGAGGCCCAATGCATGAAATCCATGCATGGATAGGGTACCTAGGCCTGGATGGCAATCAGGGCCGGACGGGGCCTTCCTTCATTCTGCGCTTCCCCCTGGTGGTCAGCGCACATCATAGCAAGCATTCGAACTCCCAGTCAGTCAAACTCCCAAGGGAACAATTTGCATATTAGCCGTTTATTATATAGGATTTTAATCTCAATTCTCATGTCAGAACTTAAGCTTGTTTCTTTGTGCTTTGACCTCATAAATAAAGGTTCACCAATATTTTGAATAGGAACCATTTTCTACTCTTCAGGCTTCCTTGAATCTTTCTTCTCTAAGTTAATCTAATTAAACTTTATTTTTCCCCTTTACTCATTGAGAATCTTTATTTTTCCCATTTAAAATTATAAAGTTCTTCAAGAATATGAAGAATCTGACAATAGTAATTTTACATTCTCAATAAATATGGGCAAAGGAACTTAATAATTAGCAGAATTCTGTGACTATAAATCTCTCAGTCAATAACTTGTCAATTTTTAATAGCAGAGTGGACCATTTTCAAAAAATAAAATTTTTATTTTTCCTCATTAAAATGCTTTCAATGATGTTTAAAATATAATGAATTCTTTATTCATATCTCTTCAGAGGACATATGGTAATTCCTTTGTTTATAGATATGAATTAATAGATTATGAGCTCTATAAAGAAGAAACAATTATGACACACATATCTTCATAGAGCACAAAATTTGACAAACATGCTCAGTAAGTGCATTTCCAGTAGAGCACAAAGGATTAATCATTTAGATCAAATGATTTAGGAATTCACATTAACATCAAAGCATTTGGGGTTTCCTGTCACTTAAAACATTTTTAAGGAAACCATTACAAGGAACATTCTTTGTTAAGAATTCAATAAAAATGCGGGGGAGGGGTTGCTGAAAATCATACATAGTAATACCCCAATTCAAAATCCAGCAGCAACATTAAGTGAATGCAAATTATTTAGTCTCATGAAGTCCTCATTATTTGAAGAGATGTGAAATAAAATATTTGCCTTACTTCGAGGGCTTTTATGTGCGTGAGTTTTCACACTTATCAGAGATTACTTCAGAGTAATGAAATTCAGCTCCTAAAACACATCTAGAAAAACATAATTCCAAGTTAATAAAAGTCTTGTTTGGAATTAGATTTGACAGTTGAAGAACCAGAGTAGACTGTGGCTGTCTTTCTCTGTGCTCTCACTTCCCTCATCCCCAATAGGTTCTCCTTGTAATATTTAAGTTCTTGAAATATCTGCTCTATAGTTTATGCATTAGCTGCAGTAGTCATTTACTACATCTTAACTTTTGTTTGGATGTGCTGTCCCACTCACATAACATTGATATTACTATATAAATGTACATGTGGAATTTTTCCTCCTGATTTTCACCTTTATAATATCCAGACACCATAGAGATAATTATTCAATTTAAAACTGCTTATTGTACTACTAGTCTGCATGTGCCAAGCCCCTGTTAGATGTTATGAAAATGAAGGCAAATAATATACAATCCCTGGATTTTATAACCTTGTTTTTACCATGAGGTTCAGATATGTCAAAACCAATATGAATGTAATGAACTGAAGGCAGAAAGAAGGTAGCTGTGACTTCTCTTCTTGAACTTCATGAATATTTCAAATGTTTTTCATTTTAGGGATAGCTGGCATAAAAGAAATTCAATTCATTTCTCAGTATTACAGCCAAATTAATGATTTAATGAGGGAAATGGGGACATAACCTAATTGCTAAAATGTGCATTGATAAGTAGACATTTCCACTCTATCATTTAGTGGGATCATCCGAAAGCACACATCTGGTAGAACAACCCCTCAAATGCCAACCAAAGTGTCCTGAACACCAAACACAATGGATTTCCAGCACCACAGTCAAAATAACTACCAACATCAGACACATACGGCCACTGTTACAAGTACAATAAATGTTTTGAGCAACTGCTATTGCTAGCCACTGCACTAATTTTCTCTACAATTTTCTTTCTCAGTTGTCATTTCAAGGGTCAATTATCAATAATTATAAATTCACATCTCCGTTTTACAAATGCTATAAACTGAGCATCAGACTCTAAATAACTAATCAGCCCCAATTAACACTCAATGCCTCCACAAAGCCAGTTGAGTACTCTGAAATAAGTTCTTTATTCTTCCCATTCCTCAAAACAATGCTTTGCAAGTTAAATCTTTGTTATGTTTATAGAACTGAGTTTTCAGCAACAGCTGAAGTTAAGATATTTAAGCATACCACATACAATCAAAATCATAAGATTTTTTAAAAATTTCTTGAGAGGAAAGAGAATTTTTTCTTAAGGAAAGAGAATGAAAAGAAAGTTTAATATTAGTTTTTGTGATCAATTATTTTAGCTTTTTCAACTTGGAAATGTAATATGCTGAAATCTCTGAGCTGAAATACTAAGGAAATGAAATTAATTAATAATATTTGTTCCACATTTAATTGAAAGATTTGAAAGCTTTATTAAAGCCAAAATCAATGGAGCAAAAACCTGAATAGTATTTATATAACACAGAAGGTCATGAATATTGTGAATATTTACTTTACCATTGGTAGACCAAAGAGAAAAAAGAATTTATAAAGAGCATTTATTATTAATTCAGAAAGAATTAATGTGAACCAAGTACAAAGTATCACTGTTAACTGTGTATGCTTATTTCTTAATTAGTAAAACTTTAATTTATTTCAGTGAAAAATCATAAAATCAAGACTATAACTCCATCTGTTTATCATATTCTTGCAAATCATACATGACTGCTATTGCTATAAAGATGCAGGTAAGCCGAAACCGGTTTGGCTCAGTGGATAGAGCGTTGGCAGGCGGACTGAAAGGTCCCAGGTTCGATTCTGATCAAGGGCATGTACCTGTGTTGTGGGCACATCCCCAGTAGGAGATGTGCAGGAGGTGGCTGATCGATGTTTCTAACTCTCTAGCTCTCTTCCTTCCTCTCTGTAAAAAATCAATAAAATATATTTGAAAAAGAAAAAAGAAAAAAAAAGATGCAGGTAAGAAAATTTGGACAAAAGTTATTCCAGATAAGTTACTATGGAAAATGTGTAATAGTTAATATTTTCAGAATGACAAAACAAATGAAGAAGCAATTTAGCTCTTTGCAAGAATAGGTAACTAAATAACTATGTTGTTTCAGCTGGGCTTCATTAAAATTATAAATTTTGCTTGCAAAATACAGTATCAAGAGATTTAGAAAACAAGGCACAATCTGGGAGAATAATTTTTATCTAAGACATATCTGATAAAGAACTGTTATCCAAAATATAAAAAGAATTCTTAAAACTTAACAATAAAGAAACTGACCACCTGATCAAAAAATAGACAAAAGATCTGAATAAACATCTTACCAAAGAAGATACACAGATGGCAAATAAGCATATGAAAAGAAGCTCAACATTTCATGTCGTTAGGGAAATGCAAATTGAAACAAGATAGCACTAACTGCTATTAGAATGTCCAAAATCCAAAACACTGACAAACCAAATGCTGGTGAAGATGTGAAACAACAGGTCCTCTCACTCCTTGCTGGTGGGGATGCAAAATGGTACAGCCACTTGAAGACAGTTTGGCAGATTCTAATAAAACTAAACATTCCCTGACCATACAATTCAACAATTACACTCTTTGGTATGTACTCAAGTGAGGTGAAAATTTACATCCATAAAAAAAACAGAAAATGAATATTTATAGCGGCTTTATTTGTAATTGTCAAAACTTGGAAGCAATCAAGATTTCCTTCAGTATGTGAATAAATAAACTATAGTATATTCATACAATAGAATATTATTCAGAGCTAAAAAGAAATAAACTCTCAAGCCATTAAAAGAATGTAGGAAATTTAAATGCATATTAGTAAGTGAAAGAAGCCATTCTGAAAGAGATGCATATTTATGATTTTAAGTTTATGACATTTTTGAAAAGGCAACTCTGTGGAGATAGTAAAAGAAACTAGTGGTTTTCGTAGGTTGAGGGGGAGGGAGGGATGAATAGACAAAGCACAGAGGATTTTTAGGCAGCAAAACTATTCTGTATGATGCTATAATTAGGCGGACATATGACATTACACATTTGTTTTTTAAAAAAAAACACATAGAATGTACAACACCAAGAATGAAGGACAATGTAAACTATGGATATTTTGTTATAGTAACATGACAATGTAAGCTTGTCAGCTGTAACGAACATACCATGCTGGTGGGAGATGTTAATAGTGGAGAAGACAGTGCGTGGGGGTGGAGACAAGGCTATACGGGAATTCTGTACTTTCTGTTGAATTTGGCTGTGAACCGAATGCGGCTCTAAAAAATAGTCTATTTTTTTTAAAGTCTATTTTTTTAAATGCAGTGAATGGCCGGATGTGGAGAGAAAAACAATTTGTGCATTTCAACTATAGAGTTGGAAACAAATGATATAAAAATTGCTCAGATTCTTTGTATTTATGTTGCACGTCTTCAAGCTGAACTGCATAACAGGTACTCCAGGGACGCCGCCTTAGGTCCATGCAGACACCGGAACACTAGTCTGCTCTGTTTATGTGAGTGCCCCTTGTATCCTGTGATACTTTATGTCTTTAATCAACGTATCAAAAATAGCAAAAAATAGTCTCTCTGCTTCCAAAAAGTAGGAGAGTAGGAAAAAGGAAATGCACGGCGACTGACAAATACTGCCTTGGCCGGTGAATTAGGGGAACATCAACCGTAATAAATCTTGTTGATAGTATAAGGATGAGCCCTCACTATGATATGATGGGAATAGCGTTTTACCTCTGTGGTCTCCCTCCCAAATCCATATAGCCCCTGTCTGGTCATGAGAAAGACATCAGACAAAACAAAACTGAAGGATATTGTACAAGCTGGTTGTGAGCACTCCTCAATATTGCCAAGGCCATCAAAACCAAGAAAAAAATCCAAGAGGCTGTCACAGACCAGGGGACGCTTAAGAAGACATGACAAGTAAATGAAATGTGCTGTCTTGGATGGGATCCTGGAGCAGGGAAAAATGCTGTTGGCACAATTTAAGGAAACCTGAATATAGTATGGAGCATAGTTAATAATAATGTTCCATTGCCGGCTTCTTAGTTGTGATAAATGTTTCACAGTAACAATGCATTAACAGTAAGGGACCCTGGGTGGTGGGGTTACAGGGACTCCCTGTAATATCGTTGAAAACTTTCTGGAAATCTAAAGCTATTCTAAAGTTAAAAGTTTAATTATTTTTAAAATCACAGCCCTTTCGATAGAGCAGCAATCTTCCCTCTAGAGACAGATTAGTTTTTAAGAGACGCTTATTCTTTGACATTTACAGGGGAATGTGTCTGAAATCTCTCCCTTCCTAACATTTTTCTTCAGTTTGTCTGAAATTGCTTGGATTTCATAATTTTTGAAGAGTGTGTGAGAGTAACCTTAGCTATCGTCTCTTCATTTTCCTACCACTTTTATCAATAGGTATATTCTCAGAATCACATCTGCCCCTGTCAAGGAAAACACATCGTCCATTGGCTTCCTTCCTGACAAACTGACACCGTTTGAGTAATTGCCTCATGTTTTCCAGGAAGTTGTGAGAGCAGCCCTGAGGAAGGATATACATCAAAACCAGAAGATAGCAAATGCACTTCAGTAAGGTAACCTGGATAAGCAGAGAGAAGTCAGGAGGAGTGCACAGTGATCGCCTTATCTGTGACACTTTAGCAAAGGTTATCTTAGTATTCTGCCCAGCAGCCTCTGTGACTCATTCCAGTGCCCTGACTGTAAACGTAGAGAGCACAGCACAGGAACTTAGACAATTTCTTGAAAATGGATGGCCTTCATTTCTTTAAACTATTAGAAATCTTGCTTACTTTTATAAATACTATCTTCATTCTCTGAATTTCACTAAATACAGAAGGAAGAAAGTAATTATATGCATTAAAAAATTTCACATGAAGTAATTCAGTATATAATATTCAGTGGTACTTATAAATTTTTTTAAAAAATATATTTAAGTAGTACTAAAATGTGAACAAAAAAGATGGTATAATGTCATCAAACAACAATCACAAGACCTGTGCTTTGGAACTATTTCATTTATTGGACATTTCACATATGTCTGTGACTGATCTCTTACCTTTTCTCTTTTCACCTAAAACTAGATGGTAATACTCTGGCCTGAATATATCTCAATGTCTCAGTGTGGGTCAAATATTGTATGGCATCTTCATGGGGGAAAATAGGAGCTGGGATATTTATGTGGGGTTCACCAGCACCAAAGCTGTATTTGAAATCATGGAATTGGATGAAATACTTCAGGAAATTAGGTGTAAGTATAGAAGAGAACCGTTAACAAGGCTTGGTCCTTGCTTCATTCAGTCCATCTTTTCAAGTTCAGGAAGAAGAGAGCAAAGAAAACAGATGAAGAAGGAGCACTTAGGGGGTCAGATCAGCATAATGAAAAAGAGTTCAACTGAATTAAATGCTGCTGAGAAGTCAAGAAATACGAGGACCAAAAGAATGTGGTTTTTACTGTATGGAGGTTTAATGACTTTTACAAGGATAGTTTCAGTGCAAATTGGCAAAGAGTAGTTTGAGAGAAGAATGTGAGATGTGGGAGTAATGTACCAAGTATACAACATTATAGTGAGTTTTGTTACTTAAAAAAAAAGAAAATTTTGTGATAGTGGTGATGGGAGAGGGGTTGGGCAATGAGACTTACTCACTTTTTATTTTCTCCTCTTTAAAAAAAATAGTTATAGTATGATATACAGCATGATGTAGCTTTACCTGTATCTTGATTGTTAGATAAATGAGTTGATAGTTTAAAACAAAATAGGAAAAAATCTTAAGAGCAAATGCATCATTTAGGCAAGACATACCCAGATCTAGTTGTTTAGACACCCAGTTGCCTGCTCAAGTTGATACATAATATTAGCTATCATGTGTCAATTCTAGAATCAGTGACAAGTAAAGAAGGGGTCAGGTGATGGGACAATTGAAATAATAAAGTGGAAATTGTTTAATTAACATTGAAGGTAAAGGCACAGTTATGGCCTTGGGAGCAGGTGGGTAGAGCTGGGTAGAGAAAATACTAGTATGGTCAGAAATGAGGAAATAAAGAAACCAAGAAGCTGGGCTTATGTTGTCATTTCTATGTTTGTGTTTATTCATTTATATGTATGCACTCTCTTTTTCTTTCCTTATTTCATTTTGTCATAGTATTTTAAAATTTCTAGGAACAAGAAGTTTTAACACAAAGTTTGAAGTATCCTCAAAATTGAGTCGTTAATAACTATCACACTTGAAAAGCAGTGTTTAGCTTTTTGTTCCCAGTGATTTCCTAGGTTAATCTTGAGATATTTTGCAGTAAGAACAGTGATAGGAATTATGAAAGATGAAACTTCTAGCGAATATACTAAAATAAAATTATACTAGTCCAACGAGTCGTTATGTGGATATGAGGTGACCAGTTGATTTACTAATGTGTTGAAGACAGAGAAGGTTTTGTTATAATTAAATCATATGTAAGAAGTTTATTCCAAAACGAGGCACTAAAGTGCAAAATTAGCTAATGGGGTTGCTCATGTCAGCTGACGGCAATTGAGGGGCACAAGTGAAGGCGTTTAACCTTGACAATAAGCACAACATCTGCCAAAGTGCCCGAGGCCGTGCGTAGAACTGGGTAAAATAATGGGGCTCCTGGGGAGGAAAGGACAGCCCGGGGACAAAGCGTCCTCACATAAGACATGACTCATGTCTCTAAACCCATATCCTTTAATGCCTTACTAATTACAGAGAGACCATCATATGTCATGAAACAACAGCATCTGGGGACCTGAGCACCATTGCAAAGAGAGATGATCTCTTAGTTCATATCGAAGCATTAAATCCTTTACATTATTCCTTTTTCTTAAATAAAGACGTTATTGATATCATACAGAATGATATTTAAAGTTGCACTCTACTATGGGATTAAGCTCTAACCCTCAGGGATAAATTCCTGATTCTCTAAAATTAAATTATTTCCAAAACCATGATTAACAGTTCAGTAAAATTTCCAGCCCCATTATAGCAGTAGAACAGCTCCTAAAGTTCCAACTACATGCTCATAAAATTTTGATTACTTCTTGTAATCATGCCATCTGGTAGCTTAGTTACAGTTACATCTTAAAACTTATTGGCGACTGCCTGATTTTTGAAGTTTTTATTCAGTATTCTGATAATTTGATATCATAGGAATATAAATATAGTTTTTTCATCTTTAAAAATTAAACTATAAATCAGTTGTTCATATACAAAAGAATAATTTAGCTGGTTTTCTTGATATCAAATACTGTAAGCATTGCACTTAACATTTATTAAATCCTTATTGAGTTTAAACTTAAAAGGAAATTAAACTTAAAAGGTACAAATAAGGGCATTTGGCATATTACAGTATTATTTTCTCTCAAATAATATAATTGTAAATAAACTTAAAATTAGATGTCTTATTTTTAATTTTATGCAAGCTGAACAGTTTTATACAATCTCATATATTTAAAAATAATAATAAAGATACCTTTAAGAGAATCTGGGACCCAACAATAGATCCATCCATTCTCAGATCAGGCTCGTGGTGGAGCTACTCGGCAAACAGCACTAGACAAATAAAACTCTAGCTACCTCTGAAAGGGCAGTTGGGGAAAGAAATGAGATTAGTAGCTTGGTGATACTGGCTCCCAGAGACCTATAATAGATGCCTTGACCTCCACAGCTACTAGCAGAAATCTGACCTTGCCTGTTCTTCATGGCCTCTGTCTACTGGGTGTTGCGGGGAGTCAAAGTCCTGCCTGTCAATTATTCCTGCCCTTCAGGGCATCCTCATGTTGCTCCAACCTGCTATCCCCAAAACTACCAGCACACAGGGAAGATCACCTCCCGGCCGCACTCATGGGCCTGATGCTACATAAGTTGTCCCAGCAGGAAAAGTTCAAGGAGCAAGCAGAGAAAAAATAATTCATTGCAGACCCATCACAAGAAAAGACAAGCTAAACACTTAAATCAGGTCCCTATAAGACAGAGCTGAAGGGGGATGGAAATAGCAACGGAAACAAAATAATTTATTTATAATTCTTAAAATCACACAATTTAAGAGTCCATTAGGTATTTTGGAGTATAAGAGGATGTCTGTAAAATCTCAAAAATAAGCTTAGAGTATTGAGTGAAAAAGTATGTTTCAAGCCATTGAAAAATATGTACAGATGAAATAGAAGAAGAAATAAAATAAACAAAAACAAAAAAAACTAACTGGAAATAGATAGGCAAGGCCTGATTACCATCATTGTTACATATTACCTGGGATATTATAGCCAAAGGAGTAAGATTTAAAAAAAAAATAACAATTATAAACATTAACTAGATAATAAATTATTTTTTTCTAACATGATTTTATACTTCAAAATCCACAAGATAGTTAGACTTGAGCATTTTGTGAAAATGGCTCGATATAAACTAGGATTGAAAAACTACTGTATCACACTGAAAACATAAATTACAGTATACTCAGAAACACATGTACAGAGTCCTAGACCTTTATACAAGCAAAAATTACTATGAAAAACAAGATGTGAACAAATGGAGAAACATTCCACGGATGGGAAAATTAAAGTCATTTAATGTAAATTATTCCAAAACTCAATAGTTAAATTCTGAACACTCAGTTAGAACCCCGCAGTGAGTTTCTGAATAGGAAAAGAAGTGTTAGTTTGCTCCACAGTTTCCGTTGAAGGTACACACATGTCATTCATTAAGCGCCCATAGGCAACAAAACACACACAGTCTCTGCCCTCACGCTCTTTATCATCCTGGAGAGGAGAACTTCATATTGTAACATAATGTCAGATAAGGATAGTGCTATAAGGAAAAAATGTGAAAAGGTGCTAAAAATTTTAGAGAGATTTTATTTCTGCACAGTAGTCTGGAAACATCTCCCAGAGGAAGTGACAACTAAATCAAGATGTGAGTGAAATGTGTTGAGTGATTAAGCTTTGTAAATACATGGAGAAAAAGAAATATTAAGTAGTTAGTGCCAGTACCCGAAGTAAAAAAAAAATAAAAATGTGTTTTTCAGAGCCGCTAGGAAGCCATGGTGGCTCATGCAGGAGCCAGGGGGACAATGGCAGGAATTGGAGTCCAAAATATGGCTCAATAGATGCCAGGTCTTTTCAGTTCTTGTATGAAGTGATACTTGGCTTTTAAATTTCACCTGCGGTCGAGAAGAGTGGGAGGGTGGAGGGCATGGAACTGACCTGGTCTGATATACATCTCAAAGGTGTAGCAACTGTGTGGGGATGAGAGCAGGAGGGAGAAGGTAGAAGCAGAGGAACAATGAGATGACCCTGAGCATTTCAAGAGAGATGATTGTGGCTGGTTCCAAGTGCTGTGATAGAAGCAGAGAAAACTAATATGATTGAGGAATATTTTGAGGGTAAATCCAGCAGGTATAGTTTATGGAATGTATATTGCTGTAAGTCAAAGAGAGAAGTCAGAGCTGGTTTTACGTTTTTTTAAAATCAATCCAGCAAGGAGATAATTGTGTATTACATTTAGAAATATGAAAATTAGGAAATATCTAGAAAAAAACATGATTCAAAAATGTTGAGGGGACATTTTTGCCAAACTAGATATCAGAACTTATTGGAAAAACATAATACAATAAACCAAACATTATTCTGGTATGCTAACAGACAAATAGACTAATGCATCATAATGCAGAATCCAGAAATAACACTCAATATATATGAAAATTTATTGTTTGACAAATGTGATATTGCAAATGTGGAAAGTATGATACACTTAATAAAATGTGTTGACACAATTAGATATCTATCTGGTTTTGTGTAATTTGGACCAATCTCTCACATATTTTTAAAAATGTATTCCGGATAGTTTAAAGACTTAACTCTCTAAAGAGAACTAAATAAAATATTGTGAAAAAAATTTTGAAAAACACATGAGCACTCTATGAGTGGAGATCCACCTTATTAAAACTGAAAATATAAATTATGTAAGAAGAGACAGATTTGTTTTTCTGTATACACTGAGTGGCCAGATTATTATGACCACCCCATCAGTACTTCGTTGGGCCACCTTTTGCCTTCAATACTGTGGCGATTCTTCTTGGCATTGACTCCACAAGATGTTGAAAAGTGATGCGAGGAATCTGACACCATGCCTGATGAATAGCACGGTCCAGTTCTGTGAGATTTGATGTTTGTGGAACCAGCTGCCTGATGGCTCTTTTAACTTCGTCCCACAAATGCTCAATTGGATTGAGATCTGGTGATTGTGGGGGCCACCTAAGCAAGGTAAAGTCTCCCTCATGTTCTTGAAACCACTCCTGCACAATACGAGCACCGTGGCATGGTGCATTGTCTTGTTGGAAGAAGCCATCTCCATTGGGATATGCCATCAACATGACAGGATGAACTTGATCAGCAACGATACTTAGGTATGCTGTGCTATTCAGACATTTATAATGATCTGGCCCTCTAGCAACTTCAGTGTGAAATTATAGCTAATTTGCCTATAAACATCAGGTGGTCATAATAATCTGGCCACTCAGTGTATACCACACACACACAAAATATCCCAAGAGAACGTGACATACTTTCCAATAAATAGAATTAAAATTCAGAAGGGGTGTGGGTTCTAGAGTGAACACAACTCAACGTATTTTCAAATTTAAGTTTTTCCCTTTTTTTCCAAAGAGAATCCTACATAATAAAAGGCTAATATGAAAATTGCCCCCTCCACCGGGAGTTGAATCAGGAGTTCAACTGCTCGCTATGACATGTGCTGACCATCAGGGGGCAGCGTGGAACATGGTGGGTGTAAGCGATGCAGCATTGGCAGTGGATGGCAGTGGGGCACTGCTAGCCCCAATGGGCCCCAACAAGAGAGCAGGACTACTACAGGATGGTGGAGCAAGTGAGTGGGTGGTGCCAGGCCAAGGCAGGTGTGAGCAGGGGCCTGATTGCCCTGCCAATCGCCCTGCAGATAGCGACCAGCAGTGGCAGCAGGGGGTCAGGGGGGCGGGCCCAGGTTGATTGTCCCACAGACGGTGACCAGTGACTGACAGGCCCTGATCATCTGATTGGGGCCAGCAGGGGCTGGGATGGGGAACTGGGAGTGGGTGGCGACAACCAACCTCCCACAGTGCGTGGGCAGGGGGCAGCGAACTCTCACCAGCTACCTAAGGGCGGGTGGTGACAGGGATGGATGGTGGTGCAGTGTGAATGCAGGGTCTCCACCGAACTTGCTCTCACTCCCCCTTCTACCCTCACCCAGGTCACCAGGGCTTGGATGCCAGGGAAGCCCCTGTGCTCAGGTGCCAGGTGCCCGCAAGGAGCTTGCCTTGCACCCACATGGCCTCTTCCGGGTGAGCTGGGCCACAGCCACCAGGACCACAGGAGCCGGTCTGCAAAGCCTGCCGGGAGAGACCGCTGCCTGCCCGGCTTCCATGTGGCATCCCTAGGCGGCCCAGAGGCCATTGCTGCGTGCTCATCACATCTCTGCATGGGGACTTGGGTGCTGTGACTCAGGCAGAGGGGGGACCCTGGGGCCGAGGGCCGGGGGCCCAGGTACTGCTCAGGGCCCAGAGGTCACCTAGGACCTGCCCTTCCACGCCAGACACTCATGCTTTGATCACCGGCCAGGCCTAGGGACCGCACCCGTGAAAGAATTTTGTGCACTGGGCCTCTAGTATGTACAATAAAAATTAATCATAGACTTCCATTTCTTACTGAAATCTCAAGATAAGTAAGAATATTCAAAGACAAACAATTGACCAAATCAATGAATGACAATTCTATTCAAGGCAGGCCATTGTTGTTTATCATAGCCTAAACTGTGTACTTAATTTTAAAATGATGCTTTTCTCATTTTAAAATGATAAAAACCATACAATTTTTTCCCAAAGTTATACATTTTAGAAGGTTGGCTATATTAGCAGAGAGACATGATAAATCATGGTGATGAAAGACAATCATTATGGAGCACCCTAATCCATCATCTTAAATAGATTCTACATTAATCATCTCTTTAAACTGAATGCTCAAGTAATCATAATTCATTTTGATAATTCAGACTAAACATAAACAATGTATTTGCAGGACAACACAAATTAGGTGCAGAAACTACCTTTCACCCCAAAATGGTAAACCTAGTTTATCAGTAATAACCACATTCAATGCAAAGCACATATATTCAAAAGATAAGTCATACTGCTCCAACCATTGGGCAAACTTTGTTCAAACAGATTGACCAACGTCAATAAAATGTTAAGACTCACATCTCCATGGTAACATGGAAGAGGCTAGATCAGGGGTGGGCAACCTTTTTGTGAGTGCGTGCCAAAACCAGAAAAATCTCTGACTCAAAATTCTTCTGAGTGCCAACCCTAATTTTTTGAGAACATGTTATACCTACTTGATATCTCTTAAGGTGTATCTATGTGAAGAACCTTGAAGAAATAATAAAATTCATTCAAGTGACAAAAACACAGTATATGATGATGAAAAATACATTTATTTTTTAATGTATACATGTACACTGATAGTCCGACAGAAAACTTTATGACTCCGTTTGATATTATCACTGGGACTTTTGCTGCTGCATCACTGATGACAGAGATTTTACATCAGGTTTATATTTCGTGACCTTCAGAGATATGCATGAGCTACTACTTTCATCCATCAGGCTACTCCTATTACGAGACTTAACAAAATTCATCACTGAGAACAAAGATTCACAAGCGTATGTGGATGAAACCAAAATACTGGTCGGATCTAGGAAGGCTGGGAGAGTTAAGGCAGAGGCATAGAAATTGCTCTTCCCCTCTCTCATCAATCCATGTCTATGGTCTTTAAGATAACTTGTTATGTAAAATTATTTATTTATCTAAGATGTACCTACACTGCATTTATCTGAAAAATAAAAAAGTCGATATTAAGAAAAAATTGTAAATGGAAGATTTTAAGAGAGGGTTTCGCGTGCCAGCAAAAGTTACTGGCATGCCATGTTTGGCACCCGTGCCAGGGGTTGCCCACCCCTGGCCTAGATCCTATCACATGCATGGATGTGTTTCAATTTGATACTTCATAATCAAATTTTACAACTTGGAATGTCCTATAGAAAAAATATATAAACAATGCATGTTACCAAGACTTTATAACCTGGCTGAATATATTGGGACAAATGTACACTCTTCTGATTTTCCAGCTGTGTGTACTAGAGTTCTGTTTCCAGCCACCATAGAGAATGTGTTGAGGGTGAAAACAGAAATAGTCTCCTTTCCCTATCCAATCAAAGCAGTTTTTAAAATGTTCTTTTAGATACCAGGGTTTTGTATAAGATAGTATTTGACAAAGAGTTTTTCTATAAATTAAATGAAACAATATAAATTTAAAAAATATTTCCATTGTAAAATGAATAGATAAATAAATATAAATACAGTAAGTATATGTGTGTGTGTTAAAGTCACTGCCTCCAGGCAGAAAACTAAGGCAATAATAAGATAATAAATTGATCCTGTTTAATTTCCCACTTCTCAGTGATTACAATCCTGAACACCTTGCTCTCCAATGTCTGGGGGGTGGCGGGGGAGCTGTTTAACTTATAACATTCAGTGCTAGTTGCTTGTGGTGGGATAATCACGTCTCTCCAACAAGGCCAGTATTGGGAGTAAAATTAATTTTTGCCAAAAACTATTGTGGAATAATGAGGAATAACACTTCACAAACTTTACATAACTTCAATCAAATATTCTGAACATTGAATAGGCTACTTATACTAGTAAATGTACCAGGTATTTCCCATTTAAGAAATATATGGCAAATCATACGAATATTTTATTTTAAGTCAGAAAATATATTCTTACTCTGTGGTTAACATTCAGTGAGACATTTGTGAAAGCCTTTTTTATTTGTCTGTGTTTTGTAGTATAATTAAAATATGAATAATTTATACATTCTAATGGAAAATACTTGTACTATGAAATGGTCTAAAGGGCATAAATATTTTATCAAAATCAATAACTGGAGGGTATTTTCATATAAAGATATTCCAAAAAGTCCTAACTCATATTTAAAAATATTTACTCTCTACTAAGAGATATATGTATAATAACATGTTTGTTAATATAATACTTAATGAAACACTGGATTATTTTCATTATTAAGAAAAATAATCTCACTCAAGATTGATTCCAACTCAAATTTCACTAGATATTTATTCATACTCATACTTATCTAGAATTGCATGATAAAATAAATATAAATATATAAAATAGAAACATTTCCTCATATCTCTCAGGTAATTTGCAGTGTGGGGATGGGCTGTGTTTTATACAAGATCAGATATGTCTTTTAGCCATAGCCTCCATATATCGTCACTCCCACCCAGCTTGCTAAATAATAGACAAGCACCATAAAAACATGAGAAGTATGATAACCTGTTCTCTTATCAGCCAGAGAATGAGTTTTTTCAAAAGTTAGAGTATAATCTTAAAAGTTAGGCATATACCCATTGAAGACTTTGGTGAATCCTGATTTCTAATCTGTGCAGTTCAGTATAAATTCACCACCCCACACACCCCACCCGCCCCCGCCCCCCAAAAAAAACTTTTTTGAAATACAGGTTGGCAAATGGTGCTATTCACAGATACATTTGACTCCTAAATTTGATTGATTTATAATGAAGAAGAAATACTGCTCAGTTCTAAAAGAAGTCTTTTAAATGGTGCAAATAACAAAATAGAAATAATGGAGACTGAGAATTCTATAAAAGAATGGGTAAAGTACTGTCAGATGTTTATTTAACTTCATTTACCTTGCCAAGTATCAATTTCTTTAAGGTTAAAATTGCTTGTTTTCTTTTCCAATATTATCATCATTCCTTTTCATCACCGTCTAATTTAGAATGGAGTTGGGGCAGATGATTCTGCTCTTGGTAAAAACCTGACTCATTATAAGAGGAAAGATTATGAACTTGGGGGCACAGCTCATTCTCAAAAGAATCATCTGGACCCTTTGAATATATCAGACTCTTATATGCGATGGTCACGGTGATGGTGGGTGGGTGCCTTTATATTTTGAGGGATTTGCACCTACCAGTGGGTGAGCCATGTATTTTATGCTTACTACAGTTTATTTGCCTGCTGTGTTAATGTTCAGATAAAGCACATTATAATGGCTGAGTCTAGATATGATAAATATGTGGGACATCCAGGTTCATTTATCATCTTGACAGCAAGAATGGTCTTCTGGCCAGCTGGAACTGGACAAAAGTATTCCAGGTTACTGGAATGGACTTGAAATGTGTCTGCTATGATTATGGGGGCTCATATTCTTTGCTATTTCTTCTCCTGCCATATAATGTTCTTAAAGAACTGGAAGCTGTTAGTATAGAGTTCTGTGTTGAATGGCCAGGGTGGTGTGGGGAGGGGAAATCTCTCGGAACCTCTTTGATCTCTTGCATGTGATTTACTATAGCTCTGGATTTCATTAGTTTTCTTTAATCAAATAAGTAATTAAGAAAAGACCCAGCAGTTTAATTATGAACGGCCAACTTGTATTATAATGGAGTTCGAACCAATTAAGATAAGAAAAAACATCAGACTAGGAGTGTAAAGGCAACATAGATGTATGCCATTAGTCTATCCTGCAATCATTTTACATTGTATCCTACACAACTGTTTGGTCTCAGTTTTAAAGCACAGTTCTGACCATAGCACTTCTCAGCTCAAAAGCCTGTTGACTGATCTCTTCTTGAATGGGGTCTAATCCCCTAGGAAATTTAGAAGATCAAGTCTTCCCACAATATGGGCCCTACCTACATGTTCAAAGTTATATTTTATATTCTCTTTAATATATTTTTTGGTCCAGGCAAAATTTGTATTTATGAAAAACTAGAGGCCCAGCACACGAAATTTGTATGCAGGTATAGTCCCTAGTCCTGGCTTGAGATCAGGGCCATTTTCCCCAGCTGCCTGCAGCTGCACCCCCCCGCCCCCCACAGCCACCCACCCAGGGTTCTCCATTTGCCATTGGGTGATCAGAGCCTGCTGGCTGGGAAAAGAGAACAAAAGGTGGTCAGTGTGCCTCAGAGTGACTGGTCCAGCGGTCATTCTACCATTAGGGTCAATTTGCATATTACCCTTTTATTATATAGGATGTGTCTTCTGACTATGACTTAATTTATAATTTGGATATCTTTTAATTAAAATATGTCTTTATATCCATGCTATATAAATACAATGATATCTATTATCTGGTACCTACATATACCTTGGTTTATTTTCTGATTTCCCAGTTTTCACATTGGTCTTAGATTAGGTTTCTACATGTTAGTGTGCTTCCTCAACCATTCTGAAGAAATTCAAACATCTTCTCTTTGAAGTCTTCCTTACTCACCGTAAGACTTTACTTAAATTTTTCAGTTTTCCATACTATGTCATTAATATTCCTTTCAAAAAGCATACTACTTTACGTCTTGCACCATATATAATCAAAACACTCATTGAGAACAGAATCCAATGCACTTTACACCTAGCATGGTAAACAGAATAAGCTAAATAAAGCAATATTGAAAAATTTTGCTATTTTTTAGTCATTAATCTACAAAGTGAGCACACTGGAAATTGCTGTTTTTACTTCATACCTTGTTGTTACATACGGCATTCCCTATTGTTGTCATATGATTTGGCTTTTCTTTTTATTTTTTCCTTTAATAAAAGCTGACAGTTTTATTTATTTTTTAAACAATTAAAAGCAATTAGATTTAAATTAGATAAAAATTAAATCTATTTTCCTCAAAAAAAGAAATAAATTTGTAAATATTAAAGAGCAGAAAAATTAACTTACATAAGATCATTCAGTTAATTTCCTTTAAAACTTTTTAAAGAAAGTCTATTAAAATTAAAAGCCAAAATAATATTCTTTAAAGAAAATTAACATCTTAAAACTAATTTTTAAAATTTAGTTTCATTCTATTGTTGTTGTTTTTTATCTAGGTCTCTACTATTTCTTTTTTAAAATTTATGATTTGGCTTTTCTTATGGTTGATTAAACTAAATCATCTGAAATATTTTTAGAGACCTGGTGCATGAAAATTCATGCACTGAAGGAGGGGTCACTCAGCCCAGACTGCCCCCTCTCACAGTCTGGGAGGCGACCTGGCAATCAGGGGAAGGCGACGCCCCATCACACCTCTGATGCTGCCACTGCCGGCAGCGCAAGCCTCAGCCAGCCTAGTTACCTGAACCGCAGGCTGGCCCTGGGTAGCTGCGGGGGGGCTGAGGGGACTGGGGGACTCCAGAGGCAGGCACCCCAGCAGGGCTGAGGGGACTGGGTGCCACCATCTTGTGGCTGTGGGCACCACCATCTTTGAAGGTGGGGCAGTCAATTAGCATATTCCCTCCTTATTGGTTGTGGGCACCACAATCGTGATGGCGTGAGGGTCAATTAGCATATTCCCTCTTTATTAGATAGGATATTGCTAATATGTTCAATAATCTCTTACTAAGGTTTCATTAAAAGCCCTTGGAGGTAATTTTCCATACTCTCTAGTTGGTTCCCCATTCCCTCTAGAATCATTTTAAATATAAATATTTCTGGACACCAAAAAATATTCAATAGGATGATATAATCTAAAAATGCAAATTTTACATAAAAATATAACAAATAAAAATCAATTCCCTGTCTAAAAACATAAAAAAAAAACATAAGTTTTAGCTTACAAAAAAATATTTCAAAAATGTGTCTTCTGACTATGACAATTTGTAATTTGGGTATCTACTAATTAAAATATGTATTTACATTTACGCTAAGTAAATACAAGTCTCCTTAAAAATATTACATAAAGCCAAAACCGGTTTGGCTCAGTGGATAGAGCGTCGGCCTGCGGACTGAGGGGTCCCAGGTTCGATTCCGGTCAAGGGCATGTACCTGGGTTGCGGGCATATCCCCAGTGGGGGATGTGCAGGAGGCAGCTGATCGATGTTTCTCTCTCATCGATGTTTCTAACTCTCTATCTCTCTCCCTTCCTCTCTGTAAAAAATCAATAAAATATATTAAAAAAAAATATTACATAAATTTTTCCTTCAGAAGATTCTGGAAAAGAAGAAATAACCCATTTTTCCCCCTTTTATGCTTCTAGTACTAATGAAGCACACAAACAAACCCTTCCAGTAATTCTTAATTCTAAGTAAAATTAACAAACCAAAACATAACTGTAAAATACAGGAAACAATGCATTTCACACAACAGTTATTCAGAAAATAAGTAAATCAGACAATCTCATAATGACAAATCAGAGCCCCTGACTAATAAAGATGTATTAACTAAAAGAATCTAACAACTGATTGATAAGCTGTCATTACAACAAAGAATTATGGATGTAAAATGGCATTTACTAAAATAACCATAAAGGAGAAAAGGTAGCTGATTCCACTTGGAGAGTCATGGAAAGATTGTTTTAGTGGTAGGAAGATTATTTCATGCATGTAAAAACCATCATAGTTCACACCAAAACTTGCACATCTGATTTGATGTATGGAAATGAGTTTCCTCTGAATGACCATATTCGGGAAATAAATAAGAGGAATTATATTCTTCTTGTCAGTGGCAGAGTAATAAAATTTTGATTAAAGTCATAATATTTATTTAGAACCATTCTAGATAAGAATGAAACAAACAGATCGAAGTAGCTGACATTACTTCCTACAGGACATCTTGATCCTATTTGTCAAAAACATTTTTCTCGTTACATCAATAAATTACCTTTCACTAAATTCCTCTGGCTGTAAATCTAGGGTTCCTTAAATAACAGCAGCATTAACACCCCACAATCAGCTATTTCTGCCATGATTCAATTCATAGTCCATTTGAATTTCACTTCCAGCCTGACCACTTTTCATTTCTTTGCTGCACTCTTATCTTTGTTAGCCAATTCTCTCTTTTGATTATCCATTGTTGTGAAACATCACACAGGCTTATGACTCGGAGCACAAATATACTAGTACATTTTTTTGCCATTGTTTTTTGTTTGTTTGTTTGTTTGTTTTGGCTGGCTATGTATAAACTGAATAACAAGTAGACTTATTTTATTTTTAAATTTATATTTTAAATTAATTTCTTCCTATTGACTATTTTTAAATTATCTTATCCTTCTCCTAAGTCTTTAATTTAAATGTGTTTTTATTTATCTTCAGTATATTTTTTTTATCTATGATACAGTTATCCTTCTTTATCTGCAGGGAATACATTCTAAGACCCCCTTAGTGGATGCTTGAAACTGCAAATAGTACCAAACCCTATATATTGTATGTTTTTTTCCTATACATACATAACTTTAGTGAAATTTGATTTATGGCCAGCCAGTGTGGCTCAGTGGCTGAACATTGGCCCATGAACCAGGAGGTCACGATTTGATTCCCAGTCAGGGAAAATGCCTGGATTGAGGGCTCAATTCCTGGTAAGAGGCATGCAGGAGGCAGCTGATAGATGTTTCTCTCATTGATATTTCCATCTCTCTATTTCTCTCCCTTTGTCTCTCTAAAATCAATAAAAATATGTTTAAAAATTTGATTTATAAAGTAGGCACAGTAAGTGATTAACAAAATAACTAATAAAATTGAACAATTATGACAATGTACTATAATAAAAGTGACGTAAATGTGGTTTCTCTCTTATTCTCTGATTGCGCTGTACTCACCCTTCTTGTGATGATGTGAGATGATACAGTGCAGATGTGATGAGATGGAATGAGAATGACGTAGGCATTGAGACCTAATGTTAGGCTACTATTGACTGTTAGGCTACTATTGACCTGCTGAGAATATGGCAGAAGGAGGATCAATACTAGCATGAATATCTGTTTCCTTTTTCATAGTTTCACAGATAGAAGATTCCTTCTTACCATAGATCCTAACAACCTCAGCATACAGTTTTTTCCTTACTAAGTCAAGAACTTCCACCTTTTCCTTATTAAGTCAAGAACTTCCACCTTTTCACTTAAAGGAAACACTTTATGGCTTCTCTTTGGCCTATCTTAATTGCCAGCATCACTACCTTTGGGGCCATTACTCAATAAAAGGAGAGTAAATTAAACACAAGTGCTGTGACACCTGATGACAGGATGGCTGTTCTGAGGCTAAAGGTGAGGAGGGTCTACAGGGTGGAGACGAGGGATAAAGGGATGGGTCACATCCCAGGAGGCATAGTGGGAGATTTCATTCCACTGTTTAGAGGGTAAGCAGTTTGAAACTTATGAATTGTTTATTTCTGGCATTTTTCATTTAGTATTTAAAACTGCGGTTGACTGTGGGTAACTGAAACTGTGGAAAGTGAAACCACAGATAAGGTGGGTTGCTGTATTTAGGTTTTTAATTAGCCTCTGTAGTTTTAAGCTTCATAGTTGTAATATCTAAAGCTTTCATTCATATTTATTTGTAATGACATTTAATTTGAATTTTTAAAATGTAACTCAAACTATTGTTTTTATTTTAACTCCCAAATTTAACAATTGGAGAGTAACTTGCACTATTAAATTTTTTGATATATTTTATTTTATAGTCAGAGAAAAGATCTATATGATTTTACCTATTTAGACTTTATTGTGCTTTCTTTTTTTGTGGCTAATAGATGGTCAATTGTTTTCAATGTTTCATGAATATTAGCAAAATATGTACTTATATATTAACTTATATATTAACTTTATATATCAACTTATATATAAAGTTAATATATTAACTTTTCTAAACACATTAAATATCCAATAATGGATAAATTGATAAAGAGATAGATGTACTATGTCACCTTGAACAGTATAGAGTTAATCATTAACTTTTCTCTTTTGCATTTTTAAACAAAACAAATATGTTTTTGTCCAACCACTGCCCCTCCCCCTGAAATGCTTGCATAGTTGTGATTCCTAATTTACTTGTAAGATAATTACTTTTCTTATTTCTTATTTAAAACATATTTTTTATTTGCATTGAGTTAAAAAGCTATATTCCAGAAATAATTTAGACTTAATGATATGATTTTCCAAATTTTTATACATCCCATAGCTTCCTTTCTTGGATTTAGTTTGCATGTTAGTGAACTACATCCTCTGTCACTTTTTTCCAGAAATAGCACCTGATGGTAAATTTCTTGGCCATGCATTTATGAACAAGTCATTTCCCCTCACCACTAGATGCCTATTTAGATAGTCGTCGAATGTTTGATTCTGTATCTTTTGGTCTCAGAACATTGGTATTTTCCTTCTGACACTCTGTTTTTCTAGTAAGAACAGGAAACATATGTGTTGAATATTGAGGAACAGTTTTGGACATTAAGTTATTGTGTAACCCTGACACATCCTACCTCAATCTATCCTCCATTCCTATGTACACACGTTCCCACCAGCTCATTTTTCATCCAGACATGGTAGGGGATTCCAGCATGGAGTAACTTTGAAAATGAAACCCCAACAGGGATAATGTATCATGTACATCTTAGCTGCTAACAGCTTGGGCAGTTGCCAGCTGAAACCCAGATGCTCCCCCCAACAACAGAAGGTTATATAAGGCACCTGGGACCTACATGCCACCCTGGGGAAATGCTGAATTGGCCAGTTACTATGGTTTGAAAATAACACTCCTGTTACATTTGCAATAATTTTTATATATTTATTTGTGTTGTTTAATACTAGTGTCCCCTAACAGACTCTTAAACTTCATAAGATGGTGAATAGGCTTATGACTATTTCCTATTATTCCATGCCCCTAGAACATAATGGGTGCTCAGAAGATATTTACGGGCCTTAATTGAATAACGGGAATTGAACATTTTGAAAGTGGTTTACTCAAAGGAAGCACAATGACATTTAAAAAGTAGGATTCTCTGCATCAGGAAAAAAAAAAAGGAAAGGAAAGAAAAATATCTGTCTAACTCAATGGTGGGACACAAGTACCTGGTAAATGTAAAAAATGTATTTTCATTGGACAAAGTACTGACTTGCTTTTTTAGCATAAGGAATATTATACATAGACTTTTTTTTAAAAAAATATGTGACCAAGTTTTATGATTAGCTGAAATGTTTTTGACAGGCACCTAAATTGGGGCTACAGAATTTGGTGAGACCTAGAGCATTTAACATTATGGATGGTGCCTAAGTTTGATCACACACTGTTTGTGTTCTTGCTTCTGATACCTGTTAGCCACCACCTGCTGCCACCTCCCTCCCTTCAGTAAAGTCTATATATTTTAAATAGTTTTATTTTACAAAGTTATATTTTACATAAGTTTAAATAGTTATATACGACTTCAGGTTTATCAAGTTCCATGTCAGTTGCACAGGCTTAACACAACAACTTATTTCTTATACTACTTGTCCAACAGCAGTCATCTGGGGAAAACTGCTGTCAAAGTTATGGTGGCCGGAAGTCTAAACTCCAGGGCCATGTTCTCACTGAAACCTGCAGCGGAGAATCCTTTTTTCCTGCCTTTTCTAGGTTCTGATGTTCGCTGGCAGGAAATCCTTAGTGTTTCCTTGCTTGGACATGCCTCACTTCAATCTCCCTCCCAATCGTCTCCATCTGTTCTCTCCTGTTTGTTTCTCCCTTCTTCTTATAAGGACACCAGTCATTCTGGATTAGAGACAACAGTAAATAACAGTAAGTAAGCTAGTTGTCTTCCATGTCCATCAGCATCACTCTGAGACGCATGCTCTTTCTGCACTGAGTCCCAGTGGAATTCAGCCCTAACTGCCTGCGGTGCTGACATGCTTGGTAATTAGCCCCTTATTTTCTTCTTCCCCTCTTACCCTCTTGCTTTCCTACTCCTCTGTACCTCCAACGAAACTGCTTACAATGAAATACCTGTCCTCAGGTCAGCTTCTGGGGGAAGCCTTACTAAGACAACCAGACAAAGCAAGCCACAAGGCCAAGCCAAACTCTGCAGGAAATAGGACGCACATTCAACCATGTGCTGAGAATAGAAGCACCAGGATATTTTGTGGAGAACTAAAGCCTGTCCCTCCTTTTCCAGAAGTTACAACTCTTCTTTTCCCCCCTGCCCTTTTAATACAAAGTTGAATGGTGGTGGGTATTAACAAGCTTCTTTTTATTTTCTGTTTCAGAAAACTATTCTAATGGTTAACAATTATGGTTTTTCTGTATTTTTCTGTTAGATACGCTTTATTCAACTAAATCATTTTCCTCTAAATCCATTTTATATAGATTTATTTTCTAATTTCAATAAAGCCCTTCTTCGTTCTCTTCCTGTCTTAGCTTGGATGCCTTGGGGCAAAATATAATATGCTAACCCTTTTGTGGATGAGTAAAAAACCTATTCAAGCACAGTAAGAAAAAAAGGAAGTGAAGCAGGGCATAAGAGAGAAAATAGTATACATGTGTGTTCCAGAACCAGCCGCACCCTCACAAGAAACAAGCTAGTTGCTTAATGATGTGGACCAAAACACTCAACTGCACAGGAGCGGAGGGGGAGTGCGGGGGGGAGCGGGAGGGGGGGGGGGTGGTGCACTCCCGGCCTGCAGTCTCACACCCTCTGGCAAATCAGAGCCTCCTGAGTCCAGTTATAGACAGTCTGGTCCCTAGACCTGCCATTGCTCCTCCAGGGAGGCTGGTGTGAGGCTATGAAGAGCTCAGCCCTCAGCCCTTGAGGAGCCAAGAAAATCTTGTTGTAAGGTGAGGCTAAATCAGCAGGATGACTCTGCAAAGGACACGCCTCCTTTATCCTGTCTTCTCCTTTCAACCCTCCCTATGCTGTTTTCAACTTAAACTGGTATTTTTCTTCCATTTCTCAAAATAAAGATTTTTATAGCTATTTATTATAAATGAACCTAGTACAATATTGAAATTTATTAAGTACTCATTATGGGCCCAGTACGCCATAAAGCATTTTTAAAAATTATTTTAAATTAATATATATAAGCCTAAGCGACCGTTACTACTGGTGGACTGAATGACTGCTCGACCGGTTGCTATGATGCGCACTGACTACCAGGGGACAGACACTCAATGCTTTGAATTTAACCCCTGCATACATAGAAAACAGTGTCCAATTCCAGGTCAGCCAAGCTATCCTCTCATTATGCATTCTTACATATTTTAATGTCTTTACCCAAGCTCATATAATCAAAACAGCTCTGATATATATATATATATATATATATATATATATATATATATATATTATATACATATATATTAATGTATTATATACTGTATATACACATATATGTGTATACACAAAAATTACATACATATGCATATATTAAACACCAGTTCACTAATAATTCTACCTCTTTATTTCTCGTACTAAATCGTATTAATAAAACATCTTTGCATTTCACTTCTCTCACTCAGTACTACCTGGAAATCTCTTTTATTGGCTAGTTTAGCTTTAAATATTTTTTATGCTTCAGATACTCTTTAATGTATTCTAATTCATTCAAACATTCCATGGTTGATGGATATTTACTTGGTTTCTTCTTAGAGACCATTTTGAACAAATCTGATGCAACCATTCTTAGTCATATATACTTGTGTATTAGTTATTATTTAATTCAATAAAATTGCCAGGTCTGACTTTATGTAAATAAGCTGTCTGGAGCCAAAAATAAGATTGTCACACACACACATACAACTGATTAATCAGGTTGAGGCAAGTCCTTGTAAGACTTCAGCTTATTGAGTACTGTGGCAGTGTGGACTCTGGAAGCAGACCCAGGCTCCTGATCACATTCTCCCCATTTTTTCATCCTGTTGGGCAATTTACACATACTTACCCTCCTTTGTCCCCAATTTCCTCATCTGTAAAATGAGGATAATACAAGTTCTATCTCAGAGGATTGCTGAGAGCATTCCATGAGTGTATGTGTAAAGTGCTTAGAAGAGCTCCTGGTGCAGCAAAACTGCCATGTAAGTATCTCCTCACCATGATTGGCATCATCATTGTGGTCATCATTATCATTTTGCACCCATCCCATGTAAAAAGATAATAATCTTTATCTCAACTTTGAGTTTAAGCACCTTCATTGTTACCATCAGTATTCTCCAGATAACGTTGATGTCATCCCACAGATGTTGCTGACAATTTTGTTGAACTCACCAGTTCCCACTTCAATCACAAGTTCTTTCTACTTTATAGGCCCCCACACAGGGTGTTTCTGAACTTCAGGGAAATGTTGTCCCCTTGGGAGTAACCATCTGCCCCAGTTTCCTTGGCCCTGAGAGTAATAATCCCGAGGCGTACTCTACATGATTCTTCAGAGAATTCCCCGGCACTAATCCCAAATTGCCCATAAAGCTTCTAAAAAGAAACTGCCTCATTAACACATCCTGTTGGTTCCCACACCCCTCACCCTCTTCTCATTATCTCATGTTCCCTCCTCTCACACCTGTGTTTTCTGGGATCACCTCCCAAGCAAACTGCCTATCCTAGTGTTTTTTTTATTCAGGTCAGTGTTTAGAGGACCTAAGGTAAGAAAATCCTCAAAGCCTGGAATAATTAATTGTGTGGAGCTAAAACACTTTATTTTCTACCAGAACAAAAGTACTAGATTACATTACTTTTTTCTGTGTTTTTTTTTGTCCTTCTGAATATATATGTATATCTGCATTTATATACACATATATATCTATATATCTGTGTGTGTATATATTCATATTTGTGGGTTTATAAATTTCTTCAATATTTTTGCTCTGTGCTTTAAAATAACGTTCTCATTTATTTACCAAGTACATACTTCAGAAAAAGAAACAGTGACCATACTTGAGCTCATCAACCAAAATTTTTAGTTGGAAAATCATTTCTTCTTTTTCCCAAATTATTTTATGAGTAGTTGTGTATACATGGGCTCCATTTAAACCTCATTCTGTTTAATTATTTTTCTGAAATTACAGCTCCTAACAGTTTTACTTTGCCCTTTATGATTTCCTTGAGTTCTGCATTCAGGATACCTCTGGGAATTTGTATTTCTCTGTGGACCCAATAAGGCTGAAGTCTGGAGTGAACTGGAAGGGGTAGCATTTCCTCAGTGCCAGATGCCACACAGGATTTGGGCAAGGTATCTCTGCTAGGAGTTATCAGAAAGCAAGCTAACTATGTTATTTTTGAAGCATCCCTGTTCCCAGGCTCAGCTCCCATAAGCTCCTTCTGAGTGTCTGGGAACCAGCCAGTCAGTCACACACAATGGATTGCCTTTGACCTTCCTTTATTGCACACGCAGATCTCTGCTGCTTAACGTCTTGCCAATATCCATAACTTCCTCTTCCTCTATTACCCACTATTAGTCTTCAGGGACAAAAGCCCAACACCAGTTCTCTCCACATTACTCTAGGACGAAGCCCAAAGCATCACTAACATCATCAACCCTTAAGACTTGGCCAAATCTAGCCCAGAATTTGAGAGAGATTGAAAAATCAGGCCAGCAGAGTCTCATAATGCCTCTCCTGAGCCCCTTGGTATTTTATCATGTTTTGTTTTTGGTTTTTTTTGCAACATTTTCAGGAATAATGCAAGGCAAGATAATAGAGTTGTTAAGAATGTAGTCTCAAGAGCAGGATTACATGGACTCAAGTCACAGTTTATCTACTTATCTGGGTGATCCACACACCTTAAGTTAAACCCAGGGCTTCTGCTCCTTTTTAAAAATATAAATAATAGAACTTACTGCTCAGTCCCCCAGGGAAGATCACATAGGAAGGGCACACTTTTCAACAGATCCCAAACAGTCTGAGAATGAATTACAACTATGTAAGTCAAAGCATGTACCTGTTACTGAAGGCATGTTCAAGTGTGCAGCTTGGTAAAAGGCAGATGTCAACTAAACCTCAGAATTATGAACAGACACCACCCATTTCACAAAAAAACAAAAGTTGTCCTCATTGTGAACAACTGACCTCCACCCACTCCTCCCCACCCCCGCAAAAAAAAAATATGAGGGCAGAGTGGGAGTATGTGCACCTAGATATTTACCCCAAGTGTACTTACTAATCAGCCAAGTTTGGGCACCTGTCTATGGGTAATGAGAAGAAAGGTGCAGTGGCCTTCAGTTGTCTACTGAAAATCTCTCTTTGTAGAAGCAAGAGAAAGCAGGAAAAGGTGTCATCCCTGTCACACTGAGGTTTGCATCCACCTGAGATGGGTTTTGTTCTGAGACTTCTTTGTGCCTTGTCATTTTTCCTGCTGTACAGAGGGAGGTGGCTCCCCCGCAGGTAGAGGTGAGCTGTCTGTCAAGGCAGCCCTGCCTCTGCCTTCAGGAAGCTGTTCCTCCTGTTGGTAGGTTAGATTCAGTCACTCTCAGATCTTTATCCTGGGTGAGAAACACATGTTTTAAATCAGCTCCTCAGTCATTCCATTCCCATTCTTTTTTTCTTATCCAAATTCATGTCCAGCCATAAGTACTGTGTATTTAGAAGCCAAACATACTATGAAGTGCATAACACACAATGCATGAATTCCAATGACAAATGTCACTGGATATATGCCCCTGATTTTAATCCTATGCATTATAAAATTCCCAGGAAGACAGTAAAGGTCAAATATGTAAACCCTTTATTAAATTAAAATCCAAAGCTAAAAGTACAAAGCAATTAAAATCAGTTATTTTGTCTGGCCAGTGTGGCTCAGTGGTTGAGCATCGACCTATGAACAAGGAGGTCACAGTTTGATACCCATCAGGGAACAAGTCTGAGTTGCAGGCTCGCTCCCCAGTAAGGGGTATGCAGGAGGCAGCCGATCAATGATTCTTTCTCCCATCACTGATGTTTCTATCTCTCTCTCCCTTTCCCTTCTTCTCTCTGAAATCAATAAAAATATACCTTTTCAAAAAAATATTAAAAATCAATTATTTTCTTCTGAGTTAAAAATCTAAAATCCAAAATTCGTATGTTAAATTTAAGGGGGAAAAAAATCCTCCTCCTAAATTTTGTTCTCAATTTCATCTCATTTAGAGGCATGCCTGATGACCGTCTAGAAGTGTGTTTCTTACAGCAGCTGCTGACAGCTTGGGCTGTGTCTTAGTCTAATGGATGTGGTTCCTTCAGGATCTGAAAAATTAAGAATGTAATAAACCTTTCAACTGTTTCACTTTTATTGGTTTAAAAGGGTTCATAAAACACTGAATTTCAATTTGCTGTCTCCATCCCCATCAAATTTGGAAAACAAGACAATTATTTGCCCTCATAACAGTGATACCAGGGAAAATTATATTCCCAGAACTCATTATATAGTGGTACCAAAACCCATAGCAGAAACCAAACCAAAGGGTCTGCAGAGATAACCTTCATGGAGTTATCCTGGCCAGAATGACAAGCACCCCTTTTCTATGTCCTTTGAGCTTGCAAATATTTGGAAGCAATCACTCTGCAAACTATTATTTTTAGTACTGTGCAATTGTCAAATCTGAAGGAAAGCTTCAATAATATTTCTAACTACCAGTACAAATAGGCTTGTCATTCTTTATATTGAAATTATGAAAAAAAACAGCCACGAGTAGAGTGGTTGTTTCTTAATAACAGCATTGAGAATTCAGTCGTGGAGTACAGAGGCAGATCTGTAAGCATAGGCATGGCTGACTTTTGAAAGCTCTAGAGAGAGTGAACTTTTCCAGGCTAAAACTCAGTTGAAACCTTGGAAAATTGTCGGAACAAATATTGTCAGAAGCCTCTTGTAGACTCCAAACAAAGCAGACAGATAACTCTAACGCAGAAATCAGCCTGAGCCACAATTCTCAACACTGACCTGGACCTAACTTTCTAAACACCCACAAAAAGTAAGTCTCGTTCATGCACCTGCCCTTTAGAATTGCTATGGCAATTTTAGCAATTTTAATCTCACTATGCTGTTTGTCATTATACAAATTACCGAATTTGAAGCCATAGAGCTTCTGCCAGAACAGTTAACTGAGGGCTCAAAGAAAACTTAGTAGCAGATATTCAAATTTATGGATAAAAGAGCAAGTTTACTAGTCATGTATATAGTTAATATCTGAGCTAACTATATACCTGCGCACAGTCTACCCCATTTATAGTTCCCGAAGCTTGAGGAACACCACCCTCTGCTCTAGCTCACACTCAGCTTGGTGAGCAGGAAACGCTTAGGCAATGGTGGGGGAAATTCATGCTTCTAGTTGATATGGGTCAGCCAGAGAGATGTGTTCTCATCTCCAGATCTTTTCCCTGACCAGTTCATTTTCAGAAACTTGTTAAAATGCATCCTACAGTCAACATCCAATATGTTTTAATAGTTGCCAGCAATGCCTTCCTTAAAACAACTTTCACCATCTGATGAACATTAAGATTATTTTCAGGGTTTCCTTTAGTTTGTTAATTGATTTTCACTGGAACAAAGAACTTTGGCATTAACTATCCATGTACATAGCCTTTATTATCAGTTTCATTATTTCTGCATTTCTATACCTGTAGAAATAATGGTGGGTTTTGTAATTTTAATTTTAACGTATGAAGCAAGTTTGCTTTCTCCAATGCTTATGAAAAGTGTGAGATAATCACATTTTCTCTGGCAGTGGAGGAGAGAAAATGGGGAGGTATGATTGGAGGGGGATAGGCATGAATCATACAGGAGATTTTGTAGCCCCAAAAGAGAAATTTGGGTTTATACAAAATTCAAAATAAAGTGTTAAAGGGCTTTAAGCAGAAGAGTCACATGATTTTTAAAATATTACAAAAAAGGCCCAACTGGTGTGGCTCAGTGTTTGAGTGTTGACTTATGAACCAGGAGGTCACAGTTCAATTCCTGGTCAGGGCACATGCCCAGATTGGGTTTCTGGCTCAATTCCCAGTAGGGGGCATGCAGGAGGCAGTTGATCAGTGATTCTCTCTCATCATTGATGTTTCTCTCTCTCTCTCCCTCTCCCTTCGTCTCTGAAATCAATAAAAATATATTTCAAATATATATTACAAAAAACTCCCACTCAGATTTGACTTGTGAGAAACAGTTTTGTTAAGGCAAGATTAGAAGCAGGGAGAAAAATGTAATGAAAAATATTTTTTTCAATTATTTGGAATATGAAAATATTTTGAAATGAGTTTCTAACATTACAGAGTCCTCTGATTTTTTTTATTTGAAGCAATTACACTAAAACTTTGGGTAACCTGTGTAGAATATATTCTATATGTTTGTTTTTAGCAAGTGGGTTCCAAGATACATGTCCATAAAATATAAGAATATTAAGTTAAATAAATCAGATGCATTAAACAGCACTTTCTTGAAGACGTCTGCTCTAATAACCCAGTGTTAAATAAATATTTTTCTCTATTATGCTCTTTCATGTCAAGCATCCTATTTTTTATCCTAACACTTCTCTGATGTTTTAACTGTATATTCACTTGTGTTTGTATCAATTTAGAGTCCATCTTTTCATCAGACTCTGGTCTTTCCTAATGTATTCTCAGGATGTAGCACAGTGAGTGTGCAAGACAAACAGTACACAAAACTAAATATTTGGTAAATTAACAAATCAATATTTATATCTTAAAGACCAAAGGGAAAAACATATTTATTTTTACTTCTGTAGCTCATACAGGAAAACATTAGTAGACATATTTTTAGGATATAAATAAAAGAAATTACAGAATCTATCAATTTAGGAATATATTTTATATAAATGTATGTATCATTCTTCTATTGCATGCCATTGAATATCAGCCTTGGGAAATTACTAATGCAGATGTATTTTAAATTGACAACATATTTATGACACATTGTCATTGCTTATTATTCAAATATAGTTTGCCTATCAAAAACATAATTTATTTTCTAAATGACTTCTGCCTCCAGGCAGCATTCTTCTGCAAAGCTTGTCCAAATGGTTATGTGGAGATAGGAAATTATTATTGCATTTGAGAAGTAATTAGAAATTAAAATATGTTGGACGTGGTACATGATGATTGAATTTCTTGGTGAGAGAAGAGTTCAAGTGAATTTCTGATAAGTAGAGTTACATAGAAAATTTGGGAGTAGAAATTTTGCTTAAGAAGTCTGCAGCTAGCAGGTTGGAAAAGTTTGCAATATTGAAATGTCTTGGCTGCTTCTAGATGCTTTTAACAAGCTATGAGATATGCTGAGGTGAGATTGACAGATACTGAAAAAATGAAAGGGAATATAATTTTACTAAAAGAAGTTATCTCTGCTATGGACTGCCATTTAAAATGACTCAGAGTCCAGTAATTTGCAGTTTTACAGGACTGTAAAACCAACTAACTGTATATGTGTAAGCCAAGAAACAAAATATGATTTTCTAAGAGCCAGCCCAATTGTACTAATCTAATTAAGGGTGTGTTTTTCTCCAAACACTATGATTTCACATGGTCTCAAGGCCATTGCCATTAAATTGAGACAGAGATGAGCAAACACATGCCCCAGTAAATAAAAGAGGGGGGTCATCAGATTCCAGAGCTACATCCAGAGTTAACTTCGTGTAGAGCTTATTGAAAGAAAATAGACCCAAAGCCTGCCAAAACTTGTATTAGCACAGAAATTCTAAACTTTGCAAAGACTGCAATGGTTTGATTCTTAAAGTTACCCTCTGTCCCATACCCTTAACAGCCCCCATGAGGTATCTCTATATCCTGGACTTCAAATGAGATCGCTGAGGATCACAGATAAGGAAGAAGCTCCCAGAGTCTAAGAAAGACAACACACAAGCCTTTACTTACAGATAGCAAAGGGAGGAGAGGAAGCCAGAGAGACTACCCAAGGAAGCAGTGCTGACAATGACCACAGACCATGACTCATTCTCATTCTTCCATTTCTAACACCTGATCTCTTCCTCTAGAATCCCTCAAGTCTTATATTCATTGGTTTCCTTGTCTTAGTCTTAATAACTTGGTCTTTACATAACTCTAGATGTTCCCTATTAGAATAATGTTATAACTTCCCTTCTTTTCATTAATTATTTGTTCAGTGAATTTACAGTTATAGTTTCTTTGCATGTATTTTCCATTCAAAATATCTCCAGATTTTCTTCATTTGGGCACATAATTTCCTCCTTTATTCTTCAGAGAATAATCAATATAGCTTATCCTAAAAAGTGCATTATTTGCTTGATAATATGTCTTTCTATTGCTTTCTGCACACAGCACTTTTCACAGGCTCACAGAGATATGAAACAAAGCTAGTTCATTTTTCTTCTTAAATCTTGGCCCCAGAACTTTTATTCAACATATATGCCCCCACTGTATGAAAATACTTTTATTATGCATTTATAGTAAATAAAGATGAGTACATTAATGTTTACAGGAATAATGTTTGTCATCCAATATGGTCAAACACATGATTTGAAGGCTATTATGAGAAATTTCCTACATCCAAATATTTTTGCCATGATAAATATCTTGACTTTGTCACACTGCCTTTGGGGAAGTGGATCCTGATTTAAGAGGCTTTAGATAGATTGGGAGAGTACCAATTCAGGGACAGTGAATTGAAATGGCCCAACATTTGAGTACTGATGTGAGTATAAACACTTGACAATTTTTTCTCCAATCTGAGAGCATCTGCCTTTATTTCAGGAATTCTCCTGAACTCTCAGTTTAATAACCCCACCTTCTCTCCCCTGCCACCTCCTCACGCATGTTCTAATGTACTTTATCTTAATAAATGTGACTCTTCCATTTCTTGTAGAGCAAGACTTACATAGAAAGTACATTGTGGAGACAATTTTTCATTCTTTTTTTTTTTAAAGGTGTCATTTAGAATTTATTTTTCCATATTGACTCTAATCAAAGGACAAATTTTCACTATTATAAACCAAAAGACAAAATGCCTTACTACTTTTTATCATATTTTTATTTGGAAGAACAACAAGGCTAAATGCATTCACAATTTACTGCTCTCTTAAAGAAAGCAGTAATGGCTTTCAGAAACAACCTTCAGAGCACACTTAATTATTTAGCAACATTAAAGCACTATGTTTTTTTCCACTCTAATTTAGTGCCTCTAGCATAAGAATTATCCTCACACAAGTGCTTAAATGTTGAATGCCTCTATAGTAGTCACTGAAAAAAAGATTCAATTAAGTAAATGTTTATGGAATCCTTATTATGTGATAGAACAGTCGAGGTGCTAATTAAAATGCAAAGAATTCATTTATAAATATTAAAAATTTAAACACATTGAAAAATATAATAGGAAGAAGGTACATAACTCCCCCCACCATCACCACCACCAAACTTTCCACTTATATTGTCCTAGCTCGTTAATAGTCTGCGCTGACATCTTCAATTTCAAACCTCTGCTCTGACCATACAACCTTGACCCCAGAAGTTGGTGCCTGTGTCACAATTCATGTCACATGCACTTCTCTGAAGTTTTCCCAGATGTGCAAGAGCTAATGAACTTTCTTTTGGCTGGTTTCAAACATCCATGCCACACACTTATATCGCTTTTATATTTAAAAGTTATTTTGAAACAATGAAGCGCTACTGGAGAATTTTGCAGAGGGCAATGAACTTCATGACATCACAAAAAAATAAGTGGTCTAGGAAAGCACAACAATGGATTTGAATATTTCCCTCACCCCTGAAGGTGTACAAATGTACCATTCACATGTGCACCAGGGGGTCAGGTGGGTTCAGTTATCTCAGTGGCTCATCCCAGCAATCGCAGAGCAAAAGATGACTTTTCTACCTCATCTCCTCCGGGAAGTGATGTTAGGTCCATTCCTTGCTCTATGGAAGTGGACAGAGCTGGCAGCAAAACTAATGAAAGGAAGAAGTGGACTAAGAACACTGAGACAGGGAGAAAGAGCTTGAGGCGACAGTAAAGGTTGTTGGTTAGAGATCTGGGCCTCCAGCTGTGGGTACGAGCTAAAATGCTGAGGAGCAGTTGGTGTGACAATAACAAGGCAACATGCTGTGGACTAGAAGTGTGTGCCATCAGCTAAGAATTAAGTGACAGTCATACCCTACGGCTGTGGCAAAACCTGGCACTGGGTCAGGGATGTGACAACCTGATATTAATAAAGACATCATGTGAGTATCAGTGTAGGGAGGTCAGAGCCCAAGCACACAGACATGGGCAGTATTACCTTCTACTATCTACTACATAATACAGTAGTAGTAACAAATGCCAATTGTGGCTCACTTCTGAAGTAGATATTTGCCAATTTTTCCTGCTCTCCATTCATTCCCCTTTCATCCTAGCAAGCTAGTTTTTTATGGCTCTTTTTAAAAACTCTCCCCTACAAATACCCAAATCCAAGTTCTTCTCTTCCTCCCTCAAGATAGTGGCATGTCTCAGAGAATGCTTTAAAAGGCAATGGAGGCCAGGCCTAGCTGGTTTGGCTCAGGGGTGAGAACATCGGCCTGTGGTCTGAGGGGTCCTGGGTTCAGTTCCAGTCAAGGGCACATGCCTGGGTTGCAGGCTCGATCCCCAGTAGGGTGCGTGCAGGAAGCAGCCAATCAATGATTCTCTCTCATCATTGATGTTTCTATCTCTCTCTCTTCCTTTCCCTTCCTTTATGAAATCAATAAAAATATATTTTTTTAAAAAGGCAGTGGAAGCCAGTACATTTTTGGTTGAATAAGATGAATTCATAGGGATAGGTTGAGGAATGATGGGGAGAATGAAGAGGATAAATGGGGAGCACAGATGGAGAAGAAAGCTCAGCAAAGCAGAAGGGACCTTTGCACAAGGGAACACCTGCCAAGTAAGATGAATGAAGACACAAAATAATCAGAGAGATTCGAGAAATCCATGTGAAATGTCTTTGATTTTATAAGAGGTTTCATAAACCCATGGCTGTAGGTGATTTTAGAAGCATCTCAAACAACCACCTGTTAAATGTGTGCATTTCTCCATTAACAGTCAGGAGAGTCGGTTCCTTCTTGAATCTTCTAGTGGTAGAAAAATGCTGTCTCAGAAGATATTATAGGCTGTTTCTGAATAGCGCAAACTGTAAATGACTATAGTAAATTGAGTGGGCAATCCCTTCTTGTACCTTCCTATCTCTCTCTCTCTCTCAGTTTTATCCTTTGAACCCAGAAAACTCCAATCTCTTTTTCAAACATCCATTCTAATACTCACTTGAGGATCATTATAATTCTTCCTTTAGTAAAGGAATTCATCCAAACAAATCTTTAAAATATAGCCTTCCTTTTGGGGGGAGGGGTGATGAGGAGTTTCTGTAATATTCTCAGCAATAAAGATAAATTTAAAAATATATACTGTGTACCCTTCCATATCACAGTTTGTTATTGGAAATACATCATCTGTTTACATCATCATGTATTCTTTTCTCTCTCATTGTCTGTCTATCCTCTCCTCTCTTCCCCTTTTCTCTTCCTCTTTTCTCTTCCCTCCTTCTTCTTTGTCTCCTTTCCCTCTCTCCCTTCCCATTTCCTCTTCTCAAACTTTCTCTTCCTCTGTTTCTCCCTCCTTTACTCTCTCCAGTAATCTCTCCATCTTTTCCTCTCTCTCCCTCTCTTTCTATCCCTAACTCTTTCCAACTCCCCATTTCTTTGTTTCTTCACATCTCTCTTCATGCACACACAGTCAACCATGCTTCTATTCTTAGGCTCGTGAATGTCTGCATAGTCAGACACATTCCTCTACATGGCCATCAATAACTGGCCCATTTTCCTGCCAGACATGTTCCTTTTGAACAAAGCACATTTCTACAGGCCCATAGTTAAGGTCTCAGGACTCACGGATACCTACGTGATTGTGTTTGTCAATTTAGATTTTAATCTCAAATTTGTGTTGTCTCTGGTCCATACGTTGTGCCATCCCAAGCCATGAACATGATTTCTGATGCATTTTACAATAATTTCTCCCAGGAACTGCTGAGACTTCCTCCTATTGATTTTCTTTATTCCTTGACAGACAAGATTTTCCTGCTTTCTACTATTATTACAGATATATCAGACCCCTTTCTCCCTATCCTTTTAAGCTTAAATTCTTTGGCATGAAATCAATAAAACTCAAGAAAATATGTCTTTTTTAAAGTCTTCACAAGAGTCAGAATCCATGTATTCTACCCTCAGCTATTTAATCTCTCCAAGTCTAACTTCCTGCCTGTCGCAGAGTAATAGAACCTACTTCATGTCTCCAGCAAGAACTGTCTAGCCACCCTCTAAAGATATTGGAAGAAATGTTTTGAAAGCTCTGCCTCTTTCTGTTTAGAGTTAAATTTGGGCTTTTCACTATTGAAAACATTACACATCTTAATTACTTTTTTTTCTCACTAAGATATCAGTTCCTTAAAGGCAGAAATTCTTGTCTGTCTCATCCCTATAGTTTCTCCAGTGTCTAGAACAGCCTGCTCTGCTACAAGTACTCCATAAGGATCTGCTGAATGAATAAATGAATAACTGAAGGAAAAATAAACAGGGGAGATGGTGTGGCCCAGCAAGACTAGGAAAATACATTAAAAAGGTTAGTATGGACACTATGCGGAAAGAGATATCCATTAAGTGGTTCGTTATATCAGTCAAATAATTATCACATAAGAGTTGGACTGCAGCTAAACTGAAAAGTGTAGTCCTAAAGGCCAACATCGGTCTCTGCAATCCAGGAGCCCTGGGCTCTGTTTGATTTAGGATCATAGGCACTTGTACTATGAAATTTTAGTGATCGTTATACACTTGAGGCATGCTGTTGCAAATGACAAGATTGCATCCTTTTTCTGGCTGAAATATATATATATATATCATCTTCTTTACTCACTTATCCATCAGTTGTTGTGGATAGGTTGTTTCCATATCTTGGCTATCTATATAGTAGTATATAAAAGCCTAATATGCAAATTGTCCCATGGGAGTTTGACCAGGAAACCGATCAAACACTCGCTATGACACGCACTGACCACCAGGGTGTGGCATGAAATGAAGGGAGGCCCCAGCCGGCAGCCAGAAGGCTCCGATCGGCCCTGATCACCAGCCAGGCCTAGGGGCCCTACCCATGCATGAATTTTGTGCACCAGGCCTCTAGTTGTAAGTAATGCGGCAATTAACATGGAAGATAGTTTGTTTCCATATCTTGGCTATTGTAAATAATGCTGCAGTGAACATGGAGGTGCAGATATCAGTTCCACCTTCTATTTTTGAGAAACCTCCATACTGTTTTCCATAGTGACACACCAATTTACATTCCCACCAACAGTGCAAAAGCATTCCTTTTCTCCATATCCTCACCAATACTTGTTTCTTACCTTTAGCTATTAGCTATTTTAGTCAGTAGCTATTTTAACAGGGCTAAGGTGATATCTCAGTGTGGTTTGTCTTATTCAGAGCTGTAGTCCTGGTTCCTAGGTAGCACCAGGGTATAATTGCTGTATTAATTAACAACTTGAATGAATGAATAATCTTTGAGGAAATGTTTTCCATTTATTAAATTGTCCAGCATAACGTTCTATACACTCCTATTTTCTTTTTATTTATGTATTTTGCTTATGTCTAATTTTATTTATAATTTACCTTCTTTTGATGATTAGATCAGCATTTTCAGAACATAAACTCTTGGATTTATCAACTTTGCTATTTAGTTATATTTTTTACAAGTACCTTTCTTTAATTTGGTATAATAATCCTTCTATTTTCCTTAACTTAAAATGTATTCTAGTTGAGTAATTAGTTTCTTTATTTCTATTTTTGAGAAAGAAAATTATATTAAAAATTACAAGCTCAAAAGTCAGACAGCTGAATTAAATAAGAGCTGTATTTGGAGCCAGTTTCTTAACCCCTCCACACCTTAGATTCTCCAACAGAAAGGAGACAATACCTTGCAGGGCTTCTGTAAGGATTAAATGAGTTAATGTATATAAAGTGCTCAGAAGAATTTCTGACACAAAATAAACACTATATGTTACATGTCATATTATTATTTTTTGTTAATTTTGTTAAAATCCTCACCCAAGGATATGTTTATTGATTTTAGAGAGAGAGAGGAAGGGAAAGAGAGAAACATTGATATGACAGAGAAACATCTATCAGTTGCCTCTTGTACCCACCCCAACATAGGTTTCAGAAATTGAACCAGAAACTTAGATATATGCCCAGACCAGGAATAGAACCTGCAACACTTTTAGTCTATGGAATAATGCTCCAACTAACTGAGCCACCTAACCTGGGCCATATAATATTATTTTTTAACAATGATGCAATTTACAACCATGGATTTACATCTCAGTAAAGCTTTGAATATATGGCCCATAATATTTTTATATAGTGTCCCTTCATTATATATTTAAAATAATCTATTGAAACTCAATTACTTCTCTGATCCAAACAGTCTTTTATTAGTGTAGCTATCAAAAAAAATAAGTGGTTTGAATTTATTATGTATTTTACTATTAATGTATACTTTTGTCACTGGCTTTTGTAAAATGCTGTTTATTTTTGTCTGATGTTTGCAGGTTTATTGAAACTTGATAGTTTCATGCCATATAATGTTATAATTTTTTTAAGTTGAGACATTACCTAGAATATAATCATATTTGTGTTATAAATGTCTCATGGATTATTGTGGGCTTATAAGATATAAAATATGACATATTTAGTGAAGCAGTTCAAATTTTTACTTTTAAAGCCATCATTTTTGGCATTAGTTCTTTTTATCTTTAAAATGATTCCCCTTTTGGCCATTCCTTGCCTTTTATTTTATCTTTCATCTTTCTATATAGACTATTTTTAACTTCCTATCATTTTCAGAGAACTGATATGATTAAGACCTAAAGCTCATCATAAGGGAATCTACTATTCAAACAGCACTGAAGTGAACTCAAGAAAGTAGAAAACTGAATTTGTTCTTTCTCTAATTATCTGCCATGAATCTGATATTATGGTATAAATTCAGAATATTTTGAATAGTCAGACAGTTCCACAGACGTTTTTTATTTCTGTTGCCTAAATTAAATGTCATGGAATGCACCTGATGCTTACTTGTGTTCCGAAAGAAACCGGCTCCAACTGATATTTAAAGTTCAGGGAATAGGAGCAAGATAAGCTCTGACATCTTTTCTGACTCTTGGAGCTATACGAATTACTATTGTAATGAAGGGACTGGAGAAGGAAGACACCAATGACGTAGTGGGGTTTGTGAAACCTTGATGAGAAATTACCTCTGTGAGTCATGACTGACCCAGAGCCTTGTCTGGTCCCCATGCTGTGGTCTATAAAATCTCCTATGACTCATTAAGCCAGATAGCCTGTCATTCAGCCTCAGTGTATGTTAGGATACATACTTAAAGGGGAAAAAATTCCTATCATTGTATTTTCCTACTCACTCTTTGAATGCTCTTTAAGTATAAACTTCTCAATGATTTGGGTTTTGTTTTGGTTTGGTTTTTTGATGATACTGACTTTTTCTTTTCGGATGGAAGTTCTAAGCTTCCATCTTTTTATTTCATTCCTTCCTTAATTCATCCAACTCTACTGTATAATGTCTTCTCTTTATTTAGAATCAATATTCTCTTTATTTAAAAAAATGTGTTGTAAGTGCCCTCCACAAGTTGCTTTTCATACTTTAATTTAGTAATGGTTTCTATTTATTTAGTGAGCAAGCTATGTTCAGAGACTCATACTGGATATGTTGAATATTTTCTTCACCATGAACAAGAAGATATCCATATTTGTCTAAGTCTGCTATTAGAGAGTTAAGTGCAGTCTTTGGTGAAGTAAAAGTTCTTTTTCTTCTATCTTCTAAATAGTTTTCAAATGGTTTGTAATAATTAAAGTTACAGATAATGCTATTTACATTCATAATGTGTGTTAAGGTTATACTGTTTTCATTCATTCAATTGTCACCTGATTATCATACCAACTAGAGGCCGAGTGCACGTAATTAGTGCACGGGTAGGGTCCCTAGGCCTGGCCAGCGATCAGGGCCGATCGGGGCCTTCTGGCTGCAGGCCGGAGCCTCTCTTCCCAAGCTTCCGGCTGCCAGCTGGGGCCTTCCTTCATTCCACGCTGCCCTCTGGTGTTCAGCACACATCATAGTGAGCAATGGGTCTCCCATTCGAACTCCTGTGGGGACAATTTGCATATTAGGCTTTTGTATATATAGATTTGGAACATTTTGTTTATATTGAATACCCACTTTAATCTTACCAAAGAAACTTAATATCAAAAATTCCCTCAATTATACCTTACAGAATCCCATAGTCTTTATTGACTTTCAAGTTGCCTCTCTGTTAGATACACTGTCATTTTGAAAATAAGGTAGCTGTACAATACAATATTAAGTGTTTTAGTTATTATACAAATGTTGGTAAATACTATATACACAATATTAAAAGACCTGGGTGTACAATATCTGTGAATCAGCTAGAAAAACCATTTTAATCGTAATTAGTAATACACCTTGTTTATTCAATAATATATATATTTGGATTGGTCATTATATTGAAGTAAATGAGTTCTTAAATATAAAAATTTATTGTTTCTCTGAGTTTAAAAATAATGATAGCAGGAATACATGTAGATGACACTGATTGCAATGCAAGATATAATGTTTCTAGAAATATGGAGAAGACAAACCCTTATACCAAAGCAATTCTTTAAAACAGAAGAAGACAATGGACACATTTTATATCAACTATGTGATGGACACTACCTGATATTGACAGACATATCTAAATTATTGATATTTACCTTTGTTAATTATGCAAAACTAAAGCTCATGGAAGTTATATTGTCTCTTGCTCTGATGATCATACTTGTTCTACAACAAATAAGCTTTTAGATATGTAGCATAACCTAATCTAGGAGGAACACTCCATCACCTCTGCCATTCTCTTTACTAGATGTCAATCAAAAAGTCCAGCTCACACTCAAAAGGAGGAATTACATGGGACTTCATACCAAGAGGTGAGGATTTCTGGGGCCCAATTTAGAGGCTGTTTATTATAGTGATAAAAGTGTGAATAGTATGCAATTTAAGGTGTGTAAGAAAAACAGTAATAGGGGCACATATATGTCTTTCCTTATACTATCAAAAAGCAGCAATGGGCTTGTAACTCGGCCCCCAACATGCCATCCAGACTGAGGAAGACCCGCAAACTTCGGGGCCACGTGAGCCACGGCCACAGCCGCATCGCCAAGCACAGGAAGCACGGGGGGCGGGGGCGGGGGTGGTGGTGGTGGTGGTGGTGGCCCGGGAATGCTGGCGGTCTGCATCATCACAGGATCAACTTCGACAAATATCACCCAGGTTACTTTGGGAAAGTTGGTATGAGGCATCACCACTTGAAGAGGAACCAGAGCTTCTGCCCAACTGTCAACCTTGATAAACTGTGGACCCTGGTCAGTGAGCAGACACGGGTGAATGCTGCCAAAAGCAAGACTGGAGTTGCTCCCATCATTGATGTGGTGCGATCGGGCTACTACAAAGTTCTGGGAAAGGGAAAGCTCCCAAAGCAGCCTGTCATTGTGAAGGCCAAGTTCTTCAGCAGAAGAGCCGAGGAGAAGATTTAGGGTGTTGGTGGGGCCTGTGTCCTGGTAGCCTGAAGCTACATGGAGGGGAGTTCATTAAAATGTCCAAGTACTAAAAAAAAAAAAAAAAAAAAAAGCAGCAGTGGGAGAATAAACCCAAAGCTAATAAAAATAGTTTCTTAGAAAGAGAGGTAGATTTTTATTTGTTTGGTAGATTTGACTTTGGAAACTTGTAGATATTTCACATAATGAAACCCTCTCAGGAGAAGAAGCAATCCTTAAATATGAAATCTGTCAGCATTCATTTGAAGTGAAAATTTCTGTAAAAACTGATAATTTTTTTCTAAGAGAATTTCATTTCTTTGTAACTAAAAAGCTTACGATCAGTATCACAACAAAACAAAACAAAACTCAACTAAAAGCAAATACACCATAGTAACCAGATCATGAGAACTGAATTTCAATTTCCATTAAAATGAACAAAGGTTCCTAGGAGAAATAATGGATTCCAGGTCTGGAGTTGGAAATGGACAAGATGAGCCTGGGATATCTTGTGATTGATCACAACAAAGCTATTAAAGTCCTTGGGTACCTGATGAAAACAAACAAATGGAAAATGTCAATGGAGGCAGCTCCACTGGTCAAGGAAGGGGTAATTCAAACACTGAGAAAAGTAATGGCAGTGATGGATTGAAATAAAAACTCCATTTCTGGATGGCATTCCAAAGGGAGCAGGGTTTCCTTTTGTATTTACTAGAACCAATTCAATATTTATGAAAAAAAATGGTTGATAAAGGTTAAGAATCAAGAATATTCCTTACCTTCCTTTTAAGGACTCTATTTCAGGGCAATCCTTTAGTTTGCAAAGGAAAGTTTTGTTGGTAAGAAAATAGCTCATGAATTCAGGAATAAACTCCAATTAGAAAATCACAATTTGCAATCCCTAAAGAAATAATGTATCAAAACAACCATCACCAGTAGCTGCAAAAAACCATTAGGTGGAAGGTTGGTGGAGAATTTTACAATGTATGGATCAGGCTGACAATATTTGAACTCTCTAATCAGTGGGACAATTGGACATTTTGTTCCTTTTGATGTGATTCAGTTGGATACACAGAGCACTTCTTATGAATTAATCTCTATTTTTTAATTACAATTGACATTCAATATTATATTAATTTCAAGGGTACAACATAACTTATCAAGTGATTCCCCTGATAAGTCTAGTACCCACCTGGGACCCCACATAGTTATTATAATATTATTGACTATATTCCCTATGCTATACTTTACATACCTGTGACTATTTTGTAACTACTAATTAGTACATCTTAATCCCTTCACCTTTTTCACCCAGCCTCCTCCCTTATGGAAACTATTAGTTTGTTCTCTGTATCTATGAGTTTGTTTCTGTTTTGTTCATATATTTTGTCTTCTTAGATTCCATATATAAGTGAAATCATATGGTATTTGTCTTTCTCTATCTCATTTATTTCACTTACCATAGTATCCTCTAGATCAGCGGTTCTCAACCTGTGGGTCGAGACCCCTTTGGCGGTCAAACGACCCTTTCACAGGGGTCACCTAAGACCATACTGCATATCAGATATTTACATTACGATTCATAACAGTAGCAACATTACAGTTATGAAGTAGCAACGAAAATAATTTTATGGTTGGGTCACAACATGAGGAACTGTATTTAAAGGGCCAGAAGGTTGAGAACCACTGCTCTAGATCCATTCATGTTGTCACAAATGGTAAGATTTCATTTTTTTAGGTGGAATAATATTCCATTGCATATATGTACCACTTTTTCTTTATCCAGTCATCTATCAATGGACACTTGGGTTGCTTCTATATCTTGGTTATTATAAATAATGCTGTGATGAATATAGGGGTGCATATATATTTTTGAAATAATGTTTTGGATTTTTTTCAGATAAATACCCAGAAGTGGGATTGCTGCATCCTATAGTAGTTCCATATTTATTTTTTGAGGTGACTCCATACTGCTTTCCACAGTGGCTGCACCAATCTGCATTTCCACTAACAGTGCATGAGGGTTCCCTTTTCTCCACATCCTCACCAACACTTGTTTGTTGATTTATTAATGACTAGAGGCCTGGTGCACAGATTCATGCACTGGTAGGGACCCTCGTCCTGGCCTGAGGGGACCAGGCCTAAACAAGCTTTCTGACATCTCCCAAGGGTCCCGGATTGCAAGAGGGTGGTTCTCGGGTGATGCACCTGGAATCAGGCTCCTTACTCTCTGGTTCTGGGTGCATCACCCGAGAACCGCAGCTGCCAAGTCACCGCAGCTCAGCAGCTCCTGTGTTGAGCGTCTGCCCCCTGGTGGTCAGTGCACATCATAGCTGCTAGTCGGAATGTCTGTCCCTTGGTGATCATTGTGTGTCATAGCTACTGGTTAGACAGTAGAATGGTCGGATGGTCACTTAGGCTTTTAAATATATAGATAGCCATTCTGACAGGTGTGAGGTAGTATCTCATTGTGATTTAATTTGCATTTTTCTGATGACTAGTTACATTGAGTATTTTTCCAATGTCTATTGGCCATCTGTAGGACCTCTATTCAGGTCCTCTACCCATTTTTAAATCAGATTATCTGTGGGGTGTGTGTGTGTGTGTGTGTGTGTGTGTGTGTGTGTGTTAAATTGTATGAATTCTTTAAGTATTTTGGATGTTAACCCCGTATCAGATGTATCATTGGCAAATATATTCCCATATAGTAGGTTATCATTTTGTTTTGTTGATTACTTTCATTTGATGTAGTCCCATTTGTTAATTTTGTTTCTATTGTTTCCCTTGCCTTAAAAGATATATTCAAATATCTTTAATATATATATATATAATTAAGAACAATGTCACATAGTTTACTACCATGTTTTCTTCTAGGATTTTTATGGTTTCAGCTCTGACATTTAACTCTGATTCATTTTGAGGTTATTCCTATATCTAGTGTAAGAAAGTGGTCTTGTTTCATGTGTTTGTTTGTTTTTACATGCATCTGTTCAATTTTCCTAACACCATTCATTCAAAAGACTGTTTTTACCCCATTGTATATTCTTGCCTCATTTGTGAAATTAATTGATCACATAGTCATGGGTTTATTTTTGGACCATCTATATCGTTCCATTGATCTGTGTGTGTTCTTATGCCAGTACCATGTTGTTTTGATTACTATGGCCTTGTAGTATGGTTTCATATCCTTCTTTCTCATGATTGCTTTAACTATTTGGATATTGTTGTTTTTTGTGGTTCCATACAAATTTTAAGATTGTTCTATTTTTATGAAAAATGTCATTGGTATTTTGACAGGGATTGCATTGAATGTATAGATTGTTTGGGGTAGTATGAACATTTTAACAATGTTAATTTTCCTATTCATGAGCATGGTTTATGCTTCCATTTATTTGTATCTTCTTCAATACCTTTCTTCAATGTTTTATGATTTTCTGAGTTTTGTACTTCCTTTGTTAAATTTATGCTTAGGTATTCTTTTATTCAATTATAAATTGGATTGTTTTCTTAATTTCTCTGATAGTTTGTTATTGGTGTAAAAATGCAACCAATTTCTGAATATTAATTTTGTATTCTGCTACTTTTCTAAATGAATTTCTCAAATTTAATACTATTAGGTGAATTTTTTAGGCTTGTCTATATAGAACATCATGTCATCTTCAAATGACAACGGTTTTATTTCTTTCTTTCCAATTTGGATGCCTTTTCTTTCTTTTTCTTGTCTGATTGCTGTCACTAAGACTTCCAATACCATGCTGAATAGTAATGGTGAAAGTGGACATTCTTGTCTTGTTTGAGATCTTAAGGAAAATGCTTTTAACTTTTCACTGTTGAGTATAATGTTAGCTTGGGTTTGTCATAACTGGCCTTTATTATGTAGAGCTATGCTCCCTCTATTTCTACTTTGCTGAGAGTTTTTATCATAAATGGGTGCTTGATTTTGTCACAGGTTTTTTTCTTATAAAATTATTCTTGGAAAGAAAAAAGAATATACTTAAATTTCTAAGTCACATTTCTAGTTAGCAGAAAGTTGGAGGCTTAGTTGATCACAGTAAATGGTATAATGAGGATACAATCAACCTAATTTGCCAGAGGCTAAGACCAACAAGTAGTTAGCATAATTATGTGAGAAATCCGTTAGAGGGCTAATGGACTTTGATATTCAGCTAGGGCTGAAAATCAGCATTGTATTACCCTGCTGCTGGATGAATGGCTGAAGGCAATCCCCTAACCTGATAATCCTTTATTGTTTACCAAACTTTAGTATTGATATGTCTGTTTGCTTTGCTAAAAGACAAATGTGTGTTCTAGTAAATAGTAAGCCATTGGGTCCAGGCTTTCAGGGAGCCTCTCTGCTAGAGAGTAAGGTCTCCGCCTGGCTCCCCCATGCCTTCTAAATTTATATTTCTTGTCTAGTATCTCCGTTTGTGTGCGGCCCTTTCTCCAGACCTTGAACCCTAGCTGTGCTGGTCGTGGCTTCGCATCTGACATTTCACACTAATTTATATGACAAATAACCTCGTGTTAAAGTGGCAAACAAACAGAATAAGAGGGAGAGGGTACTTATTATAGGCACACACACACAAATTGCTATATCAGAAATTTAAGCATCATATTTAAATCATATTAGGGGGTTAAAAGACCTACACAAGCACACGTGCAAAGGCATAACCATTATGTATTTATTAAAAACCAGACTTACAAGCCATACTTCACCCTTAAGTAAGTACTAAGATTGCTACTGAGACAAAATTAATCCCTGACTTCAAATATTTTATAATTGATTTGTGGAAATAATGGTGGAATTGGAAATTATTGTAGACCCCAAACCAATCTTGAAATAATGGCTCTGCAATTGAGGGCTCTGAGACTGTTTCCTCATCTGTTACACATGGCAAGTAAATTTTGCGTAACACATGGGATTTCAAAGCAGACTGAATGAAATAATGTATTTAAAGCATCTGAAAATATAAAAGTCTCCATATAAACAAAAGAATAATAGCCACCTGGTGCATGTAATAGTAACAAATGAGTGGAACATGCCCAGGTATTTAGAAGAAGGAATCCCATTGAGTTAAATGAGTTTATGCAGGTTTTCTGGGAAGGTCAGAGTTTGAGCTCCTTCCAGAGGGACAGCCTAAGGAATCTTGCCATGTGATTTTAAGTATATGCCCCAGCATCTGGTGCTCTGCATGCTTGACAGACCAAACAAATGTCTGCTGCATAAATGAATGAAAAGGAATAGTATGCTGATAAGGCAAGTTAGAGTTCCTGTTAGGTTATGTGGGCTCTAGATGGAGCCTCTTAATAATGATGGGACAAAAATCACACCTGAGGTGTCAATGTGGTTGGGGTCAGGGGCATCCTATTTTGTTATTTTAGCTTTCATATTTTGTTTTTTTTTTCTCCTCAATGAAATAATTTCCTTTCTCTCTTAATATTATTGTGTTCCCAATAGGGCTAAGAAATTTTAACTGGAAAACATGGAAAAATGCTGATCCTGATAATGAGCAGAAATAAACATGATCTTTTGAACTTTTACTAAATATGGATTCTATTAAAAAAAAAGTCAGTTATAAAATTTTAAATCTTTTACATTTTTTCTTAATTAGAAAAATCCTAAACTACCAAGACACTAACTACTCTCATATTCTTATATTCCCATAGCAAAAATCCATATATTACCCCTAGCCAAAATTCAATACTTCCTATTTTTTCCTTGAATCTTATAAAAATGGTAACATTTTAAATTACAATTTCTAAACCATAGAGAATTGTCTATTTTAAAACGTAATGTGTTCCTACATTAAGGGGAGAAAGTTCTTCCTTGTTTTTACAAGTTGATCGTTTCAATAAATCACTTGCTTCCAGGTAACAGCTATGGTCCCGTTTCCCCTAAAAGATGAAAAGCCAGGATCCACTTTCGGTCATAGTTAACCAAAACGCGTGCATCAATCCATGCACTCAGACCCTGGCTGCTCGATGGGAAGGAGGCGGGCAGCCGGCTGCCTCGCCAGAGTGCTTCACGTCTCCAGTAGCAGAGGGATTAGACACATGCGCACGATTGGTCTCTTTGTGTGCACCGGGAAGGGCTTGGCTTGGGTCCACACTTCCTAACGGGGCAAAGACCTGGCCAGCGAGCCTGTGCCCAGGAATAAAAATGCACTGTAAACACGGCCTTTGCAATACACAATTTCCTCGCTCCCACTTGCCTTTTTCCTTGGAAGCATCCCTGCCGCCCTTTCCTGGGGTCCACTTGGGAGTGGAGATCCAGAGCCCGGAATGAGGCGCTTGTCCTCAGGAATCTGGGAGTGCTGTGGGCCGGGGCTCTGAGTGGGAGCGCCCGGGGCGCAGGGGGCGGGAGTGGTGGAGGGCGTCTGGCCAGCCTCTCGGAGCCCAGCCACCCCGCAGGCTGGGGGGAGGGAGCCACGCGGGCGAATCAGCCCGCCCCCCGCCCCTCCCCTCCCCCCGAGCCCAGGAGCCTCGATGGTGCGCTGCGGCCAGCGGTGCGCCACCGAGTGAGGCGCCCGCCCGTGGGAGCTGCAGGGGTGGCGGGGGCGAAGGTGGGGACCCGCGCGCAGAGGGCGGGCGCTGCTCGCTGCTCAAGGCGCCAGGCCCTGTCCCAGCCCGCGGCCGCCCTGCCACCCACCCCGCGTCGCCTCCTGCGGGAGCTGGGGGCACCGGGTGGAGGCGCGCTGCTGGAGGCGGCTGGCTGGATGCGGGACCTGCGCGGACTTGGCTGCGGACGGCGGCTCTGGACTCGCGGAAGCCGAGCGCGCTGGCATGGCCTCCAACTTTAACGACATAGTCAAGCAGGGCTACGTGAAAATCCGCAGCAGGAAGCTGGGGGTGAGTGGCTAGCTGGGCTTTCTCCTTCCCCTGCGCCCGCCAGGCGCAGCTGGCTGAGTGGGGGGCGGGGAGAGGTGACCCGCGCGGGGACCGGGGCAGCGAGGGGCCGGGCCTCCCGAAGACGGCGCGCTTGTTGCTCGGAGATCCGGGGGCCGCACCTGCCTCGGGGGTTCTGCATGGGTGTGTGTGTGCCGGGGGGTGGGGGGTGAGGAGTGGGGTGCTGAGGGCTCCAGGAGCGCCTTGGTCCCCTTCGCCCTGTACGTGGGGCTGGTTTGGATCCAGACTGAGAAGTCGTGTAGACGACAGGGACTGTCAGGTCCGAGATGAATGTGCCTCGGAGGACAGTTTATATATACACCGTGCAACTACCCTGCTCTCCAAAGTGTAGCCTGTCGGGTAGCACTGCTCAGTGGCAGGAGGTGGACAGACCCACCGGTGTGTGTGATTAGAATCACCATTTTCTAGCCCCCGCTTCCCAAGCCCATTTCAAAATTGCCTTAATGCCCAAGCAGCACCGCGAGTCCCCGCCGGTGGCGGCCAGCGAGTTGACTGTCCCTGCGCAGTTGCCCGCTGTCTGGCTCCTGGTCCTGTGTGCACCAGGACCCCGCTCCTGCACCCGGGGCAGGCAGGTGTGTGCTCGCGGCAGCCGGCACCGGAGCATTTGAGACAGCAAAGTTTCCGGAGACCTTTTCATAGGCTGTGTGTGTGTGTGTGTGTGTGTGTGTGTGTGTGTGTGTGTGTGTGTGTTTTAAATGCTCTGCCTGACTCAGGACTGAAACAATGTAGACCCAGGTGGTTCAGAACTTCTCTTGACCAGACTAGGAGGTAAGAAGGACGCGTGGATGGTCGAGGGGTGCAGGAGGACCTGGGGTGTGGCCAGGAGGAGGCAGGAGAGGAGGGGTGGCACCTGGGAAGAGAGCTGCCCAGACCTGGGGGTCCGGGTGACTTGCATGAAGTCCCGGAGGTGGAGGTGGGCACCGGAGCCTGACCCCAGCCACTGGTGGAACGAGAAGGGAAACGCCAGTTGGGGGTGAAAAGTGTCCGTTTTGGGGGTTGCTGAGATGTCTGTCTACCTCACTGTTCTCGAAGTTCCTGTTGGGAAAACTCCGGAATCCTGGGGCGAAGCGGCCTTGGACGAGAACATTCCTTGAGTTCACTTCGGAATGGAGGAATACTAAACCTGGAGAGGGGAAAAGGAGGGTGCACCTCGTTAATTTTATCACTAAGAAAAAGGGAGACAATCGTAGCGTCATTAACCTGAACTGAGGTCCCTGGAAGAGGAAGGATCATCAGGCACCCAGAGTCCCTTTGTCGGGAGGAGTTGGGGTGTTGGAAGTAGAGGAAAGCCAACTTGTCTTTTTGTGCTGCCTGGACTGGATTTCAATGTTCAACGTGGTGATTGCCCCCCAAGGGCACAAGGGACCCATTCTTGAACTTCAGATCTGGAAAAGAGGGGCGTGCAAAACTGGGTGACCACAAAGCCCCTCCCCCAGCCTGGCGCCGGAGGATGGGGGTGCAACCCTCAGCAGGGTTTCAGGAGCTGCTCTAGGGTAGAAGAATGCGCCTCATTCTTTCCCAGGAGATAAGGAAGAAGCCACGTGAAAAGCTGCAGTCGTCCAGAAGGAGGCCCCTGGCTTCTGGCAGCCCGGACGCGGTGCTCCCATCTGTCATCTGCGCAGCCATCAGCCAAGAAAGGAGGTGCAGAGCTAGAGCTAGGGGGGAGAACCATTTCAGGAACTTGACCTTTGCAGCCCTTCCCTTGCCCACGTGGTGCCTATTCATCATTCTTGCTCTTCCCTGTTCTTGGAATTTCAATTGTGTCTGACATCTCAAATGTTATAAGCTCATGAATGATTTAAGTCCCCTGGGATATGTGTGCGTGTGCTTCCGCGGAGTCACCGTGTCCGTGAAAATGAGCCCAAGGAATACAACAGTGAGAACTCTCCTCCTTGCGCGCACTTGGCCGTGGGGTGTATAGGATTCCTCCCCCACGCGAGCTTTCCAGGATTACACACAAAAGAACTGAGTGGGCAACCCAATTAAAAGAAAGACTCCAAGGAGAGAACATTGAATGCTTCTTAAGTAACTATGGTATTACCAGCCTTTGAAATGCCCTTTTAGAATTCCATTTTCCCCTAAAAATAGTGTGCCATTGTAGGGTATTTACATTTTCAAAGCTGCTCCTTCCATAAGCACTGTTTAGAGCTATGTCTTTGTAAAGGACAGCCTTCCGGGAACACAATAAAAGTGTTTTTATACGCAGATGAATTGCTTTTGTGCTCCATTTGTACTTGAGAAATGTGAACTTCACAGAGATCAGTGTTGAAACAGTTTGTGTTGTAGTTTTAATCGTCAAATATTAAACTAAATTAACCTTGACGCATTAGGAGGATGTTATTTATTTAAAAAATAACTTTAGAGTTGATTCTATTCAGAATATTCTAGTGTTCACAAGGGTGAATTCTGTGTGGCTTAATAAGTTAAGTACATCCCGGGAGATAATAAAATTCTACGCAAATATTGCATGCCTTAAAAATGAAAATGTCCAATTTAGTCATGCCCAAAATGATAGAAAAAGAAATTATATAAACATATTTCATTTTTATGATTAATAATACATATTGCTAATTTTATGGACTTAGAACTGTGAATGTTCCCAAATAAACTATTTTTAACTCAAAAGGTTCATAATGATTGTTTTATAGTTCATGTTCAAAGGTAAATTTCAAAATAAAAATAATTCTATTTGTGTAATGACATTTGATTACTTATGGACAGAATTCATGCTTTCAAACCTAATTTTATAATATTCTAATGGGGAAGCAAAGCCAGAATTGAGGCCAGTTGTATCAGAGATTATTGTGACATGAAAACATATTTTGAGATGAGATGTTCTAACGTACCCCTTACTGCTCACAAACTAGTGCTTAGTGTTAGGCTGAATGAGGGCAGACAAACATTCTTGTCCTCAAGGTAGTGGGCCAACCCTGGCCCAGGTGCCTCCAGATTTTAGGGTTGAAGGGGCCCTTGCCATGTATCTTCTTAGAGATTCTAGTGCGACCTGTTGAGCATAGTTCCTGAGCTGACTCTTTGAGCAAAGCAGTAAGTGTTAAACTTTTTTTTTTTGACTGTTTGCTTTGAAATTTGTCTTAACTCATTAAGCAGCTTTTCTTCATTTAAGAAAATAATTCTAGTGTTCTTGTCCTTTAAAAATGTTTATTAAATCATTAAATTTTTAAAGGTATCAAATCATTGAGTATCATGACATAACTCTTCTAGTCATTTCTTTACCTTGTGTATTAATTTTGCATTACAACCTATCACTGTTTCTATGAATATAGGGTGGGGCAAAAGTAGGTTTATAGTTGTGCATACACGAAAGTTTATTCTTGTATTATAATGTATTAATTATTGTATTATTTTCCACACAGACAACTGTAAATCTACTTTCGTCCTACCCTGTATGCAACATGCCCAAGTCATGGTAGACCCCCCGCCACCCTTTTACCTATTGAAACTGGTATTCTAAACGTCAGACACTGACCTGACTTGCCACAATGAAGGAACATTATCATTTTGGAGTATTTTATATTTAATGTCACCTCTTTGGAGCAGCACTTCTCTTTGCTTTGGACAAAATACTTTGCTGGTTTTGCATTTTATACAGTCAAAGGAGGAATGTATAGTAAGATTTTAATCCAGAACAGTTGCTTGATTAAAGGTGTTCTAGACTTATTAGCCTGACACAATGACATGCATGGGTTGATGTGCCTGACGCCAGGGGAACCAGAGTAGAGGTTGCCAGGGTGATCCTGCCGTGGTGGCACCTGCTTGGAGGCACCAGACCACCATGCTTCCTCACCTGGGGTGTTGACCTCCTCATCTGTGCCAGACTAGCTCTTCTCTGCCAGTTTTTTTAAATGTCATTTTAATTTGTGTCCGATACCAGAAGCACCTCTGGTATATCTATCTATCTATCTATCTATCTATCTATCTATCTATCTATCTATCTATCTATCATCTATCTTACCAATTTCCAGCCCTAAATAAACCATGTGCTTCTAATTCTAATATCAGCTGTCACATACATGTACGTAGGAGGGGGGCAAGGATACCTTCACTGTGCCTCGCCCTCCGTTCCCACTATGCCTTTCACTGACTTCCCTCCTCCTCCTGCTCTCCCAATACCCACCCACCATTGCCAGAGTTCTCCCAATGGGCTATTTCTTAAAATCATATTCTCTCTCCCTTACAATCCTTATTTATTCCTAAGCCCTGCAGTTTTATTCATACTTCTCAAAAGATTTCTATAAAGTAGATATTTTAAACTTTCATCTCACTTCTATTCTCCCAACGTACATGCCCAACTTTCTAGGAAACATTTCCTGCTTGTACCCTTAGTGCACTCTAAGCCAATGAATGAGTCCAAATAGTAATCCTATTCTTCTTCCCAAACTAGCCACTTTGTCCCATAGGAACATATGCAAGTAGATGTTTCTATTAGCACTGCTGCTCATTTAAAAATGATTCAGTATCAGATCTCAGAGGCAATACTGGGTCTTGCCTTTCTCTGAGGCACTACAAACAACCAAAGTCCACATCTTCTTGGTGCTACCTGGGAATGTCATCTGTGGTCTCTTTCCCGTGAACTTCTGCTTCTATAACTTTAGGTTCAAGTAGTGATGGGACTTCCCAGTGGTTCTTTTTGCTTGCTGCCTGCCTGATTATTCTTGTAGTTTTGCCAGAGTAATTTTCCTGAATTTCAGCTTGAAACATGTAATTCCCCCTTTTAGGTTTTCCCATGGTTTCTCATTACCTAGAGCAATAATTAAACTTAAACTTGTAATTCAGAGCTATCCACAATACCTACCATTGTTTGACTTAGGGATTTTTAAATTATGAAATATTTTAAGCGTACTGGAAATTACACAGAATCATATTACAAACTACCCATATTTTACCAATATACAGTACTTTCTTCTGATTTAATTTGTTTAGGATAGAAAAATGCTGAGAATTGAAAGTCCATTTGAATCACTTGCCAATTAACACACCCCACAATTGGATTCAGTATTTATCCATTACTATATAGATCGAGTTTGTTCATTTCAATGTTGAATTGTATGAATAAACTACACTCCCTCTGTTAATAATAGACATTTTTAAGATTTTGCTGTTTGTGCTTCTCCAAATACATCTATATAATTCTCTCTGATCACACGTATCCAAGGTCCCCCAGGGTATGTGATGTGGATAAAAGTAGAGTAGCTGGTTTTAAAAACATGTACATTTTCACTTTACTAGATGTTTTCAGATTGCTCACAATTGTTCCAATTTATAAGCCCAGAGAAATGAAATGAGAGAACTTCTTCAATCATATCCTTAATATGATACTGAGCCACAAGTCCTGCCTTAATTAAGGCATGCCTTAAATGATACTGGCATATTTCTTTAAAGTATGAAATATTTCAGGCATACAGAGAACATAAAACTTTATTAAAAATAACATTTTGCTGTATTTTTTTCAGCTTTTAAAAAAGAAATAAAATGGATAAAGTTGAAGTCCTTGTATACCCCAACACAGTAACCAAGGAAGTAAATTTATGTTTCTAACTCTATGCATAGTTTTTCCATATTGGTTATATTTATTTTGTATTTCTTTAATAATATATACTGTTGCTTTGTATAGTTTCAACTTCTTTACTAGTAATTGCAATCATACAGTCTGACTTCATGAAACATTTGTTTTTGCTCAAGGTTATGTTTTTGAGATTTAATCATTTTGATATTGAGTTCCAGTTTACTCATTTAATCCTACTCTTTTTTGTGTAAATATTCTCCAGTTTGTATTTCCTAATGCAAATGTGCAAGAGTTTCTTCAGGATTTGCTGGGCATAGATCGGTACATACTTAGTAGGTATTGCCAGTTGTCTCCCAGAGGCATCTCCAAATGCATCCCCACTGAGTCCCCTTCCCTCTGCTTCCTCACCAAACCTGGTGGGTGAGACTTTTTCCTCTTTTGGGTGAATGGGTAAAAGTTGTGCTTCTCTGCACTTTGAACATGCTTTCATAGTTACTGACCTACAAATTTTCCTCGTTTGTGAATTATTTCTTCAGTTCCACAGCCCATCTTTCTATGTGATATCAGTATCTAAGAGTTTTATCTATATTTGGAATACTATTCTTTTGCAGTTACAAGCTATCTACTTCCATGTATGGATTGCCTTTAATTTTCTTATAGTTTCCTGTGTCTTGCTGATACTTTACATTTTAGTGAAATCAATTTTTCTGCTTTCTTTGTGGCTTGTACTTTTTGAGTCTTATTTAAGGAGTCATTCCTTACTGAAACATAAAATTGCTATTTTCTATTATTTTCATGTAAAACTCTATACACTTAGATTTTTAATCAACCTGTAATTAATCCTCATTTTTAGATTTAAGTTTGGAATCTATTTGTCCCCATATGGATAGCCAGTTTTTCACCTCCTTTATTAAATATTCTTATCCATGAAATAGAGACCATTATAAACTTTTGAACAACAATAGATACAGAGGCAGAGCTGCCTCAAACAGATTGTCAAACTGCAGCGGGAAGGCCGGGGAGGGTTGGGGGGCAGGAGGGAGACGGGTAAGAGATCAACCGAAGGACTTGTATGCATGCATATAAGCATAACCAATGGACATAAGACACTGGGGGGTAGGGGAGGCCAGGGGATTGTCAAGGGCGGGGAAAAAAAAAGGGCACATATGTAATACCCTTTGTAATACTTTAAGCAATAAAAAGGAAAAAATAAATAAATAAATATTCTTATCCATGAGCTTATTAAAACAAGTCCTACTTTTTGTTTTTGAATTTGTACTTCCAATATTTTGTTGAATTAACTCTTCTGTACTTAATGTTTTTGTTGTTGTTTTGAATGCTTATTTTTTATTTTAAATGAGATATTCTCATTGGTTGTTGCTGGTTTAAAGGAAAGCTATTGTCTTTTCAGATCTCGTATCTAACAATGATTCACTAACTGAATATTGAATATATTGAGGTCTTGCTCTGTGTAGTCACTATGCAGGTGCCCAGGATACATCAAAACAGAGAACATGAATCTTAACTTCTAGGAGCACATATAATAAGGGGTTAAGAAAATAAACAGATGAATGTGTACCTGTCTTTTGTAAGGAGAAATGGTGAGAAAAATAGAAGGCAGTTTTGCAATGGAGAACTAAGAAGGCTTCGGAAACATGGAGGCATTTCAGTTAGTTCTGATGGAAGAGGTAGAGCCCCATTAAAAGGGATTGGGCAGTAAATGAAGTAACTTGGGCAGGGTGAAGGGGTCATGGATTATCTTAATTGTGTTTTGTTTTACTACACATATTAAAAATAGTTAGTGTCCTGCAATTAAGCACTATTTCTTTAAAGCCACAGCCATTCAAATCTGGAAATCTACATAAGTAATAATAACAAAAGGAAGGGAAACAAAAAATAGAATTTGAATTCTGGACATTGTGGCTCAGTTGATAGAAGTATTGTCCCCCATACAAGGTACACAGAATGATCAATGGTTCGATACCCTGTCAGGGCACATACCTAGATTGTGGGTTCCATCCCCAGCTGTGGTAGGTGAGAGAACTTGAAAATATATTACAATTAAACAATGAAATGTTCCATAATAAAGTTTAATTTTAGTGAAACTTTTCTCTAAAAATTACCAACCTAAACAGTTCATCACTGAAATTCTAAAATGGGTTAAAAGATACCAAACCTATAGATAAACTGAGTAGAGTGAAAATTCCTTTAAGCTGATTATACATCTACTATTTTCAGAAAAGATAGGGAACAGATATGCATGTTTCTGTATTTGAACATGGTTTCAATATGTAAAATTAATCTTATTTACAGTTTAGCTAATTAAATAGTGACTACAGGCAGCAGTAATACATTTGTTGGTGTCAATGCCTAGAAATTAGAGTTCAGAGTTATACACTTAAACTCTCCCTCTAAGAAAAAGAAAAGTTATTTATGGAAGAAAATATAATTTTATTTAAAGCATATTGTGCGAGCCACGTCCCACGTGGTTCAGGGTTCGGGATCTGGAGAAGGGCCGTGTGCAAATGACAGAGCTGAGACAAGGAATAATTTGGAAATATTGGGGGCCAGGCAGGAAGCCCAACGCATAGCTCTGGCCCTTGCCAGGGCTCAAGGTTCACCAGCGTTCCAGGGTCCTTGTTTACACTTCTCTGATAGTGAAGACAATGGGTAGCTCCCAACAGCATATATTAATACAATTTAAAAATGTTCATTGGAAAACACTTATTTGTGTCATGCTTGAAACATATAAAATGCATGAAGTTAAAGAGTAGTTCCCTAGGATTTAATAATTAAAGATAAAGTGAATGTGCATTATATTTCCTGGCCAAATAAGCATTATTCAATCAAGGCTTAAAGGCAGTGGACATGTCTGCTTGACCTCAGAACCCAGGGATTTGCTTGTTTTAATGGTTTTGATTATTGTGAAGTCATGGAAGTGGCAGCTTGTGACAACTGTGGTGTAAGAAAGATTATAGACACTGTCTTCTCAGTTTTATTTAAATAACTTGATTCTGAGTCTTCTAATGGGTTTGAATCTACTTTGTCAATGTTAATAAAACCTGAATTTATTTTTAAATTGAAGCAGAACACATTCAGGGTTTCTAGGGGATCTATTAGCACTGTATTTATTAATGCTCATTGAACACTCCTGCTTGGATGCTTGGAGAATAGGTAATCATACACTCTTAGAAAGCAGGCTTCAATCTTCCTTACTGAATGTTTGGTGTGTGTGTGTGTGTGTGTGTGTGTGTGTGTGTGTGTGTGTTGTTGTTGTTGTTGTTGTTATTTGTTTTTGAGACTCAGAGAAATATTTTTAAAAATGTATTACTTAATTGAATGGCAAAAACATAATAGTTTTGACTTCTGGGAAGCTTTCTCTCAGATATTTTGCAGAAACCTCTCCTCTGACACCCAGTAGAACTGGCAGGGGCTGTTCGAGGTGACTTTTAAGTGAGCAATATTTTTTTATGTCATCAAATTTTATAAATTAATTGTAATGTAATAGCAATATTTTAAAACTAAAATAGCAGCAAAAATGACCACAGATAAAGCTAAATCACATATCCATGCAGGCCCCCCGCTGGAATTGAGCCACATTTGCTGGGAGAAGTCCCCCTGCTGGCCGCTGTGCAGGCCCCAACAAGGCTCAGTGTACATGTGGTTTTGAGGGACTCTGCTCTGTGGCTTATGTATGCACAGCAGAGAAGAAGACACACAGATATTCTTTCCTTTTCAAAGACCTGGGTATAGCTAGTTTGGAAAGAAAGGTGGAGTGTTTCTTCTTAGGAGCTATTTACATATATAGTCACTTATATGACACTAACGTAACTAGAGAGAGCACAAAGATGGCATGAACAGCAGGAATTTCCTATTTGGGATTTTGTTCTATATTTTCCTATGTATTATTTTAACCCTCAGGTGTTCTATATTCTGTAAAGTGTTGCCAAAGCATGGTGAACGTCAGAAGAATTCTGTGTGCACTCACTATAGCTGCAAATACAGCAAGATTTTTTATTTGCACATGCTTTTTTTTTTCTTTTTCTTTTTATTGAACTTTCTTTATTCCCAACTGTAACAAGACATACACAATACTTTTTTCCTTAAAAGATCATAGAATTATACACAAATCATCTGAATTGGCACTATCTTAAAAAATCTATTCCATTTTTCCACCGGAGATAATCCGTTTCCCATTTTATTGTGCCTTTTAACTATTTCTAATTGGCTTTTGTTCTTCTTTTCTGAGTGTACTTATGTGAGATTGCATTTGGCTTGGTGGGGAAGTCTAGAAGGATCTGGAAACCCTGATGGAAAGGTGGGGACAAGTTTCATAGCCAGGCAAAGCTGAGTTTGAAACTTGCTTCCAGTTTTTCATTCTTTCCACAAATACCTGTTGACTTCTGGCCCTCCTGGCGGTTGTGGCGTTCATGTTTCTGCCAGGTGCTCCCATGTGATCTTGGGCAAATTACTTCACTGCATTGAAACATTGCATGGCAGCTATTATTATAGTACTGTGTTACTATCAAAAATAGTATAAAAGTATGACAAATATTCTACTATAACAGAGCTTACTTCTTGAAATTCAATAATTATATTTCCTTTTGTGTACATCTTACCATCTTGTGATAGGATTTTGAAGCTCCTCATGGGAAAAATGAGGAAAATAATCCTTCCCTTTGTGAAGGTGAAGAGGCTCATATAAAAGCAAGGAGATAGCATGTGCCACTTGTGGGGTGTGCATGGAGATCTGCATGCGGGGCTGAAACTCAACAGCTCTTACCGTACTTCAGATCCCACTTATGGGAGTCCCATTAGGCAGGCTAATTGAAGAATTGTTGACTGTTTTAAGCTTTTGAAATTATAATAGAAGGCATAAAAGCACTAAAACTAAGCTTTGAAAATTATATATATATATATATGTATATATATATGTATATATATATACACACACACACACACACATGTATATATATACACACACACACATATATATATATATCCCTAATATCCCTATTCCTGGTAAATTTTGTGTTTTTTAAATTCATATTAAATCAGTCCTAATAGCCACACCAAAAAATCACCCTTATATCAATGCCCAATGATATTAAAGTAACATTGCATGGCAGCTATTATTATAGTACTGTGTTACTATCAAAAATAGTATAAAAGTATGACAAATATTCTACTATAACAGAGCTTACTTCTTGAAATTCAATAATTATAGTTCCTTTTGTGTACATCTTACCATCTTGTGATAGGATTTTGAAGACATTGGAAGACAAGAGAAAATACATTTAATGAGTCATCTCTGTACATAACATCTATTGATGTACAAATTAATAGGAATGATTTTGAACTATAGTTCTTATAAAGAAACCTTTTTTAAAATTTTATTTTAAAGAAACCTTTTTAAAGCTTTACTCCCAATGGCTCATTCAAGCATGAGTAGCATAGGCAACTTAAACTGACAAGTTATTTCTGAATCAGAGGATTCCATTCTTCGGCCCACAGAACATGCATGGGACAATGTAGCAGTCAATGTAGATACAAATCTGTTTTCTTTTTTATAATAAAAATATCAACTGCCAGGGGATGTACACAGTAATTGTTCACTCAACAGCTGTTGCATGTGAAAAGCACCCCAGGTGTTCTGTGATATAAAGAGATTACTCAGGTAGAAGTGAAACACTACCATGCATAATGCAGCACTGAGTATTTTGAGTGCTTTAAGAAAGATACAATAAAGTTTTTCCAATATTGAGAGAAAAGGACAAATTGTTCTTGCTGGAAGGAGGGCAGAGTTCAGAAAAATACTTTAAAAAAGCAATAACATTTAAGCCAGGGATTAAAATATGGTTATCCTGGGATATGCAGAGATGGGGTAAGAGAACAAAGTAAAGGATTCAGAGGATTTGGATAATCCTAAATTGTGTACAAACTCTGCATAATTAATCAGTCTTTCATTTACCTTGTGTTTATTATTTTTTAAATTTCACCATGAATGTTATTTTTGACTTTATTCTCTTTCCTTAAAATAAAGTAAATTTTCTCATCTTATGAATGGTTACAAAATTAGCTGGAATTATCCCTATGTGCTTTTAAGTTTTAGCTATTTTTAAGGATTCTTAATATGCTTGGCAAATTATTTTTTCAGCAATAGGAATTTAATTTCTGCTTGATACTTTTTTACATGTTGATTACTGTCTTAAAAAATACTTATATTTTCCCCTCATAACAAATATTGTAGTCTTGTAATTATACATAATATATATATATATGTTATGTATATTATGTAAAAAAAATATATAAATTTATTACCGTTTCTCTCTCCCACTAACCAAGCTCAATAAGGTTAGGGACCATCTGCATTTTTTCACTACATTCTTATAAGACAGGCTGACCCTTGGAAGGTGTTCTATACATACTTGTTGAGTTAATACACAAATATGTGGAGTTCACAATGATTTTATATAAAAATAATGATGATAACTCAGATTTTTTCATTTGATATAAAGAGGGTACATAGAGGGTAGTCTACCTTTCAATGGATGCATTAGTAGATTCATGGGTCTGAATTAAAAATTTGGAAGTTCTAGCGTTCTGAACATGATTTTTACGTATTGTTGTTGTTTTTTTTAATTTTCTATGTTGATAGATTTTAGTGTCTGAATGTGAACATTGACTATGTGCTCAATTCATAGCTCCCCTCTCAGCAGGCAGCTAGAGATAGAACCCTTGGAGGCCTTGTGAGAATACCAAAGTTTAGTGGTCAAGTGCATAGATTCTACAGCAACACTGTTTAGGGTTAAAATCTGCTCCCGTACTCACTGGTAATGTGACTTGTGGAAATTAATCTCCTCTTTGTTCTTCACTTTTCTCCCTTGCAAAAGGGTGTTGGGATGAAGACTAGATGTGTTAACTCATTTAGAAAAGTGATGCAAGTAAAGTGCTATAAAGGAGTGTGTAATTATTAGGTTATGATTGGCGCCAGGGGACCTCACTCTTCTGACCACTGCTGCTTAGGACAGAAGTTACTCTTTGAAAGCTGGAGAGATCTGAATCCATATCTGCTTTTTGGATATCTCTACCTGTAAGAGAATAACTGATGGAGTGCCATATGTGTTCCATTTGTTTCAAATTCTATTAGCTGACTTGATGGTGCTGTTAATAAACTCTCAGCTCAGCATGACTTCCAAGACCATTCAGGATCTGCCCTTTGCCTTTCCAGCAGTTCCCTGTGCTACTTTTTATCTCCCTGGTACCACATGCTCTAGACACGTAGAATTACCTGCTTCTGATTCTATCTTGTGTCAGGGAGTTGCTCATATTGCTCCCTACACATAGACCTGCAACAGTCTTCCTACTACATTCGCCAATTTAAATTCTCAAGTCCAGGGTAGAGCTTTGTAGTGAATTTTAAAATTGGGAATTGAGTCCTCCAACTTTGTTCTTTATCCCTATTGTTTTGGCTATTTGGGGTTACTTACAATTCCATATTGAGTTTTGAATCACATGAAGTTTTCCAAAAGGCCAATGGGATTTTGATAGGAATTGCACTTACTAAGTAGATCTATTGCTGGGTGGGGTATTTCCATTTTAACCACTACGTGTTCTGATTGATGAACGTGGGATGTCTTTCCATTTATTTCGGTCTTCTTTAATTAATTTTGGCAATGTTTTGTAGTTTAAGTGTAAAAGTCTTCCACCTCTTTGGTTGCATTTATTTCTAAGTACTACATTTTTGATACTATTATAAATAGAATTGCTTTCTTAATTTCATTTTCAGATTATTCCTTGCTAGTATATAGAAATCCAGCTGAGTTTTTCATGTTGATCTTGTATTCTGCCACTTTGCTGAATGTGTTTATCAGTGCTAGCAGGTATTTGGCTGTGTGTGCGTGTATTTTTTAAGGATTTTTCTATATAAAAGCTCACGCTTTCTGCAAATATAGATACTTTTGCTTCATTAGAAAATTTTTGGATGCCTTTGATATTTTTATTATCTAATATTTCTGGCTAGCCCTCCTAGTACAGTGTAGAATACTAGCAGCCAAAGTGCTCATTCTTGTCTTGCTCCTGATCTTAGACTGAAAGCTTTCAGTCTTTCACTATTGAGTATAATGTTAGCTGTGGGTTTTTCACAGATGCCCTTTATTAGAAAGGACATTTCCTTCCATTTCTAGTTTATGGAGTGCTTTTATTATAAAAAGGGTTTTGGATTTGTCAAGTGCTTTGTCTGCTTGAGATGACTATGTGACAAGGATTTTTTCTTCTTCAATCTATGATGGTATATGACTTTGATCAATTTTCATATGTTGAACCACACTTACATGCCTGAGATAAATCCCACTTAGTCATAGTGTGTAACTCCTATATAAAATAGACAAACTCCTAGAAACAGACTACCAGAACTGACTGAGCAAGGAATAAAAAAAAAATGCATGAGATGATCATGTGGCAGGGATTTTTCAGAAAATGCTACCTTAGCCCTGGGAATGCTCTGATTCAGATGAATTAACCATAAGCTCTCATGCTGGTCATTCAGGGAGCTTTTAGACAGGTCAAAAAACACACCACAAGTCTTTGAGAATGACGCCCATGTGTCCCCTCTGGCACTGGCAGCCTGAGCCAGGAGTCTGGTCTGCTGTTTTTTCTGGAACACCACTGGTCAGGATACTGGGAGATGTCCTGCCGGCAATTAAAATGCCACAGCTGTCTCTCAGGGCAATGCAATAGCATCTTTCCTCAAAAAGCTTTCCCTGGTGGTTCTGTTTTGGGCTCCACTCCAGAGCTCTGCAGAAGTTAACTCTGACAGTGATTGCTGGTTTTCAGTGGCTTTTGTGCAAAGATGGAGCCTTGGAGGCCCCCCCCACACACACACACACACACACTGCCATTTTGGTGATGTCACTCCATATTGGTTCTCAATAGTTGATGACACTGTGCTTGATTCTTTATGGGAGATCATTAGATGTATTTTTGAGGACTGGATAGCAAGACCAAGTCCTATCTTTTACATCAAATATTAGAGACAATGAGAAGTGACATATTTAATATGTTCAGCAAATATTTATTAAATGGCTTTTATATAAGTTACCACATTTTAAAAAGTAGAAAATAGCAAAATACAAACTATAGATTAGGGTGATCAAATAATTTTTCACCAATCTGGGTGCTTGAAAGTGAAAAGAAGAGACCAGCAGTCTGGAACTCGGGATTCAGTTGTACCCAGACTGTGTCGACTACCCAATATGTATGACCACTCTAGTTCAGTCTTACTCTCCAGTGATTGATAAACTTGACCTATGGTCTAGTCCAGGGGTGGGCAAACTTTTTGACTCGAGGGCCACAATGGGTTCTTAAACTGGACCGGAGGGCCGGAACAAAAGCATGGATGGAGTGTTTGTGTGAACTAATATAAATTCAAAGTAAACACATTACATAAAAGGGTACAGTCTTTTTTCTTTTTTTTTTTAGTTTTATTCATTTCAAACGGGCCGGATCCGGCCCGCGGGCCGTAGTTTGCCCACGGCTGGTCTAGTCCCTTATGGTTTGTAATTCCTAGTTTTTTATATTCTCCTATAGTTGTGCAAGGAGCTTGTTGCTAAAGAGTTGGGCACAGGATAAACAGCTTTAAGTGTAATACATTTATGAACAGTATTTCCTATTCTCATTTAGAAATAATTAAATTTATGGAACATATTACAATGGAAACCTTTGCATCACTGTTGTAAAAATTTAATTTAATATGCAGTAATGAGTGATTACAAACTTGTTTATTTTTAGTGTTTAGTCTTTTTTTAGTTACTTTTTGTGTATGCTGTAAGATAGGGTTCCATTTCATCTTTTACATGTGAATATCCAGACATCGTGTGTTCATGGATTGTTTAAATGTACAGGCTTCCCCAAGCAATCTATAGATTCAATCTCTATTGAAATCCCAGAAACATTTTTTACAGAAATGGATAAGCAATTCTGTAATTCATATGAAATCACAAAAGACCATAGATACAATCACTACATCAGTCCTGAGAAAGAATAACAAAGCTGGAGGCATAACACTTTCTGATTTTAAAATATATTATAAAGCTACAGTAATAAGAAGAGTATGGTACTGGCAAAAGCCATCATGTTGACAAGTGGAACAGAATAGACAGTCCAGAAATAAATCCATATATATGTGTTCAATTCATCTTCAACAAGGATTCCAGGAATGCATGATGAGCAAAAACAATAGTCTTTTCAACAAACGGTGTTGTGGAAAGTAGTAGGTAAGCTTCTAACAATAATCACAGGATTCCAGCAGATTCTGGAATTCTGTTCTGGCTGGGAAAAAAAGTCACTTGGTCTCTTTTATCTCTCAAGTCAGCAAAAAACCTTTGCTACATCTAGTGTCTATAAATTAATTTTGTATGTGTTTATTTTACTACATAAAGTGAACATACCTTAAACTATTTTAATAGAAGTATATATCCACATAATATATATGATTATTGATGTATTTTGTATATTCATATGTTATTTGTGTGAATATGAAGAATTCATACTATAAAATATCTCAGTGAGGCTTTTTTCCCCCCAAGTGCTTTCCCTTTTTTGGTATATGGGGCATATTTGTTAAAATCATGTAGAGTCACAATTGTATGTTGGGAGATATCTGATCATAGAGATATGAAATATCCATAGAGACTCGGGATGTTAACTGACAGCAGATGAGAAGCATAGAGCATTTTAGAGGTAAATGCCACAGGATGAAATGTAAGATATTGGCAATGCTTCTTTCTCAGTAAAATTACCTGCAGCTGTATTGGCAAAGGACTTGTCATTTATATCCAAAAAGCTGAATTATGGGCAATTTGAACTCATTTATCTTTTTAAAATTCAATGCAAATAATGACAACATTAATCTTTTTTTTCCTCCACAAGAATGAACAACTAGTTTGAAATGCCAATTCTCTTGGAGATTTCCATGACTACAGTGAATCCAGATTAAATTCCAGAATTTAAAGGAGAGATTAAAGGCTCCAAATTTGTTTTAAGTAGAAGAAACGCACATCTCAAATTTGTTTCTACCGTGTAAAAAATTATCATTCAAGCATTACAGTCAAGGACCATATCTACAACATCAAAATGTGTGTTATATTAGAATTATGCAGAAACTTTGTTTTTATTCAGGAATACATTTTAAAACTAAATTATTTTCTAATTATTTTATTATAATCTAACCTCAATAAAGAACACTTTAGTGATAACTAAAATTTGCTTTTTATATATTCTAGGGCTCATCAGGTTTTTTGAATGATTGGAACTTTTCTCATTTTAAATCTACTCTCCAATTTTCTTCTTACCCTCTTTGTTGGTCCTCATGTTGAGTTGATAACACCAATGATAACTAATGGCTAACCTTTATTGATGCCTTCCTTAACATGTGTCCATGTTCTCAGCATGTTACTTTTTAAATAATTTTATAGCTACCTCTTCCTATATTTGAGGAAAGTTAGGTATCTGTGACTAGAAAATTCTAAAACAAGATTAAAGCCCAGTAGTCCGTCTCCCGAACCTGTACTCAGAACATTCCACTTACTGCTTTTGGCGGTGATTATCTTCTGTGTCTATATTTAATTCTCCATGACTAAGCTCCTGCCACTGTAGTTAGAACTCTCCTGTCACTGAGTTCAATTAATACGATTGCACAATTTCCATTCAGGAAAAAAATCTCAACAGGAACCATGAAAGCAGTATATTCATTACATCTGTTATTTGGCTTAAATATTTGTAATTGATATATACACTTCAGAAATTTTTATAAAAGGATGTAATACTATTTTATATTGTATCTATGCATAAAGGCCATTAAGTAAAGAATCTACTTTCCTATTCCTGTGTTATTTGTGTTTCATATTTCTTCAATATCATTTGTGTATATCATTTTTGTAATCATTATTCTCTCATTATTCATATTGATATTTAAAGTGTCTCCAAAGTGGCCAGTGAGACCCTCTCCAAGCTAGTTTCTGTGTGTCCTCTTCAGACCCCTATCAGCTTTTCAGCACTTACTTTCTGGCACAATACAGGCAGACCTCAGGTTATGTCGGACTCGACATAAGTCGTTTCGTGGCTACATCGCCATCTCCCATTTATTTACAAACAAAAGAAGTTCCGTCATTTCGACGTATGTACATATGTGCTTTATGTTTTTATTATTTATTTACCACAAGTAAAGGTCAGGAATTGTTATCTTTCTTTTAAATAGTTCTACTGTTTCACTTAATTACTGCTGTGTATGTGCTCCATGTGAGTGATGTAGGTGCTTATGGAGGTGGGTTTTGACTGAGAGCAAAAATCAACGCGCCGTAGGAATGGATCTCCGACATAACCCGATTACCTACTTTATATAGGGAGTGTTGGGAGAGGAAGAAACTCTTCTTTACCAAAGAATGAGCAATAAAAATGCTAAGTGATTGCTAGAAATAGAAGAAATGTTTGACAATCACGAAAGTAAACACTGGATCACTCCGACATCATTGATTATTGAGTGAACATAGCAAAGTGAATATTCACAACTTCAATGATAAAACTTATCACCAAGAATGGGCCCAGTGAGGTAACTATATTCCTTTGCAATGATGCAAAGCAAGGAGGTATACATATCAATCATAATGTAACATATCAATAATATTTTAATAACAATAAATATATTGACATAGTATACTTATATATACACAAAAATTTGAAAGATACCAATAAGTTTTTTAATGCAAGTAAAACCATGACTTTATGCTTTATATAAAGCTACTGGATGGGCTTGACCAATGTGTTTGCACCTAAATATAATATATTAATGTTTCTACATACACACCACATATCATGAAACAGCAATTAAATATGAATTCATTCACACCTTTTCATGGGCAATAAAGAAGTTGAATCAGATTCACAGACAGTGAAGAAGTCATATAGCAAGCTCATTGGTCTGAGAAGTTTATATTAACTGGCACTTTTGTGGATTTATTACTTTCCAACTAAACTTCTGAATCTATCATTTTTTTTTAACTTGTACAGAACTGGTAAAATAGTGGCATCTATCCTAAAAAAAAAGTGTGTTTTCTTCTTTCCATAGTTCATAAGCATTATTTTAAAAGCCCACTTATGTCTTTCTTGGGATTTCCTCTCAAGCCAGGCCATGCTCACCTTGGAATTCCCAAAGCAGCAGCACCTTCTGCTTCTCATAGAGTCCTTTTAACTTGTCTTATTTGTGTGTATAACTGTGTATTTATTTGTTGTTATTTTCTACTAACCATAAGGTTTATGAAAGCAAGCATCATGTGCTTTTTTTTTTAACTGTGTGTTCTCAAGATCTAGCCCAGATCTTGACAGATAGAGGTTATTCCAAACCATTTAGAAAATAAAATGTTAGTCTTCTTGCATAGAGGTGTGTGTGTGTGTGTGTGTGTGTGTGTGTGTGTGTGTGTCCTCAAACCTCCCCTTGGACTGTGATGGTTAAGAATATTTACAAAATGTATATCCTCAAACATCAGCTTCCCATGAATATTTTGATTACATTATTGCTTCTTTCCATTTTGGTATTAAAAATTCTAAATGTCATGGGTATCTAAAGGTATATTTATTCAACACATTCTTATAAATGATAGAAAGACCCTGTCCGATTTGTGCTAGATTTTTAGTCTTTATTTTTATTAAAAGCTTCAGTGAATTGCTTTGGCTTAAAGAAATGTTTTTATAAAGCATTCGTGCAGGGTATTAACCAATTAATCCTCCTGCTAGAAGATTACAAAAACCCTCAAATCTGTGCAGAATTCAACAAATCCAGATTAATAGGATTTAAGCATTGGAGAGGTGGTTTCTCTTGGGAACTTGAGCAATTATTTTAACTCTATGGCCAAGTAACTTGAGCCATTAAGGATTGTCCTGCCTTTTAAATTCTCTGAGCCAGGAGGCATGGCTTGCAGGTCTGTTTTTCATTACCTTCATCTGTGATTTTTTTTTTCCATCCTGTTACTTGGAGGTTAGTCTATGGCTATTGTTACGCAATCCCTGTCACCACGCCCACTCACTCTGTTTCCCTTCTCCTAAGATTTCCCTAGTACGGAGCATTTGGAGATGGACTTTAGTGTTTATGGGATGGCTACTTATTGTTGGCCTTACATATGGGAGTGTGTTCAGTTACTGAAACTCTAAAGTTTTGTCATCAAACTGACACATTTAACTAACTTATTCCTAAATAAGTTAGGACACTTGATAAACAAGTCCACAGAGCACTTTCCAGTTCTATAGGCTACAAGGAATATGCTTTTCCCTGTCTCATGTGTATGTATGTGTGTGTTTTAACCTTAATTGTTCTCTTTCTCTTATTTAGATTTCATACTACTATGTCTGTACCATCAAGATAGCGCGTTAGCATCCTACTGACACCCAATAAAGCTCCAACTGTAATCATTGTAGTTACTGCTACTTTTGTTTGAAAATAATCTTTACTATAGGCTTTTGTCAATATTTGTTACTTAAATCACTTCCTCCTGTATTAATAGTATTCTGAACTCTGGACCTAAAAGCATAAAGATCTGGGCCGTCTAAATTTTTGGCAATTTTTAAAGTGCACAGTGAGTCCTGGGCTTTCAATGTAATTGTAAATTGTAGCACACTTAATGAGTATAATACACAAACAGCATGCGCATTGTTTTCGTAAACATGCTTGCATAATGATAGACTCATATTTGAAAAGAAATCATCTAATCAATGTGAATTCCAGTAATTTGTCACAATCCTGATGTGGGACTGAGGTTTTCCAAAAACCTCTTTCATTGAAGTCTTGCCTCAGAAGATTGTACATAAGATGTGCATCATGGTGGGAAGCATATGTTTATTTTTGTTGCTTAAATTTTAGTTATTATGACCTGTTTTCATATTCTTTAAGGTGGAACCTATTCCCTGAGTTGTCTACATCTTTATCTTCAGATATGCTGACAGCTTGATGACATTTGATATTTTAAAAATGGTACTTTATAATAGATTATGAGAACCAAAAGCTAATACCTAGTGACATTTTTATTTCATCATCTCCAGTCTAAGACACAGATGTTCAGTAAAGAATTTTGCTATAAAAAGTTAATGAAGGAGGCCCTGGCTGTTGTAGCTCAGTTGGTGGGAGCGTTGTCTAGTATACCAGACGGTGGCCGGCCAGTTCGGTCCTCAGTTAGGCACATGCAGACGGCAGCCAATCTATGTTTCTCTCTTACATTGATATCTCTCTCTCTCTCATCAATCAAAAAAATTAATGAAGGAAAATGACCTAAAAGAGAATGCAGATACATAATTTATAAAATTCTGTAGCTTAAACACTGTGATGTCTTAACATTTGCCAACAGAATTTTTGCAATTTGGGTTCATGGTGAGCAGAGCCAGGCTGAATTAATTAATTAACAATGTAAACTACAAAACGCCTTTAAACATGTGTGTAATATTTTTATATGAAGTTCATTAGAGCCTGAACAATCTGCCTCCAAGAACAAAAAAACCGAAGATTACCTCATTTAAAAATTTCAGATCACACTTGTTATAAAGTAAATGCTCTTCAAATGAACTTATATTTAAAATTATTTAACCTTCTGTAGCATCTTAATATAACTTAATTGGCTATTAAATGATTTTTTCAGAAAAGAAGTGAAACTTTACTTCATTCTCTGGCTCCATGCTATGAAAATCTATAGTGTGTTGAACCCAAATATAGGATAAAACATTATAAACACACACACACACACACACACACACACACACAAATAGAAAACAATTTGCATATTTTATTGCATGGGATATTGATTTCTATCCTGATTGGAGGACCTTTAGTTTTCTAATAGTATTTTTAATGGAAAGCAGATTTTGATGAATTTTGTGTCTTCATTTAAGACAGAAAAACATTGAATTTACTTTTTGTATTTTTATGATGTAATTGTAAAAGAATAAGCAAAATTTCTAATAAGATTGTACTATTGTCTCTTAAATTTAAATTTAATATATAATTGTATTTTCTTGCCTTTGAAAGGTTTTCCAAACAAAGGAAAAAGAAACAATGAAAAAAGAATCTTCAATGTATTTACTCATTAATCACACATGTAATACAAATAATTTCCTGTGGACAAAGATCCCAAAGTTAGATAGATGATATAGATATAGATATAGATATAGATATAGATATAGATATAGATGATATAGATATAGATATAGATATAGATATAGATATAGATATAGATATAGGAAAAGGATGAAAAGGAAAAAAGGAAGAAAAGAAAGAAGGAAGGAAGGACCTTTTTTCTGTTTACAATGCAGTATTATTTTCTGATTAATAAGGTGTTTTTCCAAGTTACTTTCATATTGATACTGGGGAAAATTAAGATTTTCTTTCCTTTCCTTTTCTTAAATAGGATGGAGAAAAGACCACGAAGACACACAGTGTCCAGGATAGGCAATGACATCAGAAACACCACTAGTTTTAATCTTAGTATTTTTTCCCAGGGGGTTGGGCATAGGAGTCTGGGAAAGGACTAATCCATCCTGTCTGCATGGTATAATATAGGCAAAATATTAGCTCATTATCTTATTTAATAATGTTATTAAGAGGAGGACAGGATTAATAAGTGTTTCAAAGAATGATGAAAATATACCATATTCTGTTACAGCTGCCAAGAGGTCATGTGGCAATCACAATGATTCCTAGTTATTGATAATTCACACATAAGATCATGTGGCAAGTATGACTGTAATTTTTTTAAAAGCAAGTATTTAACATAAATAAAAAGTTGGCAATGAACCAAGTAAGACTTTGGTCTAAATCAGGAATGTGGAATGATTCTGTTCCATACATTAAAACACAAGTGTTTCCAAACACCGTATCATAGTTTTACAAGGAAATGCACCTTTCTTTCCTTGTCTATAGTCAGTGAATCTCTATCTGACTCATATTATTGTATAAGTTAGTAATTTAGCATGTGTTTTCTATAAAGCTCTCAAAATATTATCAAATCATTTACTTTCTTATATCTCATATAATGAAAACATTGATGCTTTAAAAAAATATACTAGTAGCCTTCTATAAGTCACCAGATAAACACTTACTATGCCGGAATTACCCAAAAAGTATGTAAATATGCAGTTCCCTGTAACATTTGTGTGAATTATTTTTATGAGGCACACATTAACTCTTGGTTTTGGTATTTACAATTATTATTATTAATTATTGTGATGTCTGTATTTGAAGTGATGGGTGACATAACTGGTTACCCAAAGGATCAAAGAGAGGACGATAGCTCCCTATTTGTACTAGGAGTTACAGGACAGAAAAATGGCTTACAGTTTCAAAAAGCAATATTCCATGGTATGGGCAGTGATTTAATTTGTTATTTTATTACATTTTCAAATGAAATGAAAATTCCTTTTATTTTTTACTGTGTGCCTCATTATTAATTCATAATTTATTTTCCTTAGGTGATTATCATGATTTATGTGTTATTCCCTGGCTTGTATTGTAGACACAGTTGCCATTACATAACAGTGGCAATTTGATATTTTTCATTATAACAGAATTACTTTCCTCATATGCAGCAAAGGAAGCTTCTGCATTTCAGGAAGCGAATTATGAATACTTATTTAACAAAGAAACATGTCACTGAGCAGATTCTTCCATTAAATGCTGGTACACTTAGAATTTCAAACTCAGTTAAACTCAACACATTAATAACACACCCAATAAATTTCATTGCCTGGTATGCACCAGGTCCTCTCAGTGGTGATGGGCAGTGTCTATATACACTTGAAGAGTGTATGGATGGCTTGATCCCTGGGGCTTCTACTGTGTTGTGTATATTTACAGTGGGTATTCATTTATGTAGATGTTATATATGTATATATTATTTTGTATACTATGTTGTTTTGACATCCTAAAAAACCTTTCTGGCTGGGAGAGGCTGCCCGACCCCCGCTAACCAATTTTTAGAGACATCAAAGGACCCAGGCCATAGTATGCCTTATATCCTCTTTCTTGCCCAAACACCCCTGAAGGCAATATTTCCCTGTCTTAATCATCCCAGGGCCAGGTGGCAGGCAACTAGGGACCTTCCCTATAGCCCCAAACCCTATGAAATTATTCAAACTAGCCAATCCTAAATTATTTACCCGACAGGCTTTGCTTTTGCTGCTGAAACCCCAGTGAAGGCTCTGGCCTGGCACTTCTCCTCCTGTCTCCTAACCACCTGGCATCTTTCCTATGTGGCTCTTTGTGTACCTGTCTCTGCCTCCAGTACCTGTCGGTAAAATAAACCTTGTTTTCCTGAGCATGTCCTTTGTATCCTCTGTTCTGTACCAGACTGCCCATCTCATAAAACATCCACATATTCCTATCCATTTGTATGTCATCTGTTTTCTAAGATCTGAGAAGCAGAGATGAGGCTGGAGAGAGAAAGAGAAGCCAAAGACATCAAATGGTTTGTGTTTAATTTTAGTAAGATCTGGGACCGTTGTAGGTTTCAAACTCAGATGATAGTAGGATACTGGTCCTAGGTTTGCATAAGTTCATTGCTACTGCATGCAAGACAGACAAGCACTTTCTAGAGTAATTCATTTATGAATGACCATCTAGAGAGAAATGGGAGTAAAGAAACCAGCTTGACTGCGATAAGAGAAACTCACATCTGGGAGTGGTATTTTGAAACCAAAGCAGAGGAAGAAGCATAGCATACTTCAGAGCAAACTATTCAAGATTTTATAACTCCTTGGATATTTGGGGCCAACGTGTGGGAGGAGTTCTTTCTGAAGACAGCACCTTTTATGGCTGCTGCAGAAAGTATGGTTTGTGTAGAAACGGCATGTGTTTGCTATTACTAATGCCAACTTCACTGGAAAGGGAAAGCAGTATGGAATGGTCCCCATTCTGTGGGCAGATTTCTAAATCTTCAGTGTCTGCTGATAATGGGTCACTTCATAAAGCAAGTGGTGCCCAACTGGCATGTCTCAGTGGTTGAGTGTCGACCTATGAACCAGGAGCTCATGGTTTGATTCCCTGTAAGGGCACATGCCCAGGTTGCAGGCTAGATTCCCAGTGTGGGGTGTGCAGGATGCAGTCGATCAATGATTCTCTCTTATTATTGATGTCTCTATCTCTCTCTCCCTTTCCCTGTCTCTTTGAAATCAATAAAAATATATTAAAATAATTTAAAATAAAAAATTAAGCAACTGGATTTTACTTGATTTGATGTCTTGTTAATTCACTTATTTTTAGTTTCATACAAGTTTAAACAATAAAGCACTGTCTCCTTATCCAGAGCTTAAATAATAATATGGTATTTTAAATTCAAATCACTTAAATTTGTGTAACAGGGAAAATAATTAGGAATTTAGGAGAGATGGTAATCTATTCTAATTTAAATATATATAAATATTTATGTATATCTATATATATAGATCTATATCTATATAGATATAGATCTATATATATAGATATATATATAGATATACATAAATATATATCTATAGATAGATAGATAGATAACTTATGAACCATTCCAGAAAGTTAACATGGAAAAGATGTTAGTGAAGGAGTAGAAAACAAAGTATAAGGAACTTTTCACTCATTCTGTAAGTAGTTGATGAGTTTGATTAGGTGCTGGGGCTAGAACATGGGAGTTTTGTTCTCATGGAACTTTTAGAAGATGGAGACAGCCAATAAATACTGAAGAAGTAAACAAAGACATAGATGAGGATAAGTGCTATCTAAGAATTTTTTTAAAGTGTGGTACCCTAGGGGACGCAGGAAGGACATTCCAACTTAGGGAGCAGACTTGGTGTATTTGAGAAACAATTTGCAGAGACTCGTGGGACATTAACCAAGCAGGGCTTGGCGTGCCTTTTGGATTTTATCTCTGAAAGACAGGGCACAGTTATAAGCAGAGATTTGTCCTTATCTGATTTCTATTTTTGAAGGATCACTCTGGCTACTGTGTTAAAAGTGGATGCGGGACTGAGGAGACAGCAGAGAAAGGAACCAGGGAGACCATTTAAGATGCTGTTGCGATATTATCACATCTGGAATAAAATGCTAATCAGTAAATTCTGAGTAAACAAATGCATGGCCTTTTGCTTCTCGTATCTCAGCGATGAGTTCTTGGTCGGGCAGGAAACGTAGAGAAACTTTCCAAGCACCTGATGAAATTTGCCTGTGCTCTTGCTGATGTTTTCCCCATTTTTTTCACAGCAGGTTTAATGCCACCTGGTTTCTTCATGTGTCCTCCATTTTATCACAATACTTATCTTAGCTGATTATGGAATAATAATCATATTCTTATTGTTGCTGTTATTTACTAGTTTTATTTATTTATTGAGTAGGGACTGTGATCATTATTTTGCATGTAGTATCTCATACAAATTTATCCAGACAACTCTATGAATTAGGTCACGTAAATATCCCCATTTTACTGATAAGGACTCTGAGGTGTAAACTCACCTAAGATCCCTCCAGTTTCTATTTAGGAAAAGCAAGAACTCAATATCAGACAACCACTTGGAATGCTCCTTCACCGGACTAAGGTGACTCAGCAAATACAGGTGGAACCTCCCAAAGACCACAGGCCAGATTCTGTGTTTGACACTCGGCCCGGGGAGCCGCAGCTCACAGGATGCTGCTGGCTCATTCCCTTATGGCGCTGGCTCTCCTGAGTGTCCCTGCAGTGAGATACCCCCAGGGACTTGGAGTCCTTAGAAGAAATGGTGCTGGATGACATTCTGCCTTTGGTCTGAGGTTTCTGGGGAGAGGTCTGGGACCTTCGCTGCATTGCCTTGGGATTTGTATTTCCTTAATGTTGGTGCCAGGTCCTGTGCCCTCCTCCCAGTTTCTGGAAATGATGATCCTAGGACTCCCCAGGGGATAGGCTCTTTTATTACTTCTAATACCTTTTCATCTTTGTCTTCATTCCCATTTCCGCATCAAGAGAAAAACTGAGGTGAAAAATACATGTCTGATCCCATTATTTACTCAAAGAAACATTTTCTTTTTCTTTTCCATTTGTCCTCCAGCACAAAGCCTGGCCTGGAGGCACGCAAACTATCCAATTCAGATTATCCAATTCAAGAACGCCTTTGTAAGAAACAAAGAATGTCAATCATAGGTTATTCATATCATGTTGTTTTCTGCCCTGCTCTTGCTTGTGTTGAAGAAGCTCATAGGATTTGAAACCTCTTCAAAGTCAACGGCTGGCTGGCGTTTGCTTCTTTCACAGCAGTGTTAATGTGAACCAGAGGGAAAAGCACATTTTGTGTTTCCCTCAGATAGTACAATTTCACAAGTACAATTTAGGTGGGAAAAAAAATCAATATTATTTTAAGTAACTAATATAATTGTGCTTCCCACATTTGAGAAGAAGTTAAAACTTTCACTTAATTAAAATGAGGCCTGTCAGGTAGAATACTGGATACACAGTTAAAATAGAATTGCAGATAAACAATGAATAACTTTTAATGTAAGTTCCATACAATATTTGCATTTTTATTGGCTAAATCCAGCAACCCTAATTATAGCCCTAATTATAAAAGTATTGTTAGTTAAAAGGCCAAACAACAAAAATGTATTAAAGTGTCTCAAATTAGTTTACATAATTCTAATAATGAAATGTTCCCTGATATGGTACTAGTAGATAGGATATTTCCTGTCACCGTCACGGCCTGGTGTCCCTGTTAACACAGACTCACCTATGTTCTTGTCACCATGGAAGGCCTCCCCCCAACATATCACTTTTGCATCTGACCTCTGTGTCCCTACTGTGCGTCTCTGCTCCGGGGTCAGTGGGGACCCTTACCACAGTGGCAGATCTTCCCATGTCCTTGCTGGATAATCTGAGAGAGTTGGGGTCCCTTCCATGTCACAAGCTTGCTGAAGGAAAGAGACTCAAGATTAACTACTTGTTGGACCAATTTCAAATTGTTTTGGCCACTTTGGCCACCTGGCTTGCTGTTGAGGCTTCTGGGGGGTGGGAATGGGATGGGGTACTGATTTCTAGAAATATAAACTCAAACAGGATATTAAATGCCCCTTTCTTGCTTTTGGCTTCCTATTCACTCTTTCTGGGTGTTTCTATCACCACCACCCCAGAAGTTCACACCTAATGGAGGGTTGGAGGGATAAAAGCCTACATCTATCTGTAATTCCAGCCTGATTTTAATCTCTGCATTCTCTGTCTTCCTCCCGACCCCACCTTCCCTCACCCTCACCCCAACCAGCAGAGGGCAGCTTCCTGTCAGTAGCTTATAGTTTAGTCTCCCTGTCCTCTAACACTGGCTGAACACTTGTTCTTGAGTGTAAAGTGGGCTTGTAAAAGTTAGGAATATTTTCTTTCTCCACATATTCAAGCTTTTAAGACTCAAGAAAGATTTCAGAAATCCAGCTTTCAAACTCAATGACCCCTTTATATCAGGTAGTATTATCCTTCCTGTGAAAGGGGTGGAAACCATGGGAAAAACTTCATTACAATAAGGTTTTCAGGAATTGAAAATATATTGCAAAATAATTTTTATATCTTCCATGATACAACTTTTGTGTGTGGGTGTGTGTGGGGGGGGTCCTTTACCTCTCTCTCTCTCTCTCTCTCTCTCTCTCTCTCTCTCTCTCTCTCTCCCTCCTCTCCCCCCCCCCTTTCTAGGTTTAAAACCATATAATTGTGTGTGCATAATTGTAAAAGCAACATGGTCCTCTAAATATTAGAGAAGCAGGAAATCATTTGAAAGGTTGAGCAATTCTGATGCTGAATTTTAAGGTATAAGACAAAATTCTAGGCTGCTTTATTCAATATGACTATGAAACATTCATTTTACTTGAACTCATTCAGCAAATAAGTGGTTAGATCTTTAAAATAAAATTTTTACCTACAAGTAATTTGAATTTGACTCTTGATATGATTTCTATAAGGCTTAATGTATTCCAAGAACCTATTCATTTTAAAGTGTGTCAAAATTCTAAAAGCAATTTTTCATTTTCAAACTAACTTATATACAGCTCCCTGGGAACTGCCTGTGCCTTCTTTGGTAAGAAAATCTTCAGTCAGAACTTAACTAAAATAGTTCCAAAGGTTTCCTGATGCAGTGTTGGATAGTGTATATTCAGAGCTAGGGTAATTTTTACCAAAAGCAGAAACTCATGCTGTCTCATAATTCTTGTCAATAGCAAAACTAAAATAACCTTTTCATAAATACTATAGCCAATGATATTAATTATCTATAAGTAAAAGCTTGAACCAAATCAAAGGGCATAACACAATGTAATGCTTTATTAAACAACAATGTATTTGTTCCAGATATTTTAAATTTAAAAAAAAAATAATTTATTGATAGTGAGAGAGAGAGAAAAAAAGAGAGAGAAACATCAATTTGTTATTCCACTTATTTATACATTCATTGGTTGATTCTCATATGTGCCCTGACCAAGGATCAAACCCACAACTTTGGTGTATCAGGGCAAAGCTCTGATCAACTGAGCTACCCTGCCAGGGCCAAAAAATTTTTTTATCTTGGGTAAAATTTAAATATATAAGTACCAAATAAAACTTGAAATTCACTTTTTAATTTCAAATGGACATATTTTTATTTGTTTTAGCATGTTAAGGAAAAGTTAATAAATCATTACCGAAGAAATATATAATTTAATAAATAACAATTTTATCTTCAGTATTTTAACCTACTTCATTACAATAGGAAAATTATTTGTGTCACATATTAAACCACTTCAGAAAAAAGAAACTGTGGTTAAGTAGAAGAAAATATTGGAGTGTTATTTCCCCTAGAAAATTGGGGAAACAAAGGTATTATTTTTAACAAGAGTAAGTAGTTTACACAGCATAAAGTAAAACTCAGCATTAAGATCAGACCCTCTAAAGCAGTGGTTCTCAACCTTCCTAATGCCGCAACCCTTTAATACAGTTCCTCATGTTGTGGTGACCCCCAACTATAAAATTATTTTTGTTGCTACTTCATAACTGTAATTTTGCTACTGTTATGAATCATAATGTAAATATCTGATATGCAGGATGTATTTTCATTGTTACAAATTGAACATCAATAAAGCATAGTGATTAATCACAAAAACAATACGTAATTATATATGTGTTTTCCGATGGTCTTAGGTGACCCCTGTGAAAGGGTTGTTCGACCCACAAAGGGGTCGCAACCCACAGGTTGAGAACCCTGCTCTAGAGACTCACTATATTGATTACAAATACTTGCTTAATATTTTGTAATTTTCCCATTACTAGGATAGCAAAAAATAAAGTACTTTGAAATTAAAAGTGTAAAACAAAGATGAAAACAGGAAACACTGATCCCAGATGGGCAAATATTTTGGTGAGAGAAATTGTTTTCTGTGCTGTTGAGCATTGCCTTTGACTTTTCTGAGTGAGCCCTCATGTACCTTGTCTCTGTCTCAGCTTGACCTGGAATTGTCTTCCTGAAAGAAGGAAGCTTGATTTTTATTGGCATCATATGGAGCTATATATCTGCTTGAAAATTAATTGTCTTCCTTTAGACATATCAGCTCTTCTAGCAAATATGTAGCAGCTATTCTTATCTTACTTTCCACTTGCAAAGCTTTATTTTTGTCTGTTCTATTTTATAAATGCTAGAGGCCTGGTGCATGAAAATTCATGCACTAGAGGCGGGGTCCTTCAGCCTGACCTTCTCCCTCTCACAGTCCGGGAGCCCTCAGGGGTGGGAGGCGACTTGGCGATCAGGGGAAGGAGATGCCCCCATCACACCTCTGCTGCTGCCACTGCCGGCAGCGCAAGCCTAGGCCAGCCCTGGTCACCTGAGCCTCAGCCGGCCCTGGGTGGCTGGGCAGCCACCATCCAAGGCTTGCCTGTGCCTCAGGCCTGCCCTGGGCGGCTGGGCAGCTGACATCCGAGGCTTGCCTGCAGCTCGCCTCAGGCCGGCCCTGGGTGGGTCCAGCCGCACTGTGTGCCACCCCTCCTACCCTCTCCACAGGGCTGAAAAAACTGTGGGACTCTGGTGGGGCTCAGGGGACTGGGCGCCGCCATCTTTGTGATGGCATGAAGGTTAATTTGCATATTCCTCTTTATTAGATAGGTTGATATTTTAGTTCTATGAAACAAGCATTAAGTAATCTGAGCTACTTTTCATAGGTACCTAACATCATAAATGCAGTTCTCCATGGGCACTTTTTTGTGTGATTTTCGTTTTATTGATTTGATCTATTTGCAAATTTTAAAAGAGAGTTAGCATATTTTGAATCATTTTTAGTATGTAGGAATTTTAAAATACGTGAGTTTTTTTTCTATATAAAGAATATATAAGAGCAAGAGACTTTTTAGATATTCCTAAAACTCTTTGTCTCAATTCGATTTCCTATGATCCTCTGATAAAAAAAAGAGAACTTAAGTTTTTTATTTTCTGAAGAGTGGGTCAATATTGGGATTCTTGACAGACACATGTAATTGTCACTTCTTCAGTCATGGTTTTTGGAGGAAACAGATGGCCCTCTCAAAAGGAGTCATTAGGGAAATTGTGCTGTGGAAAGGCAGTGAATGGACGGGTTCAGGGAAAACAATAACAGGAGAAGACAAGGGTCAGCTGCCACCAGCCCTAGGCCTGAAGGACAAGCCAAGGGATCATGACCAGCACTGGAGCCCAAGGTGATGGCAGAGCCACCATGGAGTTGGCCTTGAGGAGAGGAGCAGTGTCTGTAGAACCCAAGAGAGGGAGTGAGGGAAAGCAATAGAATCCCACTGCGCTCTCCCTCCCACAGCAACTTGGAGCTTCCCTTTATCAGAATCCCATTGGAATCATCTCAAAGCACAGGGCTGGCTCTGCAGTTCATATAGGTTAGCCTGGGAAGGCAGAGTAGGACAGTCAGATGAGGGACTTCTGCAGAGGCCAGTGGCACTCAGGACATAACTTCCATTTTTTAAAATATATTTTTTATTGATTTTAGAGAGGGAGAGAGAGAGAGAAACATCAATGATGAGAGAATCATCGATTCTTCAGTTGGTTACCTCCTGCATGCCCCACATGGGATGAAGCCCTCAACACAGGCTTGTGCCCTGACTGGGAATCGAACCGTGACCTTCCGTTTCATAGGTTGATGCTCAACCACTGAGTCATGCCAACTGGGCCATATCTTCCATTTTTATGAACACAATAAGAGACTACTTGGGTTGATCGGTTGAGGTTGTATGTGAGTTCCACTAATGACCCCATCACTGGATTTATTTGCATAGCAGGCTTCATGAAGAGACTTGTAGCATGGGGATGGTGCTATGTGTAAAGATGGGTTTGGTAGGGTGATGACTGTGTGACAATGCTGTTTGAAATATAAATTTAAAGTTTAAAAGAAAATTTGGAACTTTCATCTTTTGGAGGATCCTAGAACTGTTACAAAGGAGTGGAGCACCACAGAGCTGATGTCTGAAAAATGCAAGGGACTTCATTGTCCAAAAGTTTCTTCAAGATCTAAAATTTTATGTTTATCTTCCTTTTAAAAGGACCACTTTGGTTCCAGTTAAAAGTAAAAAATGTGAGAATTAAATTTAATAAAGAGTTCTTGGATGAGCTGAGTATGACGGAATGTGACTCACCCACCTTGCCCTCAATATATAAGGAGTATTGAGCCTGTTGATAGGTAACAGTAAATACAGAGGCAAGTTTTGAAGGGTTCTGGGACTAAAAGAGTACAATCTTTTTCTCCATTTATATTTTGCTGGAGATATATCTTATATAATATGGTCAACATAATACATTTTTAGAGATTTAATTGTGAGCTTTTTGGAGTGAAAACAGTCCATTAATACAAATTGATGCATGTAAATTAAAGCATTTTTCTCCAGGTAATTTATTCATTAACTTCAGCACAATTTTACAAAAAGGAAAATAGTCTTTGTCACTAATGGTTACAGTTACAAGGGAATTATAATTTATTCCCATAAGGAGAAAATAGTATTTAACACTGTTAAGTAGAACTATGAAAATAATTTAAGTAAATACTTATAATTAATAACGTATTTTGAATGAAGGATGACACTAACGTGATTGAACATTTCCTTTGCATCTGTTCAGTCTCTTGTGAGTATGTGGTAGTGACCTGATTTTAATTTGATTATCAAAACCACTAATAAATTTAGACATAAATCAAGAGGGAACAGGTCAATTCCAAGAGTTATTTAGAAATTGGCACACTCAAAACTCATTTAATTCTTCAGCATCTAAACTAATGAGATGTTACATCCTATTTGTTGGCATATTAATATAGCTGAATGCATTGCTATTAATCAAATGTGGAACACTTAAAATGGTAAAATAAATACATCTTAACAGTACTGATAACTTACCTCAAAATAATTTTAACTAATTTAAAAATGAATTATAAAGTTTTATTTTTAAATAATGGCTTATGGACTTTACTATCATTTTAGATATGCTTTTTGATGTGCTAATAAATAATACACTTGGGAAACTTTTTTCCTCCAAATTTTATCTAACTTTTGAGATGGCAAAATGAGTGTCAAAGATATGAATATCAATAGACTACCATAGTGACAAGAACCTAACACATTTTTCATTGTTAGTTATTCATCCTTGACTAAATTATGTTATGGAAATGAGATAGATCATCTAAAATATTTCTGTAGCCTCCTCTATAATATGATTCTCTGAGTTTATATCATCAAACTAAAGCTACTAATATATCTAATCTGTTTATTAAGATATTAGAGGCCCGGTGCATGAATTCATGCACCAGTGGGTCCCTCATCCTGGCCTGCAGGATCGGGCTGAAAGTGGCTTTTTGACATCCCCGGAGGGGTCACGGATTATGAGAGGGCACAGGCCAGTCTGAGGGACCCCGCCAGCGCACCAGTGCACAGTCAGGGCCCGGGAGAGACACAAGAGGTTGCCCGGCCTGTCTTGTTCAGTCCTTATCAGCCAGACCCCAGCAGCAAGCTAACCTACCAGTGGAGCGTCTGTCCCCTGGTGTCAGTGAGCATCATAGCTACTGGTCAACTGTCTGCCCCCTGGTGGTCAGTGCACGTTATAGCGAGCAGTTGAGTGGCCTTAGCATATCATTAGCATATTATGCTTTGATTGGTTGAACGGCCCATGGGTGACTGGACACTTAGCATATCAGTCTTTTATTATATAGGACTAGAGGCCTGGTGCACAAAAATCTGTGCACTCGAGGGGGGTAAGGGGGCCCCTCAGCCTGGCCTGTGCCCTTTCGCAGTCTGGGACCCCTCAGGAGATAACGCCCTGCTGGCTTAGGCCTGCTCCCGGGTGGCAGATGGCAGGCCCAATCCCTAGGTGCAGCCCCTGGTCTGGCTCAGAGCAGGGCTGATTGGGGAGTTGGGGCACCGCCTCCAGTCATGCACAGAGCAGGGCGTATTGGGAGGTTGCAATGCCACCCTTAGTCACGCTCAGGGTAGGGCCGATTGGGGGGCTGGGGCACCACCCCCTGTCACACTCAAGGCAGGGTCGATGGGCAGGTTGCGGCGACACCCCCTGTCACGCACAGAGCAGTGCCAATCTGGGGGTTGGGGCGCTGCCCCCTGTCACTCACAGAGCAGGGCCAATTAGGGGGTTGGGGCGCTGCCCTCTATCACCCACAGAGCAGGGCCGATCAGGGGGTTGGGGCACCGCCACTCTCACACTCAGGGCAGGGCCGATGGGGAGGTTATGGCTCTACCCCATCACATACAGAGCAGGGCCCGTGGGGTGGGGGTTGGGGCGCCACCTTCTATCACCCACAGAGCAGGGCTGATCAGGGGGTTGGGGCGCCGCACCCTGTCACACACAGAGCCCCAGGGCAATCAGGGGGTTGGGGAGCTCCCCCGTATCAGGCACAGAGCAGGGCTGATCAGGGGGTTGGGGCACCTTCCCCTGTCATGAACAGAGCAGGGCTGATAGGGAGGTTGTGGCCCCGCCCCCTGTCACACACAGAGCCACAGGGCGATCAGGGGGTTTGGGCGCTGCCCCATGTCACGCTGATCCTGGTGCCAGGAGGCCTCTTGGCTCTGCTGGTCCCGGTGCTGGGAGGCATATTACCCTTTTACTATATAGGATAGAGGCCTGGTGCATGGGTGGGGCTGGCTGGTTTGCCCTGAAGGGTGTCCTGGATCAGGGTGGGGTCCCAACTGGGGTGCCTGGCCAGCCTGGGTGATGGGATGATGGCTGTTTGCAGCTGGTCACACACCCTTCAGGGTGGGGGTCCCCACTGGGGTGCCTGGCCAGTCTGGGTGAGGGGCTGAGGGCTGAAGCTCCCAACTGCTCCTTTTTTTCTTTTCTTTTTATTCTGGGCCAGCTTTAGCTCTGGCTCCAGCTCTGAGGCTTCTGCTGCTGAAAGCAGGTATCTGGTTTGTTTGTGTTCTATAATTGAAACAATGTATAACTCCAGCTCTGAGATCCCGGCTCGCTGAAAGCAGGTTTCTGGGGTTTTGTTTAGCTTCTATATTTGTTACAATGTTTCAAACTACAGGCTCAGAGGCCGGCAATGCAGGTGGGGAACATTGGTTTCCTCCGTCATTGAAGCAAGCAAGCCTCATGTTAGTTTCAAGCTGCCTGGCTGCCGGCCGCCATCTTGGCTGGCAGTTAATTTGCATATCGCCCTGATTAGCCAATAGAAAGGGTAGCGGTCATACACTAATTACCATGTTTCTCTTTTATTAGATAGGATATTTATCAGTTTTATTTGCAAAAGCATGACTTATATCCAGGTAAATAGGTATGATCTTTAACTTCAAAGAAGTTAAAGTCTGGGATGTAAAATATTGGTGCTTGTAAATAAACAGACATCAAGTTCAATGTAGAGCTGAATAAACAACTTCATAGATAAATAAATGTTGGTATTTATTTCTTTTTGACATTTTCCCTAAACAGAGCAGTTTGGTGTGGACTGGATAGTACCTTTGTGTTGTACCATTTGAAAGCATGTAGTTATGGTAAGAAATGTCTTACACATGAAACACAGATATGGAAGACAATATGACATTGATGAAACTGAGGTCATGGTATAGTGTGAGGATTTTTAAATAAGCACAGGACCATAGACAAAAGGACAATAATAGTCCAGGTATGTGATACAGGACAGGACGGGTTTTTCATTTTCAGGTTGTTGCGTTGGTCAGAGGCTGCCCCACTACAGGGAACTGTGTAAGGGGAAGACTTTACAGGACTCTCTGAAGAACTCACAGGTGGGCCAGAGATAGTTGAAGACTAGTCATCCTCAGCTAGGGAAGTAAAAATTCTTTACTTCCAAAGTGGGAAGGAAAGGGAAGAGATATTCATTCTTCTTCCCCTACATTCGCCTCCTAATATTCAGCACCAAAAGGGTAAGGCAGCGATCAAACATGATATGGGGATTTTAAACTCTGCTGGACACAGCTTTTCACAGCAGAAAATTGTTCCAAATCAGAAGATCCACCCAAGTGTTATAAGTGAAATGGGACAGGAAAATTTCATATAGCACATTTGGGGGAAGAGACTGAGGAAAAAATGAAATTTATTTATGTTTGTATGCAATGAAATTAGAGCATTCAACACTCTCATTATATATATGATGAAGGAATCATTTCAGACTTGGGCTTCAGCTGCCGTTGAAGTGGACTCCCTGTTGCCAAAAAGGGTGTATACACTAAAAATAAAAATGACAAAACAGCCTGGCTGGTATGGCCCAGCGGTTGAGCATTAACCCATGAACCAGGAGGTCATGGTTCGATTCCCCATCAGGGCACGTGCCTAGGTTGTGGATTTAATCCCCAGTAGGGGATGTGCCGGAGGCAGCCAATCAATGATTCTGATCATTGATGTTTCTATCTCTCCTTTTCTCTCTCTGAAATCAATAAAAACATATTTAAACAATGACAAAACAGATTAATACTTTATGGAAGAAGAAAAAATCCATTTTAAAAGTTTCAGTTTGCTTAGCATATGTGTCTCTCCCCTCTCTGGCATTTTTCTGTTTTAAATATTATTCTAGAAGATAAGGAACTTTATAAAAAAGAAAAAAAAAATCAAAGAATTATATAAGAAATATGATGAACATAAAAGAACCTCCAAATATCTATTGCCTAGTTTCCATGCTTTAATGAAGCCATGCTGTCCAATAGTCCTGAGACCCCTGTGTCTTAGGAGACTCATCCTGTTTACAAAGTGGAATCTTAGAAGACCTCTAGCTTGGGAGGATCTCAGGCTGCTTGGATGGAATGGGCCCTCCACCCTTCCATAGAGTTTTAACCGACTATGGAGTCATCACTTTCCTGCTGGGTTTTTTACCCCCACTCTTTCCTCTGTTGGCTTCTTGTCTTCTGAATCTTCGTCACAGGGGAGCCCTTGCAACTCCTTTGTCCTAGGTAACTACAGGTGGCATTCAAACCTCAAGAAACTCTTCCCTCCAGATTGTGAACACAAATTGTGCAGGAAAGAGTTGCTTAGTGGATACGAGGCCTTAGCAGGATAGTGGGCTTAAATCATACTTAACTTTACAAAAGTTAGAAAAGAAAGACATTAGGAAGACACGGGTCTTTATGTTTCTTTCATACTTGTAGAGCCTCCTTTTTAAAAGTCAATTGCTTTCCTTTAATGATTAAAATAATTTTTTTTTGTCCAATAACCTGCATGCCAAATTGGGTTCACTCGTTTGATTATTTCAATCATTTTAATTTTTTCAAATAAACAAGCATGTTTACTACTTCAAAATTAATCCTAATGTTTTATCTATGCTATCAGAAACCAAGAGGTTGAGGGCTTTGCTGACATCTGTGACCTTAATATATTTTGAATCATTTGGGTAATTTCTAAATCCTAGGGCTTGAGTCTTACCACTAAAGTTAAAATAAGTGTCCAATAGGTCTCGCAAAACCAAGGCTGGCTGAAATATTATTGTCATAAAACACTTTGATAAACCGATTCTATGTAGTAGTTGTATTTTTTTTGAACAGCCAGTCTCTATAATATAAGCAACTGAAATATTTGTTTTATAGAAGGAATTCAAATAAATATGTCAGCTTCATAAGTATGCATACAGATACTCAGCTGATTTATTTTTGGTGATGGGAACAAAGCCTAAATTTAGAAGCTATCTTTCTTTTACAGCGCAGACCAAAAATACTTCCAGACATTTTCTGTTTTTGCACTTTGCATTTTTTTCAATGAATTCAAGAATCAATATAGAAAAATCTGGATGTATTTTAAGCTTTGTGTATCATTAGGTAATGTATTTTAAAGTAGTTGTGTGTCTTACTGACCCATGAAAAACTAAACATATAAGAAGTGTATTTTTAAAATAAATTTAAAAGATTTTCTAGAGTTACTTGAAAAAAAATGACTCTACCATACTCATGTGAGGAAAGAGTTGTATATACAATAAATTTTTATCATTTGTGACCGTTATGTTCCATATAGTCTCCGATAACATTCATCAGCTAAGACTAACCCATTTCTCATAGAAGAAGTACAGAGTTGGGTCCAGTCATCCTGGTCACAACATTTTCTTTAACCAATTCATAAGTATATATCTATTATTTAACATGTATTTTTTTTATTTATTAACATTGAACTCCTGGAAACAGGCCTATAACTCATGCCTACATGGAGTTTATCTAGAACAGTGGTTCCCAAACTTATTTGGCCTACCGCCCCCTTTCCAGAAAAAAATATTACTCAGCGCCCCCTGGAAATTAATTTTTTTTAAAAATTTTAATAGCAATTAAACAGAAAGATATATGTATTAATGTTTCTACCTTTTTCATAAAATATAGTAAAGAAAGGTGTAAATTAGAAACATTGAAGTTTGAAATTATGAAAATATTTATTGAACTCAGAGTAGAAAGGTAATACAAAAAAAGTTAAATGCACCTGTGGCCATCACCGTGCCCCTGGATTGCTGCAGCGCCCACCAGGGGGCGGTAGCGCCCACTTTGGGAATCACTGATCTAGAATATGTATTTCCAGGCACATCAGAACCTGTCTGTGCTTCAAAACACCAGATAGCACCTCAGAATGATGCTTGGGGAGATTTCAAACAGTGAAGCCACCAACACAAAGCACACAAATGTAAAAAATATGGCTAAGGATACCTTGAAAAAAAACACTTGTTTGCAGTAAGAGAGCTGAAACAAAACCGCGGAGCATCGCTTTATTGGGCCTCAGCTGGAAACATGTGGGTGTTGGTTGATTCCAATGGGTCTTGGGATTACAAAAAAATACAAGAGTAGATCAATTTTCAAGAATATAATTCACACATAAAGAGGATCAACTGTGTTCCACGGTGTATCCTTTAGTTCACGTCCTTTTGTTGAGATTTGAGTTGGGATTCTTTGAATCCCAGGTTCGGCACATGGTGGCCCAGTGGATTTGCAGTTCAGATGAGCCAGGGCTAAAACTGAGTCCTAAGGCTTTGGAGCAGTTTGATTTGAGATCTATTGAGTCTAATTATATTTTTTAAATGGCTTTTATGTTAGATAAGTTTATTGTTTAAAATTTGTTTTTAATGTACTTTAAAGTTTCTTAATGGGTAGGAAGTTTAAAAAAAAAGAATAAGAAAAAAACTGATCGTTTTCCATAGACAGTTGGAGAGGCATGGCTTTGGGTGGTCATTTAACTGCCCCTATGGGTCCAGAACATAGAGCAAATAAGGCAGCAGATACCCTGTATCAAGTCACTCATTGTCCATCCTCAGGTATCCCTCATCCCAAGTCTGTGCCTGAGAAGTGAGGACATAACCTTGTTGGCATTATTCTGCACTAAGAGCCATCTGAGGAGTGAGGGAAGGCCTGGTGGACTGCTGACTCGCCTGTTTATCCTGAGGAAGAGGGAGCTGGTAGTGCTTTAGGAATAAAAATGTTTTTCTGGTTTGGTTTCAGTGACCAGACAAAATATTCTCTGAATCTACTAAAAATTTTAAATGTAGACATTCTGTGTATCATGCCCTAAACATAGGGTGACATCCATTATATTTTTCTCTTCTACCACAAAAGAAAAATAATTCTAATAATTTAATTTTTTGAAAGATTCCCAAGAATGGCCTCAGATTTGCTTCTTTACCTCAGAGTGAAATAATTACAAAATTTCTCTCTCTATATATTTATCATAAATTTTATTATAAGTATATGTAATAAATATATAAATATACATGTAAATATATATGTATTCTGTAAACATCTATAATAAATTATTAATTATAAAAATTATAAATGTATATAAATGTATACATATGTATATTTACATAATACATGTATACATAATAAATGTATATATGTATATATAATACATATAATTTATATGTATATTTATATTACATATACATACATTTATAATAAATTAACTATTATATATTGACAATATATAATTAATGCATGTATAATTAATTTCATAATTATTCACACACCCAAGTACATCTCACAAGCACTATCACTCATTTACTTACAAGCATTTAATGACCACCTTCCATGTTTTAGGAATTGTTCAATCCTTATTGCTGAATGATTTGTTAATCAATGTTTCTTTAAAGCTACTTTTAAAATTGAAAAAATTAGTATCTATGAAGGACTATAGTCAAGAGAAAAATATATAAATATTGGAAAATAGAGAATCTGTGTAGCACTTGGAGAGAGAGAAAAAAATTACTCAATGAATGATTAGATCAAACACACTTGCAAAAGTTCTTCTAGATAGACGACATTATCCATCTATGTGCCACATTGTCAGAAATCAGTTAAGGATTAGGAGAATGTAATTGGGAGAGAACATTGCTCCTCTAGTTGAAGAGTTGAAGCAAACATGTGACATAAGCATCTTGGTTAGGGGCCCAGCTCCATATGTTCACCTGGGAGTCAGCTTCTGAAGGGGCCACCATGTGTTCAGGTACCATTTGAGACAGGTGGTCTCCTCAGTTGCCATCGCAGATTAAGACACTGCAGGATGAGTCTTTTTACTAACTGAGCTGACAGTGCCATAAGTTGCTGTTACAGGTTAGTCACAATGTGGCCCCTCTAAGTGCCAGGGGCCAGGGAATATGGAGAGCAGCTGGAACGCTTAAAGAAGTGTCTGTTCGATGTCAAAAGTGTGGTGATGGGGCTTAGATGCTGTTTATAACATGAAAATGTTTTTCATCCAGTACTTACGTCAGTGTGTGCCTGTAGCTTGCTTGCAGGTGGTGGGTAAGTATGGATGCCTTTTTGTTTAAGCCCATTATTCACTCCATAAAAATACATGGATTATCGTCAAGTGACACTAGCTGATCTAGTACATGGTATTCTAACAGTGTGCTGGAACACTGCACGCCTACAGAAGTGTTTCAGGCATGATCTCTGCAGGAAGGGGAAAGGTCATGTGCACAGGAATATGGCCAATATCAAGCCTCAATTTCCTAAATAAAAGATATCTTCATCTGTTTCATTCATTGCAATGATGAGGATGGTTTTGTTAGAAAAAAAGGAAAAAGTTTCTGCTGCTGAAGAATCATTTGAAAACCAATGATATTTTACAGAAAAATCACTTCATGCCCATCACTAAGTTGATATCAAGAATTATAGAATTTTAGGTTCTTGTTTACCAGCCTCTTTGACATTTGAACAGAATAAAAGGACATATATTTGAGGGTTATTCTTAGCAATTGACCCCATTTGTGATAAATGTATTTTAATTTCCTGGATGTTTAAGTATTTAAATCATCTAATTCTAATCTTGAAATGAATTTGCTAATTTATAATATACTAGAGGCCTGGTGCACAAAAATTTGTGCACTCGGGGGGAAGGAGGGGTCCCTCAGCCCGGCCTGTGCCATCTCGCAGTCTGGGACCCCTCAGGGGATGACCACCTGCTGGCTTAGGCCCACTTCCCAGGGGGTTGGGCCTAAGATGGCAATCAGACATCCCTCAGGCAGCCCAGCAGCCCTCTGGAGATGTCCACTTGCCAGCGGGGAGCAGGCCTAAACTGTAGTCAGACATCGTTAGCGCTGCTGAGTAGGCAGGAGAGGCTCCCACCACCACCACTGTACTGGCAGCCATCAGCCTGGCTTGTGGCTGAGCAGAGCTCCTCCCATGTGAGAGCTTCCTGACAACTAGTGGGCAGCTCCTGCATTGAACGTCTGCCCCCTGGTGGTCAGTGTGTGTCATAGTGACCAGTCATTCTCAGTCCTTCTGCTGTTAGGGTCAGTTTGCATATTACCCTTTTACTATATAGGATTGAGGCCTGGTGCATGGGTGGGGGCCGGCTGGTTTGCCCTGAGGGTGTCCCGGATCAGGGTTGGGGTCCTGCTTGGGTGCCTGGCCAGCCTGGATGAGGGGATGATGGCTGTTTGCAGCTGGTCACACCCCCTTCAGGGTTGGGGTCCCCACTGGGGTGCCTGGCCAGCCTGGGTGAGGGGCTGAGGGCTGTTTTCAGGCTGGTGGGCGATTGAAGCTCCCAACCTCTCCTTTTTTCCTTTTTTTAAATTTTTTATTCTTGGATTTATTTACCTTCTATGGCTGTCACTGGAACTGAGAGCCAGCTTTAGCTCTGAGGCTCAGCTCCAGCTCTGAGACCTCGGCTGCTGAAAGCAGGTATCTGGGTTTGTTTGGCTTCTATAATTTAAACACTGTTGCAGCTCCAGCTCCGAGGCCGGCTGTCTGAAAGCAGGTTTCTGGGGTTTGTTTAGCTTCTATAATTGCAACATTGTTTCTTAGAGTGCAGCTCAGAGGCCGGCAGCGGCAGGTGGGGAACCTTGGCTTCCTCCATCACTGGAGCAAGCAAGCCTCCTATTCGCTTCAGCTGCCTGTCTGCCGGCTGCCATCTTGGTTGGCAGTTAATTTGTATATCGCCCTGATTAGCCAATGGGAAGCATGTCTGAGGTACGGTTAATTACCATGTTTGTCTATTATTAGATAGGGTATTGGAGATTTGGATTGTTCATGAAGAAATCAATGGTGACAAAAGTCAGTTACTTAAAGCATGAACTATGATTGTTTATTAATTTTATTGTGGTAATATGTTATAATAGTGAATACAGAAAATGTAAAATTATATATAAAACATTAGTTAGTAAAGGATTTGTAAAAATGTAGAAATGCCTTACAGGAGCATGGATCAAAAGAGTTGAAATAATGAAATCTTATTAAAGCATCTGTAATAAGTTTTGAACAAGCCCTGAAAGAGAATTACCCTTTGGGAAAATGCCACTTCATTCATACTAAATCCATGTTTTTCACTTTAATTTGAACTATGCTATGTAAATATTTGACAGTGAAGTCTAAATCATTGATGGAAATTACTGTAGTGTTGCTTGAGCCTTGACATCTATTTCCCTTGTGAAACACATTTGTTTCCATTGTTTAATATTTAAGATACACTGCAGATTAAAAGTCTAAAGATAGATGAGAATTAACTGATAAAAAATAAAACTGCCTGTGGCCTTTGGGGAAAATACTTTTATATTCAGGATCTATTAGAATTCTCTTATTTTTCTCTGAGCATTTAATATTTTGAACCACAAAAATGTTTAGAAATAAACTCCAAGTATATGGCTATAGATAGAGATTATGTATAAGAAGGTAGAATTAATCATTTTGGCTATCAGATAATGATTCATATTTTTAAACATTTTTTCATGCTTTTTTCCCCCTGCATATTGACTAATAAGCAATTGCCAATACCCTTTCTTACCCTAACAAACTCCTTTAAGCCTAGGGTAGGACAACCTTTTTGGCAACTAGAAAAGAGACATATAGCTGCTAGGCCATATACCTTGGAAAATTAACCCACATGAACCTGTTCATGAGTTTCATGAATGACAATGACATTATTTTATTCAAATGCTGCCAAGGTTGAAGGGGCTTGCTGGGTAGCTTGTCCCTGATCTGCGGGACACCACCAGGAGTGACTGAGGTTGGAGGTTTCCACATGCTGGTTTCTTCACTCACGGGTCTGGTTCCTCATGACTCCTGGATCCCTTGCCCTCTCTTCATTCAGGCTCAACCTCTATGGCTGAGGCTCCTTACCGCTTGGTTTTTCTAGCCCAGTCACACTTACAGATGCCAGTTGGCTTTAAAAAAAGTGGAGCAGAAGTTCTCAGTCCAGTTAATGGTTGTGATAGGGACTGGGACCCCTTCATTCCCTCATATGCTGTTGGTCAGAGCAGCCAGAGGGTCTGCCCAGTGTCCAGGAGGTGGAGACATCAGCTCCTCCCCTTAATGGGAGAGGGGAAGGCAAGGTCACATTGCAGAATATATGGGATGGGAGAACGTTACTATGGCAGACTTTGTAAAATAATATCTGCCACAGTTCTTAACCTGAAAAACTGGTATTTTAGAAACGGACATTCTACATAATGTCAACTAATAATCTTTTGAAAAGCAAAGATGTGACTGAATACTATTTAATGAAACTTGAATAACTACCATTTACGTTTTTCACTGTTACTTGTGCCTCAAGAAATGTGTGCTTGTTATTGGAAATACAGACATTCTAGAAATAGGTTTTAAATTATGATTAGCAAACAAAGGGTAAAATATTCATATATGCATCTCAGTATGAATAGAGGTGATACTTATGTCTAATGGACTCTAGAGTGAGATACACATTGCTAGGAAATTGTGAGATATTTGAATGTATCTGAAGCTAGGGAATTTATGTTTCAGCTTGCAGCATATAAACACAAACAACAAAAATTAATGTAGCTGAAAAGGAGTAGTCGGCACATTTTATATTATCCTTTAGTATTCTTTGTTGGTGCTGATTATAGCATCTTTAATCATATCCTCTATGTGGATTCACAATGGAAAATTATAATACAGTAGGTTTCTATGTCAAATATTAAGCTAATTACCAATCTAGGTGATAGTCACCAGTCTATGTGGGGTAAGTTTCCTACAGAGGACTATCATTTCATCTAGGTAGCTAGGTGAGTAGGTACACCTCCAAAATAGTCTTTTTAAAATATGTGATGTCAAAAAGATATATTAAATTTAAATCTCTAAGTCTTATTTGGAACTGTTTAAACTAACCCATTCTATCTAAAAAACCATAAACAAGTGGATGACACCACAATTGCTTAAAACAAATACACCAACTCTTTCCCCACTAATATAACTTTTCATGAAATTAACACAAAGGGGATAAATAGTATACAAGTAGTTTAATATCTGAACATGTGACTCATATTCATCTGACTCTAGTCTCTGGTTTCTGCTTATTTTAATGTTTGCTATTATATTTCTATACCTTGAGCAAGGAATTTCATTAGATCCACTAGTAAGCATTTTGCATTCAATGAATATCAAAACTGAAAGAGCAAATAATGAATACTGTTCAAGTTTAAAATGTATTTATATAGTTGAAAGTGCATATTTTTTCAATTCATTCAAGAAGCAATATATTTCCTTCTTTCTTAAATAGAGGTAACATCTTTTTTTTAACATATATTTAATATATGAAATATATTTGGATGAGTTAAACCTAATAAGCCATCAAGACACAAGAGTTGCACGGACAGTGTGGCTCAATGGTTGAGTGTTGACCCATGAACCAGGAGGTCATAGTTCAATTCCTAGTCAGGACACATGCCTGGGTTGTGGGCTTGATCCCCATAAGGGGACGTACAGGAAGCAGCTAATCAGTGATTCTCTCTCATCAGTGATGTTTCTATGTCTTCCTTTGCCTTCCTCTCTTGGAAAGCCATAAAAACATTTTTTTTTTAAAAAAGATACAAGAGTCACCAAGAGAAATTTTCAAGATTATTTATAAATCTTGTGATCTAGGGCTTTTGAGGTTCCACAAGAGAACTATTTAAATGTTTTTTCCTAATTTCCCACCATGATTTCGATTATATTACAATAAAAAGTTGAAGACTTTGGATAGGACATTACATAATAGAGCCCAAAACTAAATGGTTTTACATTTTCACATAGAAATGCTTGGTTAAGGCATGTTTTAATTCTCCTTCCCTCCAACAACACATTCCCCAACAAATTGTTCACTTAATATGTAAACTCATATTTAAGTAAAATATGAATGCTTATATTTAAATAAAACAGTCCCCACAGGATTTTCTTCTTGAGTGCACACAACCAAATTGCAATTATGCCATTGTTGAGAATCTCAGGGTGCTGTGTATTTATGCCATCGCCAATGGATGGAAAATGCGGTCATTATTTCCAGTCTTCAGAACAGAAATAGCCCCCGCAGCAGCAGCAGACGCAGATTTTTTGCTAGTAATGTGCAACTTGATTGAATGTCTCTATCTGAATGGTAATTTTATTAAATCAGTGTTGCAGCACACAAGTCTAATGGAAGAATGGTGATTCAGTGTGAATTTCCCTCTGTGATTACCCTCGTAGGAGATTAATATTCTAATTTGTGTTTCATGAGCTTATTATTATTTTAGAATCATTTTGGCTAAAATTTGATAATTCTTTGAAACAAATGAATCCTAGAATTCTTATTAAGCACAGAAAGCAATAAAATGTAAATTTATTACACTGAATTGGAGCTGCTGGGTATTGTCTGTTTAATTCTTTATTGCTTGTATATTTCTTTTTGGTGCTATTAGAATTGTACACTATTGCTGTTAGGTAAAAGCAACCATTAAATTATGAAAACACCTTCAATCAGTTGACAGGATACCTTACCTCTCACTGATAATACTATTAATTTTGCTTTTGTGAATACAACTACTGTTTTTACATTAACTTCTTTAATAATTGCTTTTAAAGCAAAAATGCCAACTATATTTTTTAATGAAGGAAATGAGTTGGAGTTTTGCGGTTTAGTTCATTACATTTAAATACCAAACACTGAGCCAATTATTTTTAAAAATTTTTATGGTTTTCTGAATAAAAATTGTTAAGATAAATGTCACTAATTTGTATTCTATCCAAAACTATCTTTAGAACTGTAAACTGGCCAAAATATAAGGCACTAACATGTTTGAAGGTATGTTTAATGCAACAAACAAAAAGTGTTATGATTCTAAATTGGTGCAAAAGAGAAAGGATCAGATTTGAAGTAATCAACTTGGTCAGTCATTTTAGGAGATCATATTTGAAAACTAATTCTAACTTGAGGTATTTTAGTGATTAAAAATTATTTTAGTTTTAATTTGTTTTTCTCCTCCTCTTCTCTTTATTTAGTATTTGAACACAGTTATAAAAGTTACTAAATCATAGGTGCAGGTGCAGTTAAGTGGACGAGATTAGGAAGAATACAAGTAATTCTGGTGGCATTATCTTATTTACAAAAAAAAAAAAGTAAGACAAAAACAAAACTTGTTAGCAGAGGAAATGGATTTTGAAGAGATGATTTTGAGCAAACAGATGGCTCCATATGTGTTACTCCTTTATATTAAAATTACTTCCTCCATAACTTCCACATCCTGTTATTATAACATTATCTATTTCCAACTGTACAACTCTTCATGACCTCGAACCATCATTCTCCCATATCATCTGCTGTTTAAATGTTAGCATATTGCTCTCACACATGATGACAGTCTTTTTTAATTGAAATGCATTATATTAAATCAGGATCAAGGTACAGACCTATAATATTGTGATTGTGTGACTGTTTCTTTGCAATTCTTTTTCTCTCAACCTTAACTTCATTTGGGAGTAAAGATGTAAGAAACTACTTGCCCAGGAACTAAGGGTAAATATTGAAGGACTCAGTTAATACAAGGAGCAAAAGATCTCCAAAGTCCACAAAACCTTGCTTCAACTTTATTTTCTTTATGCAGAAACTCACTAAGGGATTGTCATTTTTCCAATTTATTATTATTTTATAGCACAGTAAGTTCAAACATTGTTGGGTAAGGCACATGGTACCATTAATATATTAAAGGTTTTTCATTTATTGATACCATTAATGGTTCCCACAGGACAGTCTCATCCTACATTTAATATTATAATTAGTAGTATATCCTACAAAATATTAAACACCCTGACTTGTTAATTGTACAATGTAAGTGCCTTAATACACCAATGAATCCATAGCTCTTTGACTAAAGTTCTTCTCAAATATGGTTTAACTTTCATTCCAATTAAGCATCCAGGAGACTAAAATTACTGTACCTGTAATAACACACACCAGAATGTTAGGTAAGCCTGAGAAATATGCTGGGCTGCTATGGTTGGGTGTAGAATGGGATATTAGTTGGGTATGCTGGGGCAGATATTTGAGTTAAGCTTGATGATAACAGTAATGCTGCTTATAATGGACTGGAGGCCCAATGCACAAAATTCATGCAAGAGTAGGCCTTCCTTCCCCCAACTGCCGGCACCGGCTTCCCTTTGGCACCCGGGACCCAGGCTTCCCTCCAGCCCTGGCTTCATCCAATGTAATTAGCATATTATGCTTTTATTATTATAGATATTAGATGTTTTTCTTTCTGTTTATATAGTCCTGCCTCCCACCCACCTCATTCACCCATCCTTCTCTCTCTCTCTGTCTCTCTCTCTTTCTCTCTCTCTCTCCCTCCCTCCCTCTTTCTCTTTCAGGTGTATTTATTTTTAATTTAAAAAGCATTATCTCTGTTATTTCCAGTGATTACAACACCAGGATAGGTTCTGGCTCTGCTAAGAAACTCTGGGCAGATAATAAGAAATGACTTGTAGTCCTAACCGGTTTGGCTCAGTGGATAGAGTGTCAGCCTGTGGATTGAAGGGTCCCAGGTTCGATTCTGGTCAAGGGCATGTACCTTGGTTGCAGGCACATCCCCAGTAGGTGGTGTGCAGGAGGCAGCTGATCAACTCTATCCCTCTCCCTTCCTCTCTGTAAAAAAATCCATAAAATATATTTTAAAAAAGAAAAGAAATGACTTGTAAGTCAAGCCATCACCATTCTCATAATAAAAATGGCATTCAAAACTTCAAAAAGCAAACCACAAACATTACCTCTTTATTGGAAATTCCCCCAACCTCACCCCCATGAACAGAGACACAGACCTGGTACTGGAGCCTTGCCAATCAGGGTGTCCCATTCTTGGGAATACTGTTTTATTCTAGTGTGGGCATTTAGTCCAAGCCAAGACTGCTATAGTCTCCTCCTTCGACTTTGCTCCTTAAACCAACAAGGAAGAGCTTATTTGGATAGTTGGGGAAAAGGAAAACTGTAATATGATGGGTATGAAACTGAAGTCCTCCTATACTATTAACAAGGGATATCATCTTTGATAAGTCCCCAGACTCTCTGTCACTAAGCCCCCATCTAGGAAACTGAGAATTTTGTCTAAGCCAATGGTTTCTATGATTATTATCCCTTGCAAATGGTTGTATCTTAAAAGAAAACAAGCCTGGTGTATGGATCCCAGCCGTCCAAATTCCTTTAGCTGTGTGTCATATTTGGTGTCTTTTATCGTACATATTATATTCTCATATGAATCTGTATTACTGGAGGTAAATGCTAGGTAAATTTCAACCTTATTTTCATTATACATAACAAATATCTGACTTTATTAAATATATGAGGTAAAATAGTACATTAATATTGAATTTAACTCTGAAATCTATTTTTATGTTTATAACTATAATTAAAATACAACAATGAAGCTCCTCACTACATTTGATGCCTATTTTAGTTTAAATGTTTTATACTTGAACAATACATGTACTCATTTCTGTTCATTTATTTGTACTGAAAAAAATAATAGCAGAAAATATTTTTGGTTTTATCTAAAAGAAAGAGGAATAAGCTCTTAAGATTTTATTATTTTAAATTTATCCTACACTTTTAATTTCAAATATTAAGGTAATTTTTGGGGAGAGATTTTTATTTCTAAATCAGGTCATAGATGGTGCTGGCAGGAAAGACAAAGCCCCCATACTTGTGCAGTGTGTTCTCTCCCCATCTGTGAAGGGGAAGTCCCCATTTTTGTGGAAGACACAGGCCATCGATGTGAGCCTTTGAGCTTAGTAGGCAAGGCCATTCAGCCCAACACTCATCTTTGTCTTCTGTCCATAATCTCAGACTAATTAGAAGCTCTGCTCAGTTAACAGGATGACACGGTAGGAAATTATTAAAGTGATTGATGGCGACTCTTTAATAACTTCCGATTGTCTTTTCACACATGAGAAGCTCTTGTTAAGGTTAAGAGGATGTTAGTGTTCCTTTTTTTTTTCTTTCCCAAGTGCTTACCAGTTTTCACTATAACATTAACAAACAGAAGATAAAGACAAATATTTTTACATCAAAATGATCTTATCCAGCATGGTTAATCATGTATTGTGTCTGTCATTTCCCAGACTTCTTTTAGACCATAGAAGCAAAGGATGGGTGCTGTGTAAATATGTTTATCTAAAGAGAAATGTTCATATCTCTGTGGTCAGATAAATGTTCTAATGCATATGAAAGGAGTGAGAAATGTGATTGTTGTTGTTTTTTTGCTTTCTGAATCTAAGGTGAACCTAATAATAAATCCAGCAGCTGTCAGCTTCAATGTTTTCTGATAGTCACTAGATAACCTCCTTTCTTGTCATTGGTTGGTCAATTATTTGTCTTGTTTCTCTTTGTTTTTGAGTCATCTAAGGATGTCATTACCACAAAGCCAGTGACATGTGGAATAAATGAGGTATCCAGGCATGAGCTGCAAAAGATAAAAGCTATTTTTAATACTCTTTGTTGCTGCTACAGCTCAGATGGAACAAAAATAGAATGGCGTTGAAAAAAATAAACGCATGTCTAAAAAGAGAAAAAGGGAGAAAACTAAGAGAAGCCCATGAAGAAAAAACTTAAAAGTGAGAAATATTTGGACATGAATCTTTTCACTCTTACTTAGCCTGACTAACTTTATGTCAGCAGTTTTCAGGAGGAAAAACAACAACAAATGTCTTGTGTAAGACTAGTATCCTAGAATAATAATAGTCTCCCCATCAATACCCCTTCCCTCCCCATCTGTCTGTCTCTCAAACTATGTCAAATAAGTTTGGGGAAGTCTTACAGTTGGAGGAGTGTTTCTTCATTATAGAGCTTCTCATAGTTTTCAGACATGCTAACCTGAGTTATAAAGTTCTCAAACAGATGTATGCATTTCTAAACTCTTTAGGCCACAGATTTTCACCAGAACTCAATTCTTACTGTTCTGTAACTTTGGAATTCCCAGCATGATTTAGACTTCTATCCCAGAGTTTACAAGAGACTTGCAAATGTATGGATGGAGAGCAGGGACTACATCTTGTACATATCAGTGTGTCCATAAGGTTTTACAAAGTTCATGTCATCCCAGAAAATTTTCTATTCTAGGCATTATACAACATGCTGTGGATTCAGATGTCACTTTTTCTGAATTTGTAATAAGGCGTGGTCTATTGACAATGGCAGAAACACAAACATATCACTATTATATAAAGAATTAGTGTTATAAAACAGGTGCACATAAAAACCCTGAGTATTAATTCAATGAAATTCTGTTTCCTCCATGAATGACACAGGGTGAACAACAGAAGCAGTACACAGGGATCCACTGTCTCCATCTGGAAGAATTATTTTATGAAATGTGGATAAGGAATGAGACAAAGATATGATAAATTGAAGCATTTGATTGGAATATTTATATTCACATTTATGGTCCATGAGTGGTTCCGAAACAATTATTTTTTAGAAAATAAAACAACAGGCATATAATATACATTTCACTTGAAAAATAATGTATTGCCTAGTTTATCATTCAAATAAACAAGTCTAAATTTAAACTCTAAAATTGGTTTAGTGTAATACATGTCATAGAAATGATCTATTGGGTTTATCCAAGCTTTTCTATTTTGATTTCAGAACAAATGCTTTATTTAGTGGTTAAAAATATTTTTCACTTTAATTTTTTTTCAAACACTATAAATATTGATCTGCCACCAAAGAAACTTTTTTGCTACCACGTGATTTTTTTCCATCTCATTGGTTTTGTTTGTTTTGCCTCTGTGTTTTTGTAACTGAGCCAAGAAAAAAGTACTTTGTCAGCATCGATGCTGACTCCAAGAAACTCTTTTCCTTACAGTGATGGTTATAGTCATGTGGCCTACAGAAAATGGATGAGCATAGTCTGCAAATGCATTAGGTATACATGGTCTAAGAACTAAATATTGACTTGGAATTTTGATCTAACGCTATTACCCATTCAAAAATTTAGTCTTAAATGTCTCTCTAACTTCCATCTCAGTTTTTCAGCAGTTGAGATGATTTCACAAATGCACAGGTATAGAAGTTTAATAATATTACAAGAAATTTCATCCACACCTGTTGGCCTTATGAAGTGTCTTTCTTATCCTGGAATGTATGAGATGTTTTGTGTTAATTTGTGTTTGAGAAACACATTAATTTTGTGATTTTGTTACTAGTTTAATCAGGCTGGACAATTCTGCATATGAATTAAAGTTATGGAATGAGTTAGTTATTGAAAATTAAGCACTTGAAAATTGTATTAGATGAAGCAACCTAAACAAACAAACAAAAAAAGAAATGAACAATATTTTCAAATGTTTTGGGTATTCTCACCCTTTAGCAGAAAGTATATTTTATTAAACATTGTCCTACTTTCATGTGATATTTTATGTAACTTAAAGGCTTGTTAATAGCACGTCTACTGATCTGTTGGGAAACTAGGGTGTCGCTCTCATTGTGCCCACTTTCCCTAAGCTGAGTGTAATGTGTAGTGACTTCAACTGGAGTCCACACTACAAATGTGGACTAGAAGTGTCTTCTAGTTACCTAAACAGATTCTGAATGTTGTTTAGTGTGGACAACTGTAATCACAGTGTACTAGCAAAATCTTCAAGGTCAGAGATGTTCAGATGAGTCAGTGACTTTACAATGAGTGAATAAAAATCAATGAGTAATTATCCTATTGTTCTATTTAACATGAATCTGATATCTCCTTTTCATCTTCACTGCATTTGCTTTAGTTCAGACATCCACAACTATACTTGGCTATGTATTTCCCTGCTCTGGGCTACTTGCCATGATTGGGAAATTTAGCAATGTTTTTCCTGCAAAAGGCCCCATAGTAAATATTTTAGGCTTTATGGGCCATAAACTAATCAACTCAGCCATGGTACTACAAACATAGATGCTGTATAAATGAATGAGCATGGCTAGGTTCCAATGAAACTTTACTTATGGACACTGAAATTTGAATTTCATATAATTTGTCCCTGTCATGAAATATTCTTTTTGTTATTTTTCTATTTAAAAATGTAAAAAGTATTCCTAGTTTTTAAGTCATACATAAATCTAACCTGTGTCCTGTTTGTTTGTTTTAATGTATTTTTATTGATTTCAGAGGGGAAGGGAGAGAGAGAGAAATAGAAACATATATATAAAAGCCTAAGCAACCATTGGATTGTTCGACCATTAGCCTGGTAGCTATGAAGTGCACTGACCACCAGGGGGCAGACGCTCAATGCACAGGCATGGAAACATGGAACAGACTGATGAATCTCAGAGGGAAGGGGGAAAGGTGGGAAGAGATTAACCAAAGATCTTATATGCATAATAGAGGCCCAGTGCACAGATTTTGTGCACTGGTGGGGTCCCTCGGCCTGGCTTGTGGGGATTGGGCTGAATTTGTGCACTGGGCCTCCGACATTCCCTGAGGAGTCTTGGATTGCAAGAGGGTGCAGGCCAGGCCAAGGGACCTCACTGGTTCACGAATCCATGCACTGGGCTTCTAGTCAATAATAAGAGAGAATAATTGATTGACTGTCAATGTACATCCCCTACTGGGGATCAAGCTCACAATCTGGGCATGTGCTCTGACCATGACATGGTTCATAGGTCAAGCCATGCCGTCTGGGCTGTTTGTTTGTTTTTTGTATGGGCTACAGTAAATACACAATGAAATTTGAGAAGCACTGATCAGCATAATTTAAAATTTATTCAATATGTTATATTTATAGAAATAAATCATTTTATAATAAATGTATACACAGTCCTACTTCCTTTTTTATCACCTTTACTGAGATATAACTCACATGCAATTTACCCATTTAATGTGTACAATTCAATGGTTTTTAGATATTTACAGAATTTTGCAACCATCACCACAACCAACTTTAGAACATTTTCATCACCATAAAAAGAAATCACATGACTATAAACAGTCACTCACCATTTTCTTCCAATCCCCCCACCCAACCCTAGGCAACTACTGATTCGTGATTATATTGAATTACATATTATGGATATTTCACATAAAAGAATCATACAATACATAGTTTTTTGTGATTGACTTCTTTCACTTGAAATTATGTTTTTAAGGTTTACCAATGTTGTAGAAAGTATCTGTACTCCATTCCTCCACATTGCTGAATAATACTCTATTATATGGAAATCCTACCTTGAATTATTGATTCATCAGGTTGGTTCTACTTTTCGGTTGGTTCTACTTTTTTGGCTATAATGAATAATGCTACTATCAACATTTATGTACAAGTTTTTGTATGGGCATATTTTTCATTTCTCTTGGATCAATCCCTAAGGTGGAATTGCTGAGTCATATAAAATTTGCAAACTTTCTTTTGGTAGTGATTTCTAATTTCATTCTATTGTAATCTTAGAACATACTTCCTGTGATTTCAATTTATGTAAACATGTTAAAGTTTGTTTTATGGCTCAGCATATGGTCTATCCTAGAAAATGTTCCATATGCACTTGAGAAGAATGTGTATTATATACATTAAGTTGCTGAGAAAGCAAGAAAATATATGTCTGTTCCAGATTAATTTTTGGAGAGTTTGTTCTAGGTCTGTGATATATGCCATTGGTATTTTAATGGGGGTTGCACTGAATCTATAGATTGCTTTGGGTAGTATGGACATTTTAATGATGTTGATTCTACCAACCCATGAACATGTTCTTCTATTTGTTTATGTCTTCCTCTATCTCTTTTTTCAGTGTCCTGTAGTTTTCCGAGTACAGGTCTTTTACCTCCTTAGTTAAGTTTATTCTTAGGTATCTTAATTTTTTTGGTGCAATGGTAAATGGGATTGTTTTTTTAAACTTTCTTTCTGTAAGTTCACCATTGGTGTATAAAAATGCCATAGATTTCTTGGCGTTAATTTTGTATCCTGCTACATTGCCAAATTCATTTATTAAGTCTAATCATTTTTTGATGGAATCTTTAGGGTTTTCTATGTACAGTATCATGTCATCTGCGAATAACGACATCTTTGCATCTTCTTTTCCAATTTGGATACCTTTAATTTCTTCTTCTTGTCTAATTGCTATGGCTAGCACTTCCAGAACTATGTCAAACAGGAGTGATAAAAGTGGGCATCCCTGTCTTGTTACTGTTTTTAAGTGAAATGGTTTCCATTTTTGCCCATTGAGTATGATGTTGGCTGTAGGTTTGTCATATAAGGCTTTTATTATGTTGAGGTATGATCCCTCCATTCCCATTTTACTGAGGGTTTTTATCAAGAAAGGGTGTTGGATTGTGTCAAATGCTTTTTCTACATCAATTGATATGACTATGTGATTTTTAAACAAGACTTTGAATAGCTGCAGCAATCCTGAGGGGGGCGGGGGGGGGGAACAAAGTAGGAGGGATCTCAATACCAGATATCAAGCTGTATTACAAAGCCACTGTTCTCAAAACTGCCTGGTACTGGAACAAGAACAGACATATAGACCAATGAAATAGAAAAGAGAACCCAGAAATTGACCCAAACCACTATGCTCAATTAATATTTGACAAAGGAGGCAAGAACATACAATGGAGTCAAGACAGTCTCTTTAATAAATGGTGTTGGGAAAATTGGACAGAAACGTGCCAAAAAATGAAACTAGACCATCAACTTACACCATACACAAAAATAAACTCAAAATGGATAAAGGACTTAAACATAAGGCAGGAAACCATAAAAATATTAGAGCAGCAGTTCTCAACCTGTGGGTCGCGACCCCTTTGGGGGTTGAACGACCCTTTCACAGGGGTCGCCTAAGACCATCGGAAAACACATGTAGCATATCAGATATTTACATTAAGATTCATAACAGTAGCAAAATTACAGTTATGAAGTAGCAACAAAAATAATTTTATGGTTGGGGGTCACCACAACATGAAGAACTGTATTAAAGGGTTGCAGCATTGGGAAGGTTGAGAACCACTGTAATAGAGGAATCCACAGGCAGCAAAATCTCAGGCATATGCTGAAGCAATATCTTCACTGATACAGCTCCTAGGGCAATGGAAACTAAAGAGAAAATAAACAAATCGGACTACATCAAAATAGAAAGCTTCTGTACAAAAGAAACTATCAACAAAACAACAAGAAAGCCAACTCCATAGGAGAACATAGTGGCCAATGTTACCACCGATAAGAATTTAATCTCCAACATTTACAGGGAACTCATACAACTTAACAAAAGAAAGATAAAAACCCCAAAATGGGCAATGGCCCTAAATAGATACTTTTTGAAAGAGGATATAAGGAAGACCAAGAGTCATATGAAAACATGCTCAAAGTCACTAATATTCCGAGAGATGCAAATCAAAGCAACAATGCAGTACCATCTCACACCTGTCAGAATGGCTATCATCAACAAATCAACAAACGACAAGTGCTGAAAAGGATGTGGAGAAAAAGTAACCCTCGTCCACTGCTGGTGGCAATGCAGACTGGTGCAGCCACTGTGGAAAACTGTATGGAGTTTCCTCAAAAAACTAAAAATGGAATTCCTATTTGACCCACTTATCCCACTTCTAGGAATATATCCCAAGAAACTAGAAACACCAATCATAAAGGATATATGCACCCCTATGTTCATAGTAGCACAATTTATCATAGCTAAGATTTGGAAACAGCCTAAGTACCCATCAGCAGATGAGTGGATTAAAAAACTGTGGTACATCTACTAGTACACAATGCAATACTACGCTGCAGTAAAAAAGGAATTCTTACCATTTGCAACAGTATGGATAGAACTGGAGAGCATTATGCTAAGTGAAATAAGCCAGTCAGAGAAAGATAAATATCACATGATCTCACTCATTTGTGGAATATAATGAACAACATAAACTGAGGAACAAAAACAGATCCAGAGACAGAGAAACATTGATCAGACCGTCAAACCTCAGAGGGAAGGTAGGGGAGGGTGGGGGTAAAGGGATGAGATCAGCCAAAGGACTTGTATGCATGCATATAAGCCTAACCAATGGACACAGACACCAGGGGGTGAGGGCATGAATGGGAGGGGGTGTAGGGGGGTAATGGGGGATAAGGACACATATGTAATACCTTAATGAGTAAAGAAAATAAAAAGGAAAAATATATGTCTGTATACTAATTCATGTGTATACCCATATGAATAAATATTTCTATATGTAACCATTCATCTGTATTTATATCACACGCAGTATCACATGGATCATTCTAGCCCTCTAGCTTATCTGTAACTTTCCACTCCCACAACAAGAAACCTGGTTCCCACCCTCCATCATCTACTGCATAGTTGTTTAATCCTGGTACCCATGAATAGTGCTTTCCGATTAGTAACAGTACTCTTGTTGGAAACAGCTTTATCAGTTAGTGCACATGGATGGTTATTTTTGCCATTAGTTTTACATTCTCCACTCATTTCCAATCACTTAATTCATCACCTATCCCCTCACCTACTTCAGTGAGGCGGCTCCATGCTTTTAAATTTTATTGATTTTTTACAGAGAGGAAGGGAGAGGGACAGAGAGTCAGAAACATCGATGAGAGAGAAACATCGATCAGCTGCCTCCTGCACCCCTCCCCCACACTGGGGATGTGCCCGCAACCACGATACATGCCCTTGACCGAAATCGAACCTGGGACCTTTCAGTCTGAAGGCCGACGCTCTATCCACTGAGCCAAACTGGTTAGGGTGCGGCTTCGTGTTTTTAATCCAGCTGGACGATCTAGTCACATTCTACATGCCACATTGGATATCCATGCTTTCCACTGAAAGTCTACCTATGGATTTTACAGAGAGCCTGCTTTAAAATGGCAAATGCTGAGCTTTGGTTAATGTGACTTCATACTTATACAAACTAGTGATTCTGTCTTACATACCCATTAATGAACTTTAAGTGTGGCTACAAGCATAATTGTAAAAGCCATCTTCCAGAACATGTGCTTCATCACACAAGCACATAAACTAAGACTGAGATACAGGCAGTGCATTATTTACATCACAAGTAATGATAGCACCAGACTAGCATTCAGGCTACCAATGTAGGACAAGTGTTCTTTTCACCAGTCTTTCCTTTATTCTTTCAGATAAAATTATTATCCTAAACATAACTCTAATCTCTAATTGTATTCCTTTCAGAATTTTAAATTTACTAAGTTACCTAGAATTAATATGAGATGGAAAGTAACTTTGAAATAAACAAAGGCATCACCCCTGAATAGGTTTGCATAACACCTTAGACTTCTGCAACAAGTGCATTAGAACAGGGAGAACTTTGACTTCTGTGTTGGGCTTTTGTCCAGGAGATTCCCTGAAGTGTAGCCAGACTCTCAATGCTGGTAAGAGCACTTCTCCCAAGGAAAGCTCAAATCTTGCCAGCTTCCCAATGGTAAGGAACTCTAAATAGGCCAGCATTTATTTATTTAGACTTTCTATTTAAGTGTAGGCTTTAATAAAACTGGATCTCCATAATCTTAGTATCCATCATTTTCTGGCATTCTCCCTGGGCCTCATTATTTAATCTTCCACACGATCATGATGTCTGTAACATTACTCAACACTCTCTTGGTTGGAAACTACTAAAACAGCACCTCATTAGGCAGTCGGCAGTGCTTACATTATGTTATTCACTCTCATTCTCTTGCCAGGAAAGGAAAAAAAGCACAAGTGAATTTTTGTTGGCCTAAAAAGTCCAAAGAACATCTACATTTTGGGGTTGTTGACTCTTTTGTATCAAGATCTTGCAGTGAGTGTGGTGTGTTGGTTTGGTACTCTTATTTCCCCTCTCCCCCTTTTCTCTCTCTCTCTCTCTCTCTCTCTCTCTCTCTCTCTCTCTCTCTCTCTTCACACACATGTGCACATCCTCCTCACTATCTGCAATAAAAGGTAATTACATAGTAAATTAGATTATTTACTGCCTCAACTCAGTCATTGTTATGCGCCATGTATTATTGAATGCTCCATAAATTCCATTTTAGTCTTTGTTTAATAATTGGAATTCCTCTTTGATTTCTTTCTCCTTCATGCCCCTCTCCAAATAACCAATCATTCTTCAATGGCATTATGACTTTTCCTACTGGCTATTTCTTTTAATTTCCCCCAGTCAGCAGTATTTTGTACCTTCATCTTAGACACTGGTGTCATTGCTCAATGGACTCCAAACTGTGTTCTCCAAAGCAGGTTCCCTGTCTGCAGTCTCTGTAGTTCTCATTTATTTCTGTAACTAACTTTATTTATGGTGCTGTGACATCAACTTGGGAAGGACTTCAAGTCTTTGCTGAGTCTCAGCCCCTGCCACATAAAACAATGATTGTGAGATGCAATAATGAGTGCTCCACCACAGAATAAGTACACCCTTTGCCACAAATACCCCTTGTTTTGATTGTTTTTCTTTAAATCTTTGTTCCCTATTCTTCCTAAGCAGGAAGACTTTTTCTACTTAGTTTATGAAAATTCAACATATTCATTCTTTCAGATTTAGTATTAATGTTCCTCTATTTCATAGGGTTGCCAGTGACAATCCAAATGGGAATGAAACTCTTCTTTGTTTTTACTTTTTTTTTAAAATCATTGACTCTATTACAAATGTCCCCACTGACTCCCCTTTGCCCACCTCCACCTAGCCCCCATCCTCTCTCACTCTGGCCATCACTACATGGTTGTCTGTGTCCAAGGCCTATGCATATATGTGCTTTGCTAATCTCTTTACCTTATTTCATCCAGGCCCCTACGCTCCCTTCTGACAGCTGTCAGTCTGTTTCATGTATCCATGCCTCTAGTTCTATTTTGTTAGTTTACTTTGTTCATTAGATTTCACATATAAGTAAGATCATATGGTATCATCTTACTCTGTCTGCCTTATTTCACTTAACATAGTGATCTCCAGTTCCATCTATACTGTCCCAAAGAATAAGATTTCTTTTTTTTTTACAGCTGCATAGTATTCCATTGTGTAAATGAAACTCTTATTCTTAAAACTTTAGTATTGTTTAGTTTGATGCCACTGTATTTCACAGTTCCACAAATCTCTAAAATGTCGCTATAATAACACGTGAGCATTTAATATACATTATAGCATTTTGCAACTCCAGTATACCAAATATGGAATTAGAATTGGGGCGGCCTAGTCTCTGTCTTGCATCTGGTACTTTCTAGCTGAGGAGCTTTGGGCTAGTCTGTTAACCATTACTCTAAATCTATCAAATTAGAATTACGATGGTATCCCCTAATGTTATTTTGAAGATAAAATGAGTTTATGCATGTGATCATCTGAAAGGCAATCATTATTGTTATGACTAGTGTGATTACCATTTTATGGACCACTGAATTGATGCCCCACCAGTGCAGGAAACAGAACAGGATCACACCCTTCACAAACAACAGAACTCAGGTCTTTGATTTCAGAGCCCTCTGCCTCTGTGTATCGTGTGATATTGTATACGCCACATTTTTATTTACCCTCATGACTGAAGGCTTATATTTTATACTGTAAGTACTGGACAGACAATAGCTGCATCTTCAGGACAAACACCTTTGTGTGGTCCTCATGCTTCATCTGTTCCAGATTGCACTTCGAGCCCTGGCATCCAAGTCTACCTGAATTTGAAGCTGAGCTTAGGCTTTAAAAAGGTAACATGAGGTTCAGGCAGATGCTGCCTTAAGGGCATCACCAAAGGTTAGAGAACTAAGCAGGATGAGGAGTATTAAAGAAGAAAAGGTCCAAAGTTAAACAGGTAAGGAAGACTTCGTTCAAGATTATTGCAGTAGGGAACAGCGATTGAACTCAACTTCTTTAAAAGACAGGAGGGTTTTTAAGGACTAGGGTGGGATAGAAGAAAAATACTAGGGCATTAGAGAAGTGATGTGCCCTTGTGACTAAGCCATCTGTGTTTGCTAACTGGCACTTAAAAAAGTTAGGCTTCGCCGAAACCGGTTTGGCTCAGTGGATAGAGCGTCAGCCTGCGAACTGAAAGGTCCCAGGTTCGATTCCAGTCAAGGGCATGTACCTGGGTTGTGGGCACATCCCCAGTGGGGGATGTGCAGGAGGCAGCTGATCGATGTTTCTCTCTCATCGATGTTTCTAACTCTCTATCTCTCTCCCTTCCTCTCTGTAAAAAATCAATAAAATATATTAAAAAAAATAAGTTAGGCTCCCTCCCTCCTGCAGAGCCTGGGAGACAGGGCCCTCTCCTCAATGATTACATGTCAAGGGGATTGCTCCCAGGGCCTTCAGAAAGACTTTTCTGTTTGCAAAGCTGTCCCGAGATTGGGAGACTAACTAAGGCAGGAAAGGAGTTCTAGAGTAAATGGAAGTCAGGGGCCTAGAATTAGTGAAAACACTGTCTGGAGTTAGTCAAGCTGGGAGCAATGGCATGGCCACATTCCCAGAAATCATGCTGGTCCAAAGTATCAGAATCACCTGGTAAAGTAGTTAAGAGATATGCTGCTGGGCCCACCCCCAGGGATTCTGATTTCTAGCTTATTCCCAAGTGATGCTGAGACCACTAGGCTGTGAGCCAGGGGTCCTCAAACTACGGCCTGCAGGCCACATGCAAATACAAATATTGTATTTGTTCCTATTTTGTTGTTTTTTTTTTACTTCAAAATAAGATATGTGCAGTGTGCATAGGAATTTGTTCATAGTTTGTTTTTTTTTAAACTCTAGTCCGGCCCTCCAACAGTCTGAGGGACAGTGAACTGGCCCCTGTTTAAAAAGTTTGAGGACCCCTGCTGTGAGCTATACTCTGGGAACTGCTGTCCTCACAGGTGGGTGTCCTGAGGGCTGTTTCACCAGCTCACTTTATTGGGAGGGATCTCAGAGAGCACCTGTCAGAGATATGTACTGGTAGAATTATTACTATCATTTTTATCTACATAGAAATACGTTTAAGATTCTGCATGAAAACGATATGTGTTAAGCAAAGAAAGGGCATTTTCTCATTTTATAAAAAGGTGAAAATTAAAGTTTTTCCTGTTGATTCTGGTCAGAACTTAGTTAACCTTTCAAAAGTCTGATGGAGCCCTTACTGGTTTGGCTCAGTGGATAGAGCGTCGGCCTGCGGACTCAAGGGTCCCAGGTTCGATTCTGGTCAAGGGCATGTACCTTGGTTGCGGGCGCATCCCCAGTGGGGGGTGTGCAGGAGGCAGCTGATCAATGTTTCTCTCTCATTGATGTTTCTGGCTCTCTATCCCTCTCCCCTCCTCTCTGTAAAAAATCAATAAAATATATTTGGGGTGGGGGGGAGTCTGATGGAATAGGTTAGGTAATAGGTTTCTTAACAAATAGGTAATATTTTTCTTTAAGTGAGTATCCACTGTCAATAGCTTTAAGATATTTATGGAAACAAAATTGCTGTAAAACCAAATGTCAGAGGTAGTTAAATATTCATAAATGTGTGTGTTGTTTCAGCCAGTGGCCTTATGAAAACCATCAATTTCAAAGTCTCTTCTTTTGGGACCAAACCAAAACAGACAAGGTGGTGAGTGCTATGATACTGTAAAATAAATAGGAAGAAATAACAGTATGAATATGTTCTTTAAAAAAAGATATTACATGTTTATATTAACTAAATATTTCATCCTCCTGACAAAAACGATTATTTACTGAAACAAAACACTCAATCCTCTGCTTCAGATTTCTATAAAACTTGAGGTCTGGTGCACGAATTCATGTACCAGTGGGGTCCCTTGGCCTAGCCTGTGGGACTGGGCCAAAACCAGCTCTCTGACATCCCCCTAGGGGTCCCAGATTGTGAGAGGGGGGCCAGACTGAGGGACCTCACCGGTGCACAGACCTCACAGGGAGGAATGCAGGAGGTTGGCCAGCCAGGGAGGGACTGCGGGAGGGCTCCAGGGCTGTCCTATTCAGTCCCCAATCGGCTGGACCCCAGCAACAAGCTAACCTACCAGTCTGATGGGAGCATCTTCCCCCTGGTGGTCAGTGCGTGTCATAGAGAGCAGTTGAGTGGCCTTAGCATATCATTAGAATATTTCACTTTGATTGGTTGAATGAATAACCAGTGACCGGACACTGCACATTATTAGGCTTTTATTATATAGGATTGTGCACTGTTTGTTTAAATGAACTTGCACATACACATTACTAGCATCATTCCAATATTAACTCAAAATTTGTTCTGAAAAATTTCCTTCATTTTCAACCATTTCAATTGTGTTCTTATTATTGTCTAAAAAATTATTTTTAGTGTGGCTTTTTATGTCTACTATCATGCAGAATAAGTCACGTCTAACATTATGACAAGAGTTTTTCTATTCAGTCAAATTGAATAAAAATAAGATACTAGTCATTATGTTACAGAAAAGTATAAAAATGGAATCAATTCATATTATGCAAATATAATCATCAACCTGGCAACTGTAGGGAAAAGGAACTTTAGTAATTGTTTTATTTCAATGACTAATAGGAGAGGTGCTTGTTGAAGTGCATTCCATATGGACAAAATCATTATTTTTGTTTTCAGCACCCAATAGCAAAATTAAGTACTTAAATTTAAGGGATAATATAATGAGTTCTATATTATATAAGTTTAGATCCTTATCAAGGAAATTAGCTTGCTTTTTATAATTCCTAAGTTATTGGCTTTTATACTTTGATAGAAATGTTTGATTATGCAGCAGATGCTTGGAGACTGGAAGATGGGGGAGGGGAAACACTGCCAGAAATCCGTGTGTGTGTGTGTGTGTGTGTGTGTTCAAACAGCAAGAGATTTAATAGTATCACCCATCCAATCAGGTCAGCCTTGTTTAGATGTAAGGTAAGGGAGATCATTTTTCTCTCTTGCACAATTGCTATTAAATAAAGTGAATATTTAATAGTAATTGTGCAAGAGAGAAAAATTTATAATAAAAGTCAAATTGACCACTCAAAACTAGACCTTGTATTAATCATTATATAACTGTCTCATTTTTTAATGGGAAGAAATATGGAAAAATGGGGAAAAAACTAGGTCAGAATTATCAAACTGAATTCTAATCCTAAATATTTAATTAAGAAGTGCTAGTAACTTTAGGGAAGTTACATAGTCTCTATTTTCTCATTCATGAAATTAAAACTAGAATCATTTAGATGAAGATGATCTCATTAGATATATGATGTTTGCAGACAAATATATGATCCTTACTTTCAATCTAATAAATAAGAACCAGACTAAATTATTTTTAATTTTGATGCCACTTATATACAAGTCTACTCAAAATAACTCACTTTGATTATATACTAGAGGCCCGGTGCACAACATTTGTGCGGGAGGTGGGGGCAGACTCCCCTCAGCATGCACCCTCTCGCCGTCCCTCAGGGGATGTCAAAATGACTTAGGCTAGGATCATTCTGATAAGCCTCAAAGTTCCTTATGAAACTTTTGTTTCCAGAAAATAATATAGCAATACCTACAAAGTTCTGAGTGATAGGATGTCTTATCCAAAAAATTTTCTAGTTGGCCAAATTATGATCCAAATGTCAATGCAAGAGACACACTCCAAAACATGAAAGATGTTAAAAAAATATAACATCTTTTTCAAAGAATTCTTGAAAAATAATAATGAAATAGAAAACCCTGCCAAAAAATAAATGGAGATGGCATAGGGAAAGGACCAGTGCCAGACTTTAGTATCTACATAAGTAGCATAAGGTCTCACAGAATCGAGTGTTTACAAAGAAATTTAATTCAGCCAAATAGTCAGTGAATATAAAGAAGACACATAGCCTCTGACTTCTGGGTAAGGCCAGCCAATGGGGAGCAGAATCAGAAGGTGGGTGGAGGATGGAATGAAGTGAGAAAATTTATCACCTTCCCTTAGCCCCAACTTGCAAAGTCTTCAAGGGCTACTGCTCTCCTTCAACTTCAGCTCCGCTCCTGTCAGGCAGCCCTCCCCACAGAGCCTTCTTAGTCTCTAGTTCAGGGGTGGGCAAACTTTTCGACTCGAGGGCCACAATGGGTTCTTAAACTGGACCGGAGGGCCGGAACAAAAGCATGTGTTTGTGTGAACTAATACATGTTAACACTGCTGCTGGTGAAGGAGCGGAGGGGAGAGCAAGAGAACCCTCCGCTCTTTCAGCTCCGCGGGCCGGATAGAACAGCCGAACAGGCCAGATCCGGCCCGCGGGCCGTAGTTTGCCCACCGCTGCTCTAGTTTGTGGTAACTGCTCCATCCTCTCACCCCTCCTGGTCTGTGTGCTTTTAGCACCCACTGTTACCCGCCCTGGGATTCTGAACTCTCACTTGTGGTTGCTCTTAAACTCTTCCCACTGCTGATTAAGTAATCCCTTTATTAAACACGAGAGGCCCGGTGCACGAGTTCATGCACCGGTGGGGTCCCTCGGCCTGGCCTGAGGGGATCGGGCTGAAACCAGCTCTCCAACATCCCCCAAGGGGTCCTGGATTGCAAGAGGGCAGTTCTTGGGTGATGCACTTCAAAATCGGGCTCCCTCCTCTCTGGTTCCAGGTGCATCACCTGAGAACCGCAGCTGCCAAGTCACCGCAGCTCGGCAGCTCCTGCGTTGAGCATCTGCCCCTGGTGGTCAGTGAGCATCATAGTTACTGGTCGGCTGGTTGGACAGTCGCTTAGGCCTTTATATATAGAGATTGCTCAAAGTTTGAGCACAAAATGCCAGGGATTCAGTCCCTGTTCAGACTTCTGCATAGAGTGAGTGAGGAAGTGTGGAGAGAGGATATTTATAAAGTCAAGAAGAAGATGCAGGAATCTTTTGAAAGCCATTGAACAGGGCTCAATGTAAGAAAAGGAATATTTCAGACATATTAGTCCTCCAGCAGTTATAAAAGTTAAGGCAGGGAAGAGTTGGAGCCAGTGATAACTGATAGGGAGATCAGATTTGACATTTTTCACGGTATAAATCAATAAGGTCCTGGACCAGATTGTTGATAAAGGGAATAGAAATATAGCAACAAATGTGAAAAGCAAATAGAAGAAAAAAAATAAAGAAGACACATGGCCATATTCAACAATGTAAGAACACAAGGAATATAGCTACAAACCCTTCTTTGAACAGGTGACTTAGCAATAAAATCAGGTCCATTGCAATATTTGTGGGTGTAATAACTGCTGGAATAGAGAATCTATGGGAAAAGGATTTGCAAAGCATCGAATCTGTTGATCTTCAGATAATTTAGTCAATTATGAGTAGAACACAAAGTAAATATCAGAATTTGATATGTAAAAATAAGACTAAGGAATTCAAACTGATAAGTAGATATATAGTTAAAATTAAAAAGTAAATTGAATGTTTTTTATTAAATATAGTCTTATTAAACATAGCTCATGTTTTTTATAAAATCAGCTCTAACTATCCATTTATTCATGTACATTAATAAAGAATCTATATAGAATAATGGCTAGTTTAACAGTTATAGTTATTTCTATTTAGTGAAAGCCTTTCTGTCTTTACAATTTTATAGTGGTTGAAATTTATATAATTAGTATAGCTGTCATCACCTCCATAAAAATCCTCATTATTTTTATTTATTCTAAAATTTGAACAATAAAACACATAAATTTGTATATAAATATATACATAATATATCACAATATTTCTGTTTTAAGAGGACTCTTAACAGTGATTTAATTACACTCACTTATTTTACAGGAGAGAATAAGACATTCTAAGTGGCTCAGAAGGCTGTCCAGTATCTTAGCTGGCTAGTGATTGAATGAATGAGGGATAAATTTAACAAATATTAAAATATTTAATCAAAATTATGCAGACAAAAGAATATACACATTGACATACAAGAATGAAGCATTTAAATCCTATTCAAGTAATGACAGATAAAGAGATTTAAAGAGATGATTCCCTTTGACTTTATAAATGACTTTGTAATGTCGGACTTTTGCTCTCTGCCTGTGATATTGCCTGGTTAACTGAATCTTACCCTAATCACCTTTCCTTTATTGAGCCTTTCCTCCCCAGGCTGTGCCAGGGTCCCAGCTTTGTTTCAGCCCACCCTGAGCATATGACTGTCAAGGCGCTTTCTTTAGTGATTTGAAATTATTTTTGTGTACTGGTCTGCCCCCAATGAACTGCATCTTCCTCCAAGTCAGGACTCACTAATGAGCACATTCCCCAGTGCCTACCACAGTGCCTTATATTATGAAGTGCTCTATGACTATTTGTTGAACTGATTGAATTACATTTAGAAATCTACATAGTTAATTATGGAGCACTTACCATGAATCAGACATATTGATAAGAGCTGGATCACATCTTCAAGTCTAGAAGAGCTGTGTATTTGACATAGATATGCAAAATTCTACTGTGGTTCTGATCTTATGTGTTTTGAACAAGGAATAATTTATGACCTTTATCTGGCAACCACATTTCAAAGATATCATCAATATTACCTGGCCATGATCCCAATAAAATCTCTTTTACAGAGGGAACTCTCTCTGCTTTTATGTGATTTTATCACACTGCGTCTCAAAAATGTATTGACAGCAGAGCCCACCATGTCCACGATGTACCAGAGATATGGCTTCTGGTAGCAATAAGCTCCCTTGGCAGCTTTTCGTATTGTTATTTTTTCTGGAGAAATGATTGAAGGGTTTTAAAACAGGACTTGTATCTAAGCAGAGATTTTCAAATAAAACTGTCATGTTCAATTTGATGTTTTATGATCATGATATATGAAAAATACCGTAAAGTTACAGGGCTATCATTATTTTATTGAAATACTGGGTAAATAGGCTCCATTCCCATGGATCTTCTTGGTCGGAAAAATGCATTTTGCAAATAGAACTGTTATTTTGATATATGAGAACCTACCTGGAAGATAAATATGAAAAGCATGAGAAGAAAGATAAGCCTTAGAGCAAATCCTGTAGCTTTTAGATTATACCATGGACCTAGTGTCTAATTTTTATTATTATTTCTTTTAAGTGAACTACACATTGCCTTTCCCTGCAACGCCCCCCCCCCCATAAGAATAGTTAAAATAAGCACCTTGCATGATTCATTTATTTACCTTTTACTATGCCATTCTTTGTATTCCTACCTACTCTTAAGAGAGTAGGTATACTTTGCTCCCTGGGATACTTTGCTCTCTAGTGACTCCTGTTCCCTTTCTGATTGTCCTCCTCAGAACCCCTCCCTCCAGGTCCCTTTAAATGTCAACCTGCCCTTTGTTTCCTTCTTCCCCTCCCCCATGCAACATGCTGTCTTGGTTCTCTGAGGCCAATAGACAATTTCTGTGAGCTTCAGTTGCTTAATCTATAGAAAGGAAATAATAGGAGTAGCTATCCCACCTTTTGGTGTGAAGATTAAGTGATATAGTGCTTGACATTTCAAAATGTTTAAATGTATCAGCCATTATTAGAAATGAAACCAGCTATGGAATGGCCTGCCTCAGGCTTCCTCATCAAACTTCTTTGCACCCTACATTGTCTTAAATTTAAAATCCAAAATGTCTCTGTGAAACATTAAACACTTGTTGATCATATTTTAATATTTCCTATCAGACAGGGACAGGTAAGAAATATTACTGGCCTGTAACTGATAAATTGAGAGACTTCTCTCCTAGCCTCATCTTGGTAGGCCCTACCCCTAAATACTGTAGTGGAAACCATTTTTGTAGTTCCATTGTTTCTTTATGGAGTGAACTTGACATTTTTTTTTATCCTTGATTTTTTAAAGAAATCACTTATTACTGCACAATATTTGTGTCCTTGGAAAAAATGCAAAGCTTGTTCAAAGGGGTATTTTTAAAACAGTCTGTCTGGAGGCAAGAATTTATTTATAACTAACGAGTTCTTCATTGGGTTAATCACAAACGAACCTAGTCTTGGCCTTAGGTTTTAGAAAGACTAAAGTAAAACCCTTTCTCTGTTCACTGCTTTCTGTCATCTTTTTTTTCTCTCTCTCCTGTCACTTGAGTTTTCAGACATGACATGTTACAACTGTGCTGAAGTTTTCAGTGTATCAGAATAAATTGGTAATTCCCCCTCACTGGTTGGTTTCCAATTCTTGAGAACAAGGAGTCCCTTCTAGATGTTTAGGATACATTTCTCTGTGATTTAGGTGAACTGAGAACATATGAGAAAGGGTAGGTAGGAATTGAGTGAAGAAAGAACAATGCAATTCTAGGAAAGGACTTAATGGGAGAAGTGACAAATGGATGTTTTACAAGACTTCAGGATTAGTTCATGGAAGTTCTTGAATGACTAGCTTCAGCATTTGAAATTTCTTTTAGAAGCAATGGGCGATGATGAAGCATTGGAATGTTTATTGTTGCTCTTTGCTCATTTGTTATTTGGTGGAATGAGATACCTCACCAGAACTGTGTGTGGAGACATTTCATGTGGCAACAGTTAAGTAGGATTGGAGTAAAACATACGTGAAGTCAGGAGATCAGCAGAAAGGTCACTAGAGAGGTATTTCTTAAAGTGAAATTCCATTAGATTTTAGTAAGAAAAGGAAAAGAAAGAGAGAGGTCTTATCTGTGGTGATTCAGTATTTTTGCCAACTCAGTGAATATTTTTTATGGAGTGGGATGAAAAGGTTTCAAAGGCTGTTGAGAGGGAGAAGGAAGGCAATCTAAGAAATTTATTGATCTATCACAAATTAGAAAAAAAGACTAAAATAAGTATATTAAAAAGAAAATAAAACAAAAATTAGGCGATGAAAAGTTCAATTATGTCAGTAAACACATAAATGTAAATGGATTATGCATTTCTATTAATAAACAGAAGTCATAAATGTATAGCCACAAAGGAACTAATTGACAAATTTGACTAATCTAAAATTAAAAAGTTCTGCCTGAAAAATTAAATTACAAAGAAGTGAAAAGTCAAGCTATAATATAGAAGGTATTTCCAACACATCCACCTGATAAAGGATTTAAAATTAAAATATATTTTAAAATTCCTGCAAATCAACAAGCAAAAAGAAAAAGAAATAAGTATAACATGTATCAACGTGAATAAATCTCAGTCATATAATTGGATATGAAAATTAGGTTGTATAATGTTTTATACATGACATTTTATACTATTAATACAAAATTTAAATATGAAAAAATAAGCAATAATAAATATTGCTTATAAAGATATGAAAATATAATGAATCTCTACTAATAAAAGCATAATATGCTAATTAGACCAGACATCCTTCCGGATGTCCTTCCTTCCAGAAAAAGCTGCAGCAGGCGGAGGCCGCAGCGAGGCAGCAGAGGCTCCCGGCCACAGTGGGCGGGGGCCATGGCAGCGGTGAGCGGGGGCTGGGGCTGGGGCTGGGGCCAAGGCCCTTGCACGAATTTTGTGCATCGGGCCTCTAGTATATTATAAAGTCTTTGAAAGGATGTGCACACCATCTTTAAGATAATGTGTGTTATGTAGTACATATACAAGGGAGAGTTTAATTATTAGTGACTACTGCTCCTACAAGCTCTGGAATTTCTTTTAAATAACTGCAAAATTTCACTCACAATCAACATTTTGATAATTCCTTCAATTCATTAACAAATCTGGCCACTGTTTATGGCCCATTGAAGTAAAAGCAGTAACTTCAGTTATGATCAAAGTTATTGCCAGAAAATTCACATCATTTGAAACCATAGTATAAGTCCCTTAGATAAAACCAACAACTGAGTATTGTCATTACTTAAAGAGCAATGAATTATTAGAGGCATAAAATGGTTCTATTTTAGGTTTAAAGATTTCATTCAAGACAATTCAGAGAGTATGTAGACTTAAGCCAACTTGATATATATAGGGTATCTCAAAAAATGTTTACACACACTTTGAATAATTATAAAGGCAGTGTTTATTAAAAATATATTTCATTTTCAAAATTGAGCTATCAGCTGTTAAAGTGTGTATACATTTTTGGGAGACACCTGTATATTAACTTGAAACAGAGTAATGGAAGCATGTTTGCTGATTTTAAACATATTAAACTTTATAGTTTTAAAGAAGCAGCAAAAAACACCAAGTGTTGAGTAGGAGGGAAGAATCAACATTGGATGAGTATGCAAATTTAATCAAGAAACTAAAGTAAGATAATACTTTCACAAAGAGGAATATATATATATATATATATATATATATATATATATAAATTATTTATTATTTAAAGTATTACATAAGTCTTCTTTTTCCCCCATTGACCTCTCCCCAGCTACTCCTACCCCCCGAGCACATGCCCTCACCCTCCTACTGTCTGTGTCCATTGGTTATGCTCATATGCATGCATACAAATCCTTCGGTTGATCTCTTACCTTCCACCCTCCCCTGCCTTCCCTCTTAGGTTGGACAGTCTGTTCAATGCATCTATGACTCTGGATCTATTTTTGTTCATCAGTTTATGTTGTTCATTATATTCCACAAATGAGTGAGATCATGTGATATTTACCTTTCCCTGACTGGCTTATTTCACTTAGCATAATGCTCTCCCGTTCCATCCATGCTGTTGCAAATGGTAAGAGTTCTTTCTTTTTTACAGCAGCGTAGTATTCCATTGTGTAGATGTACCACAGTTTTCTAATCCACTCCTCTGCTGATGGGCTCTTAGGCTCTTTCCAAATCTTGGCTATTGTAAATTGTGCTGCTATGGATATAAGGGTGCATATTTCTTTCTTATTGGTGTTTCTGATTTCTTGGGATATATTCCTAGAAGTGGCATTACTGGGTCAAATGGGAATTCCATTTTTAATTTTTTGAGGAAACTCCCTACTGTTTTCCACAGTGGCTGCACCAGTCTGCATTCTCACCAGCAGCACATGAGGGTTCTTTTTTCTCCACATCCTTTTCAGCACTTGTCGTTTGTTGATTTGTTGATGATAGCCATTCTGACGGTGTGAGATGGTACCTCATTGTCATTTTGATTTGCATGTTTTCATATGTCTCTTGGCCTTCTGTATGTCCTCTTTCAAAAAGTGTCTATCTGGATCCTTTGCCCATTTGTTTTTTATTGGATTGTTATCTTCCTTTTGTTAAATTGTATGAGTTCCCCGTGAATTTTGGAGATTAAACCCTTATCTGAAATAACATTGGCAAATATGTTCTCCCATGCAGTGGGCTTTCTTGTTGTTTTAAGGAGGATATATTTAAGAGTAAGAAATTATTCTAAGATGTAGACTGGAAAGCATCCATTTTATAGGAAGGATACACTTTATAACTTTCTCAAGAGCAGTTTTGGTAATGCAAATGTTTAAATGTTGTATCAAACACTATATACCTAATCTTAAACTTCTCATTTTTTTGGTTATCCGACAATGACATAAATGGCATCATTCACGTAGCTATGTAGATGTAAAAACTTAGATATATCTTTATCTCTCTCTTTAACTCGTATTGAGTGTGTTGTAAAGTTCTAAATTTTTCATAATAATTTTCATCATGGGTTCACCTTCTCTCTGTTCACCGTCTTCAACACTGGTTGAGTTGTAATCTCCTTCTCTGGTATGAATGCTCTAATTACCTAATGACATTTTTATAATATTACTCCTTTAATATAACTAATTATTGATTCCCATTTCCTGCTGTATCAACTGAAAAGTCTCTTTGATTTTGAAAGTTCTCTACTATTTTTACTTTTATGCTTTGTTTCTTTCCTAGATGTACTCTTTTCCTCCAGTCAAGCCATTCTCACTATGTCACAGTGGCATCTCCCTTTTGGATTTTTAGGATGGTTTCAGTAAAAGAAGAAAAAAGTTGCCAAAACCGGTTTGGCTCAGTGGATAGAGCATCGGTCTGCGGACTGAAGGGTCCCAGGTTCGATTCCGGTCAAGGGCATGTACCTTGGTTGCGGGCACATCCCTGGTGGGAGATGTGCAGGAGGCAGCTGATTGATGTTTCTCTCTCATCAATGTTTCTGACTCTCTATTCCTCTCTCTTCCTCTCTGTAAAAAATCAATAAAATATATTTTAAAAAAAAAAGTAAATGCTGACACCAGGATTTGACACTGTGTGCCTAAATATTTTTTATCAAATAAAGGAAGTAAATCCAGGAGGAGAAGTAAACTAAAGAGAAAATGTTTTGAGCTTTGATGTAGACATTTTACTTACTGCTCAAAATGTCAGTTGAAATTTCAGGAAAGGGGTGTTGGTGTGCTCAAACCCTATACTCACCAGGTCAATAAAATAAAAACAAGCTGGTTGTATGTAGGAATTGTTTGCACTGATTGTCAAGTTTCACCTCCACAATCAACTGATGAAAATAAAACACCCTGAATTTCAAACAGCATATGTTGATATAGAGCCAAAGAATATTCTGATTTTTGAGAAACTAAAACCCAAAAGGCATGCTTCTTTCTTAGACATCCTGAGCAGAGAGAAAGGACTTTTTGTTTCCTCTCTTGTCAGTGTGGGACTCCCAGAAAGGAGGGAGGTGGAAGAGCCTTACTAGTAAGTCACCTCTTGGGATTCTGCTCAGGGGGTCTACTCTACATCTAGGTTTTATTCTCATGATAATGACAACAGTTTCACACGCTCACTGAAAACTCACTGCTGCTGTGAGGTATCTCATTTCTGGCTGTGACTCTAAATCACATGTGTGTTCTCTCCCTGTATTTTATTGATCTCATGGGAGACAGATGCAGTAGAGAGTACTATATATGTTCAGGTGAAAAAAAAACAAACACATGGCCTCCTCAAAAACTGCCACTCATGTCAGTTTTGGAATCATCATTTATTCTTTATGTATTTCAAAATTATTTTTCTGAATAAGATAAAGCAAAACAATCCTTTACAATAAAAGGGTAATATGTAAATTGACCCTAACAGCAGAACGACTGGGAATGACTGGTCACTATGACACACACTGACCACCAGGGGGCAGACACTTAATGCAGGAGCTTCCCCCTGGCGGTCAGTGCACTCCCACAGGGGGAGCTCTGCTCAGCCACAAGCCAGGCTGACTGCTGCCAGTACAGCGGTGGTGGTGGGAGCCTCTCCCACCTCCTCAGCAGTGCTAAGGATGTCTGACTGCAGCTTAGGCCTACTCCCCTCTGGCAAGTAGACATCCCCCAAGGGCTCCCGGGCTGCCAGAGGGATTTCTGACTGCCAGCTTAGGCCTAATCCCCCGGGGAGCAAGCCTAAGCCAGCAGGTGGACATCCCCCTAGGGGTCCCAGACTGTGAGAGGGCACAGGCCAGGTTGAGGGATGCCCCTGAGTGAACAAATTTTTGTTCACTAGGCCTCTAGTATAATCAGAAAACACTAACATTTATTTTGGGCTTTCCAACTACATGGGATGAGAAAAATTGAGATAGATATATTGCTCTTTAAGCATTTTGTTTCAGTGTCAGTGGCTTTATATCTGGCTTTACTTTTACTATTTTGAGTTCCAAAGTTGACAAGAAATTTCTTATAACCATGAACTTTAAATTATACTCCAATGAAAGAAGTTTTTAATTATTTGGTCCTTTAATTTATATTTAAGTAGGTAGCTGTTTATTTATATAGCAATTGGGACATATCTTTATGTATATTAACTATTTTTTTATTTTTTTACTGGCAATGCATATCTCTCTTTTTCTTTTTTATTATTATATTTTTCTTTTGTTATTAAGGTATTACATATGTGTCCTTATTCCCCCATCCCCCCCCCCAACTTGCGCCCTTACTCCCTAGTGTCTGTGTCCATTGGTTATGCTTATATGAATGCATTAACTACTTTTTTAAAAAGTTTATCTTTCAATAGTACATAAACATTTTGTGAGAGAACCAAGGCCTAGGACTTAAGTAATTGAAATTACTGAGACCTCTGTAATACTTTCAACAGTAAAAGTAAGTTTAAAAAATACATAAATACATAAAGTAGCAATGAAGAAGGAAAAATGTTACTCAGAGCATAAGCCTGCAATAACTATGCCTGCATGGGCTTTGTTATTTATTTATTTGTTGTCTTTATATGTTCATCTGTTACACCATTGTAAATAAATAATTGAATTCTAAACCCCAAGTTATCATTTACATAGTACTGTGCTTTCAGAAGGGAGCACAAGTATTAGCCAACCCAGATACGTCACTTTCTTCTATAGTCTTTAACATCTCTAGAGAGGTAGTGTCCGTGACTCCCTTTACTAAAGGACTCCTATGATCAGAAATTCTTCCATGTCCTTAACCAAAATCCTATTTGAAGTGCAGGGTTCTTTAGGTTAACATCTTGTGATAGAACAGGCCCATTAAATCTGACCTCCGGTTAAGTTAAAACTTGCGAATGGGTCCTAGCTAAATGTAATTATGGCTATGAGCTAAAGCCAAGAAATCTGCCATCTACTTCACAGTGTCTTAAATGGACAAAGGTTGCCCTTTGAGTAAAATCACCTTGAAAAGGAGACAGCACTGTGGAAAAGGGATTGCTCTGAAGGAAAATTGAAAGGAATTAAGAAGGTATTTAATTAAGGCAAGCTGACCTGCTGGCTAATGCAGTGGAAAGCAGAGGCCAGAGAGCAGCTGGGGATCCTGGGGATTTCTGGAGTCTTGGCAACGACATGGAATTTTCTAGAAGGAAATCCTAAAGGGTACCCAGGAGCCTATTTGGTGAGACAACTGGTATGTTTAGGAGCTAACTCTGAACGAGAAGGTGAAATCAGTGATTTCCTCAGGAGAGATGAAACAGCATCTCCACAGTTGATGGGGCAGGCAGGAGTGTCATCGCTACAAGACAGACAGCGGGAGAGAGTGAATCTAAATAATAACTCTCCTGCTAACCAGCATCCTTAGATGCCCTTGAAGAGCAGTATCTGGACAACACACCATCTCCTCCCACTCTGAAGGACATTTCTATTTTGTCTCATTGGCAGGGGGAGGGAGAATAAAAATAGTACCTGATTTTAATTAAGTGGTTCTCTTTCATATTCTTGAAGAATTTGTATCTTTCATGTATAAGCAAAATAAAACCTATTCCTTTGTGTTTTCCTCAGAGGACTGATTTCCTGGTCTCAAGCAGGCGTTTTTATTGCTCATCTCTGTAATTTCTCTAACCTACTCGTAGAAGGGATCGGGTTCTAGGGCCTAAAGCAGAATGTAGTATGCTATTAAAACCCTGTTTGAAGAGGAGTAGCAGAGAGCTGCTCGTTTCATGCTTCCACTGATTTCCTACTTCTGGAATGGAGGCTGCTTTCAGAGTGCCCACTCCTGCTGAATCTGACTTCACACTGACGGGGCACTGCCACATCTTTTGCACCAGGACTTTTCATTATTTCACACCCATTACCAGCAAAACATTTTTTAAAACTAGGTCCAAGAAAAGAACCAAAAAGTCCAAAACACACAACAAAACCTCTGCATCTATTAAATTATTCTTTTACTACTTTAAGGTTAAAAATTCAAGTATCCAACTGATCAAAATGACTATCCCATAGTCATGATAAATTCATATTATTCTTCCCAATAAATTATTTGTTTGAGTCCCTTTATTGTTAGATTGTCCTTAGACTTTTGAAATATCAAAATAACTTAATTGAGACAAACAGAAATTGAAGAATATTGTACAAAATAATCTTCAAAATTGTCAAGGTCATGAAAAGCAAAAACAAGCAAACAAACAACAACAACAAAAACACAAAAAGAAACTATCAAAGATCAGAGGAAGCTAAGGAGACAGGACAACTTAATGAAATTGGGTATCTTTGACTGGATCCCAAAACAAAACAGGACCCTAGTGGAAAAAACTGGTGATTTTTAAATATAATCTATAGTTTAGTTAACAGTATTTTACCAATGTTAATTCTTAGTTTTGAAAACTGTACCATGATTATTTTGGGTTTAACATCAGAGGGAAATAAGTAAAGTTTTTACAGGAGCTCTCTGCACCATTTTTGCAAATATTTTATAAACCTAAAATCATTCCAAAATAAGAAAATAATAACTTAAGGGCTTTGTCTTGGTAAACAGTCTATTACATCAAGTCTTTGACAGTTTTATCTGTATGTGTTTGTTTCTGTTAATGTAACAGAAAAAAAGATGAGATAGTATTAAAAATACTAAATCTATTTTTTTCTTATTATCTGTTATCATGTTTTTTTCTGTAGCAATATTGAATACCTGAATAGCACACTTATGCTTTGTGACTCATTTTTAACTTGCTCTTTAGTAGAAAATAATTAGACACACGAGATGGAGCATTGGAGTCAGTGAACATGTGTGTTTGTGTATTTCCATGAATACTGTAAGGCTTTATTTGACATCACTGTGGTTCCTGAGTTATGAACAATAAGCACATAGGGTCCAGGGAAAGCATTCCTCTGTAGGAAGAACAGAAACCCTAGGTCCCAATTGGCTTGGGTCCCAATTCCATCCAATGAGAGCCTTCCTACCTTGGCTAGGATTCAAAATCTTATATAATAAAAGCCCAATATGCAAATCGACTGAACGGCAGAAGGACCAGTGGAAGGACCAGTCGCTATAACATGCACTGACCACCAGGGGGCAGACGCTCAATGCAGGAGCTGCCCCCAGCCTGCAGATCCCAGGCCAGCCAAGGTGGGTGCCAGAGGAGGCCTTTGATCGCCCCGCTGGTCGCCCCACAGATCAGCCCTGGTCGCCGGCCAGGTCTAGGGACCCTACCCATCCACGAATTTCATGCATCGGGCCTCTAGTCTACTAATAAATAACCAGGAGATAAATGTTGATTATCTATCTATATCCCACTTTGCAATGATATTTTTATTTATCTGCTTTCGATCTCTCAAATTTCTATGCAGCTTCCTGGAACTGTGTTTCACTTCCACAATATTGCTACTACTTCAGCAGCCTCCACTACCTTCACCACTTTCATCACAAAATACCATATAGTGGGGGCTTGAACAGCAGATATTTATATTCTACGTTTTGAGGGTTCAAAGTCTGAGGTCAAGGTGCCAGCATGGCCAAGTTCTAGGGAAAGTTCTCTTCCTGGTTTGTAGACAGCTGCCCTCTCATGGTGTCCTCTTCTTTTGCAAAATCTTGGAGAGAGAGCAAGTCCTCTGATGGTCACTGATCCTATCCTGGGGGCCCCACCATTATGACCTCATCTGATTCTAATTATTTTCCAAAGCCCCCAGCTCCAAATACCATCCCTCGGGGGTAAGGAATTCAACATACAAATTTGAGGGGCACATAAGTCAGTCCATAGCAGTCTCTAAAACTCAAGAGTTTCAGAAGAATGTGTGGACTACATTTCAAGCACATATTACATGCTGTCTGCAGGCTATCTTATTAAATCCTCAATAGCAACCTCCTGAGGTACATGGACTGTAATTTATAGATGAGGAAGCTAGATTTTAGAGAAGAAAAATAACTTCTGCAAGACAAGGCATTTAATGAATAGCAGAACCTGCACTGAAAATAAAATTGTTCTGATTTAAAATTATCCTTAAGCATTACCATATAAGACCCTAAATCCTAATATAAGCACGTGAGATTTATATTAAAGACTGAGTGAAAATATTTATTCTGTGCAAAAATTACTTCATGTTATAATATAGAGAGAGGAATTTTAGAAAGAGAGTAAATTTTATATATATCTTTGCACCTAGGGGGAAGAGAATACCCATAAAAAGAAGGTACTCTTTATTAGAGGTCGCAATAATAAATATGGTAACCACACTGGTTACAAATTTGATTGACTAATCCTATCTAATAATAGAGAAACATGGTAATTAACCATAACTTCGCTACCTTTCCCATTGACTAATCAGCAAGATATTCAAATTAACTGCCAACCAAGATGGCAGCCAGCAGCCAGGCAGCTGAAGCGAACAGGAGGCTTGCTTGCTCCAGTGATGGAGGAAGCCAAGGTTCCTCGCCTGCCACTGCCGGCCTCTGAGCTTGCACTCTAAGAAACAATGTTGCAATTATAGAAGCTAAACAAACTCCAGAAACCTGCTATCAGCCGTCAGAGCTGGAGCAAGCAAGACCGCAACAGTGTTAAAATTATAGAACCCAAACAAACCCAGATACCTGCTTTCAGCAGCCAACGTCTCAGAGCTGGAGCTGAGCCTCAGAGCTAAAGCCGGCTCTCAGTTCCAGTGACATCCATAGAAGGTAAATAAATCCCAGAATAATAAAAAAAGAAAAAGAAAAAAAGGAGAGGTTGGGAGCTTCAGTCACCCACCAGCCTGAAAACGGCCCTCAGCCCCTCACCCAGACTGGCCAGACACCCCAGTGGGGACCCCCACACTGAAGGGTGTGTGACCAGCTGCAAACAGCCATCATCTCCTCATCCAGGCTGGCCAGGCACCCCAGTGGGGACGCCCAACCTGAAGGGGGTGTGACCAGCTGCAAACAGCCATCATCCCCTCACCCAGGCTGGCCAGGCACCCAAGCGGGACCCCCAACCTGATCCAGGATACCCTTCAGGGCAAACCAGCCGGCCCCCACCCGTGCACCAGGCCTCTATTCTATATAGTAAAAGGGTAATATGCAAACTGACCCTAACAGCAGAAAGACTGAGAATGACTGGTCACTATGACACACACTGACCACCAGGGGGCAGACGCTCAATGCAATGACCCTTTGGTGGTCAGGGTGCTCTCACATGGGAGGAGCTCTGCTCAGCCACAAGCCAGGCTGACTGCTGCCAGTACAGCAGTGGTGGTGGGAGCCTCTCCTGTCTCCTCAGCAGCGCTAAGGATGTCTGACTGCAGTTTAGGCCTGCTCCCCGCTGGCAAGTGGACATCCCCCGAGGGCTGCACGGCTGCCAGAGGGGTGTCTGATTGCCATCTTAGGCCCAATCCCCCCGGGAGCGGGCCTAAGCCAGCAGGTGGTCATCCCCTGAGGAGTCCCAGACTGCGAGAGGGCACAGGCCAGGCTGAGGGGTCCCCCTCCCCCCCCAGTGCACAAATTTTTGTGCACCGGGCCTCTAGTCCTATCTAATAATAGACAAACATGGTAATTAACCGTACCTCCGACATGCTTCCCATTGGCTAATCAGGGCAATATGCAAATTAACTGCCAACCAAGATGGTGGCCGGCAGCCAGGCAGCTGAAGTGAACAGGAGGCTTGCTTGCTCCAGTGATGGAGGAAGCCAAGGTTCCCCACCTGCCGCTGCCGGCCTCTGAGCTGCACTCTAAGCAACTATGTTGTAATTATAGAAGCTAAACAAACCCCAGAAACCTACTTTCAGCCAGCCGGGCCTCAGAGCTAGAGTTGCAAGAGAGTTTCAATTATAGAAGGTAAACAAAGCTCAGATACTTGCTTTCAGCAGCCGAGGTCTCAGAGCTAGAGCCGAGCCTCAGAGCTAAAGCCAGCTCTCAGTTCCAGTGACAGCCATAGAAGGTAAATAAATCCCAGAATAATAAAAAAAGAAAAAGAAAAAAAGGAGAGGTTGGGAGCTTCAGTTACCTGCCATCCTGAAAATGGCCCTCAGCCCCTCACCCAGACTGGCCAGGCACCCCAGTGGGGACCCCCACCCTGAAGGGTGTGTGACCAGCTGCAAACAGCCATCATCCCCTCATCCAGGCTGGCCAGGCACCCAAGGGAGACCCCCACCCTGATCTGGGACACCCTTCAGGGCAAACCAGCCAGCCCCCACCCATGCACCAGGCCTCTATCCTATATAGTAAAAGGGTAATATGCCTCCTAGCACCGGGATCAGTGGAACTGTGAGGCCTCCTGGCACTGGGATCAGCGGAACCACGAGGCCTCCTGGCCCCTGGATCAGTGTGACAGGGGGCAGTGCCCAAACCCCCTGATTGCCCTGCAGCTCTGTGTGTGACAGGGGGCGGGGCCACAACCTCCTTAATCGCCCTGCTCTGTGCCTGATAGGGGGGAGCTCCCCAACCCCCTGATCAGTCCTGCTCTGTGTGTGACAGGGTACATGGCCCCAACCCCCCTGATGGGACCTGCTCTGTGTGTGACAAGGTACGGAGCCCCAGCCCCCCTGGTGAGCCCTGCTCTGTGCGTGACAGGGGGCAGTGCCCCAACCCCCTGATCGGCCGGCTCTGTATGTGACAGGGGTGGCGCCACAACCCCCTGATCCGCCCTGCTCTGTGCATGACAGGGGGTGGCACCGCAACCTCCCCATCGACCCTGCTTTGAGTGTGACAGGGGGCAGCGCCCCAATCCCCCAATCAGCCCTACCCTGAGCATGACTGGGTTGGCATCGCAACCTCCTGATCCGCCCTGCTCTGTGTGGCCTAAGCCAGCAGGTCGTTCTCTCCTGAAGGGTCCCCGACTGTGAGAGGGCACAAGTGGGGCTGAGGGACACCTCCCCCGCCCCCGCCAGTGCACAAATTTTTGTGCACCGGGCCTCTAGTTTTGTATAAAATAATAATCTATTAGAAAAATTAAAAAGTTGAATTCATGCAGTAAACTGGTTACCAGATGAGTGGACCAATTAAAGAATATTTTAGAACCTGCTTTGATTGCATGGAATAATCAGCATGATGGTCAGATAATTATTTGTTTTCTCTCAAAAGTAAAATGATCCTTCAAAAAATGTAAAAAGTAAAATAAAATAAAATTTGGCAGCTGTGTATTGAGATGTATAAATAGCTTGTATTGATTAACAATATCCAAACCATTGTGAAATTAGCGGGAACTCATTTGTATTCAATGGCTTATTTCAACAGTTTTGTCTAGTGGTATGTAAAATAATTCTCAAAATTATCGGAATTATTTGAAACCTTTAAAATATATTGGTGCAAGCAATGATTTTTACAACATATGCAAATGCCCATAATGGTTATGGATATGCCGAACATCTGTTGCCAAGAGCTTTTTCTCTGTTTTGTATTGTACTACACTGTTCCTTTTTAAGTGCATTTAAAAAAAATATTCCCAATGTATTAATTGAATAGATAAATTCCTGATGCTATTAAACTCATGTAAAGCAATGGGTAATAAGATTTCTTTATTTCCTTTCAGATTTTCAGACGATGCTGGTTGGTTTTCAAAAAGGCTTCCAGTAAAGGACCCAGAAGGCTAGAAAAATTTCCAGACGAAAAGGCAGCGTATTTTAGAAACTTCCATAAAGTAAGTCTTAGTCTTGGGAGTTGCTGGGGAATAACTAGACCCTTGGCAACAGCTTGAGGAGACATTTCTTTTGATAAATGAAATCTGCAAGGGAAAAATGCATGGCCAAGGTAAAATGTCTCTGTTCCAATAAAATGCAAAAGTTATTCTTCTCCTTTATTTTAATCATCTGCTGTAAATGCCAGAGGTACCTCTGCAAAATGAAAGACTCATTTTTATTGCTGCTTTGCAAAATGAGATGACTCATAACTCAGCCAGATCATTTCCCAAGGTGCTGAGTAAGCATTTTCCCTCTGTTCAGGTTAGTTGTGCATTTGTTACTTTGATTTAAACTATCGGTGATATTTAGGAGATAAAACTTTTAGGGCTTGAGTTAATAATGCTAAAGACCCTTTTAATGGATACAGCATTTGCTGTTTATAGCCTTACCAAGTCAGAGATCATTAAATATGCTGATGTGTAGAGATGTGGCAGAAATTCTGTGAATGAAATGTCAATTTCTTAAGAATGAGCCTTCACCAAGTACCTCAGTTAGTTAGAGTGTGGTCTGGATACCCCAAGGTTACAGGCTTGATCCTCTGTGAAGCCAATGAATGCATAAATAATTGGAGCAACAAATCAATGTTTCTCTCTCCCCCTTTCTCTCTCACACATCTAAAATAATAAAAGTGTAATATGCTAATTAGATTGGACATTGAACGACCTTCCAGATGTCATTCCAGATGTGGAGGAAGGGGCTGAGGCAGAGGCAGTTAGGGTCTATCAGGCAGGCAGGCAAGTGGTTAGGAGTGATCAGGCAAGCAGGCAGGCAGAGGGGTTAGGGGTAATGAGGCAGGCAGGAAGAATGGTTTGAGGTGATCAGTCAGGCAGGCAGGCGAGCAGTTAGGAGCCAGCAATCCCGGATTGTGAGAGGGATGTCTGACTGCCAGTTTAGGCCCAATCCCACAGAGATCTGGCAGTCAACATCTCCCGAGGGGTCCCGGATTGAGAGAGAGTGCAGGCCAGGCTGAGGGACCCCCACCCCTGCCATGCACTAATTTCATGCACCAGACCTCTACTCAATACATAAGAAAGCAGGATTATGAGTATGTAAGAAATAACCCTAGAATGATGCTAAATATGCTGCCTAAAGTTATCTTTGGTGACAATATTACAACAAAGTTAAGTATTTGATAGTACTGAGGAGGATTTGTGATAAGAACTCAGAATTGTGAAACAGTTGGTAGGATGTCTGATTAATCAGTAACGATTCCTATTCCCAAATTTAACATCTGTGTGAACTTGCATAAGCTATTTAATCTCTATGCACCTACAGTTTTTCCTCTGACAGATTAAGATTATAATAGTGCCTACCAAAGAGAGTTATTGTAAGGAATAAATGATACTATAGACATAATGAGATTAAATATAACTAGATAAATGGAATTTTATAGCTAAGCATATAACTTTACTTGGCATCTGGTAAGTTGTAGCAAAGATGTAATGGTGACTTGAGTGAAAATATGAGTATTGATGTTGGAGGTCAGAGGACAAATGTTGGGTATAGTAAGGGGTTAGTTAGATGTTGGATGTAGGTAGGACTCATGGGCAACTCATGAGTTTGAGCTTCAGCAGCAGAGATGCAGGTGGTGCGATTTATGAAGAGGGGGAAGACTAGAAGAGCAGACATTGAGTAAAATTCACAAGCTTTCACGTTGTACATGTTAAATTTGAAAGATATATTACACATTCATATTAAAATGTCAAGTAGCTAATTAGACAAACAAATGAGGGCTTGGATGGGGGAAATGTCATTGATAGAGTTATTCATTTCTGTCATTGGCATCTTGGTAGTACTTTATTCTGTAGCATTAGATAAAACGTCCTTGGGAGAGAATGAAGAAAGAGGAGATAATTAACACTCCCAACATTTAGAGGATTAGCTGAGGCAGAGATACTGGAATAGAAATCTGAGAAAAGCAGGAAGTAAGAGGAGAAGAATTACATTAGAGTAAATCACTGGAAAGCAAGAGAAAACTGTGCTAAAGAATTGAGCAAGTGGTCATCTATGTTAGTTTGAGAGACTGGGAAATTTGACTGAGAAGGAACCATTAGACTTAAAACATGAAGGCTGAGGGTGGCTTTGCCAAGCGCTATTTCAGTGAAATATGGGGACTAATTTCACTTGAAGAGACTTAGAGGAGAATGAGAAGTGAGGAAGGGACAGCTACTCAAACAATTTATTTCAAGAAGTTTTACTGTGAAATTGAGCCAAGATAGGTAGAAGATAGGATTTTTAAATATGATATACATTGTTATATACCTGTGTGCCAACACTAATGGTCTAGGAGACCAAAAATGTGATGATTAGAAATTTTCTGTGTAGTTATAGGGTTTGGTCTTTCACAGAACCAGAGATGAGTCTAACAAAAAGAAAGGAATAGAATGAGTGCAGATCTAAATAGGTTGGATAAAATTAACACCACGACTAATACTCCAAACGCATGCACACTTTATATGTGAGCTTTCTCTCTCCACACTGTGAAAATTAAGCAGCATACGACCTAGGGGAGTGCAGTAAGAATAGAAATTGTTAATTTTTTAATAAATAGTGAAACAGATGTCATTGACTGTAACTTGAAGCTCCCAAGAGCATTTTAATAATTAGATTCAGTATATGTGACAACTAAAATTTACCTTTCTTATGTGAAGATTGAAGTTTTTATTATTATAACTTATTCTTTATAGCATTTTGGGAAGCTAATTCCTTTTCCTAGTAATATAAATTTTCTTTCATGATTTTTTTTGAAAGATTGTGAACTAAAATGGTGAAGTTAGACCTATTCTGATATGACAATAATAATAAATCTTAAGGGTTGTTTTCAGGAAAATTATGTACATGGTCTCTTTTCTTATTTTCATTTTATTTTAGCAAGTTTTTCCTAATCCTTCTAACTGGCTGTTTTATTATAGACTTTGTGTAAATAAGCGAAAGATTTCACTCTGTGTATATTCAATTTGAAATGTCTATTAACCTTTCTAACCAAAATATTTTTATTAATATCACTACTTTTCTTCTTTCTACAATCTTCACTAGCTCTGGGACACTAGTTTTTTTCTTCTTTTTTTCCCCTTAGAATGTATATCTAGTTCCCTCTGACAGGTAGATAAAGGAAGATCTCTTTATGAACAAGGCTGGCATACTTCAGTCTTTGTTTTCTCTTGGGCAATTAATGGTCAGTCCAGAATTGGGAGGAAGGAGGGTCTCTTCATTTTTAAGATGGCTTAAAGAAATGGACTAATATGAATTTCCCAAATTGTTCTATTTGCTAATGTTAAATATTTTAAAGTTTTGATTAGTCAGTTATTTGGATATGCCCTAAAATCTGCTATATAGCTCCATCACAATAAATTACAATAATCAATCAAATGAGTGAAATGTTTCCAGCCTAAATAAGGGACTTCTGAAAAAGAAGCTAATGACACAATTCTTTCTTTGCCAACTTTAACTTTGTGCTATGCTCTATCTGAAGCATACCTATTATAAAACTTCTGAGTATTAATGGTCTCATTTAGACATTTGATATGTTTACTGTGAGACAGAGCTTGCTGCATTAATCAGTTCTTATATAAAACTGCTGTAAAAATGGTATATACTTTTTTTTACTTCTTGCTAGAAAGGAATTTGAAATTCAAATCACTAGCTGCTGAAGGAAGTTATTAAAAATGTATTAGGTTTGAAAGTTTAGCTGTATATAATTGTCAGAGATATTCAAAACAAATTTATCCTCAATAAAAATTGAACTAAAGCAATTTACATAGAATCAGCTAATAAATTTTCCCTAATTTTCTGAGCAAAAGAAAAAAGAAACAGTTTATATTTATTTTAATAAAATAAAAATGAGGGCTATCTGTAGGGAGGAAAATATAAATAAAGTTCCATAAAAGGATGAATGAAGACAAAACTATGTGACATTCCAGTGCTGAAAACTATTGATGCCAGAAAAATGATGCCTGTATTATAGGTACCAGCCTTACTTCTAAATCCCTGTATTCTGACATCAAAAGCATCATTTTATTTCATCTGCTTTACTCTTATTTGGAGTTGTCAGTATTTATCTTTATGTAAAACAAATGTCTGAGAAAGTTGGGAAAAAGATTAAGGCATCCTTATGAAGAACAGCCACCTGCAAATATAGCTTATCCTTAACAATAGAAGCAAAATAATTGGGAAGTGTGAAAACAGCACATGTGTACAGTGTGTTATATTGAATATTTTCATTTTTATTCCAATGGCTATGTGCTTAGAAAGGCATGCACTTGGTGTGATGTGAAGGGTGTTCTAAGGCTTGGTGTCTCTTCAAATACCTTCTGGAAGTTCCCAGAGTGATAGTCACTTATTCAGATGAAGGCATCTTATTCATTCATTCATTTATTCATTCATCCATTCATTCCTCCATCCTTTTGTAATCCCTTATCTTGAAAAAGTCTCAGTTTCCTGAACAAAGCTCCTATTGACACACACACATTGGTTCCTGGGACAGTCACATGATAATCCATTCTTGATTGTTTTACTCATATTATCTGATCACATGCTAGTCACTCAGGGAAGACTCAAAGAACTGGAATATGAAAAGTTGGTCTTTTATATCATGAAAAGGATGGGGAAATGCCCATGGCATGGTGCGCTTCTGTGTAGAGCCTCCAACAGTGGTGAGTGTGTTGTGAATAGACAACTCTAAAGCCAATGATGAGCAGGAATGAACAGGAGTTAAGACCTTCAGGTGGAGGGGATCAGCAAAGTTGTGATCTCAAACTCAGAGGAAACTCCCAGAATTAAAGTGATCTTTGCAATATTTAAATCAAGGTCAATTAGAACTTTACAGCATCTAAGATAACTTCCATTAAGAATGACTCTGTGCTGCTTAAGGGTGCTACAGAAAATAGAGCACTCAGAAATCAGGATTTTAGTTTATAACCTATTCCTCCACAACAGATATCTATCTGTTCACTGAGAAATAAGGAGTCAGACTTAGAAAATAGGATTTGGTCTGGGCTTGACCTAAAGAATATAGAAGTATGATTTATGTTGGTAAAATTAATCATTATTCTACTTCTTAAAACTATCCATTTGTGTGTATGTGAGGTAGTCATCCATAATGGTACTACATCAGAGGAAAACATGGTATGATTTAAACAATATCTTGCTCTAATTTTCCTCTCTGTAAATTGTAAATAATATTGTGGCTCACAAAGTAAGATGATAATTTCATGTTAGAGAATATGTAAAATGTAAAATGACTATGGTTGTACAAGTCATTACTGCCTTCTATTTTGCATCTTTGAAACCAGGGAAATAATTCATACCAACTTTAGAAAAATATTGAAACCAATTTGCATGATAAAGTAACTTGTAATTTCAAACAAGTCATTTTACATGACAAATCAGATAGTAATTTGGGAAATAATATTCAATAATGTCTGTTATGACATCATTTCCATTCTTTCTGAAGTATTTTTACATTTATTTAGTGGATTGATACACAATGTTCTTAATTGATATTGCAGAATATCATCAGTACATTTTTGATTTTTAAAAATCTCTTTTTCTGCTCATTAACAAATCTGGCTAATTGTGCAAATTCTGACAAATGAGATAGGAGGAAAGCTTATTCTGTAATGCTTCACTGAGGATAAATTGTTTTTCTGCCATTAATGGAAAATTATATATTACTAGAGACCCAGTGCACAAATCCGTGCACCAGTGGGGTCCCTCTGCCTGGCCTGTGGGATCAGGCCAAAACTAGCTCTCCGACATCCCCTGAGGGGTCCCAGATTGCAAGAGGGTGCAGACCAGGCCGAGGGACCCCATGAGTGCATGATCAGGGCCAGGAAAGGATGCGAGAGGTTGGCCAGCCAGGGAGGGACCACAGGAGGGCTCCAGGGTGTGTTCGGCTCATCTTGCTCAGTTCTGATTGGCCAGACCCCAGCAGCAAGCTAACCTCTGGTCGGAGCATCTGCCCCCTGGTGATCAGTGCACGTCATAGTGAGTGGTTGAGTGGCCTTAGCATATCATTAGCATATTACGCTTTGATTGGTTGAATGGCCAACCAGTCAACCAGACACTTAGCATATTAGGCTTTTATTATATAGGATACCTCAAGTATTAAATGCATATTTATGTTCAACATTCAATTTGAAAATTACTTCAGTGAGAATTCATTCCTGAATTAATACTTTGTGCCTCACTCTAAATATCTATTTAGCAACTTTTATTTTATAATTAACAATGCTGTTTCATATTAGTTCAAGTTTATATAATATTTTAACATTTAAAGCCTTTTTACATCTAATACTTCTATAAAAAACAAAGTTGACATTCTAATTAACCATTAACAAGCCTAGGTTATAAACCAATAACAGCTACTTAAACTGATTTTATTGATTAGAGAACAGGTTTTTAATTTGGGAACCATGAATTTTGAGATTCAATTAAATTACTTCTTTTGATGGTAACTATTACATTTCTTCTACTAAGGTAGGAAATTCAGGGAAATAAGGTGGTCTTTTTTTCCTTTCATCTATTTAGAAACAGAAAGAGAGGTTTACAGTGTTTGCTCTAAAATGCAACTATTTTCATGTAGTTCTCTTTTTCTGTATCTTTGAATCAAGTTAATCATATTTATATATCCAATGCATAAAATTAAATTTAGCCTGATTTTCAGTAGCCTGGATTTCTCCTCTAATCCTTTTATTTTTCTAAAATATTTGTGTTAGTATAGAGAACACTGTCCTCCTAAGTTTGGGCTACCATGATATTCTCCTTCTCTTAGAGCTGGGCCAAAATCAACTTCCCTACCTGTTCTTCCACTTTCATCTTGCAAGTAAACTGAGGTGGTCAGACCCATCATTATCCCCAAAGGTTGGATCTTTCATGCAGTTAGGTCACTAACAATAATTGGAGTACTATTGTCATTTTCTCTTTTTCGGTAACAAATGACCACAACTCAGAGGCTCAAAAAACACTCATTTCTGAACCTGTAGATCTGTAGGTCAGAAGGTCAAGCTTGTCTGTATTCTCTGCTGAGTTTCAAGAGCCCAAGGTCAACGTGTCAGTCAGACTGAATTGTTATTTGGTGGCTCTGGAGAAAACTCTGCTTCCAAGCTCGGCCTGGAGCTGGCTCATTCGGTCCTGCACAGACATTGCACTGAGGCCCCTGTGTTCCTGCTGGCTGTCAAGAAGGGGCTGCCCTCTGTCCTTGACATATTTGATTTTGTCCCTCTCTGGGACATTAATGGCACATCAAATCCTTCCCAAGCTCTGACTTTCTCTTGTGTGACCAGCTGGAGAACACGCTCTGCTTTGAATAAGCTCCTGTGACCAGGTCATCTGCACCTGGAATGACTCTGAGTTGTGCTCTAACTCTAGTGGCATGCCATTTACATTTTCGTTTTATCTTTCATTTGGGAAGGGAATTTTTAGGCTGGCAAAAGTGAGGGAGATGCCTTCTCCTCATTATAGTAATCAAATCAGTCTGATGATAACATAGAAACAGACACATTTGCCAGTGGAACAGAATAGAGAACCAGAAATAAATCCAAACATGTATGGTCCACTGATTTTCAACTAGAGTTTCAAAAATATACAATGGGGAAAGGATAGTCTCTACAATAAATGTTGGGAAAACTGGATGTGCACATGCAAAATAATGAAATTGAATTTTTACTCTTACACCACACACAAATCAAGTCCAAATGATTTAAAGGCTTAATTGTAAGCCAGAAACCATAAAAATCCTGGAAGAAAACATAGGGAAAGGCTCCTTGACATTGATCTGGGCAATGATAGCAAAGCTCAGGGAACAAAAAGAAAAATAAGTGATACTAAGATCATTGTATTTATGCCATTATGCACACACCCAAATAAGTAAATAAACAAGGAAATTATATATATGCATATATATATATATATATATATATATATATATATGCTGATTTTATTTTCATTTTACTTAAGAATGACTTTGATGAAGCAATAAAAATTTTTAATTTTATTAAATCTAAATTCTTAAGTACATCTTTTTAATATGCTATTGGAAAACCATGGTAGGAACACCTAAAACTCTTCTGCTACATACTAACAGGCAGTGGCTATCTCCAGAAGGAACACTTGTGTGATTGCTGAAGTTACAAGCAAAATAGCTAATTTTTTTCAAAGAACACCTGCTTTAATAAGAGGGTGTTTGACAAACTATGGTTATTCATACTTTGGTATTTGTCAGATATCCTCTCATATATGAACTAAATGAGCCTGTCTTCAAGGGGGAAAACACAGTATTTATTAACAAAGTAAATTTTAAATTTTCAAGTGAAAATTAAAATACAGGAAACTTGTGTCTGCATTCTTGAGCTTGACTACTTCTCAAAAGCTACAGATTTTTCTATGGAAACCAAAAGGTGATATTAATGTATATTTTTATATTGATAGTGAAATATGTCAACATTTGTAAGATCTTTATAAATTAGTAAACCAATATTATCCCAACAAAGTTGAAAATAGACTCATGGATTTTAATGTAACAGAGTATAAAAATTGTCTGATGTGATGTCAGACTCCCCAAGGCAATGACCTTTAAGAACACATTTGTCAAATTTAGAGATAGAACCAAAAATAACCATAATTAACTGAAAATGCTTTTAAATTATTCTTGCCTTTTACAACGTGGTATCTGTATGAGGCCTTATTTTCTGTATGTATTTAAAACTACATGTCATAACAGATTGAATTCAGAAGAAGATATAAGTATCAAACTGACTTTTTAAAGCCAGACATTAAGAGTTTTGCAAAAAATGTAAAAATATTGCCACTTTTCACCTATTTGGGAAATTTTTATTTTAAAATGTCATTTATGTTATAAAATGAGTTTATTAAATTTTAAGCACATAGCTAAATAAATATTGAATAATATATAAGTTATAATATTTCTTATGGTGATCTCCACTAAAATATATAATCCACAAAGTGCAGCAGGAGAGTAAGGCTTGGAAGCTGTTTATATATACATTTTTAATTATGTTTTAAAGTCCGGGGCCATGTTCACAAAGCGGCTGCAGAAATATAGACATATGTCATTTTACTTCACTTTATTGTCCTTCATAGATATTGTGTACTTTAAAAATTGAAAGTTTGTGGCAACCCTGCATCCAGCAAGTCTATTGGTGCCATTTTTTCAACATCATTTGTCCACTTCATGTCTCTGTGTCACATTTTAATAATTCTCAATATTTTAAAGTTTGTTATTATATTTTTTATGGTGATCAGTGATCTTTTTAAAAGATTTCTTTGTTTATTGCCCTTTTTAAATGATTGATTTTAGAGAGAGGAAGGGAGAGAGGAAAGGAGAGAGAAAAACATTGATTTGTTGTTCCACTTATTTATGTATTCATTGATTGAACCCACAACCTTGGCATATTGAGACAATGCTCTAACCAACTGAACTACCTGGCCAGGACTATGATCAGTGATCTTTGATGTTTCTATTGTAGTTATTTTGGGGCACCACAAACTGTGTCCATAAAAAGGTGACTTAATCCATAAATATTATGTGTTCTGACTTTATTAACCAGCCATTCCCCCATCTCTCTTCCTCTCCTCTGGTCTCTCTAATCCCTAAGACAGGACAATATTGAAATTAGTCCAATTAATAACCCTACAATGGCCTCTATGTGTCCAAGTGAAAGGAAGAGTCGCATGTCTCTTATTTTAATGAAATCTAGGACTGATTAAGCTTAGAGAGGAAGGCATGGTAGAAGCCAAGACAGTCCTCTAAATCTCTTGTACTAAAACTCTTGAGCCAGTTAACCAAGTTGTGGATGCAAAGGAAAATTTCTTGAAGAAAATTAAAAATGCTACTCCAATGAACACACAGATGATAAGAAAGCCAAACAGCTTTATAGCTGATATAGAAAACAGTTTAGTGATCTGGTTAGATCAAACCAGCCACAACATTCCCTTAAGTTAAAGCCTCATCCAGAGCAAGGCCCTAACTCTCTTCAGTTCTATGAAGGCAGAGAGAGCGTTGAGGAAGCTGCAGAAGAAATGTTTGAAGTTAGCAGAGATTGGTTCATGAGGTTTAAGGTGAGACATCATCTCTGTAACATAAAAGTACAAGGTGAAGCATCCAGTTCTGAGCTGGAGACTGTAGCAAGTTATCCAGAGGCTCTAGCTAAGATAGTTAATGAAGGTGGCTACGCTAAACAATAGATTTTCAATGTAGGCGAAACAGCCTTATATTGGAAAAAAACCATCTAGGACTTTCACAGCTAGAGAGAAGGCAATGCCTGGCTTCAAAGTCTCAAAAGACACCTGGTGACTTTAAAGATGAAGCCAGTGTTCATTTACCATTGCAAGAATCCTAAGGCCTATGAATTATGCTAAATCTACTCCGCCTGCGCTCTATAAATGGAACAACAAAGCATAGATGACAATACATCTGTTTACAACATGGCTTACTGAATATTTTAAGCCCACTGCTGAGACCTACTGCTCAGAAAAAGAAAAAAAATCCTTTCAAAATATTACTGCTCATTTACAATGCACCTGGTCACCCAAGAGCTCTGCTGGAGATGTAAAGATTAATGTTGATTTTATGCCTGCTAACACAACATCCTTTCTGCAACCCATGGATATAGGCAAAGTAAATTGAAAACTTTCTGAAAAGAATTCACCATTCTAGATGCTATTAAGAGACATTCATGGAAGAGGTAAAAATATCAACATTAGCAGGGTTTGGAAAAAGTGGATTCCAACCTTCATGGATGACTTTGAGGGTTTCAAGACTTTGGTGGAGGAAATAACTGCAGGTGTAGAAATAGCAAGAGAACTAGAATTGAAAGAGGAGCCTAAAGATGTGACAAAATTACTGCAATTTCATGATAAAACTAATGGATGAGAAGTTGCTTCTAATGAATGAAAAAAGAAAGTGGCTTCTTGAAATGGCATCTACTCCTGGTAAAGATGACAATGAAGGATTCAGAATATTTCATAAATTTAGCTGATAAAGCAGAAAGGTTTGAGAGGATTTACTCCAATTTTGAACAAAGTTGGTAAAAAAAAAAAAAAGTTGATCCATGCAGCAAATGCCATTGTTATCTTAAAATAACGATGGCACCCCAGCCTTTAGCAACCACCACCTTGCTCAGTCAGCAACGACCAACATCAAGGCAAAACCATTCACCCTGTGGGTCACGACCCCTTTGGGGGTCGAACGACCCTTTCACAGGGGTCACCTAAGACCATCCTGCATAACAGATATTTACATTACGATTCATAACAGTAGCAACATTATAGTTATGAAGTAGCAACGAAAATAATTTTATGGTTGGGGGTCACAACATGAGGAACTGTATTTAAAGGGCCAGAAGGTTGAGAACCACGGCACCAGCAGAAAGATAATGACTCACAGAAGGTTCAGATGATGGTTAGTATTTTTTAGCAATAAAGTGTTTTAATTAAAGTATGTGCATTTTTAAGGCATAATATTGCATACATCTCTTTAGGGTAAACATAACATGAACAGAAAAATGTGTGACTCCCTTTATGGAGATAGCCTCATTATTGTGGTGATCTGAAATGGAACCTGAAGTATCTCCAAAGAATGTCTCAACAGGTCTTCTCCCTCTATGCTTCTTCAGCTCTGTTTTTAACTCTATCATAGGGTTTATCACCGTGATTTATACATTATGAAATCCTATGGAAAAAAGGTTATGTACTTATGTGTTTTCATCTTTGAACAATTTGACTTTCACACCATGAATTCCTTAGAGATTGCTCCTTGAAAAAAAATTTAAATTGCACCAGTTAGCAAAGTCATTACCTAGGTATATTTACATTTTGGTTTTAATTGTATCAACTCAATAGACCTCAGTAATTGTCAATTATAGTATTTCTTGACTTAGATATAAACAACCTGAATCATTTTCAACTAATGTTTCCTTCATTTAAATTCTGTTAATTTTATATTCATTTAAATTTATTTTAATGCTTTTAATAAACTTTAATTAATATTTTGTGCCTTTAAAACCATGTGAAAAATCAACATTTCAAAAGTACATATTACATTATTAAATAATACACTAATTGACATATATATTGAAATACTATAGGTTTTATAGTCTGTTAAATATTGGTAATGATTTTTGTCACATTGACTGGTTTTAGACTAATAACATTTTTATTTGAAAACATAAAGAAACATCGTTTCAAAAGTTGTCCTCATCTATGAAAATAGTTTCCTTCTGGATGGTAAATCCATATAGTACTGAGAGTAAAAGGTGAGGATAGGAGATCAAAATATATAAGACTTTGACCTCGATTGGTATAATTCAAAATGTTTTTTTAAGTATATATTGAATTGAAGAGGGACAGTTCCAAAGATATATAAAGTCCTTAGAGAACCTTCTGGTATGATTTTAAAACATTTTATAATCTAGTATAACACTTGAACTTCCTAACCAAGACAGGTGAGAAGTAGAATTTTATGCTCCTTATGAGCACGATTTCCTGACGTCTCTTTAACATGTCGTAGGGCACACTGAAGTGGATGGCATCACACTAATGATCATCAACAGAAAGCTTAGCACTGTTCTGGAAACCAGTGTAACAATGTGTGCTTGAAGAGGTTGTCTGCATTTCTAAATGTAAATTTTACAGAAGAGCAAACATTTTGTTTGAACTACATCGTCTGTCAGATTGCCCAAGGCTCAGAAGTTAGAGAAGCTCTAGTGCTGGCTGCATATGGATAAGCTACCTATTAGTTTGTTTTCTTGGTTTTTAGTAGGAGAAAACAAAAAGATGGAATCCCTAATATAGGTTCTAATATTTTTTATATTGTAAATAAAGATGCTTGAAAAAGGCCCTCGAGCAGAATAAATGTTTTTATATTCTTTTGTACAACTAGATATGACATACAATGTATCTTATATAGCAGTGGATCACTTTTATATTCTCCTGACATAAATTCTTAAGGAACACAAAATCTTCACTTCTTTTAGACTCTACTTAATTTTGGTAAGATCCTTTGTTTAATTAAAATTAATAACGCTTGAAAATAATATATTTTTCAAATATAGCTTCAATTTACTATGTTAGAACAAAATTTGGCTTAAACGTTACTTGAGTCAATTATCAAATCATTTAAAAATTCAGGAGTTTAACTTTATTTGAAAACATGCTTTAATGTACTTTAAATATAATAAAGTGTGAGTCATTTTTCCAAAAAAGCATTCTCATCTTTCTCTCCAGGGTATTAATCCTCAGATATTGGTCTCTAAATTTTCTTTCCTGTAAGAGGAAGTGAGTACTTTCTGATAGATAGATAGATAGATAGATAGATGTAATATATGTATGTAAATATACATAGTATATGTATGTAAATACACATAGTATATGTATAAATGCACATATGTGTATATATATGTATTTCATATATACATATGTATATTAAAGCATTCATCTTGCCATTTAATTTTGCATGTTTATATGATGAGATAATTACAAGTAGCGAGAAAAACAAATATGAACAAAAGATATGTTGAAATTAACTTTACAGCAATGTGACAAAACTGTAAATTCATTTTGAGAGAGAAAAGAACTCCTCCAGACAGCCTACACAGCAACCCTGAGTAATGGGCTTATTATTTTATGAGGCTAGAAGTCTAGGTCATTACAGATTTTAGAAGGATATGTGACAATATCAAGCTCTTAAAAATGTAGCAACATAGTTATATTTTACAGATATTATTTTACATGACATGGTTCTAATTTTTGGCCATGTATTGATAATCTTAATTCTTTGTATACTACCATGTTCTAATCAACATTGGAGGCATCATCTTCAATTATGGAGGACCAACATTTTTAAAATATGAAATATATCTGTACATTTTTGTGCATTCTGAACACTAGTTAGTGATTAATAGTGCTTCTAGGATGGCATTGTGAGTTATGAGTGGAATTAAGTCTTTTCTCTTCAACAAAATCCTTCCTCGGAAGGTAAAGGCTGTGTGAAAAAGTGGAAACACTGAATAGTGATCAGGTATTTCAAAGACAAAGGAAATACCCAGGCCTGCCCACTCTAGCTATTCTCTCCTTCCTAAGGTTTGGGATGACTGAGGAACACTTGTTAAGTCCACATTCCAGAGTCACAGGCTCACTAAACACTGACAGCTAATCATAGGACTATAGAATGCTCCTCCTTCCCCACACACCTCACCCCCACATTACAAAAGGCCTACTTGCAGAAATTTCTCTTACCAAGTACATCATATTTGGCTCTCAAGAAAAAAATGACAAGGCATACCAAAAGATGAAAAACACATTTTGAAGAGACAGAACAAGCCTCAGAACTAGACATGGCTGGGATATTGGAATTATCAGACCAGGAATTTAGAGCAACTATGATTAATATGCTAAGGGCTCCAACAGATAAAATAGATAGCATATAAGAGTAGGTGGGCAGTTTTAGAAGAGAGATGAAAATCACAACAAAAAGCCAAAAAGAAAAAAGATAAAAAACAATGTATCAAAAATGAAGAATGCCTTTTATGAACTTATAAGTACACCAGACATGGTTGAAGAAAGAATCTATGAGCTTGAAGACATCTCAATAGCAATCTCCAAAACTAAAGGCAAAAAACAAACAAACAGAATATCCAAGGATTATGGGACAACTATAAGAGGTGTGATCCATGCCTAATGGGATTACCAGAAGTAGAAAAGGTAACAGAAGAAATATTTGAAATAATAATGATTGATAGTTTCCCCCAAATTAATGTCAGACACAAAGTTGCAGATTCAGGAAGCCCAATGAACACCAAGCAGGATAAATGTCAATAATGATAATGATAATAATAATAATAACAACAACAATAACAACAACTACTATACCTAGGCATATTATTTTATAGCTATAGAAAATAAAGAAAAAAATTCCTGGAAGAAGCCAGAGAGGAAAAAATATCTTACCTATAGAGGAACAAAGAAATTACATCCATTGTCCCCTCAGAAGTCATTCAAGAAAGAAGAAAGTTGAGAGAAATATTTAATATTATGAGAAAAGAAAACCCTCCAACCTAAAATTCTGCACCTTACAAAATTATCATTCAACAGGGAAGCAAATTTAAAACTTTACCAGACAAGTAAAAGTGAGAGAATTTGTTGCCAATACACCTGGCTTGCAAGAAATGTTAAAAGAGCGCTTTTTTTGTTAGGAGGAAAATAATGCAGGTTAAACTATCAGACCTATATAAACAAAGGAAAAGCATAAAAAAAGTGAAGGTAAAATCAAACGCAATGTGCATTTTTCTCAGAATTACATCCATTGCTTATGTTGACACCAAAATTTTAATGATTTTGTCTGCCAATCAGCAGGTGTCAGTTGCCTTCTGACAATAGTCCTACCAGCATCTTGCATGATGGGTGGGAGAGGTGAGATATTAAATCCAATCAATATTTAACAAAAATTATTGTGAGTCTCCTTGTGCCACAACTGCTATTGTTTGCAGAAGATACCATATTTTAATTTAACTTTTTTCATCACCATTTACCACCCCCCCATACCCTCTTCCACCTCCACTCGCCCACCTCCCCCCAACAATCAGCACACTGCAGAGGATACAATTTTAATAAAAGCACAGAGTCCTAGCTTTCACGGAGCTATTCGTCTATATAATTTTAGGCTGTATCAAAATTCATCTAACAATGGCCAAAATTGAGGACATAATAGAAGACGTTTTGCTCTGTTCTGTATTGTTTTGGGCTGCAGTTAATTAGAAAAGAGTACAGATATCCACAGGAAAGGGGGTAAGAGATCATTTTGTTTAAGCACGCTGGTATACAGCCTATACTGTACACTAAGTTAAAAATATTTCTCTTTCAAGGTAACGGAACTGCACAACATCAAAAATATAACCAGACTGCCTCGAGAGACAAAGAAGCATGCGGTGGCAATTATCTTTCATGATGAAACCTCCAAGACATTTGCCTGCGAGTCAGGTAAGCAATTACAGCCTCGTCTGCGGCTTGAGGAAGCTGAGCTGCTTCTGAGGCCCAGATGGATTAAGATACATCGATGAATAGGGTGGCTCATTGTGATGAGAATGCATCCCAGAAGATTTTAGTAAGAAGCTCGGCGTAGTGATTCTTACAGGCGTTTTGGTGCTTCTTTGTTATCTGTCTGTGTCTGGATTTTGCTCCGAGGTGGTCGGAGTACTCTTAAGGTTTCCATCCAAGCCTGGAGAATTAAGTAAACAGTGCCTGGGAGATGTCGTTAGGGCAAGGTTATGACTTGTATTCTGGTTCTTGCCGGTGGCAGCTGAAGGCATTTGGTCTGGCCATAATCATGCTGCCTTGCAGAAAGTGTGGCCTGGCTCGGCCTGTCTCAGCCCCTTCAAGGTAGGACTTTGAGCAATTGGTTGCTTTCATGGATTCCCACTGTACAAGTAAATATCTTTCAGGTTGAATTTGAGCATCCCAATTCATAAAGTATTGAGACACAGGGAGTTTCTACTTTCAACTTGCAGTATTTTTCATTTTGCAATTCCTGTGCTATGTAATATATTAGTTGTCTTGTTATCATTCTTCAAAGATTTTGCATAATGAGATGGTGCATTCATTTTATAATGGATAGGAGCAAAAAGCAGTCAGACTTGAAAAATATAAATTTAAAATAATAGCTAAGTGTTTAGGAGAAACTTTATTGAGTACTTTAAAAAAATAAACGCTGCCCTAGCCAATTTGGCTCAGTGGATAGAGCGCAGCCTGCAGACTGAAGGGTCCCAGGTTTGATTCCTGTCAAAAACACGTGCCCAGGTTGTGGGCTCAATCCCCAGTAGAGGGCATGCAGGAGGCAGCCAATCACTGATTCTCATCATTGATGTTTCTGTCTCTCTCACTCCCTCTCCCTTCCTCTCTGAAATCAATAAAAATATATTTTAAAAATGTAAAATAAATAAAAAATAAACTTTTTATGTATAGTTAAAGTTTATAGGAGTAAATAATACCAGGTTATGTTATTCTAAAACCAATAATGTCACTTTGCCTAGATCAAATTGCTCACACCTCCTCACCTACATGTATTTCAATTTTACTTAACAATTAGCATTTATCAAAGTGTTCCTCTTTCCTTGAATCTTATTCCTTCCACTATACTTTTCTTCACTCGTCATCTGATTTCATTTCATAATTTAAAATAGACTTTTTGGAGTTTCACAGAAGTCTGCTAACTGGTCATAGGAATCCCCATTCTGTACTAGAACCTGTCCCGACCTTGCCAAGATCGTATCTTAATATCCACATGTATTTGTGCCTCCTTAAAACCATCTTCAAACTCTCTATAACCACCTCACTTTTTCTGAGTTCTGAAATCATGTCTCATATTAAAACCAATGACAATCAGAAAACTGGTTTTCCAAAAAAGATATAGAGTAATTTTCACCACTGGTGATATGTCTCAAGCTTCAAGTTTCAGTACTGTTTTCCATTTTTGAAATGGTACTAAGCCCTGTTGTGGAGACATAGGCAACACTGGAGTAGATTATTTCAGATAAGAACGATATTGAATTATGGTCTGACATAATCCAGAAATACAGGCTGAGTTGTAACCCGCAAGTCTGAAGTTGAAACCTTTTTAAAATTCATTTATTTTATTTTTTGGCAGCAGCGGTAGTTTCATGGTTCATGTAAGACTTTTTGAGAAATGAAGGGCTCTTTGTTCAAAGAGAATGGCCTTAATTTCCAAGATAAGAATTTCTGAAGAGTGAGGCTAAAGCTAGATCCTAATATAAATACAGAAGAATGCTGGTTTAAATTATGATTTACGTGAAAGTATTATTTCTTTGGTTAAAACCACACTTTATGTGCAGCTATAACAGTGTGCTTGAAGCTAGTGACAAATTATGTTTAAGAAACAATGGCATGATTTTTAAAAAAGTCTTCATGGCACTTGCCAATAGAATAGAAGAAAGGACTTGGAACACAAAAAGGAATTTGAAAATCTTTTTCTTGCAAATTATAAAACTCAGACTATAAAGCAGTCAGGGATGTCAAAATAGCAAGAAGATTCAAACCCAGATTAGACGGAGTTCTGGCATTTATTTCTAATGGAAACACAGGTAAAAGTGTAGCCTCCTAATCGCTCGTGGGAATGGGAGTTGTTTCAATTATTTTTGCCAAGAAAACTGGCAACTATTATGAAATTAATATGCATATCCTTGACCCAGTGAACCTCTTTGGAGCATATCCCATATAGAAAATTGTACCAGCACATGAGGGTGTAGGTTTACGCACGTTATGTGTAACAACAACAAAATTCGAAACCAGTGAGTATTTATAAAGGAAATAATTGAACAAACTATGATATATTCTTATCCTAAAATAATATGCAATCACTAAAAAGAATTCTAATTAAACCAATTAACATGAAGACATTTCTATGAAGTTGAGTTCTTCAAACAAAACAACTAGCAATGTATATACTGAATAATCACATTTTGTAAAATAAATGAGAGAGAGAATGGGAGTGTTTTAACAAGCATTACAAGGTAAGGGAAGATGATAATGAGATGGATGGAAAATGAAGATGGGGGAAAAAACAAGCAAAATGGGAGAAGTAAAAAAAATACAATGAACAGAAGAAAATACCCAGCATATAAACTATCCTATTTACATGACACTGTGCATACATGAATGTGCATATGAATGTATCCAATATTTTTAGTTAGTCATCAGTGAAAAGTTAATTAAAATGGCAATGAGATATTAGTATGTACCTATCAGAATGGCTAAAATTTTAAAAAAAATAGTAACACCACCAAAGGCTTGTGAGGTTTTGGAGAAACTGGATCACTCATATTTTGAAGGTGGGGATGTAAAATGCTATAGCCATTCTGGAAAATGGTTGGCAGCTTCTTATAAAATTAAACATGCAATTATCACAGATTCCAACAATTGCACTCTTGGACATTTATCTCAGAGAAAAAATAAAACTTATGTATACACACACACACACACACACACACACACACCCCTACATTGTACAAAAATGTTCACAGTAGCTTTTCTCATAATAATGTCAAATTGGAAAGAACCCTCATGTCCTTCAACTAACTGGGGTGCACTCATACCATGAAGAACTCCTCAGCAATCAGAAGGAACAAACTATTGATCTACGCAGGACATGAACCTCACCCAACCATCTCCTTTCCTCCCATTTTCAGCGGAGGCTCCGCATGCTTCCTGCCCCTCATCTGAGTACTTCAGCTCTATGCTCCCACTACATCCTGAACTTGGACTTCATGTCCCCTGTTCAAAATCTCTCTACTCTGTCAGATATTAAGCGCAATTAAGACATGACCCTGGAGTTCCCAGCACCACAGTGCTAATAACTTGTTGGCTTGATGAATTCATGAATTAGTAAAATTTATATTTAAGTTTTGTTATGGCTATATATTTATCATTCTCTTTTTACAAAGAAATAGTTGCTGTTTTTCCAAAACAAATTTTAGAGACTAATTGGGTAGCACCATGAGAAAAATTTTTAAAATTTCCAAATAATAGATTATTCTGTGTTTGTGATGGTGAGGGGGGAGAGCAAATGACAACTGCTGTGTGTGCATGTGTGAAGGCATGTGCGTGTGTGTGATTTTGTAAGTGTGCATGCAACCATAAATTGCCATTGCCCACCAAGTCTGTTAGAATGATTCTATGAGTACAACATAGTTGAAGCCCTGGCTGCGTAGTTCAGTTGGTTAGGGCATCATTCAGATACCAAGGTTGCATATACAATAATATATGCCCTGGTCAGGGCATATGCAATTATGAACCTATGAATGCATAAATAAGTGGAGCAGCAAATTCTCTCTCTCTCTCTCTCTCTCTCTCTCTCTCTCTCTCTCTCTCTCTCTCTTTCCCCTGAAAAATCAATAACTAAAAATTAAAAAAATAAAACATAGTTGAATACAAGTGAGAAGTTCTGCATTTTTGGCTATTCTTTCAAAAGAGAGTCCTGGATTTTTGTTTGGATTTTTGGGTTTTGAGTTTGGGGGTTGGTTTTTTTGGTATTTTTTAAGTATGTTCAATCTCAAATTAATGTGTGTGTATTGTTTCAACCAAAGTGCTTTTTATTTGCCTTAAAAAAAATCCCTATTCCCTGATTAGTAAATCCTATGAACCATGTGGATTATTTAATTTTGAAAGGACTCAATTTATGCCTAATAATGAAGGAAGGGTCCCTAATTTAAAGGTTCTATACTTCAGGTACTCACCCCAGATTATAGAACTTTTCTGTTTGTGGTAATACAGCTAATTTGATAGAAGTGGGCCAGTAAAACAACTGATAGATTTGAAAGATTATTTACTTCTATAATCAAATATGACTCAGATTGTTAAAAAATAGTTTTTGTAACCCAAATAACAACTAGTTTACATCCAGTACAAAGGAGGAAATCCACTGTACTGTTCTTAAGAAGTTAAATTAGGGTGTGACATTAGGTAAAATATTCACTGCTGCTCAGAGTCACATGGTCTGCAGATAAACACCATGCTTCAGCTTCGAATGATGTCAGTCCAGCAGTTTCGTGAGGAGTCAATTTGCTTTGGGGATAATGGGAGACATTTCTGTTTACTGATTGTTCAGTACAAAAGACAACTCAAATTAAGTTGGAACAACTTGTCTTTCCAGCTGACTCAGTCACTGTGGAATAGTTGCTGGTTTATGACCATCTGGTTCTTAGCTATCCTGCTAAGAGATTTGGAAGAAATCATTAAAAAAAAAAAAAAAAAAAAAAAAAAAAAAAAAAAAAAAAAAACAGAATCTAGTGGCCTTATGTGATCTGAAATGTGTTGGGATTTTGAAGTTATTTCTTCAGAGGAAGTGAAACACTATATGGCAGTGACAGTGTAATGAGATTTTAAATTTTCAATGCTCTTCGAAGACACTCATTGAATAAAAATACCAAACCTTTAGGTGCACCCTCTCATGAAAAGATTAAATTAATTTGGTGAAATCTGGGCACGATTGTCAGGTTGCCAAGATAAACAAATCAGAGACAGAAATGAGAGGAGCAAAATTTGATAAGACTTGATTACCTTGCGGTGTCTAGGCGCTAAAGTGCCTTGGAGGTGAGTTGAGATGGTCTGGGAGATTCAGTTCCTGATCAGGCACCCAAATTGTGGCTGAGGTGAGTTGATTCCACTTACGTTGAATGTGACTGTGCATCATCCCTAAAAGAGCTTCTTTGATTTGGGATATTGGAAACAAAGGTTCCAATCAGGTTATATATTTTCACCGTTAGAGGAAAATATATAACATGATTAACAATTAAATTAAGTATGTACAATTAAGTGAGACATGTATAATACTGATGTATCCTGGTTTGATCACTCATGAAAGACAAATAAACTCTAGAAATTGATGGCTTGAGAATAAAGTCTAGTTCATGGCCTGTGTCAGCACTCTGTCTTCCCATCACCCATTCTCACCTCCAGTATGCTGCCCTTCTGACTGGGCTGCCTCTGCGTTCTCTGCCCATCATGTCATACAATAAAGCATTGGCTAACTCTCATGCCCTTCCTCTGAGCCAACCAACTAGATCCCCCCAAATCAATCAAGCTCCAGAAAGTACTTTTAGAAAGAACTACTAGATGTGCAAGAATTTACAGTGTTTTTCAAGTTTTATGAACAATTAACATCCATGGATGTCAGATGGAAAATGGTTTGATAGGGAGGCATCCTTGTCATTCCTAATTCCTGTATATTAAGAAAATGTACTTTTGCTTTACTTTCAGAATTTCCATAAAGAAATTACCTTTGATGTGTCACTCTAAAATTATACCATATGCTATTCCATTATACAGAACTGTTGTAAGAAATCAAACAGTGTATAATTGGGTGCCAGGCTTTTTGAAATCCTAATGCAGAAATAGAGTTTGAATATTTTTATGGGGAAATAAAACTTTTATTTGAAGTGTTGAAGGAAAACTTAAAATTTGAGTATGTTTCTTAAGTGGCAACTCATCTCAGTAAACTAAAAAAAGTTTTTTTTAATTTAAACTTTCTAAAAATGTTTTAGACAGTTACTATCCAATAGGGCAATAGGCCTCAAGACTAGATTTATTTTTTTGCCAACTTGTCCGTTATGTGTTCATGTATTTGTAAAAGGTTCACTATAAACAGAGTAAGAAGAGGTTATAGTGACAAGTCCTGCGGTAGCACAAAACAAGGTTTTGCAATAAAAAGAGATTGTAGTGTATTGAATTGTGCCCCTCTCCCAAAAGAATTTACCACCCAACCTTTGTTACTTTATTTGGAAATAGGATGTTTAGAGTTGCAATCAAGTCAAGATGGAGTCATGGTTAATTAGGGTCTCCCTAAATCCATCCAATGACTAGTATTTTTATAAGAGAAAGGAAAGGAAAATTTTCAACAGAGGCATGAGGGAAACAGAAGAAAGCTCTGTGAAGACAGAAGCAGAGACTAGAGAGATGGAACTACGATCAAAGCAGCCCAGGACTGCTGACCTCCTCAGAAACCAGGAGAGGCCTGGGCAGTTCTGGCTCAGGGACTGCTAGCACCTTGATTTCCATCTCCCTGCCCACAGAGCTGTAAGGGAATCATTTCTGCTGTTTTAAACCACCCAGTTTATGATAACTTATTATGACAGTCCCACTACTAATACAGGGCTCTTCCAAATTAGTTTTTATTTAAAATACTAGAGGCCCAGTGCACAAAAATTTGTGCACTCGGGGCGGTTCTTCAGCCTGGCCTATGCCCTCTCGCAGTCTGGGACCCCTCAAGGGATGTCCACCTGCTGGCTTAGGCCCGCTCCCCGGGGGATCCGGCCTAAGCTGGCAGTCAGACATCCCTCTGGCAGCCCGGGAGCCCTCAGGGGATGTCCACTTACTAGCGGGGAGCAGGCCTAAGCTGCAGTCGGACATCCTTAGCACTGCTGAGGAGGCAGGAGAGGTTCACGCCATCACCACTGTGCTGGCAGCCATCAGCCTGGCTTGTGGCTGAGCAGAGCTCCCCCTGTGGGAGTGCACTGACCACCAGAGGGCAGCTCCTGTATTGAACATCTGCCCCCTAGTGGTCAGTGTGTGGCATAGTGACCAGTCATTCCCAGTTGTTCTGCTGTTAGGGTCAATTTGCATATTACCCTTTTATTATATAGGATATCATTTGTGGAAGGCTTTCAATGAGTTTCAACAGAAAGGTGGAGAGAAAAAGGAATTCCATATGTAAATGCAAATCAGAAATTATGAAATTCCTTGTTTTTAAAGTAGTTGGGGAGTAGGGGAAAAAATGAAAATAGCTGAGACAGGGGTTCAGGAGTTTGGACTTTGTTATGAACACACATGGGGTGAGTTCAAGTTCTTTCTTTTTAAATTACATGTTCTACAAATTACATGTTCTTTCTGACTCTAATAATAAGACTGACTTTATGTCCTGAAAGTACTTAGAAATAAGTACTAAGTAAACTGTAACATTTAAATGCATAGTTTAGCTTACAAGAAAGAAAGGAGGTGCCACAGAAAGCTAAAAGTTTTCAAGAGGAATGAACTGGAGCTCAAGTGAATGGAGCTGGAGCCTGGGCTCATCTCTGTAATGAACGTGGAATATGGGTGCGTCTTCATAGCTGTGACTGCCAGGCAGGAGACAATGCTATGGCTTCCACAAGTTGGGGAAAGAGAACTACGAGATGTCAGTAAGAAATCCTATATAATGAAAGGATAATATGCAAATTGACCATCACTCCAACACACAAGATGGCTGCCCCCATGTGGTCAAATATGGCCACCACAAGATGGCCAGCAGGGGAGGGCAGGTGGGAGCAACCAGGCCTGCAGGGAGTGTAGTTGGGGGGGACCAGGCCAGCAGGGGAGGGCAGTTAGGGGCAATCAGGCTGGCAGGGGAGCAGTTAAGTGTCAATCAGGCTGGCAAGGGTGTGGTTAGGGGGTGATCAGGGTGGCAGGCAGAAGTGGTTAGGGGCAATCAGGCAGGCAGGCAGGCAGGCAGGCAAGCAGTTGGGAGCCAGCAGTCCTGGATTGTGAGAGTCCTGGTGGGATTAGGCCTAAACGGGCAGTCAGACATCCCTTGAGGGATCCCAGATTGGAGAGGGTGCAGGCTGGGCTGAGGGACAACCCCTCTGCACCCGGCCTCTAGTTATTAAAGAAAAATATTCATGTGCTAGCAAAGAAGAATGACTAGAGAAGGCAAGGCTTGTAGGCAAGGCTTCTGGGACAACCTCAATCCCACACCTGCCCACTGACATTCTGTGCCATTAATTATCTGCATGATCCCAGATACCACAAGCCCAGGGATTTCTCTAAACTGATACAGAAATGGCAATCCTCCTTCAGCAGCACCTGCCTCGGAATGCCCATGTGTACCTTCTGAAATAGGGGTTTGTCGGCAGAGATGACCAAAGTCATAAGCAAACAAGCACCAAGGGTGAAAGTGATAAAATAGACCAATTATGTACAAGGATGATTGTTGTAGTGCCTTCTGTACACTAGAAAAATTAATGAGCTAAATTATACATTGGCTTGTCATTGATTAAAAAAAACTAAATACTCTTCGGTAGTTAAAACTGATGACCGAAATTGTGTTTATCGACTTGAAAAGATGCAGATTAAGTGAAAAAATGCTGTTCACAAAATATGCCATAAAAGCCCAGTATTTTGAATATGCACGCATACACACACATATATGCACACACAAACACACAAGTATTTCTGTGTCATAAACACAACACACTGAAAATTTGTATCAGGGACTTTACCTTTGTGAGCAAATATCAATGAAATCCCCTTTATTTCTTCATACTCTAAAAGTTACTTAATTAGCATGCATTGTTTTATTATTTTATGTCATATTAAAATATCATACATAGATAACCATCTAAACAATAGTATTACCAACACCCTGTGAACTACCAGTCACTTTAAGAAATAAGTAAATCAAATACAGAAAAACATGAGACGGGTACTTTTGCTACAATTATATCAGTCCCTAGAATTACATTGTAATGCTTTGCATGTTTGTATGTAGTAAACATTTGTGATGCATATTTATTTCTGAAAATTATAGGGGGTGTTTTTATGTAATATTGAAATTTACATAAATATATTCCATACCGCATTCTTTGGCAAGTCACCATTTTTCCTTGTTGTCATATTTGTAAACTTCTACTTTGATAAATATGGTGCTAGTTCATTCACCTTATGTTGTTACAGGGTTATACCATGCTGTATTTCTGATAGCTGTTATATTCTTTTTAAAAGAAAAGGGAGGGGCAGAGAGAGAGAAACATTGATGGGAGAATGAAACATTGATTGGCTGCCTGCACATTCCCTATGGGGCCTAGAACCTGCAACCTGGGCATGTGTCCTGACCTGGAATTAACGGGCAGCGTTTTGGTGCATGAGACGACACCCGACCAGCTGGGCCACAAAGGCCAGGGCAATAGGTTACACAGCATTCTTAACACATGTTTGCTCGCTCAAAGTTGGCATCCATGAGTATCCAATTGCATGTTCTTTTCCCGTAAACAATTAATAGAATGAACTGTTTTAACATATTTCCTGCAAAGTCATGGTCAGACATATGCTCTGGAGCCAGATGTCTGAGTTCAAGTCCTCAGGGATTCCTCCCTCCTCTGTAAACAGGGCCAGTAACAATTTCACTGCATGAGTTTATAATAAAAATGTAATATCAAAGGAACAAAACCCAGCATATATTACATATTTGACAAATGACAGTTAATAGAGGGTGGGGCAAAAGTAGGTTTACAATTGTTCATATGGAAAGTAATTATTAGTAATTAATAAATAAGAAAAGAATAATTGTTATGCATATCCACAACTATAAACCTACTTTTGCCTCGCCCTGTATTATCACCATTTTTATTTCGAGTTAACTCCAGTTGGGCACCTGGCAGCATTATCCTGAATAGACTTTTAAATTCATTTTTCTGTCATATGTAGGATTTCCACAACTGTATTCACAGTCAAGACAGGTCTGTGAATTTTTTATACTTTCCTAGACAGGCTCTGGCCTGAGGATATTGTCAGTGTTCATGCAAAAAAAAAAAAATGTCCAAGTGTTCCTGATTTTAAGCTCTAGAACAGTTAAAAAACAAATGAAATCCTAGTTTCACGTTGCTTTTGAACCATTTGTAGCAGCAGACATTTCCAAGCAGCACTCTGCAAGCTTTATGGCCACATAGGCATTCTAAGTCTACCTGAATGCATTCTGGTCATTTCCCTTTCCTGGAGCACAGTCCACTTCACCCCGACTTTCAGATTCCTCTCCTCCTGAACAGGCAGCGACTGCCTGGGTTCAAGGCTGGCTCCTCACTTTTTAGTGGTGTATTTGGGAGCAGGTGACCTTCCCTGCAAAAACTTTGGTCTTGACATCTTTCAAAGGGTCATTAGAGAAAGTACTAAAAGTGGTCACCACTTACACAGTGACCGGCGCTAATTCCTTTCATCTGTATACACATTCTCATTTCTAAAATTTTGTACTGATCTATCTTCTTCTTCTTCTTCTTCTTTTTCTTTCTTTTTTTTTAAACTGTTTAGAGTGTTTAGGAATGTATATATTTTCCAGTCTTGTTTTATGGAGGATACTGGCAAGTGACTATGAGGAAGTGGGGAGCAAGTCCAGGACTTATGTGGCATGCCTGGAAGTGGTTTTAATGGTTGACAGTAGTTTAACCTGGATAAGGACAGGAGTGAGGACATCAAGGGGTGATTAAGTGTGAATATATGGTAGAATCATATATGGTAATGGACTGGTGGTCTTGATGGAGTTCAAAGAGTATTGGAATTAAGATAATGGAGTAAACTGGAATGACAAGAGGTGCTGAGCTGAGATTAGAATGTGTGAAAATAGTTTTAATGAAAGATGTTAACTCTGATTATTTGAAAAGTTTTCTTATGGGAAATAGTTAATTCTTCCATAAAAAAGATGGCGCCTTGCACACAGTAGATCCACACACAAAACAACGGTTACTGATCACGTGTGTTGAAAGAGAGAGGATGACCTTAATGTATATTTAAAATAATATGACTGAAAGTTCATCCTAATCTACTTCGTGTGCTGGCTTCTTGGGAGGATGTAGTTTTTACAAAGAAACACAGTGATCTAATTTTAGAATTTGTAAATACTCAAGAACAGTAACGGATTAGGCATTAATTTCCCTTTTGAGGTTTTCTATTTCAGAAGATTTAGAGACACACGTTACCCACCGCTCCCGATACCATCCTAAGAAAGTCCACACAGAAAGCCCCATTTCCTTTTCAAATGCAGTCCTTTCTGGGTGTGTTTCCCAGGCATGCACCTTCTTATTAGCTTATAAGCCCCGTTGCCTTACTTTTATGACTTTCTCCAGCTCTCTGAGGAGAGAAAGCAGAGGCTAGAGAACTATATTTAAGTCCACAGTTTGATAACTTCTGTCTCCTGCGAATTCGAGCTTTGTATTATAGAAGCCCATCACAGTGACATCTGCAGGATTTATTGTTTCGATAACTATAATTTCTTAGGCAGAATAAATCACAAAGCTGTCTCTCAGTCTGCAGCCTAAAGCATTTTCCTTCAGTGTGTCACTGAAATGCTGTGAAATAAGCGCTAGGGTTTTGTGTTTAAGTGCCCCGTTGCCACTTGCTTTAAGCCGTATTTCCCTGACTTTCAATGCAGGACTTCCAACAATATAGCCATGGTTCACTAAATTGAGCTGAATTTGTTTTTAAATAGTGAGGCAGATGTCAGCAGCAAATTAGATTGAATGCAGGTCACCTCGGCCTCCTTAGATAATAGAGTTTGCAGGCATTGAATGGAAATTGTAGAATGACACCAAGAAAATTGTGATTTAGAGATTTGAGCAACTGGTAGACATAAAAAAGTATGATTATGAGTTAAGGGATACAAACGTAAAAACTTTAAAAAATAATATTGGCCTTGAGACTAGAACGTGAGGAATATAAGAATTTATGCTAGTATACCTGACTGGGAAGAGAAAAAGTAACTGCTCTTGTCCACGCCACCTCTCCTCAATCACATGAAAGCGAAGTAAACACATTTGAGTTGGAATCACCATTTCCCTACTCCCACAATACTCTGCTTAAACCAGTGGTCAGCAAACTCATTAGTCAACAGAGCCAAATATCAACAGTACAACGATTGAAATTTCTTTTGAGAGCCAAATTTTGTAAACTTAAACTATATAGGTAGGTACATTGTTATTAACTTAATTAGGATACTCCTAAGGCTTAGGAAGAGCCACACTCAAGGGGCCAAAGAGCCGCATGTGGCTCGAGAACCGCAGTTTGCCGACCATGGGCTTAAACATTGTCATAATTATTGTGGACACTTAATACATTACATTCAGGGAAGTTTTCTTGCAAATGGAAAAGGTGGTAAAATCTACCTAACACATGACTAAGAGAGTAATATTCAATGTAGGTCTAAATAATTTATTGAACATCTGTGTTGTCTATTTGATACTGACTCATAAAGTGCAAAGAAAAATTCTTCGTCTTCTAAGAAAGTAAACCTGTGGAAATAGGTGAATCCAGGTCAGCCGCTTGTCACTCTGGGAGCGCAGGCAAAATACTAAATCCCTCTGAGGATGGGTACTACTATTTATCAAATATTATTGTGTTTTCTGCACTGTGCTCTGTACCAGGAACTCATTTAAATCTCATAATAATTCTCACAAAGCTTATAGAAGGTTACGATTCCCATTGTAGAGGTGATGAAATGAAGATAAAGAAACAGAAAGGCTGTGATGCCCATAATTAGTAAGTGCTAGAACCAGGATGTGAAAGCAGAACCTCCACTCCTAGTTCATGTTTTCATCTACAAATGAAAACAATGTATAGTGCTGTTAACAGTTAGACATGGTACATAGAAAGCTCTGGGCATCGAGCAAACCCATAGTGAAATGGTAACTCCCGCCACTTTTCGGCTCAGATGGCCATCTCTTTCATCAATTCTTGATGCGGAATAAGGATCAAAGCCATTTCAATACTTTTGGAGTCCTAATGTTCAATAAACCTGAAAATAGTTCCAAAATGAATTTGTTTTATTTATAGACCCCTGAATTTTTTTTCCTTTCCTGAAACTATCCTCAGTTAAAGAGTTAAAGATATTCTATCATGACCACCAGCAATCATTTTTTTCTTCATAGTGCCAAAAGATTTAGTAATTTATCCTAATTTTTATTTCTACTTCCAATCAGTAGAGAAACACAGCTGCCTAATGTATTTTTAAAATATAGCAGGCTTTTGCAGCCACTTTTATAACAAATGCTAGCAGTAAAGAAACAAGACCTTTCTTTTGAGTTGTATTCATTTGTAATCTGGAATTAGAAATGCAGGCTTTTCTGTAATTAGAAGAAGTGTCCAGAGTAATCATATCTTTTTGCAAAAACTTGTTTGTTGTCACTGTTCATGAATATGGCAGCTCTCTCTTTAACCAGTGGACCACCGATACAATCCCTAAATCACATGCAATTAACCCAACAAAAGCTTAACCAGGGGCAAATTTCATGAGAGAATTACTTTCTGATTCTTTTTTTCAATTATATTTTACATTCAGTATTATTCTGTATTAGTTTAAGGTGTACAACATAATGATTAAACAATCATATACTTTACAAGAAAGTTCCCCCTGATATTTCCGGTGCCCCCCTGGCACCATACATAGTTATTAGCGTATTATTGACTATAGTCCCTGTGCTGTACGTTACATCCCCATGACTATTTTATATCTACCAATCTGTGCTTCTCGATCCCTTCACTTTTTTCATCCAGTTCCCCACCCACCCTTCCCTCTGGCAATCACCAGTCTGTTCTCTGTATCTATGAGTCTGTTTCTGTTTTATTTGTTCATTTATATTGTTCTCCAGATTCCACATACAAGTGAAATCATATGGTATTTTCTTTCTCTAACTGACTTATTTCACTTAGCATAATACCCTTTAGGTCCATATGATTCGTTTTAGGAGCCATATCTTCAATTTAATTAACTGTTTCCTAGGTGTGTGTTTTTCCCCTTAACAATGCTATTTTCATTTGTCATGGCCCTAAATTTAGAATGGCCCTAACCAGTTTAGCTCAGTGGACAGAGCATCGGCCTGCGGACTGAAAGGTCCCAGGTTCGATTTAGTCAAGGGCGGCATGTACCTTGGTTGCAGGCACATCCCCAGTTTGGGGTGTACAGGAGGCAGCTGATCGATGTTTCTCTCTCATCGATGTTTCTAACTCTCTATCCCTCTCCCTTCCTCTCTGTAAAAAAAAATCAATAAAATATATTTTTAAAAAATTTTAAAATGAATCTTGGCTTTTGAATCACTTTGTCATACTGACTAGAAGAAGTCCCTTCCCAAATGACATGTATAAAATAGTGTTTTCGTACATTCTTTTACTTTCTGCTGCAGGGATTATAGCTAATCTTCTTAAATTAGCCCTTTCTTTTCCCCATCTGTGTTTCTGAGCATTTTTTAAGGTTAATTTTTACTTTAAGGCCCTATACATCCCTCTCTACTGGTATCATGTACACATTTTTATTTTTTTTAAGTGCTGCTTTCCAAGTAATTATTAAAATATACTAAAAGCTGCTATGCTAGAACAGCTTGATGAGGTAACTCTAGAGAAGATCTGAAAACTGGTTTTCTTCCATTTCTTTTAGCATTTTCCATGTCCTTATCACATAGGTAAATGCCCCAAATACCATTTAAAAGACTGTCATGCAGCGCAGTAGACCCAAAAATGCATTGAGCTCTTTATTAGTGTCAGGACCAAATTAGAATTCACTTTAAGGTCACAAGTTGAAGTTGTTTTATTACATTTTCATGAGTCAAAATCTTAAGAGGTGCATGTTTTATGGCCATAGAGTAAGTTTGCTTTATAGTTTGTCAGGGAAATAAAACCTATATGGTTTGATCAAGTTCTCAGACTACTGTATCTCCGAAGGGTGAGTCAACTTCAGTTGTCTTGGTTGATACTTCTGCTTTGAAGAATAAATTTTACAGTAGCTCATACACATAATGAGGGCCTGCCTATTCCCAGGCAACCCTATAGTCAGACTCATTATGTCTGTTATTGATCGTATTTATCTTTGTTCCATATGCATAAGGTCAAAGGGGCATGCTCACATGTATAAGTTTAGATCCTTAAGACAGGAAAAAATGTTCAAGGCTTCTTCAGTTTTTTTTTTTAAAAAAAAACAGGCATCTTAATTGCTTTGGAAGAGATGAAGTCACTAGACTGTTTCCTATGTCAGCAGCACCATTATTACCATTGATTCTATATGGTTTTGGACCAAGCCCAAGACTCATATTCACATAAAATATTTGAACTCGGTAAAAAGTGTTCACAGGCTACGGCTCAGTTATTTTGAAATATGTTTAATTTTTTGTTTCAGAACTTTAATTTATAAATATTATCTCTATGAAATTAAAATCACAAAGAGACAGTTGATAAGTCTGTTTTCGTGGGTAGAATTAAGTGAATTCTGAGATATAGAGTAGGGAAATGTGACACCATATCTATATTTCTGGACAAAGTGAGGATCAACCTTATATTAAGATTCACATCAAAGATCAACCTTATATTAAGATAACAACTGCTTCCACTGCTTGCTCCTAAGCAGCAAGACATACTAATGTCACCGGTACCCTTTTCCCTCTCCTCTTATCACTTTAAACCCTTACTCAGTCCATCCATTTACTTTTGTTGATAATGATTACCGAGGAAAGAATATATTCACCTTCCCGCATTTCCTTTTTTATTCATCAATTCAAAAATGTTTCTTAATTGTCAACTGTGTAAAGACTCTGTTTGAGACATTAAGGATACAGCTATGAACAAACAGAAAAATCTGTGTCTGCAAAAAGCTTATAATCAAACGGAAGGAGACTGAAAATATGCACAAGTGAGTAAAATGTTTACTAACTTGGTGGTAAGTGCCACCCAGAACATCAGCAGAGCAGGAAAAAAGGATCTTACCCACATGAAGAGTGAATTTGCTCATCTGGTCCTGATGGAAAAAGGCATCCATGCAAGGTGGGCTCCTTCCCTCCCACAGAGCCGGGGAGATGGAGTGCCATCTTCCTTGATGATGACATCCCAGAGGGTGGGCTCCCAGGTAATTCTCAGTGGTAAAACTGGCAATAGGTCTGTTGAAAAGATTCACATCTCAAAGGTGCAGATAAATGCTCTAAGAAAAGGGAGAGGAGGGACCTGTATGAGTAGGCCATCTATGTTAGGTGATGAAGGCAAGGGTGAGTAGAGGTGAGAGACCCAGATTCAAGCTGAGGGAAACAGTAAGACGCTTGGTCGCCTTATATGTAGACCTAGGCATAGACTGTGGATTGGCGACATGGGCAGGCATTGGAGGGCATGGAGCCCTGGCATATCGTGATCTAATTCACTTTTCAACAACTAAGAAAAGCAGCGCTCATGAGCAAAAAGGGAGACAGAGAAGAAGGGGGTGAGACAAATTGAAATAAGACCAGGGAAAAGCTGTGGTAGTGTTGGCAGAGAAGGGGTAAACTTCAGTTTACGACGTGCCAACAAATACAATGGGTGTAGTCAGAGACACTAAAAAATGCAAACACACTTAACCCAGTAGTCAGGGCAATATGGATGATGCGTTAGTGAGGGTTTGTGATAATTTTAAGTAATTAAACTTCCTAAACTCTTCAATGAACTTCAAGCATAAATATCATAGATGTCAGATCAATCAAGTATGAAGATGAAGAGATGGAACAAAAGTAGTAATCCCAGTAACCTAATGGAGTCTATGCTTAGGAAAGCGCTCTTCAGTATAATTATCCACAGCTTTCATTTGTATGTAAAATATAGAGCTGTCACTTCATAAGACTGCATAAAATAGAAAAATCTAAGATGAACATGTTGCCCTTTAAGTGAACTTTATACATAATGTACAAAAAATTTTGTTTCCTAAAATAATTTCCTATAGAATCAATTTTAACTTTGACAGTCAATGAGTAACATGGTAATTTACTGCACCTAACAAAGAAATTTATTTGAAATTGGTGTTTCTCCAAATTGTCTTCTGTAGACCATTATTTTTTTGTAACTTTATTAGATATTCAGTGAGGAGAGGTTGGTTGAGTGATCAAATGTTTGAGAAATTCTGGAGTAAGTGGAGGTGAACCATTTTATTTATTATAGAAATACACAGCACATTTATTACGTTATAGTAAGTTATGCCTCTCTAAGAGAAGGCGTATTTTTTAAACATATATTTGACTATGGACCCCCTTTTTAAAACTTCTGACTATATCTCTGGAGTTCTGTAAAGAAATATAAAAACCATTATTGTGTTTATTGGTTTGAGAATGGCTTAGACATTGGTCTAAGTATGAGAGTAATTCCAACCTTTATGGAGAAAAGTTTCTTAGAGGGATTGGAGCAGGAGTAATGGGCACCAAAGAGTTAACTGAGGTCTGCTTGGGGCAATATGCAAGCACAGATATGGAGGTTAAAGGCTTAACCACATACCAGAGGGCACCTCGCCCCTGGCTGGAGGGATGATCCCAAAGTAGTAAAAACTCCTCCAGTTTCCTCACAAAGGCTGAAATGTTTTCAATCAGAGAGAATGTTGGGGCTCTGCCAGTTTGAGCTTCATGGTCCCTGCCAAATTAACCCGGCAGCTGTTCTGAGAGTATTCAGGCAGCTCCAAATCGCAGTAGCTTCATTTTTATGTCTTTATAGCCTGGCTCCCCTGGAGCGATACAGAAGACTGTGGTGGTCTTCAGGGACACAGCAGGGGGCAATATTTCTGTCATTTGCTCAGTGTGCAAGAGGTCAGAGGGAAGTTTGCTCAACTTTAGAATAAGATATTAAACTTAATTGTTGTTTATGTTTTTTGATCATTCTAGATGGCCATATATTACACTTGTTATGACATATTTCACATCCCACATACTGTACTTAATTAAAAGAGTGGCTGTATGGTAGGCCCTCTTCCCACATCCTTCTTGCTTCCTGCATCTGTCCTTCTTGTTGAAAGAGAAATTTGCCATATAAATTTATTTTAAAGTTACTGGTAATTTATTTCAAAGTGGAATAAAAACCTTCAGGACTGCCCTAACCGGTTTGGCTCAATGGATAGAGTGTCGGCCTGCAGACTGAAAGGTCCCAGGTTCGATTCCAGCTAAGGGCATGTACCTTGGTTGTGGGCACATCCCCAGTAGGAGGTGTGCAGGAAGCAGCTGATCCATGTTTCTCTCTCATCGATGTTTCTAACTCTCTATCCCTCTCCCTTCCCCTCTGTGAAAAATCAATAAAATATATATTTTTTTAAAAACTTCCGGACTTGCAATTGAGGACGCAGTTAATATTTTTCTTTCATATTGCCAACCACAACGGACCCCTTGTCCTATGCAAGTTTACAGTTTTGATGCCCAGTGGTAACAGTATTCTTCCCATAACCTGGGCCACTGGAATTAAGAATTGCGCGATACATCATGTCAACATATCAGTAAGAGGAGAAAGTGGTACATCTAAAAGGAGTTTGTGGCCCAGTTGGCGTGGCACAGTGGTTGAGAGTGGACCTATGAACCAGGAAGTCACAGTTTGATTTCTGGTCAGGTCACATGCCTGGGTTGCAGGTTCTCCTCAGTGTGGGGCAAGCAGGAGGCAGCTAATCAATGATTGTCTCTCATCACTGATGTTTCTATCTCTCTCTCCCTCTCCTTTCCTCTCTGAAATCAATAAAAATATTTTCTTAAAAAATAAAATAAAACAAAAGGAGGTTGTGGATATCCTGTCCTTTAGAGTTAGGGGTTGGCACCCATCATTTCCATCTTGAGGAACCAATCCAGGATGCAGGTCCTCAGGTCTCTGCATCTCTACTCACAACTTCCTTCAGCATCAGTCTTCAATCTACCTTCAGCTCTTCAGCAACTTTCAGGTGAAAACAGTGATACACAGTTGACATTGCATTTGCTAGATATGTTTAACAATTTCTTCATTCCTAATGAAACCCTATTAGGTGATGCAAGTGTACCTTGCACACTATGCAAACAGCCAGTTTTCAAGGAAGACCTAAAAGACCAAACCCTGATCATGTTAAAGGTGATGCTTCCAAAACCAACTGGAAAAGGGATCCTGGGTTTCTTGACTACATTGCTTTCATCATGCTATGCTTCTTTGGAATGGGGGAAAAAAGGGGGTGGGGGGATTGCCCACCTTGTCAAATTTTAATTCCTTTAATTTTAAAAAAAAAACATTTAGTAACATTTATGTTTAAATGTATTTTACTTTAAAACTTCCTGCGTGTGTAAAGAAAGCTGTGTATTTCTTCACATTGAGTCATTTATTATTCATGAAATCAGAACACAAATAGACTGTCAGAATCTAGCCAGAGGGCTGAATTTAGACTAAGAGGCTTTTATAGCACCATAAAGTGCTATAAAAAATTGAAACATAATAATGGGGGGTAGATATATAGCTCTTCCCAAGGAAATGCCCCCAAGTTTCACAAAACATTTATCATTATATTCATTTCTGTTTTCACAGATCCAGGCATTATTTTGGGTTTCCTTGTTCTCGGTTGAATGGCGAAATTATGTTCTGACTGCATGTATTGCATTGTACATTACAAATCTTTATTGAATTCCAATGAAATGTTTTTGTAAAATGCTTTGAATATTGCTAAACACTTCCCGTGTTATTCGGAAAAATCTAAATGTATTGGCTTTTTCTTAAGATAGTTCCCAAGGTTGTAAAAAGTAGATACCTCCAAGTAATTTTCAATGTTTAGAAATGTAAATGACTGAAGGGTAGTATGGCAACCTGAAGGAGTTAGCTCAAATTGTTTCATGGTGACAATCAGGATATTATAGTCGTTGAATTAGGCAGTATTTCTTTGCCAAGAAGCTCTCCCTGTTCTAATAAAGTATCTCTAGCTAAGTCAACTTTGGAAACAACAGCTCACATCTTTGCATTTAAGCACTTCTCAAGTGTCCCTCCTGAATCAAGCACCAACTAAGGAAATATGCACAAAACAAAGACTAGCTGAGAAAACATGTTTGCTAATTGATCCTTTGGATGAGGAAGTTTGATCACCAGAGGTTTGAAAAAGATAAAAGTGTTCATCTATAAACCCAGTGTCTTCTGAGACTTCTGGATTCCCTAGAGAATCGCCAGCCAACAAATTCCTGATGATAATTTGTAAGTAGAATTTGAGGCCTTAACGCATAATGTATGACTGGCTGAGCCTAAGAGAGCTTCCACGAGTAACACGGTAATTTACTGCACCTAGCTTGGAACACCAGCTTTTATAATCTCTGTCACTGTGCAATCTCAATTTGGCCACTTGGGTCATGCAAGCACTGCATTGTCTTGCACACAGACTAACCACTCTGACCACCCTGCCCATCACCCCACCCACCAGCAGGCTCACTAACCATCACTGGGTGAAGAACTGGATGAAGAACTCAGTGTAGCTAGAATGCATTACACATTATTCAGATGCACTTCACTATACTAGATGTTTGATTCTATGACTGCACCCCCAGAAAAAAAGAATGCTTCTGCCTTACAACTGTCTAACTTGTGCACACATTATCACTAAAGAACGGATTTGATTTATTTGTCTTAGGATAACATATTGTCCCAGCTAATAGATGTAGAACCTTTGACAATGGGAAACTGAGTGTAAGCAATAAAGTAGTCAATACTTGGTGTGTGGGGGTAAGAAAACTTTTGAGTATTCTCTAATCTCTTAACGTATGTATCTCTATCCTTGTGTTCTGAAATTCCCATTTGAGACCTATAAAAGTGATTAAAATTTCTAAAAGCCCTGCATTCAAATTTTTTTCTTTAAAATATTACCTAAATAATCTTCTAATTCTAGGATTAGGATAGTCTATTGACTTTGTTAAAATTGTTTGTATTAGAATACTGTATATAGGATGAAACCTGGAGACATATCCTCTCATAGGTATAAATTTTAAATATTATAGCCACCTGGTGGCCTCTGACAATTAAAATGGTTTTACCAGTAGGTGTCACCCTCTTACCTGGTAAGCCAGGTATTCAAAAGTAAGATCTCCCTAGAAACATTTCTCAATATTTAGACATGTGTAAATTTCAGTATTTTATTTAAAAACATTTGTTGATAAATATATAGCCACATACATTCTACAAATTTCCACACAATAAATACAAAAAGAAGCACCATTTGGTGCAAAACAAAATAAGCATTAGAATCCAGTTAATTAAAAACAACAACAACAATAGCCCGGCTGGCGTGGCTCAGTGGTTGAGCGTTGACCCATGAACCAGGAGGTCATGGTTCAATTGCCGGGCAGGGCACAGGCCCAGGTTGCAGGCTCAATCCTCAGTGTGGGGCGTGCAGGAGGCTAGCATTTGTTTCTTCTAATGCTACTTATAAGACATAACTGTAGAAATTGTTCTGGTTAGATACTAATCTCTGTGGCCACCACCAGGTCCCCAGTTCAGATGTTCTGAGAACATCATGGTTGTCATGGATTTTGGCCATGTCTGTCCTTCATTCAACAATAGTTATTAAGTTTATTGCTCTACACCAGAGATTCTTCTTTATATGTGGTCCATGTATGAACTTCAGAGAATCCATGAATCCTCTGACCTTTTTCTGTGTTCATGTTTCTATGGCTATAGGTGGCTCCAGCTGACATTACTCAGGTTCAGACTCACAGTACACACACTGTGTGGCTCTCATTCTGCTCCATGGGTTTCCTGTTGACATCAAGGCTTCAAGTACTATGGGATCTTGATTAGCACTCAGACAGGGGCAACTAGAATGAGTACGGGTGCACCAAGACCATAGTGTAAATCCTTCACCAACGGGAGGTGGGAGTCAGGGATTAAACCTGGTGTTCCTTTTCTCTCCTTGTGGGTTGGCTTGAGACACAGATGTTATGGCATTTCAGAAGACAGCTCTGCTAGATGGAGAATGAATTTGCACATTGAGGTGGCCACCTCCATAGTGCCCCTTTATATAGGTGTGTCCTGTTTTCTTTTTTCTCTTATTGCTCCACCAGTAATTGTACTTTCTGAAAAAGTAAAGCCACATACACCCAGCCTTTGCCAACTATTCATGCTTCCCAGGAACCAGGACTGGCTTGAGATAGCATGCCCTCAAGAGAGGTTGGGCAGTTGGGCTACTCCCCTGTGGAACAGCAATGAGAACCAGATTTCTGATTATAAACTCATAGCAATTATTCTTTGTATATAGTAGCAAAACCGTTACCAAGACTTCCACTTGGTATTAACTGGGACCAGGTGAAGGTGGAAGTAGAGGCATCATGATGGCGCTATGTCTGGACCACCCACCCAACAGAGGATACAAGTCACATTGATCACCACCAACCACTAAGACAGATATTCTGTGTTTGGGGGCTGCTTTGGATTTGGAAAGCAATATACATAATGTTTCAGAATATTTTTTTCAACCCATTTCTTGGCTTACTAGATAGCTCGCCAGATTTCAGTGGAGTCCAGAACAAGAAAGGACTCTTCAGCATGTCCAGGCTATCTCGCAGGCAATCCTGTCCCTACTTACGTGACCAGTAGATCTGATAGTGCTGCTGGTGTCGTGGTAACAATGCTGATTGGGTCTCTGGCAAGTCCAGGTAGGATTTCTGCAAAGCAGAGACCTGGTGGTCTGGAACAAGTTCGGGCCCTTTTATGGAGAATTTCTCCCCATCGTAAAATTGCCCCCAGCCTGATCCTGGCCTTAGTAGGAAATAAGCATTGGACCTCAGGGCACCGAGTGCCCATGTGACAGGAGGCACCTTTTATGAACTGGATATCTGTAAACTTGCTGGATCTTAAAGTCAGGTGGTCACAGTAGCAATGAACTTTACAAATATTCAGGATCAAGTGCTAACAGGTACAGATGACACAAGATCAAGAAAGGATGTCACAGACCCAACATCATGTGTCTTTCTTATCCTGGCATCTTCTTTCATCCCTACCTGTGTCCTCATGGAAGATTCCCTATGGTGAACTAAAAGAAGGACACAATTCAAGTATGGATCACAAGTTAGTTAACAAGATACATCTGTGCTGGCCAAAGGGGTACGCCGGCTGCATGACAATTCACTCAGAGTGTTCCTGAAGGACAAGGTAAAGAAAAGTCCTCCAGGTGGCCAAGGCTGTTTGCCTCAGGCTCTGCTTTCTGGGTAACACAGGCGAAGATACTTCCCTTCCACCCTTGAAGATTTGATCTCTTTGCTGTTCCTATTACTGACTGCCACATCTTAAAGTTCTTCATCACTCTTTGCATCACCTGTCAGTATTTTCCTAAACCCATGATCAGGGCTGCCAGAGAAGCTACTGCTTCTAAATTACACTTTGTGTTCCAGTATTGCATAACACACGCATGTATGCAAATGAAGTCTACTTCGCCAAAAAAGGTGAAAACACAGCCTGGGAAGTGAGTGTTTAAGTAGGTGAAGTGGCTTAACTTTGGTGTAGTAGTTACAGTTCCCAGAGGAGTGTCTGTGTGTATGTGTGTATGCATGCATGTGCCTTAAAAACTATACATTGAGTCCTAAATGGCAGAGTGCCCCTCCTCACCTCTGCATCCCTGTCTGGTACCTGGAGTCCTTACCGGGAGCTTTCAGGAGAGAACACGCAAACACTGCCCCCTCTAGGTAGGCTCCTGATTTCTCTGATCACCAAATTACTCTTGCCACTCACTTTTATTCTGTCATAAATGTACCTAATAGCCCACTGATTGACATTATTTAAATAGTATCTTCTGTAGAAAAGAGGTCGCAAGAGATGTTCAGGAAAATGAATTTTATGCTTACATGAATTTGGGAAATACAATGTAATAATGTCTCCCCTTTTGAAAATTCATCAGTCACATTTACATATTAAAGGTTTTAAAAAGAGTAAAAAAGCAATAAAAAGACATTTTAATCCCTTATTCAATTCAGCAATTACCAAACTTATAGGACTTTATAACCCCATTTTATCTCTATTTTAACCACTTCTACTCCCCCAAATGTTTCACTGCCCTCTCATCATTCAGGGAGAAAAGAGAGAGAGAGGGAGAAGTGATCATAATAACTTTGAAATATCCATTTGTGTTCATGGAATTTTAGAACTCAAAGGGACCCAAGGTAATATCTAATCTAGTGGTTCACAAACCACTAGAAAAACCATTCTACCTAACATCTCCCCATATCACATTTTGGGTTTTTTATTGATTTTTAGAGAAAGAAGAAGGGGAAGAGGGGGAGTGAGAAGGCAAGGGCAAGGGGGAGGGGGAGAGAGAGAGATAGAGAGAGAAAGAGAGAGAAAAACATCAATGTAGACCGAAACATTGATCAGCTGCCTCCACACCCTCTACCAGGGATCATGACTGCAATCCGGGCATGTGCCCTGACCAGGAATTGAACCAACAACCTTTTGATGCAGGGGACAATGCCCAACCAACCAGCCAGAGCCCCATATACAAGTTTTGAAAAAAATGTTCTAATCATTATCACGTGGTAAATGATGATTTTTCCTTCACTTTCCATTCCAAAGCCTTTGATTAATGTGAGTTACATATTTACTTTGGTAGGTTAATAATACTTTCAGCAAAATATCAAAGGGATCTTGATGTTTTAGTTGGCAGACTTTTAAGTTTTTAGGAAAAGAAATCTTATTTCCATGACCTGGGAGATCTACATTTTGCTGGTGTCCAATCATTATGGAGGGCATGCTTTGGTTTCAGAAAAGTTGATTGTCTTACCCAAGGCCCATGATGTTTAGCAGACCATCACTCAGAGCTTCTAATTCTTTGATCAGTAATCTTCCTATTGCCTTTGATGTTCCTCTAGCGCAGTGGTTCTCAACCTTCCTAATGCCGTGACCCTTTAATACAGTTCCTCATGTTGTGGTGACCCCCAATTTCATTGTTACAAACTGAACATAATTAAAGCATAGTGATTAATCACAAAAACAATACGTAATTATATATGTGCTTTCTGATGGTCTTAGGCGACCCCTGTGAAAGGGTTGTTCGACCCCCAAAGGGGTTGCGACCCACAGGTTGAGAACCGCTGCTCTAGAGTAAGAGTTGGCAATTTTTTTTTTTTTTATAAAAAGCCAGGTAGTAAGTAGTTTAGGTCATTCAGTGTCTGTTGAAACTACTCGCCTTTGTTCATGCAGTGTGAAAGTAGTCATTGACAATGAATAAATGAATGAGTATGGCAGTGTTCCAATAAAGCTTTATTTACAAAAGCAGATGGCAAGCTGGATTTGACCCTGGAGGTGTGATTTGCCAACTCCTGCTAAGAAACATTCTATAATACCCTTGCCTAGTTATAGGAATTACCTGACCTTTGAGGTGAACTACCGATTCTAATGTCTCTTATAATTCTGGTTCAGGAGGAGACCCAGGAATCTGTATTCTTCTCAAACATATCAAGTGATTTTTTTTGCCCAAGGGACAAGTTTGGCAAACATTGATCTAGGGTACAGTTATTCTTCATATTATAATATTAGAAAGCCACACATGTTTATTTCTACTTTTAACTAATTAATAACTTTTCCAACTTCTATCAGGTCAAGGGTGAGTCAGAGGAACCTTAATGTTTGGCTTCAGTTTTGTTTAGCACATTGATTTGATTCAGATCACCTATTTGTGGTTTAGTTTATATTCTTGGTTTATGTATGAACTCTTGTGTGATTTATTACTGTTTCTTATGTGGTTCTTTGATCAGAATAATTCAAAGAAGGAACCTGCACCATCCTCTAAAGGACCTGAGGCTTGCTTAATATAAAGTATGTAAAATATGCATACACATATATGTATGATAGAGATCATACTATACCAAAAAAGATGATTACTAGTTAGAAATAGGCTTTTGTAAAGCAACTAAAAATAATCAACATTAGAGAGAGATTGCACAATTTACAAGGTACGTTATTGTCATTTCATATTTACAATCTTGGAAGAGAAATTTTTCCTCCTCATTTTGTAGCTGAAGAGACTGAGGCTCAACTCACACAGCTGATAAATAGAATTGGGACATCAACTCTCAAGACTTTAAATTTCAAATTCTGTGCCCTTTCTCCTACCATGGGGGTGGTAGGAGTAAAAGAAGAAAAACAGAAGCTATAAAAAAAACATGAACCAAGAAAAAACTTTAATCACAGTGTCCATTTCTCCAATACTATGTGACTAAAAGGAAACCCAAGACTCTTAAGAGCCATTTTGCCATGGTCCTGGGAAATCAAGAAACAAAGTTTGCCAAAATATCACTAAATGTCTTCCAATTTTATGATTGTCTTAGTGCAAACTCTTTGCAGCAGTGAGTACCCTTCCTGCAGCTTTAGAAACCAAGGTCAAGAGCCCACACTTGATGGAGATTGGGGAGAGAGGAGAACTTGGCCAGTTAGGAAGAAAGGAATTTCTGTAAACTCAAGAGAGCTGGCTCGTCACTTGCCTTCTCTATAAAGTCCTTCCCAGCTGCTCGTTCATAGCTTTCTGACAACCTGATCTGCTCTCTCTCCTATGAGTCCTTGTGCTCATTTTTTCTTGCAACACCTTTATTTACTGCCCTCTCCTTTGGTGCTGTGGGATTCTAGTGAGATGCCTTATTTACTGTTTTATTCCCTAGCAATTAGGGAATAACTAAAGCACAGCATCTAATGTATAGAAGTGACTGAATTAATGCAAGAAAGAAGGGAGAAAGAGAAGGAGGTGTGGGGGAGGAGAGACAGAAAGAAAAATGGTGAATGTCAATAGCACACAAGGGAAATATTAGCATTACTGAGGCTCAACTCACACAGCTAGAATAGCTAATTGAGTATCTCTACCCATTATATTTCTATGAGAGGCTTGGCTCAACAAATTTATGTGTGGGTATGGTCCCTAGGCCTGGGCTGCAATCAGGGCCATCTTCCCCAGCTGCCTGCAGCCGGCCCCACTTCCCGCCACCACCCATCCCTGGTTCCCAGTTTGCTATTTGATGATCGGAGCCTGCCGGCTGAAGGGAAGGCAGCCATTCCTGCCTGCTCGCCGGCCCCACCCCCACTGCAGGTTTCCCTCTGTATGTGGGGTGACTGGCAGGTCGGGGGCCTTGGCCTGGCACCACCCACATCCCCTGCTACACACCCTGGTTCCCCATTCACCATCAGGTGATCAGAGCCTGCTGTCTGGGGAAAGGGACCGAGAGGTGGTCAGTGTACCTCATAGTGACTGGTTGAGTGATCGTTCTGGTTGTTTCGCCGTTAGGGTCAATTTGCATATTACCCTTTTATTACATAGGATAGAGGCTCAGTGCAGGGCAGGGGGGGGGGGGGGGGAGGCAGCCTGCCTGCCCTGATGAGGGCCCCAGATCTTGGTGGGCATCCCCACTAGGGGGTGGGGCTGGCTAGGGCAAGGGGCCATGAGTGTTTTGCTGGCTGGCCACATCCCAGTCAGGGTGGGGCTCCCCGCTAGGGGGTGGGGCTGGCCAAGGTGAGGGGCTACAAGCAGTTTGCAGGCCAGCCATGCTCCCAATTGGGGTGTGGGTCCCCACTGGGAGGTGGGGCCAGTCGGGGTGAGGGGCTGCGGTTATTCTGGTCTCTGGTCGTTCCACTGTTTCAGTCACTGGGCTTTTATTATATAGGATTTCTTTCCTGTTCTCAAGCTAATCCAGAGTAGAATTATCTTCCTCAGAGTCCCTTGCCATCTTCTGATATTTTCAACTGGATCATGGCCTTGTTGATGATGATGGCCCTGATAATTGATGATGAGAGACTATGGCCTGTTTCCCAGGTAACCATATGCACCTTGAGCCAAAGGTCTTTTTCTTAGTGGCCATTTTAACTGGTTTCCCTGATTCCAGCCTGTCTGCACAATCTGTTGCCTATACCCATGGTTGGCAAACTGCGGCTCGCGAGCCACATGCGGCTCTTTGGCCCCTTGAGTGTGGCTCTTCCTAAGCCTTAGGAGTAACCTAATTAAGTTAATAACAATGTACCTGCCTATATAGTTTAAGTTTAAAACATTCGGCTCTTAAAAGAAATTTCAATCGTTGTACTGTTGATATTTGGCTCTGTTGACTAATGAGTTTGCCGACCACTGGCCTATACCAATGCCAGATCAATTTGCAGTGGAGTTCTAGTAACCAAAGTGCTCTGATGCCTCCATCTTGCCTAATAAAACCTGAATACTTGGCGGGCCCTCACGCCCTCCACATGCCAGCTAGACACGTTGCTATTCTCTAAGTGCCAACTGACTAACAAATTGCTGTTCCTAAACATGCCCCAAACATGGCCTCAGTCTGGTATTCCACTCTTTTCCTTATCAATTCTCTATTTTTTCAAAGGGGGATCTCAAACTCTATCTCAAAGATAATCTCACTGTCCTTAAGCTTCCTTATCAGTTTGTGTTTTCCTTTGAAGCCATTTTTATCTCATTCTTGTCTCGGGAGAGGCACAATTTTAGGAGAAGAACACTTTGGAGTCTGGAAAAGTATGGGCTGTTCCCTACCTTCAACTCAAGGCCGTTGGAGTAGTGGCCTAGCCATGTCAAAGTTAGTTCCAAATCCGCACATTTCTGTGAGCAGTTTATCTGTGCATGGCTGGCAGCAACTGAAAACCTGCCCTGCTCCTAGCAGAAGCTTAACCACCTGTTTGCTGAGTGACAGAAGAACTCATATCAAGTCATAGGAACAGAGAGATGCAGGAACCACAGGGAATGAGGGAAGGAAGGGCGGTTGGATCATAGAAAGGTTACTGGTTTTGAAGAATCATGACATTTAAACTTTATTAAAGAAAATGGCAGAGTATCTTTAGTTGATGTTTTGGCTGACAGACACCAAAATATTTTTTATTCCAAAAAAGTATAAAGAAATATAACCATTTAGCCATCAGGCATCTCTTTTAGAATGTTTTTCATTATTCTCTCTTAAACAGTGGATGCACCTGTTTTTAAACAATGCCAGCATCCCAGTAGCAAATTAGTATAATTGTATGCTCTAGTGTTCTTTACAATATAAATGTTTTTTTTTCTGCTTATTTTCCTAAAAATCTGAACTCAGCCTTACTGACAATAAATAGGAAGTCATGCTAATGCTATTCCACAACCAATTTCCATTTAATCATTGACCAGACTGATTGCTAATATGTAATGGGAGATTTTAATTGCATTTACTTTATATTTGAACAGTAGCAATAATAACATGCCAACTGTCCACAGATTTATCAAATACTTGCTTAGGTATAGAATCACCGTGAAGCTTAGCATCTCTTTTTTGTTATTAAAATGTGCTTTCAAAATTTACCTTTAACCTTTACTCCACACACCTAGAAAGGGTAACTGTAGTCGCACTCATGCTTCCTTAACATCTTAGCTCCCCACAGTTATTTACTATCATAGTTAAGATGACTATTAAAAAGAAACATATTCAGATGCTATTGTGCTGAATTTCTGAATATTTGTAAGTTAGGTGCAAACAAATACATTGTTTCTGACAAAACAAAACACAAAAGTAAAAGGTCCATTTCCCTTCTCTTTTCCACTGAAGAATGGAAAGAATGTCTTCAGCATCCATTGTTGAGAGTTTGTATAAATGACCTTTTACCAGGAAACTTAAAAAAATCACAATAAAATTCTTATTAATATCTCTAGAATAAAGACTAGAATTAGAAGAGGTGAGGGCATGAAATTGTCTGCACTGGACGTCCCCTACTAAGTGGTGTGTGAACTTCAAGGCCTGAGATTTACACAGTCCTGAGTGGCTCACCCTGACTTTGGCTGAGAGCCGAAACATGGCCTGCTTATGCCTCCATGGAGTTTATAGAAAATAATCAGAGCGGCCCCCTATTGCCATGCGCAGTCAAATAACTGTCCATGCAATTAGGAACGGCAGTAAATTCCTTTTTATTTATTGATTCCTATTCAGAAGGTCAAATCCCTAACCAGTTTGAGATGTACATTACAAAAAGAAATCTATAAATTAAGAAACAGTGTCAGGGCCAGCCTGACAGGGTTGAGCCGGGCTGAGGCAGGGAGGTGGGAAATGAGAAAAGAAAGAAAGACAGGAAAGTGGGGTCGGGAGGACCCCAGTTCTCTTGGTGAACTGAAGCGAGTTTATTAGCTATACAATCCTATTTATACACAACACACTGAATAGGAGGTCTGTCAAGAGGAATGTATTCTTTGTTCCTCTTAATCTCTAAGGGAGAGATACAGCAGAAGGACAAGTTCTCAGTACAGCATATCTCAGTAAATAGTTACAGACTTCTTGGTAAGCTATGAAAGACTGTTCTCATTCTACAAATGTTGCTCTCATTCTACTGATAATCGCCATCCAAACAAGTCTGGGAAAACTGTGCGGGTAAGGGTCCCAGCCTTGCTAGCCCCTGCAGGTGCAAGGACCTTGCCAGCTTACATCTGGCCCCCAACAAAACAGAACATGAGCTTAACTACACACACAAAAAAGAGAGACATGGTTTGTACTATCAAGCACATAATCCCAGTGGATATGATATTATTAGAGCATAGTATCCAGATAGCATGTTCTTGAGTCCCAATCATTTTCTGGAGAAAAAATTTTCCTGACCTCTCCTACTATCCACACAGCTTCCCATTTGAGGAGTTGTGATGATGTCCCCTCCAAGGAAGGACACCTGCAAACCCTAGGCATGAGAGGGACGTTAATATATTTTCAACAGCTATCAATCATAAAGTGTAAAAGGTTCATCTAATTATAGAAAAGGAAGATAGTAAATCCATATTCATTTAAAAAATAGTTACATCAAGGCTTTCTTTTCTCAAAGCTTCTTTCTACAATGAAAAATTTCTATCTAAGAGAAATAACTCATGACTACATTAACCAAGTCCCCTTGTCAGATGTCTGAAAAATGATGCCTTTCATTGTATAGACTGGATTTTCACAAACCTGTAGTAATAATGAGAAAAGGGTCTGTTAGTTTGAGACATGCCCTCTCATGCCAGGAGTTTGCCCACTTCTGTTAGGATGAAGAAACTTAAGTTATCAGGCACAACAGATATTCTCAGAGCTTGGCAATTCATTTATATTGCTGTGAGAGAATTTTTCTGCATAACTGCTTTTTTTTAAAATAGTTGAGTCATGACAAACTCTATGATTATCTAATTAGAAAATGCTAAAAAAATCAATTGAAAATGAATTTGAATTAATGAGTTCAGTAAAGTGGCTTGATAGAAGATCCATATGCAGAAATTAATGACTTACAAAAAGTAGTACATATCTAGATAAGGTAATGAAAACAAATGACTTTATTTCCAGTGACAAAAAGTCCCATAAAATTCTTAGGACTAGACAATCTGAGAAATGTGCAAGACCCACATAAATACATAAATCTTTATAGAATATAAAAGATGTCAAATCTTCCTATATTCATGTTTGTGCAATGTAATTCCAATAATTAGACTTCTTAAAAAATGAGACTTGGCCACTAATTCTACAATAGATTGCTCATGAACATTCCTTTGGAGAGTCACCTACACGAAGCCTGGCACTGGGTTGCCAAGTTATAAGTAGATCCCAATGGCTGAGACCCAGGTAGAAAGAAGAGGCCATGAACAGATAGCTGAGAAAGTTTCAGGCAGACTTGTAGGATTAGGGAGGGGGAAAAAAAATCAAATTTAGATAGTTGCCACAGCAACCAGAACTTGAAACAAGATCTTGGAGAGAAGGAAGCACAGAGAAGTGAACTTGACATATGATTCTACTTTGCTTCATGAGCTACTTACCGTTGGCTAAGTAACCACTAGGTGCTGAGAAGCCAAACTGAAAGTGGTGGCTAAGAGAGTGTTCAATAGCCCCATGATACTGGGAGTCAAATTTGGAATTCAGTGTCAAAGAAACCTTGTAAACATCCCAGATTCTGGTGGGATCCTGAATTGCTGTACCCCAGAGATAAATAAAAATTAAATATGAACCAGTACTGTCAAAGACAGAAACCCAAATTTGAATCATCTGAGTCCCAGGATGAATAAAGTTGATAAGTCTCTAGCTACTAGCAAAAAGCTGAACTAAACCCTCTCTAGACAAAGCTAACATCATTAAGATCCTCAAGTTATCTTTATAATGTTTCATATATACTTCCCAGCATTCAATCAAATATCAACAATCATACCCAGAAAAGGATCCAAGAGAGAAAGTAGTCAATAGAAGGACTTTGACTTATTCAATATTGTAATTACACAATATACCAACACAGGAGTTAAAATAACTTTGGTTAATAAACATCACTAGGGTAGGAAATATAATATTGTGTCAACATGAAGTGGAGGCTGTGGACTTGAATTATTTGCATAAAATCTGGCTGCAAGTGCTCTCTCCTTCCCGGAGAAAGTAATAGCACAACTCCACTTGATGCCCCGAGCAAGCACTGAGCAGGGCTGACATCAGTCTCAGAGGTAGGCGGAGAACAGTTATCCAAATGAAAGCTCACCACACACATGAATGCAATTTACTGATATAAACTATTTGCATGAGAAAAGAATCCAACCTGATCTTAAATTTAAAAATTCTTCCAGAATTGCTCACTTCTGTAAGACTTTGAAGGTGGCAAACTATGAATGGTTCTGTTGAGAAGTTTTAAGGGTCACAGGCTTTTGAGGTTTCCAGAGGAGAGGAAGTCTTTCTGATGATAACCTTACAATAAAACTGTATAGCCTGGCTGGAATGGCTCAGTTGGTTGAGTGTGGTACCAAGAATCGAAAGGTCACTGGTTCAACTCTTGGTCAGGGCATATGCCAGGGTTGCCAGCTTGATCCCCAGGAAAGCGTGTGCAGGAGGCAGCCAATCAATGTTTTCTCTCGCCCTCTCCCTTCCTCTCTCTATAAAATCAATAAAAATATATTTGTTTTTAAAAACTGTACAAACCACAATGAGAGAAAGTCATCTGCTTTTTAAAAAGGAAAACTAGCACCCCAGAATGGCAAAAAATAAGAAAAGTTTTAAAAGAATATAAAGTAGTTATATTTGAAATAAATAAATATAAGAAAGAACTAGACATATTTTGGAAGGACATATTAATATTAAAAAATTATATGCAAAATACACCACTAGAACCTCTAAATATTTTTAAAAGCCATTGAAATGCAAAGGGTTGAATAAAATTAGATTTTTAAGGAGATCACTAGTTATCAGAAAATAAGTCTGAAACTATCAAGAATGCAGCATGAGATATGAAGAGATTAAAATATTAACATATGAAAAATATCCTAGAAATGAAGAAAATACATTGTCTTCAAGGGTTACATCAAGCCAACATGTAGACACATATGTGAATAAGCAAAATTACATATAAAGCAGCCACAAAGAAAACAGAAACTTTTAGAAAGAAATGACAGATGAACAGATGACTCAATATTGGCAACAATAAATAGAAAACACTAGAAAAATGTTTTCAAAATTCTGGAGAAAAATAGCAATTAAAATAAATTGTCATTTAAGGGTGAAGGTAGAAAAGACATTTTCAGAAGTAAAAAAAAAAAAATAAGGAAATTTATTAATCTATGCCATCACAGAAGTGCTAAAAATATATTCTTTAGGAAGAAGGAAATAAAAAACAGAAAGGAAGTACTTCTTATGAGATACATGCACATGAGAGTAAGGACCCAGAGTGATGGAAAGTAAAGGGGATGGGGAAAGATGAGTCCCATGTGGTAACCTGGTACTGTTCCCAATGACCACCTCCCTTGCTCTGGGCAAATATTGAACCTTCTTTTCCACTAACGTGTTTTTGTCGGTGGAATGTGGAGGCATTGACATGTCCCACATCTGACGTTAGTGGCCCTGCCTGGTTCTATGTTTTCACCCTCTTTACCTTGAGACTGGGTTAAAGGCTGCCCCTCCAGCCTGGTCCTACAGAAGGAAACCTGGCGCATAGCTGAAGCTGACCTGCATCCAACAAGGGCAGAAGCAAGAAATAAACATTTTTGTCATAGAAATCCTCTGAGATTGCAGGGCTGTTTCTTATCACAGCATAATGTAAGCTAAAGTTGGTTGATACAGAAAAATATATTAGAAAAACGTGAACCAAAGAAACCTGGTATAATGTAGTGAGGTAGCAGACGGCCCTTTTTTATCTAGATGAGCAACTGTGAATAGCAAAAGTTACAATATACACTTAAATAGGGATAAATAGAAACCTCAAAACATCCAGCAAGTGACTAAATTATCTGCACTTGGACCTAGAATTCATCTTTAACTACCTGTCCCACTTACTCATTCCACATTATTAGTTTCCATATGTAGGTGCTGAGCTAGGGTCTAGAGCAGCGGTTCTCAACCTGTGAGTCACAACCCCTTTGGGGGTCAAACGACCCTTTCACAGGGGTCACCTAAGACCATCCGAAAACACATATATAATTACATATTGTTTCGTGATTAATCACTATGCTTTAATTATGTTCAATTTGTAACAATGAAATTGGGGGTCACTACAACATGAGGAACTGTATTAAAGGGTCACGGCATTAGGAAGGTTGAGAACCACTGGTCTAGAGTGACTAAATGGAGTAGGTTTCCCACACTCCAGTGTCTTACTAGTAAGTATATTGGTTGAGAAGGGCAGACAAATAACTCAGTGATACACAGGGGCCATGATAAGAGTATATGTCCAAAGTGCTGTGGAAACACGGGGGAAAGTGTCAAACCTAAACATGGGACTGAAGGAGTTAAATTGAGCTGGTCATACTTGAAACCAGTTTTAAAGGATTATTAAGTGTGAGGGGAAGTGAGAGGGAGCAAAAGAGGGCACTTCAGGGAGAGGAAAAAAACATGTTTTCTACTTGGAAAAAACACTAAAAGCTCCCCCCTCTCAAAGCTGATCAATCTTACCAATTTGACTTCATTGGAAAAGGCGCTTTCTCTGTTTCCTGCTAAACAAAGACACAGTCTTTCCATCTTCGCTGAAGCAAGAATTTAGGTTTTACCTGGTTTCCTGTCTCCCAAAAGAAAAAGTGAGAGAAAAAGAAAAGTCATAAAATATCAACTTAGGCTAGTGAATTAACAAGTAGGTTCCAACTTTCAAGTATCAAAAGCATCATCTAATTAGTGTGTATATTTTCATAACTGAAAAGTTTTGAATGACAATAGCAAGATCCCTATATTTATTAAGGAATAGTACACATGGGGAGATATTTTTCTTCACTTTCTAGGAAAGCATGCATTTAAGAAGAGTTTAATAAATATAGAAAGAATATTTATCACCCAATAATAGAAAAATTTGATGTGCTTTAGAATTGCTGGGTTTGCTGAAGACAAAACAAGATGATTTTTACCTACATTTTCCCAAGATTACTAATAAATGCTAAATCCAGTGAGGAGTAGATATAATAATTTCTTATCTGTGCACAAAACGAGTCTCGTCTGATCTTACATTAAATTAGCACAGAAGTGACTTGATGCTATTTTTAATTCTGCTATATGATTCTGACAGCCTGTTTTCTGTAAAAGTGATGAATATCGTTCACTGTTTTCAAATGTAGCCCAGCTTGGGTCATTTAACTTTCATGTTGTTAGCATGGTCTACATTTAGTGAAAGTAACACATCTTGAATGTAATTTATTCATTAACTGAAGGCCCGGTGCACAAAATTTGTGCACAGGTAGGATCCCTAGACATGGCCAGCGATAAGGGCCTATCGGGGCCTTCTGGCTGCCGGCTGGGGCCTTCCTTCATTCTGCGCTGCCCCCGGGTGGTCAGTACATGTCATAGTGAGCAATCGGTCTCCTGGTCAAACTCCCACAGGGACAATTTGCATATTAGGCTTTTATATATATAGATAGGTATTTATTAAGGGTCTGCTGTGTAAAGGGTTCTTCTGATTCAAAGGGATACAGCTATACTCTCCCCAGAATTCTGTGAAGAAGGGATGAAAGGAAACTCAGGAAGGAGCCATTCACTGTTGAGTCTATTTCTATTTTGCCCCATTTCTGATCATCATTTTCTCTACAATCAGTAAATCCATTTGGCTTATAATTCACTCATTTAGTTTTGGTCTCTCTTCTCCATTTGTCTTGTTATTTCCAACTATCTTTCCATTTTTCTTTTGGAAGTTATTGAATTTCTTCATTTAACTAATCCGACGCATAATGAAAATATTACATGGGTTTCTTTCCTAGAGAAAAGTCATTTATCTGAATTAATAATTTGAACATAGCTGTAAGTTCTTCAGAAAAAAAAGCTTAATGGCAAAAGCACTTCCATCAGGGAGAGAAAATCATAGTAAAAGTTGTAGAATGTTTTAGGCCTTCATTCCTCCATAAAGAAGTTTAATCATTTATACACTACTAGAGGCCCAGCGCACAAAATTGTGCGCGAGTAGCTCACCGCTGCTTGCTGCCTCCCCAACCACTGCTTGTAGCTCGCCACACCGCCCACCGACACTTGTGGGCTGGAGGGGTGGGGGAGAGGAACTGAGAGGTGGTCAATGCACCTCATGGTGACTGGTTGAGCGGTCGTTCCAGTCATTATGCTTATGGTCCCTGGCCTTTTATTATATAGGATGTGTAGACCAAAATGGAAGTTGGAAAGGTGAAACAAAAAAACAAAAAGCACTTAATCTATGGAAAAACAAATAGTTATAATGCAATGGGTTCATCTTATCCCATTTGTATTTCATCTCATTTCTGTAAGAAAAATAACATGGAAAGCTGAAAGATAGAAGATAATTTAGAGAAAATCAATGGCTAAATAATGATGAAACAAAATAAATTAACACACAATAAAATATTAAAGGACTTTAATACATAGAGTTTGCCTAAGAAAAAACAAATATAGGGTAAAGCTATCATTGTTTGAAAGGTGACTATGAAAAACAGATTTAAAAACAAACTTTTAGCCGAAACCGGTTTGGCTCAGTGGATAGAGTGTCAGCCTGCGGACTGAAAGGTCCCGGGTTCGATTCCGGTCAAGGGCATGTACCTGGGTTGCGGGCACATCCCCAGTGGGAGATGTGCAGGAGGCAGCTGATCGATGTTTCTCTCTCATCGATGTTTCTAACTCTCTATCCCTCTCCCTTCCTCTCTGTAAAAAATCAATAAAATATATAAAAAAAAATAAATAAAAACTTTTATAATACCCAAAAAAATTCAACTTGTAAGATCAAGTATGCAGATTACAAAGGTTAATAGTTTTGAGATGAAGGTTTGGGCTGATGTAATTGAACTAAATATGATAAAATCATGCAGAGAATGGGTAGAGTGCTGACTGATTTTACTATGTGAACTCAGGACCTTCCCTAGCTGTTCACAGGTGGTCACTCTCACTGCCCTGGACATGCCTTCCCAACTCAGCCCCTGGCCACCCTCTTCAGTTCAGCCTGATTCCTCCAGTACCTCTCTCTCTCTCTCTCTCTCTCTCTCTCTCTCTCTCTCTCTCTCTCTCAAACACACACACATACACACACTCTCTCTCACAAATACCTCCCACACTAACATGCACTCTCATATACACTGTCACATGCTCACAAATACCCTCTTACTCACATACACTGATACCCACCACACACAGACACACATCCACACTTTCTCCCTGCTTATCCTGCAGGTCCCTGAACAGATTCCTTCCTTGCTACTGACCCTTGGCATCACTCCCCATTTCCTACCTGGCTAAGCCCTCCAGAGTACCATATACCAAACTCACCTGCTACCCACCTAGACTTGAAGATCATTGAGAATAGGAAAAAATGTCATTTTCATACAACCTCCTCCTAGCACATTTCCTGGCTTACAGTGAATTCACGTTGAATGCCTAAAAATGAAATGAACCATTGACAACATCTGAATTACAAGGATATCCTCTCTCTCTCTCTCTCTCTCTCTCTCTCTCTCTCTCTCTCTCTCCATTCCCCTGTCTAAAATTCAATACAAAATTTTTAAGTTTATTTTTAAATTTTTTAAAACTAAAAGTGAATGACAAATTTGCCTTGACATCTCACTGGCCAAACTTATGTTTGATGCTAAGGCAGTGTGACTAGCACAGGAAGAAAGCATTCCGCAGGCTAGCTGGTGTTGACCATGGAGCAGAGCAGTTGGTATTTAAATCCATGGAGTCAAGAAGACCTGTCACAGATACCTTTTCATGGGGAGTTTAAATGCCAAGACAAAGGTTGGAATGTCATCCACAAAGAGCAAGAATAGATGTGAAGGAAATTGATATTCAACTCTTCTGGTATAGATTTGTGCTACATGGAAAAGTCAGAAATGTCTCTCTCTGGGCAGGTGTCAAAGGAGAGTTCTTAACCAATTTCTATGGAGGGGTTTTGGGGAGTTTGGCCCAAAATTTTGGACCTCATACTCTTTTTCAGATCTCTGCACATTAAAGACAACTGGAAGACCTGGGTTCCAATTTGGTCTTGGTGCTGACCAATGATAAATGATATGCTAGGGGACCCAGGTACAAATTTAACCCTTTAGCCACCTCACCTACACAAGGCTTATGTTCGAATCAAATTTATATATGTTTGTGAAAGTGTTAGATACAACAAGACTCAGTCAGATATTGTGATATTTCAAGCAAAGAAAAAAGTTGAGAAAATAAACAAATTGAGAAGTAATAGAAGTAAAAAGAGTGGGTATCTAATCAGCATCTCAGATAATTGGCATTTGCTAAAGAGGGTTAATACGTTTAGTAGTCTATCCCAAATTTTTTAAAGTAAGGAGATCCCACTTCTGATGTTAGAAACAAACACACACCAAAACTGTCACATACTTGTGCTGATCTACGATCCATTGCAATTCAGATTGACTTGGGGATCAGACGTGCAACCCGCACAAATCTGTAACATTGAGCAAAACTTTCACTTGCTTAATCTAGTCTGACATTGTCAACTACTCATGTATTTATTTTCACTTGATATTTAATTTTTCTAAGGAATTTCTACTCAAAACTCAAATCAATCTAAAATATACAGGATAGTAAACAAATACTTTATGTAAATGAGTTAAAGTGCTTTGGAATAATTTTAAATCACCTTAAAATATAATGTCAAGCAGTGGGAAATAATTGTGGGGATTTTTTTCCCCACTCATTGAGTACAGCATCTTTGTGTGCTTAAGGTAGATTTTAACATTTCCTAATTCCCTGCAGAAATGGTCCGGGAAGCAGTGCTCTCCCATCATTCCTGTGCAGCATTGCTTGACTCTGACGGTGTGTGGTCATTTTCAGAGCTGGAGGCCGAGGAGTGGTGCAAGCATCTCTGTATGGAGTGTCTGGGGACCAGGCTGAATGACATCAGCCTTGGGGAACCTGACCTTCTGGCAGCAGGAGTGCAACGAGAACAGAATGGTAAGTGGGAGTTGCCTTCCCTCATTGTCAAGTACACTAACCGTCATAGAACTTTGAAACTTAAAAGGAGCCCAGAAATGTTTCAGACCAATCATTTTTTCAAGGAAAGTAAACTGATCGATCTGAGCTGTTTAAGAGACTCTCAAGATTGCATAGCAACTAGAGATAATGTTAACATAAAACCTGGGTCTCCCGACATCTTTCTTTGTGACATTGCCATTTACCTAAATAAATAACTAATAAGTAAAATCACTGTGTATAAGGTTTTGACTGGACAACATTCTTAAATTTTCTTCTTTGAGAGTTACTATACTTTAGAGTCTATATAAACAAATTTGACTTATTGTGTTATTTATCAATTGATTTCAGGGAATTTGGCTAATACAATGTCTTAGCTTAGAATACCATAACAAAATGCCATAGACTGGGTGGTTTGAACAACAGGAATTAATTTCTCACAGTTCTGGAGGCTGGAAGTCCAAGTTAACATTTCAGCAGGGTTGGTGCCTGGTAGGGACCCTTTTTCTGGCTTGCTGACAACTGCCTTCTTCTGTGATCCTGAGAGAGAGAGAGAGAGAGAGAGAGAGAGAGAGAGAGAGAGAGAGCCCTCTCTTGAGTTTCTTCATATAAGGGCACTAATCCCATAATGAGGGCCCCACTCTCAGTACCTCATCTAAATTTATCCCCAAAGATTCCATCTTTAAGTACTATTAATTTTGGAGGACTAGAGCTTCAATATATGAATTTAGGTTGGGGTTGGAGAGATACAATTCATCCCATAGAAACTATAAGTAGGAAAGTACAGTGGATGGAATCTCAGGGTATAAGAAAATTGAGATTTATGTGACACACAGTTTACTTCTAAGTTTACTTCCTACACTGTTCTGTAAATTTAATGGGCCTTGCTGACATCTCTCGAAAATTTATGCTGCAGATTCTTGCCGAGCACCTCTAAATACTGAAATCAGAATGATGTAATGAGCTTTTTCTTCATCTTTAAAAAATCATTACCATCACCACCAGATGATCTAGTGGTATGAAAATAGAAACATTTCAGTGTTGCTAATTTTTGATGGCCAATGTTTGAAAAGGTTGACTAATGTTGGCAAAGCTTGACACTAATTATTAAAAAGACTTCTTAGAATTATGCATGGTTTATAGATTAGACAGAACAGGTAGACGTGCACCATGATAACACTTAATGGCTATCATCTTGTTATGACTGATAATGTTCTAACAACCATCACTGTCTTGTAGTTCATTAAAAAGCATTATTTTCTGTTTGTGCTAAAATGAAAAACATGTTTTCCCCACTGATTGATCATGAACACATATGGACTCAAAACACTGCCTGTGTTGATAGTTTTTGGAAGTTCACGAAGGCATTCCTGGGGCTCCTTTTCTAGCTGCCTTTATATCGCAGTTTCCCTCCCACTCTCTTGGAGTTCAGCTCATTGGTCTATTTTCTGAGAACCGTGCTAAGTGCAGAAAGACCATAATCACACTGTCCAATGTATGCTGCTCCGTTTAAGAAAGAAAAAAAACAGAAAAAGAAAAAAAACTCTGGCTGTTAACATTTGTCAAGTACGACATGAAAGAAATACAAAGAAAGCCGCTAAGTCAGGCCTAGGAGAGAGGAAGAATTATTGTGCATTTGTTCAGTGTGAATTGTATGCTTTTATTTTAATACTGGGTTTGTAGATGGTTTCCATCCAAATGGATAATGTGCTCCTTTGGTTTAGTGTAATTTTTAAATCTAACTTGATAATAATGTCAAAGTAACTTGCCTAGCATATAAAGGGAAATTTTTAATATGGTTTTTTTAGCTAGGTCAAGCACAGAATTCAGTGCCAGAGCTATTTATAAAAAGCATAGGCAGTTGTAGCCTGCTGAGTAATCTCCAGGCCACAGTATAAATGCAGGCTATTCCCACAGACAAGTAACTCGCTTCTAATTTCAGTTTCCTAATTTCAGTGTAAAGATGAACTAATATTTGCTCATGGGGCTGTCATGATGGTGAAGTGAGGTCGTATCAAATAAAGACCAACTCTCCTGCTTAGCTCAATTTAAAAAATCACAAGTGTTTTTAAGCATAAGTAAAAACAAAACAAAAAATAAAAAAATAATGCCTGAATATATGTGAGAAGACCTGAAGTCATAAAGCTCTTCTTTATGCCTTCCAGTCACTATTCCAGCATCTTCAAGCATAAAACCTCTAGACATAAACAAAATCCTTAACTTCTTAAGACATGTTTGAAGTCATTAATATGTACAAATTAGAATAAATCCTTTTTGAAATATTTATCATTACAGATTTGGTCTTCTTTCCTTAAGGCATTTTAGTATTAAATTACACAATTTAACCTTCATCAGAAATATTATTTTACTATTTTATTAATGACTAAAGGCCCAGTGCACGAAATTTGTGCACTGGGGGAGAGGGGTTCCTCAGCACGGTCTGCACCCTCTTGCAGTCCAGAACACCTCATTCCTTACCGCCTGCCTGCTCACTGCTCCTTACCGCTCAGCTCATTGCGTCTGCCCCCTGGTAGGGAGGGACCTCAAGAAGGCTCCCAGCAAGCTAACCTATTGGTCAGAGCGTCTGCCCCCTGGTGGTCAGTGCACGTCGTAGCGACTGGTCAGCCAGTCGACTGTCTGCCCCCCTGGTGGTTAATCCACATCATAGCAAGCAGTTGAACAGCCTTAGCATATCATTAGCATATTACACTTTGATTGATTGAACAGACTACCAGACACTTAGCATATTAGGCTTTTATTATATAGGATGTGCTTGGATTTCATTTACAGTTTCTCTTCAGTAGAGAGGTGCACATGTGTGCAGAATTGAAATAGTAAACTACATTATTGTGGCTTGTGGTGATTGTGTGGTGTCCTATCGTCAAGGAAACACTTACTGCGCAGCCTTGATCACCACATGTTTGGAACATTCAAAATTGCTACTTTCCTCTACTGTTTTTCCAACTCTTCAGACAGCTTGATCTTATTTATTCTGAGACTAGCTAAGAATGAAGCTTTGTGCAAATAATTTTTAAAGGTATAATTTGTGTTGCTGAGATAAAAGTTATCGGTTAAAATCTTTGCTAAAATCATCTTTATCTAATGCTTCCAGCTGCTTTTGTATTGACTCTGAATCTCACACGGTACGGGGAAAAGTAAGCAAACACAAGCACACACACAGACTTATTCTTAGACGTTGGATAACACTTCCACAAGAAAGTGTATATTAAGTACACATTTTAAACTTTAAATTTGTACAACTTCCAGGATCTTCACATCTTTTAGTAGTACTTAAGATAGCCTACAGTGACCTGGTTGGGAATACGGTCTTTACAGAGATAATCAAATTTAAATGTGGCCATTAGAATGAGCCCTAATCCAATATGACCTTCACTATGTCCTTATAAAGAGGAGAAATTTGGAGACAGAAACAGACATGCACAGAGGAAAGGTGATCTGAAGACACATGGAGAGAACACAGCCGTGTGAAGGGAGTGAGGCATCTACAGGATGTGGGTTGCTGGCAAACACGGAAGCTAGAAGGGACCAGGAAGGATTCTCCCTCTTGAGCCTCGTAGAGAGCACAGCCTTGCTGACACTTCGAGGTCAAACTTCTGGCTCTAGAACCACCAGACATTAATTTCTGTTGTTTTAAGCCACCCAGTTTTTAAAATACAATATGAATTTATGAAAATAACTTTCTAAACCTAGGAATAGAAGAAAACTTTCTCAAACTGATGAAGGACATCAATGAAAAACCTTCAAAAATTATCATTCTTGAAGGTAAAATACTGACTGCTACCTTCATATGATTATAAATAAACAAAGACATCCTCTTCCATCAACTGTATTCAGTATTCTAGTTAAGGTCCTAATTTGTGTAATATTACAAGAAAATAAAATCATAAAAATTAGTTTAAAATAATAATAATAAGCTAGGGTTGTGTACCTGGAATACCCAAAGGAATTTTTAAGGAAGCAACTAAGACTAAGTAAATTCAGGGATGTTGCAGAATAAAAAGTTAATATGTAAAAATTTAATATAATATGTGATACATTGTAATCCATATACTATTTACACACATATTAGCAATAAACAATAAACATTTGCAAAATGAAATATAAAAAATATCATTTATAAAATCATCCAAAATCACATACTCAAAGATAAACTTGGCAAAGTATATAACCTTGTCTCTACACTGAAAACTCAATATTACTGAGAGAAATTAGAAGAGATCTAAATAAATGAAGCAGTAAACCAGGTTGGTGATTGCAACATTCAATACTGATAAGAAACTGTGACTTGAATATCAAGAAACTGGCCGAAGAGCTCATCGTCCCTTTGTCTTCTGTTTATTTCTACTCACTGGAGGTGGTTTTGTTTCATGTCAGAAACCCCGTCCCTGATCCTCTACTTCCCGCTGCAGCAGGAAGGACTCGTCCCACTTACCTCCACCTGCCAGGCAAGCTCATCGCTATACATGGATCAGTTCCTGCCCAAAACTTGGTCTATTTAAAATGCTGGTGGCGGAGAAAGGAAGGTTTGGTCCTTCTCAGGGCTGATGACCCATTCGGTCTCATACACACATAGTCTGGGGTTTTACTGTTCCTTTTCCTGGACCATTTCTCCTGAGCGCAATGGCCCTTTCTCACCAGACCTTGTCAAATTCGATTTAACTAAACCTTGTTTGGTAACTCCCTTGAGACTGTTCTTGAAGTTGTGACTGTAACCCTATGTCCCTGCCTTTTGAGGTTCAGTCTGTTCCATTGGACCTCTCAACCCAGCCCTGGTGTAAAAATGCCCTTGCAGATCTAACTGTAAATTCAACTACATTCTTTGTGGGACATTAGTTTAATAAATATCTTACCTTTTATTGGTTTTGGCCATTTAAAATAAAATTATATTTTCCAATAAAGACTCCCAGCGATCTGAGTTTAAACAGGCCCTTTAGGTCATTTCGATGCCCACAAAAGCCTGAAAACCAGTGATCTAGGCAGTAAAAACCAAATGTAGGTTCATAAATATGAAAGTGACATGATTAGAGAGGTGTTTAAAACACCTGCCTGGTAAAATTATTTTACAAAGATAAACATTTTAAAAAGTCATTTTAGGAAAACCATAAAAATATTATAAGAATCCATAGGCAGCAAAATATCAGACATATGTCATAGCAATATCTTTACTGATATATCTCTTAGGACAATGGAAACTAAGGAGAAAATAAACAAATGGGACTAAAATAAAAATAAAAATAAAAATAAAAAGCTCTGTACAACAAAAGAAACCATCAACAAAACAACAAGAAAACCTACTGAATGGGAGAACATATTTACCAATGTGACATGTGATAAGGGTTTAATCTCCAAAATGTATAGGGAACTCATACAACTTAACAAAAGGAAGATAAACAGTCCAATCAAAAAATGGGCGAAAGACCTAAATAGACACTTTTTGAAAGTGGACATACAGAAGGCCAAGAGATATATAAAAACATGCTCAAAGTCACTAATCATCTGAGAGATGCAAATCAAAACAACAATGAGGTACCCCCTCACACCTGTCAGAATGGCTATCATCAACAAATCAACAAATGACATGTGCTGGCGAGGATGTGGAGAAAAAGGAACCTTCTGGCACTGTTGGTGGGAATGCAGACTGGTGCAGCCACTGTGGAGAACAGTATGCAGTTTCCTCAAAAAATTAAAAATGGAACTCCCATTTGACCTAGTGATCCCACTTCTAGGAATATATCCCGAGAAACCAGAAACACCAATCAGAAAAGATATATGCACCCCTATGTTCATAACAGCACAATTTACCATAGCTAAGATTTGGAAATAGCCTAAGTGCCCATCAGCAGATGAGTAGATTAAAAAACTGTGGTACATCTACACAATGAAATACTATGCTGCTATAAAAAAGAAGGAACTTTTACCATTTGTAACTGCATGGTTGGACCTGGAGAACATTAGGCTAAGTGAAATAAGCCAGTCAGAGAAAGATAAATATCACATGATCTCACTCATTTGTGAATTATAATGAACAGCATAAACTGATGAACAAAAATAGATCCAGAGACATAGAAGCATCAAACAGACCTTCGAGCATCAGAGGTAAGAGACCAACCAAAGGACTTGTATGCGCACAGATAAGCATAACCAAAGGACACAGACAGTAGGGGGGTTGGGACATGTGCTGGGGGTGGAGGGAGCAGCCAGGGAGAGGTCAATGGGGGGAAAAGGAGATATATGTAATACTTTCAACAATAAAGAATTTTTTTAAAGTCCTTTTAGTGGAGCCAATTTTAACTTTGTCATATTGAAATGGTCTTTCCAATGGAAACCATAACGAATTTGAGCAACAGCCTGTTTTATGTTAGTAAGGGCATGAAGTAAATTATTCATAGCAAGTGCAGAAACCTTCCTTCCATTATAATGGAATAGGAAAAAGTATAATTTACTAGATAATTGATGCGCTGCTCTCATCTTTATGTGCCCAGTTTTCTGCTGGATTACATTAGTCTAGTTTTTAATTGAATCTCTAATCCTTGGAAATTAGGGGAGGGTGGATTTGAATATTAAAAATTGGAAATAAAATAGAATAAATTTTTCATAAGATGGAAGAAATAGCATTAAAAGGGAGACTGGAGTATTCTGAATCATATTAAGAAGGGGTTAACTTGAGTTGCTAGGTAACAAAGTGTGTGAAGACTGAGAAATTTGAAGGCAGGCAAGCGGGGAAGGGCCACCACAGGTACCTTTCACCTGCGCTATGTTGCCTGGAGCTGGCTCTGGAAGGACTCCTTGGGGCAAGTTACTCAATCACTTTGTGTTTACTTATAAAGATCTAGAGCTCTATAGTATGTGAAGCTTATTAAATTCACTTATTTATTATTCTCCAGCTTTTCCCCATGTCCACTGTGATGACTGGACTCTGTCTTCATCATCGCTAGGATTTTATCTGCTAACAGAGCACACAGACATTTCAGGGAAAATATGGTTCTCCTGAGTCCTCTGATGTTTCGTGTTCCATCTACCTGAAGGGCACTCAATGTCATGATTATTTTTCTACATCTTTTTTTAAAAATATCAAACTGTGGGTGTGAATATCAAGGGTCAATGTGGCCCTAAGCAATAGTAAAATTGGTTAATGATGTTCATTTATTTCAGTATTTTGAAAGAAGTGTTATTTCTTGACTTTTGGGCAGTGATTCTTTGGTTGCTATCCTCAGACTCTGGAACTGATGGAAAGAAAGGAATTTAGAGGAATGTTTTACTTTCTACTTTTGTAAAAATATTTTCCCTATCCACAACAAATGCCACTGACGTATCATTAGTTCCAAATGGAAAAGCTGAACTTCATCCAAAGGGTCTTGACCAAAGAAAAAAAGACTGCTGTTCAGGCATTCTCTATATTCCTGAGTCACTCTGTTTGGTCCAAGTTTCATTTATATTCTTATATGAGATCATGCCCCTTTGGTATACTACTTGTCAACCCCGTTGGTGTGGGAATTGTGGTAGGAATGTGAGTGATATTTTTGATGCTAAATGTTCATACCTTACTTGGTTTCACACAAGAATTTTTGAATTTAGAATATATATTTCATAAATATATATATGTGTGTGTGTGTGTGCGTGTGCTTTTTATTGCAGATAATTAATAGGGCAATGTTCTTTCTTCATTTATCATCTATAGAATTTATCTTAATTTGTCTTTAGGAAATGAATGTGAAATCATATACATATTAGTTTTATAGGTCAATAATCTTAGTAAAAAAATTGAATCATTAGATTATTTTAATCAAAAATATCTAGACACTTGATTATAACTATTGTTCATATGGTTACTAAATTTCAAGCTGTCATGCTTAAATTAAATTTAACCTATTTAGAATCCGATTTTACTGTGGGTTTTTTTTGCATCAATAAATCGTTATTCTGCAAAATACCTGCCACAGAAAAGATTCTTTCTATTATAAGACAATGCCAGCTCGGTACAAGCAGTCAGTGTTTAAATTGAGGCATTCTGATGGATGATAGCACATTCCTAAACATATCAATCCTCTTCCAACTGAAACTGCACCATTATCCCTTTCAAAATAATTAATTCAACAGCACTGCCTTTAATGTACTATTCATAATTAAATTTATAAACTCACAAGGATTTATCTACCAGTAATTCTTACAATTTTTGTTATCATGACTTATTATTTGTTTATAATTCCTCAATTCTTGCAAACCATATTTATTATGGCAATATTTATTTTATTCATAGTTAACCAATATTTATTGATCACTTACTTTAAACTAAGACTAGGAACTAGGGATATTTTATAGGACACTTTACAGGTCATCCTAAGGTCTTTACTTCCTGGAACTTAGAAACTAACCTTATTTTCCAAAATTAAATGCATATAATGCATTTAACTGGAGATTAGAGGCTGCATAATTTTGTGGCAGCCTTTAGGATGCACAAAAAGTTATAAAACTAGATTTGGAATTATTACCTAATAATCAGATTTTCGAGTATAAAATATCCAGGAATGAAAACAGTTGTGTATTTTTATTTTTGCATACCAAAAACCACATTATGAAGTCCTGAAGAAGGCAGTAATGAATACCTGCAATTATCATGGGCTGAAACTGACAGTGAATACAATGTGTTTTGACAGTCAATCTGAGTGTGCATTGAGTACTTCATGCCACAAAGGTAAAAATGAGTACATTTTTGCTCAAATTAAATGACATTCCTCTCAGGAATTGTATGATATCCACTTAAAGTGTGTGAAGAAGCAGACAGGAAGCACCAATTGGACTGAAATCCACTTAGCTTTTTACCCTCATTTCTCCACCATACAATTTAACCATTTAATCCCCACCATAGAGAATGCATGCAACAAAAGTTGTAGGATGAGTGAGTTAATTAATGATTAAGAATACTTGAAGTCCTTTTTTCATACACCATTTGGAAGACAGTAATGTCTTGAAGTGTATATGGATATCCCCCAGGGACACGAGACCACTTTCTGAGGGCTGTAGGCAGGTAGACAATCAATCCAGTGCAGCTACAGTCATGCCCTCTTCTCCATTCTTTGTTTCTTTGCAGAGCGATTCAATGTGTATCTGATGCCTACACCAAATCTGGATATTTACGGCGAATGCACAATGCAGATCACTCATGAGAATATCTATCTCTGGGATATCCACAATGCCAAGGTCAAACTGGTGATGTGGCCTCTCAGCTCCTTGAGGAGATACGGGCGGGACTCCACGTGGTTCACCTTTGAGTCAGGAAGGTAAGCTCTAAGGGCAACAACCAAGCATAGGAGGTGACAGGTAAACCTTTTCCTGAAGGAAAGGTGCAATCTAACAGTTCCCAGACTGACCACTGTTTTTATAAAGGTTAGAATTCACCAAACACATAATTTCTCCAGATTCTTGTTTATAATAGAACTAGAGGCCCGGTGCACATAAATTTGTGCACTCGAGGGGAAGGGGGGGTTCCCTCAGCCTGGCCTGTGCCCTCTCACAGTCTGGGACCCCTCGGGAGATAACGCCCTGCTGGCTTAGGCCTGCTCCCGGGTGGCAGAGGGCAGGTCCAATCCCTAGGTGCAGCCCCTGGTCAGGCTCAGAGCAGGGCTGATTGGGGAGTTGGGGCACCGCCCCCTGTCATGCACAGAGCAGGGCGGATTGGGAGGTTGCTATGCCACCCTCAGTCACTCTCAGGGTAGAGCCGATTGGGGGGTTGGGGCACCGCCCCCTGTCACACTCAAGGCAGGGTCCATGGGGAGGTTGTGGCACCACCCCCTGTCATGCACAGAGCAGGGCCAATCAGGGGGTTGGGGCGCTGCCCCCTGTCACGCACAGAGCAGGGCCCATCAGGAGGTTGGGGAGCTCCCCCCTGTCACGCACAGAGCAGGGCCGATCAGGGTGTTGGGGAGCTCCCCCTTGTCACACACAGAGCAGAGCCCATCAGGGGGTTGGGGAGCTCCCCCCGTCACTCACAAAGTAGGGCCAATAGGGGAGTTGGGGCACTGCCCCCTGTCACACACAGAGCAGGGCAGATCAGGGGGTTGGGGCGCCACGCTCTATCACCCACAGAGCAGGGCTGATCAGGGGGTTGGGAGCTGCCACTGTCACACTCAGGGCATGGCCGATGGGGAGGTTATGGCTCTACCCTGTCACACACAGAGCAGGGCCCGTGGGGGGATGGGGGGGTTGGGGCACTGCACCCTGTCACTCACAGAGCCTCAGGGCGATCAGGGGGTTGGGGAGCTCCCCCGTATCAGGCACAGAGCAGGGCTGATCAGGAGGTTGGGGCGCCTTCCCCTGTCACAAGCAGAGCAGGGTGGATAGGGAGGTTGTGGCCCCGCCCCCTGTCACACACAGGGCCGCAGGGCGATCAGGGGGTTTGGGTGCTGCCCCCTGTCACGCTGATCCCGGTGCTGGGAGGCCTTGCAGCTCCACTGATCCCGGTACTGGGAGGCATATTACCTTTTTACTATATAGGATAGAGGCCTGGTGCATGGGTGGGGCTGGCTGGTTTGCCCTGAGGGTGTCCTGGATTAGGGTGGGGGTCCCCACTGGGGTGCCTGGCCAGCCTGGGTGAGGGGATGATGACTGTTTGCAGCTGGTCACACACCCTTCAGGGTGGGGGTCCCCACTGGGGTGCCTGGCCAGTCTGGGGGAGGGGCTGAGGGCTGTTTTCAGGCTGGCAGGTGACGGAAGCTCCCAACCGCTCCTTTTTTTCTTTTTTTTTTTTATTCTGGGCCAGCTTTAACTCTGAGGCTCCAGCTCTTAGGCCTCCGCTCCTGAAAGCAGGTATCTGGTTTGTTTCGGTTCTATAATTGAAACACTGTTTCAACTCCAGCTCTGAGATCCCGGCTGGCTGAAAGCAGGTTTCTGGGGTTTTGTTTAGCTTCTATATTTGTTACAATGTTTCTTAAACTGAAAGCTCAGAGGCCGTCAAGGCAGGCGGGGAATGTTGGAGTCCTCCGTCAAGCCTCAGGTTAGTTTCAAGCTGCCTGGCTGCCGGCCGCCATCTTGGCTGGCAGTTAATTTGCATATCGCCCTGATTAGCCAATGGGAAGGGTAGTGGTTGTACACTAATTACCATGTTTCTCTTTTATTAGATAGGATAAAATTGTGTTAATTTTATGGTCAGGTTAATTACCCTACTCAAAATTATTTCAGTCTCTTAGGTTGGCATCAAACTAGTTGCATAATTGTATTAATAATACAATATAGTTTGTAATATTATTACAATAACATATTGTATCCTACTATATTTTTAGTACAATAGAATTCACATAAAATTCAGCATATCCTTGCTGGCATTATTTTCTGAGTGCTTTATAAGCAAATGATTTTGAAAGAAGTTTTATATAAAATTGTTTAAATATTATTTGTAGGTTTAAAATAAGTTAATGAATATTTATTTATCAAGGTGTTTATGTTAATAACATTAGTTAAGTATAAATATTAATTCAGAATGACTGAACACATGTTGACAAATCTATAATTCATGGAATGGATAACTCAGATTTTAAACTTAGTATGTCAAGGCATATAGTTGGAATCCATAAATGTCAGAAGTGAATGCATATTTCCCAATCATTTATCCACAAACAAGATTTAGAGATGAGTTTCAACCAACTAAATCAATGTGTTTATGCTATGACCCCTTTGTGATATTGTTATCGTGCATCTAAGACAAGACCTAGGTTTTGGTCTGTACCTGAGAGAAGCTTAATGTACCAGACCTCACCCTGGAGATTTGGTTCATCACATTCTGAAAATGAATTTATGGTATTATAAGGTAATTACAGTGAAGTTTTGTTGCACTTCATATAGCAATTTTAATTACCTAAGTTTCTTCTTACAAAACTGTTAAGTACTTATTCAAGGTCAGATTCTACTAATATCCATCTAGGGTAGGCCAGATGTCTTTTAAATTTTTCAAGGGGAGAAAAACTGAGCAGAAGTAATTTTACGAGTCTGAAGCCCTTTTGCACCTTTTGCACGAAGGTATTATTAAAGTCGGGAGCACATTGATTTCTTGAAAAGCCTCCAATCTTGTGTTTACTTAGTGGCTGTGAGTTCACTCAACTGTCTGCCTAGATACTGGCAGTGTAACCATAATCACATTCTAGATACTTATTAGTAAAAGAAATTCTTATAAGAAAATGAATATTATTCTATATGTACACTATTTTTTTTTAAATCATATAGTTATGAAAAAGGGATTACATGTTAGAGATTGACATAAAATTTGTGATACATTTTTTTTGCTGGCCTCAAATGTTAGTGGATATACATATAAAAAGAGATTGGTTTATTTTTCATCATTTAAAAATATACCTCCAGGGTACTCTTGCCTGCATCTTTCTCCTGGGTACTCCTATTTTCCTTTTTTTATGTGGAGCAATTGAAATATTTTGTTTGTTTCCTCATTTCAGTAGGTGTCTCAGGATTTTTAAAAAACAAGTAGTTATTTTTGCTTTTATAGTGGTTACCCTGTATTTTCACTGCATTTGCACCTGTCTATATTAGTTTTACTTTGTTTCTTCAAAGTCTTTAAGGGGGATATACTGGTTCACCACAGGTTTAAAATTGATGTTCTCAACCAAAACATCAAATTATTTGATGTGCAATTTGGCTTATCTAACATTCAATATTAATTGGTTTTCTATGATTTTGATAATTTTTAATGTAGATTAAAAGATATAAATATATCAAAATAGATAAGGCCCATAATCCTCAAGCTTTCTTTGTTTGGTTTGGTTTTCATTTTTGTTTGTTTTTTGATTTAGCAGTAATTTTTGTTGTTTTTGTTGTTGCATGCCAGAAAAACTTTAAGAATAAATATCTTAATGTCTATTAAGTATGTTGACACCTACACTCCTATGTGCCCTAGGAATCAAGGAAAACTAGATTTAGGTCACAGCTCTGTCACTATTAATAACTTAGCTTACTCCATTTGACCTCTCTGGCCTTCACTTTTCGTCTTGCAGAGGAGAATTATAATCTCTACTTCATATATATGTGTGGAAAGAGTGAGTGACTTAGTGAATATAAAGAAGCATACATCACAGTGTTGTCACATAGTGGGCACTGGAGAATCTTGATTACTCCTACTCTTTAAAAAAAAAACACATGTTTTTATTGATTTCAGAGAGGAAGAGATAGGGAGAGAGAGAAATAGAAACATCAGTGATGAGAGAGAAGCACTGATCAGCTGCCTTCTGCATGCCCCTTACTGGGGGGTCAAGACTGCAACCCAGGCATGTGCCCTGACCAGGAATGGAACTATGACCTCCTGGTTCATAGGTCGACTCTCAACCACTGAGCTATGTGGGCTGGACTTGATTACTCCTACTCTTTATCAGTAATTACATAATTTGCCCTTTTCTAGTTTCTGAATGAAGCTTCTGCTTAGGTCTGAAGAGCTCTCTTCCTAAAGAACACTGCTAAGATAGATCCTTAGCCAAAAATACAGGAAACCAAGGAAAAAGCTTGGGAGAAGCTTGCATTCATTCAAATGCTGGAGTGATCATTATAAACTCAATGTCTAGAATGGGAAGTTCATGTTACCCGTCTTGAGTCAGGAATTTGAGGCCAAGAGAAAATGGGACAAGGTGCAACAAGACATGGCAGTACAGACAAAGGGAAGAATGAGTGCCTGAGCAAAATCTATGGATTACTAGGTGCCTGTTTCATTGATAAGCAGCAGATACACAAGAACTCTATAATTGACCATGCTTAAGTCTTTGGAATGAATTTACATTCCAATATTATTATCTGTGAAGAAGTCAAACTTCTTTACCCATAAAATAGTAAGGGAAAAAATCTAAAGGAATCTTAACAAAAAGCTACTAAAATTTAGAAGTGAATTTAGCAAGGTTTCAGCATATAATATCAATATACAAAAATCAATTTCATTGTATATGTAATCTATGAATAATTGGAAGGGAAGTGTTTGAAAATACCTCATAATGTCATCAAGATGTGAAATATACATATAGGTTGATTTTACAAAATATGTGATAGAGCTGTCCATTGAAAACTAAAATATGACTGAGAGAAACTAAAGAATACAAAAATAATGGAGACGTGTACCTCATTCATTAATTCAAAGACTCTATATTAAGATGAAAATCTCTCTAAATCAATTTATAGACAATATAATCACAATAAAAATTTTAATTGACTTTTCTGAAGTAAATGACAAGTTGTTTAAAATGTATATAAAATTGCAAAAGACCTAGAATAGCTAAAACAATCTGGAAAAGAACAAATCTGATGGATTTCCACTACCTATTTTAAGACTTGCTCGAAAATTAAAATAATCCAGACAGTGTGGTAATGACATAAAGGTACACCCAACAATCAATGGAAAAGAATGAAGAGTTCAAAAATAGACACCTGCATAATAGCCTTTTATTTTTCAACAATATGCTGAGAATATTCAATGTGGAAAAGAAACAATGGTGCTGAAATGACTGGATACCCACAAAGTAGAAAAATAAACTTTAGGTCCTATCTCACTGCTAGGTACTAAATTATGTCTGCCCCTAAAATTCATACGTTGACACTCTCACCTCCAATATGATGGTACTTGGTGATGGAGCTCTTGGAAAATAATTCAATAAATGAGGTCATGAGGGTAGGACCCTCAAAATGGGATTGATGCCCTTATAAGAAGAGACACCAGAAAGCTTGTTTTCTTTTTCTCCTGACACATGAGGACACAGAAGAAGGTGGTCATCTACCAGCCAAGAAGAGAGTCCACAGTTATATATATCAAAACCACAAAGAGACACCAGGATGGCCTCTCACCTTCAAAACAACAACGAAAACACTTGAGGATGTCAAGTAGAAATGGGACAACCCTGACCCTTTCTCATCTCTGACGTGAATGGAAAATGGAACACCATTTCAACTAATAGTTTGATTTTTTCTTATGTGTACTATGTGACAGAGTAATTTTACTGCTAAATATTTACCTACCAACCACACCAAAAATACATAAATACTTATACCTGCGGGTCAAAGCGGCTTTGCTCATAACAGTCAGAAACTGGAAACAATCCAAATGGTTATCAATGCGTGAGGAGACAGATTAATATATAGTTATGCAACAGAATACTACCTATAAAATACACACAACATGGGTGCATCTCAGACATATTATTCTAAGCAGTAAGTATGATTCCATTTGCAGAAAATTACATAACAGCAAAACTAACTTCTAGTGACAGCAAGCAAATCAGTGGTTGCCTACTTTTGGGGGTTGGAAGAGAATGCCCTGCAAAGGGACGTGTGTGAAATTTGGGGATAATGGAAAATGCCATGTATCCTGACATGTGTCAAAAAACATGGAACTGTTTGCTAAATACTGGTATTATTATCTGGAAATCATACTCCAATGTTTTGAAAGTAAACTCTGGGGAATAAGGGGGTTTACTCCTCTTATGATATATTTATTTACACTGTCTGTATGGCTGGCAATAACAATTTGTTATTTTTATAATAAAACACTTCCTCTGGGGGAGGGAGAGCCATGAGCATTCTGTGGATAGAGGGTTTTGAAGCTATGGGATACAACCAGGCCTTTATCCCCAGGTCAGAAATCTGGTTCCATAACCTGGGCAGGTTTCGAACTTTAAAATTTTTCTTTGTAAATCTCTTTTTTTGTTAGGATTGAGATATTTTTAATACCTTATTATTGTCTGATTAAAAATTTAAGCTTTTGAGAGAGAAATGGTAAAGAAAAGCTTAAAATTATCATTTCTCCATCTCAAGATAACTACTTTTAATATGTTGGTGTACCCTTTCCAATATATTTTAAAATCAATGTAAATAAATATATACTATAATTTCACATAATATTACATTGAAAAGTAATCTCTGAGCCCTTTAAAATCAAGTTTCTAAAGCTGTATGGTATCTGAACATACTGACATTAAGGTGTTTCCAGAATTAATTATCATAGATAAAGCCACACTGACCATCTGTAAAGATGTACAAATCTCTGATTATTTTCTTAGCCGAGCCTTTTTAATGAAGAATCACTGGGTAAAAGGAAGTGAACATTTTCAAGGTTCTTCACAGTATAGCAAATTGCTTTCAAGGAAACTGATGTCAATTCATACGCCCCCTACTGGTGCAAAGACAGTGCTCTTCTTGACCCCGTATCCCCAAGTATTAAAATGTTGATTTAAGATATTTCTGTTTTGATAGAGGAATTTGATATTGTGTTATTTTTTATTCTTGTTTGTTTCTCTTTATGATTAGAGGCGTGTCCTTGTGTGTATTGTTCACTTGTATTTTTTTCCATCACTGAATTTTGGGTGTTCTTTTCCCATTAATAATTGGGATATTGACCAATTTTTGTGCATCTATTTTATAAATTCCAGACTATCTCACTCTGGTTAAAGGGAGCCAAGAGCAGTAGGGTTTGTCCATACTTGATTTAAAGAAGCAAAGCTCTTTGCACAGGTATAAGATTTGGTAGCAATTTTTAGCCATTTATTCATATGTACTGCATGCCTTAGGTCTAGGAAGTAAAAAAAAATTGGATATATCAAAATACATTTTTTCTGTAATTCCAAAAGAGTAATGCTAAGACAAAGTCTTTTAGGACCTTCATACCTTTTTTTTTTCCTGTGTCTAATTTGGTAAATCTCTTGCTACTCTAATACTGGGACTAATTTTTTCCCCTAGGATAAAACATTAATTAAATGACTTAGGAAACTGTTCTTATCAAGAAATGGAGACTCTGATCTTAATTTTTGCTCCATTAACTTTAAAGTTCAATACATTTTTATTGAACCCACACATACTTTAGTGTGAATTGCTTTTCATTAATTGGTCTCTAGGGATCCCAATGACAGTTTGGCCTTCCTTTTAGGTTTTTTTATTCTCCTTCAGAAAGTTTCTAAACTTTAGTAATAGTCATTAAATCAAGGAATGATTGCCAGAATCAAAGAGATAAAAATCAATGGAGAAAGATGTGAAGGTCTGGTTTGATCTCCTCCTTGGAGTGGTGGCAGGTTGCCACCTACACCAATGAGACAGCTCACAGGAGGCTACTCTTATATGGCTTTAGTAGAACAGTTGAACCATTCATTTATTAACTCTTGATTCATTCAAACGATACACATATTTTCACATTTCTGAAGACCTTCTCCTGAACGGCATCGTTCACTGGTTGCTGCCAGGAGGTGATAGGGATTAGTCATCATTGCCTGCGTGCACCCGGCCTTGGTCATAGATGCTTGTGTTTATCTCATTTCCATTGATGTTAGTGGAATGTTTGTGCTTCCCTTCTTGAGTTTAATTATATTTCAGTTTGATTATAACTCTTCAATGTCTTGGTCAAGGAATCTTTTAGAACCATTTGAAAAAGGAATGTGAATCCTGGGTGCTGTCTAAAACCTCACTATAAACACCTTCTGGTAGATAACATGTGCGCCAACCAGCATAGAACTTAGAGAAGATATGTCAGTGCTTTAGAAGAAAATCTGAAAGTCGAAATCAGTGTGCTCTTTAAGGAAGAAATCTGTAGCACTAATTCTCCCAGTGGCAAGTGAAATGATCTTTTGTGGAAAAAAGGGAAGCAAAGGGCACTGATAACTCTAGGTTGATTCACAAGAGTTGGACTCTGTATGTGTGAAAGCTTTAGCCATTCCTTCCATAACTTATTTTATTTACATTTTTCTGCATGATTAAGAGTAATGTACTGTCATCCATGAAAAGTGAGCCTGAGTCTTTCAACACATACAAAAATTATAAGTGATAAAAAAAAAAAGTTGTATGATAATATAATTGGCACATTTTCCCTATAGTAATATATAAAATGAAGATAGGTCTTATAATCTTTAGTGCTTTTTTTTTTCCGTCCCCAAAGTCCCCACTGGCTTTATTAGCCACTGCAGGCACCTCTACTGCTGCTGCCCCTGGTATTTGCTAAGCGGGCGGGCAGGTGGGCAGGGACACAGGTGGGCTGCTACTTGAGAAGCTTCCTCATGGTGCCCAGGGTCGGGCTCCTGTACTCCCTACCAAAGTGGTTCCAGTGGTTCAGGTAGTTAAAGAGCTGGTAGAGCAGCTGCCGCTTGTCGAACCCTGGAGCCTTAGGGATCTTCCGGTGGTAGGCGGTGAAGAAGGACCTGGGGAAGCCGCCGAACATCAAGGCAATTGCCAGTTCAAACTGAGAATGGCCATAGAAGGATGCTGGGTCGTAAATAAGGGGTCCCGAGTCGTCCTCGGCCACGTTTCCTGACCAGAGACCCCCGAGAAGAAGTGCGGGGACAATCTCTAGGCCACGAAACAGATCCGGGATCTACACCTGTAGCTGCGACCAGAGCTCTCGTGCCTCTCGATCAGCATAGTCCTTCTCAATGAGGTCCAGCTGCGCTGGGAGCCGGTGCCGGGTGAAGAAGGTCGACCAGTCGTCCTGCCACTCATTCACCCACTGTGTTCACCTCCTCCCTCAACTTGTCCCCGAGCTTCTGGTTGTAAAGGTGCAGATCTGCCACCTGTTCTCCAACTCTCCAAGCCTGACTGAGCCCTGCGGTTGACCTTGACAAACACAGGCCCCGCGTCAGTGTCCTAGGAGCGCCCCTCGCTGATGCAGCCCCCGCCAGAGCGCCCCAGGGCGCGCAGGGTCTCGGTGCGCAGCTCCTAGCGCAGCCGGTACTTTATATTTGACAGAATATGACAGTTATGGAGTTTATAATATATGCCAGGCATGTGCAGGGTGGTTGGGATAACTTCATGATGCTTATAAGCTATTTAGGCAGGAAAGTAATAAGATAAACAAATTAGTATAAACATGTATAATATGTTACATGTAGATGAGTATTATGGAAGAAGAGGCATATTAAAGGAATGGTTGTGCTATGGGAGGGTGCTATTTGATAAGGTGGTCAAAGAAGCCTCTTATCTATGGAAATATTCCTATAGACACATAAAGGAATTGAGGAAGAAGGTCTGTAGGCATGTACTTGAGAAATAATCATTACTGGCCAAGGGAGTGTCAGGTCTAAGAGCTTGACCAGGAACAGTGTAGCACTTGCATATTTAAGGAACAGACAGTGTGGCCAGAGCAGAACGCGTAAGGGGGTTTTAGGAGATGACATCAGACAAGGGCTATGGGCCAGGCTAAGTAGCATCTGTGGGGTCAGCTGAAGGATGTGGGATTTCACTCTCAATGGGATGGGAAGCCAATGGGGCACATAGTCAAGCTGATGCAATCTCACCTGTGTTATAGAAGAGTTCACTCTGGGTGTTGTATGGAAACCAGACTGTAGAAGGTAAGGATGAAAGCAAGAACAGTTAGGATCCTATAACAATAATCTAGGCAAGAGATGTTAGACCAAAGGTGTAGCAGGGAAGAAGAGGGGAAGGTGCCAGGTTTAAAGTTCGAGTCTGAATAGATGCGGAAAGTGAGAAAACTATATTAATCATATATGACTTCAAGAATTAGTCCAAGCAACCAGAACAACATAGTTGCCATTTACTGTAACATAGAAGACTGAAGGGATGAAAGATTAGGTTGAAAATCAGGAGCAGTCATTCACATATTTTTAATACAGTCTATTGTTCTAATTGTTCTATTTCATTCTTAGTTATTGCTGTTACTCTCTAACTGTGTGCGATTCCTTTACATAGGAATATGTGTATGGGAAAAAAGTATTTGTAGGATTCAGTACTATCTGTGGTTTTAGGCATCCACTGGGGATCTTGGAACATATCCTCCATAGATAAGGGGGGACTACTCTGTACTTTGGTATTTGTCTTTAAGATAGAGGGCATAGTATGTACTTTTGTGTTATTGTGAAAGCTCCAGACATAGGATAATGTGCTTAGTAAATAGTAGCCCATAGTTGTCCTGGCCGAGTAGCTCAGTTGGAGTGTCATCCCATACATCAAAAGTTTTGGGTTCAATTCCCTGTCAGGGCTCATACTTAGGTTGCAGGTTACAACCCCAGTCAGGGTGCATACAGGAGGCAACCGATTACTGTTCCTCTTTCACCTTGATGTCTCTCTCCTCCTCCTCCTCCTCCTCCTCCTCCTCCTCCTCCTCCTCCTCCTCCTCCTCCTCTCTCAAATCAATAAACAAATCCTCAGATGAGGATTCAAAAAGAAATAGTAGCCACAGTAGACCCTGTGCAAGTGTTTTAGCTTTATTCTCTACATTTTTTTGTATATTTTTATTTCTGTTTTTCCTCTACCTCAATATCTTTTAAGGCACACTCATTTCATCTACTTATTTTATGTGTTTTCCAGAGCTCCAGAGCTATTGGATGCAATTATTTTGGCACAAGTATCATATTCACCTACAGATTTACTGAGATGCTAATGAGCTACCAGCTTCAGGACCCCTCTCTAATAAAAGGGGCCCTTACAATCTCAATATTGAACATGTGTGATCAATATTTTTGTCATTGTGCACAAGTGAAATATTTTTCTACTCTTCTTATTAAAGTGAAAGCCTCCAAAATTGTATAAACTCTGGGCCCTTCAAAAACCTGGATCTGTTCCTGCTCACTCTTGTGTCTGTTAAAGTATTTTCTCAATGTGGGTCCTGGATTTGTATAAGCATATCTACCTATTCCTCACTCTTTCCTTTCCAAATGGAATTTTTAAAAAAAACTCACTCCCAAAATGGTGGCCTGCACTGGAGTCGTGGTACCTCACCATGAAACATTGATGCCTGGATCACATGGAAATTAAACTGCTGATCATGGCCGTAAATTTAATCAGTCCTCTGAGCAAAGTGATAAAAACTAGTTAGAAACTCAACAGTGCACCCCACTGTGGAGAAGGGAGTTCACACACCTAGTCTGTGATCCACCTCTCCCCCGAGCAACACTAAAGGGACCTCCAGGGCTACAGAAAGAAAGTAAGGGGTGCCATCTCATCTTGTACAGATATTGGTGACCTCCTGGAATGTTTTCTAATGATATTGCTGGAAGGGGATTCCGCATCCATGGATACAACTTAGCAGGATGCTCCTTGCTTGGGATTCCTGTGGCGAACAGACTTCAACTTTGGATTTATGAGACGGAGCTCCCTAGAGGGTGCCACTTAAGCTAAATATCTGGGATATAAAATAAAGGCATTTCCTAATTCAGAACTCTGCTGGGTGTCCCAGCCATGTTCTTGACAAAGCGACCTCATGCATCTGTGAAGATAGTGAATATCCAGTGCCAGGAGCTGGTGGCCCACACCTCTTCCTGCCTTGTTGTGCCTCTTGATTGTGGTAAAATGTGATACTTGTAAAATCTCTTGACAAACTGACCCTTTGGCCTGACTCACCCCCAATATCCTCAAAAATGGTTTCCAGAGAATCAGTAAAATTCAGAACAGAAAATATGATCCATTAATATTCCTTATAAATGAGTAATCCTTTAACATAAGTTTTTTAGCAATATATCTGGGTCTGATGAAAAAAATAAAAAATAAAATAGATGTTTCAATTAGCTTTTATTAACACCAATATACACCTAGTTGGAACAAAGAGCTGAGGAGATTTTGCAAGGAAATTCATCTCAATCACTGAATATTTAGCAATATTTTTAAATATATTTTTTATTGATTTCAGAAGGAAGGGAGAGGGAGAGAGAGATAGAAACATCAATGATCAGAGAAAAATCAGCTGCCTCCTGCACAACCCACACTTGGGATCAAGTCCGCAACCTGGGCATGTGCCCTGATCAGGAATTGAAACGTGACCTCCTGATTCATAGGTTGGCACTCAACCACTGAGCCATGCCGACTGGCTTAGCAATATTTTGATATGATAAATATTTATACAATGACATTCTCCCAAATGTGATTAGGGCATTTGTCAAAACATAAAGAACTTAGGCATGTTGAATTATGCTTTCATTGGCTCACAGAATGACTCCAAGAGTACATGAATCAAAAAGGAATTCATGTGTACAATGTGTGTGCATAAATCTAACTATGCCACAGGAACTCATTTTGTATATTTACTTTTATTTGCTATTTTGGTTGTAATCAATATAATTTAGAAAACCCATTCCTTAGGGAAAAGTACTAGAATGAAAAAATCTTTATAGCTGACCACATTTGGCATTTTGACATTGTACATTTCTCACATTAAGGTAATGTAACGAGGTGGTTTTAAACTAAAATATGAAATCGCAGACAATGCGCTCTGGGTCAAGGTTTCCTTGTGGGAGATACTTAACTCCTGTGATCATCAGTTTCCTCATCTGAAAACTGGAGATTAATTTTTCCTAGTGCATGGGGTTGTTTTAGAATTAAATGAGATGATAGGCGCATAAGGAAATGATCACAGTGCCTGGCATGCGGCAAGCGCGAAGCAAATGGGAGCCACAGCTACTATGAATTAGACCCATTGTTGTCTTTTGTTTTAATTTGAGGCAGCATCTGAGTTTAGAGGATACCTGAGTTTTCTATTTTAAAAGAGAAACTACAAATCAGGTCACACGTGATAATAAACAAGGTAGTATATGCTGACAGCTTTTCAAGCTGAAGGCCTCAGTGCCCCTACCTCTCACATCCTGTTCTGTGTGGCAGAATGTCAATCAAGTGCTTAGTTAACCAGAGGCCTGAGGAATGAGAAACACAACTTTTGACATTTGGCTTTGCAGATGCAATGAATTCTTCCAACCTTTCAGTCTTTGAAATAAAGGATTCTCCCTGGAGTTCCATTTGAAAGATTCACACTCCATTGCTCTGTAAAAGGATTGTATTTGAAACAAGTCAAATCAGGGTCATGCAGGCATAGAACGTGCCCCACTGACTTTCTATTTGCTTTCCTATTACCACTTTGAACCCACTCTGCTAGTGTCTGGGATTTCTGAGGCTACTATGTTTGCATTCGTTGTATTACTATTAAGGCAATTGGCAGAGACTGGATCATTCAGCAGAGAGCTGGACAGCCAACCCGTTAGTAATTGTGCTGGAATTAACTAATTTATTTGCAATATAAAGTCTAATCAAAAGGAAAAGGAATGCTTTAGCAATATCATTTCAGCAGCCAAATCCCAGCTCTATTCAAATGGATTCATTTGTATTTCCTCCAACCTTGCTTAGCAGGCTCAAAACTAATTCCTCTCTCCTGGGGAGATCAGAGTGCAACATGGACCCTCCCCCAGAGGAAATTTGTGCCTCCTTGAGGAAGGATTCTTTCCTCCCTTCCACATTACTGGGGAATTGGTTGTGCAAAGCCCACTTAGTCCTTGTTATTCTGTAAATCTCCACCTTAAGGAGTAAATTGGAAAACTTTAGCTGAGAATGGCACCCTATAATGAGTGGGCAATTTATTTTATTTTTTTAATATATTTTATTGATTTCAGAGAGGAAGGGAGAGGGGGAGAGAGGCAGAAACATCAATGATGAGAGAGAATCATTGATCGACTGCCTCCTGAACGCCCCCCACTGGGGACCGAGCCCAAAACCCAGTGTGCCCTTGACCAGGATCTAACCCGGGACCCTTCAGTCCTCAGGCCAACACACTGTCCACTGAGCCAAACTGGCCAGGGCGTGTGGGCAATTTAGTACACAGCTACCTTCATTATAAGTGACAAACCATAAATGTATCACATGAGGTTCTAATATGGTGTTTCTGTTTTCACCATGGAAATGGTGAAAGCCATAACCCAAAATAGCTAGGGTTATATTTTGTTTTGTGTCGTTATGCAGGTTCCACTGATTCTCTACTCTAGTCACATGTTTTTTTCCTATACTAATCTACCTTAGAATGCCCCTGTGTTGTTTCATTTAAAGAAGATTCTCAGATTATGCCTTCAGTTACTCAAAGCTGCTTTAGATAAGACTCTGCAACACTGACAAAAATGTCTTCCTCGCCGAAACCGGTTTGGCTCAGTGGATAGAGCGTCGGCCTGCGGACTGAAGGGTCCCAGGTTCGATTCCGGTCAAGGGCATGTACCTGGGTCGCGGGCACATCCCCGGTGGGAGATGTGCAGGAGGCAGCTGATCAATGTTTCTCTCATCAATGTTTCTAGCTCTCTGTCTCTCTCCCTTCCTCTCTGTGAAAGAATCAATAAAATATATTTAAAAAAAAAAAAAGTCTTCCTCTGGTTACTTAGGACTTGTCCTAGAATGGTGTCTTAAATTCTGCTGCTTTTGCTAAGAATAACTTGTGAATTCTTTCTAATTTCCAAATGGATACCAAGTGAGCAAAACTCCTGGGGAACATTGATCTGATTTTCTATCCCTATGGTTTTGTTTTTTTTCCAGAATGTTATTTAAATGCATGTCTGGCTACTTTCAATTAGCATAATGCCTTTTAGATTTTTCCATAGTGTCTCATACAGAAGAGTTCATTTCTTTTTATTGTGTTATGAATGTACTACAAATTCTTTACCCACTCACCAGTTAAGAATTTTAAACATATTTTAGTTTCTTACTTTACATAAACTCTTGAGTTCTGGTTTTAAGGAAAATTCTATTTCACTTTTTTAAAAATATATTTTATTGATTTTTTACAGAGAGGAAGGGAGAGGGATAGAGAGTTAGAAGCATCGATGAGAGAGAAACATCAATCAGCTGCCTCCTGCACACACCCCCACTGGGGATGTGCCCGCAATGAAGGTACATGCCCTTGACCGGAATCGAATCTGGGACCCTTCAGTCCGCAGGCTGATGCTCTATCCACTGAGCCAAACCAGTTAGGGCAATTTCACTTTTTTTTGTACCCCAGAGAAATTGACTCAATTTAGCCCATAAATTTCTGCATCGAATGTAGATTTATTTCTGAATATTAATCACTATACAATGTAATATTTCTTTACAAAAAGCTTTTATAATCCAAATATTAATATGCAAAAGTATTCATTGTCTCATTTTAAGATATATTTCTCTGTGAGTAAAATATAAACTTCAAGAAATAAATATTTTATGAAAGCAATAGAAAATATGGGTAATATATTTCATGTTGCACCTAATAAGTATTTATAAACAAAAAAAGTTAGAATACATCAGTAATTGTTTTAATAAGTTTTATCATTATTTAAGCAGATTAGGAGATTTTTCCCATTGAAAAGACAGTTTGTTACTTACAGTTCCCAAGAGAAGGAAGGCATGCAATGGCTTGGGGGAGGGAAGTGGGGCACGTGGGGAAGCATCAGGGTTGGTCAGTGGGAGACAAGGGCCTTTATTGTGGAACTGATGAGGCGGGGTAAACAGGTTTAGGATTGGTTGGTTTGAATAATTTCAGCTGGCATAGGGGCAGCTTTGCCCCCAGTTGTTGGTTACCTGGCCCCAGAGTGATTAGGGCAGGTGGATAGTGACCCAGAGTGGGAGGGCCTAGTGAAGTAGGTAGCTAGAGATTGGGGCTCTGCACTTGAAAAGCATGCTTGCAGGTGAGTTATTTATAGTCTCTAGAAATTGTTTGGGGCGGGGGCGGGGGCGGGGGCGGGGGGGGGGGGAGGAGCAGCCCCTCTTGAGCCAGCAAGGTCCTCGATGTCAAAGATCAGAATTCAGAAGAGAAAAGACATAGTACAGTAATGTATTTTCTAAGTATATATTCTTCTAAAAAATATAACTCTTTCAATGCTCTTTAAAATCAGTCAGAAGTTGCTACAGTTGACGGGAACAAGAGCAGAGGGATCTGTGGTGTCGGTCAGTCCTGGAGACACTGAGGAGTAGATTTGCCTCTTCCTGCTTTTGAAGTGATTGGGAGGAGGAAAGAAACAGTGGAGTGAAGCACACAACAGCTGACTGAAAGCTGAGGGAAACAGGCAATTCCCACACAGCAAGAAGGGTTGAGTTGCTTAATTCTCTAAGCAGAAAGCAGAAACTCTTAGGTGAGTTGGAAGTAACAATAGAGCACATTTCATCAAGAAAGGAACTATGAGGCAGAGTTTGGAAATAACAAGGTGATAAGATTGTTAGAGAAAATGTTTCTCTACTATCATGATGAAGCCCCTATTTAGTTTTTTTAAAAGGAAGCCTATTTTGTGCCACACTCATCAAAGAGTGATCACTTTCTATTGTGCCAATAGCTTTACCTCATAAATGAAAGGGAATGTGCCTGGTATTTTCATATGAGTCATGAATTCTCCCCTTCAGATAAGCCCGGTAACATACACTATGAACACTCCATCTGCTGGTTCTCTATTTGCCTCTCACTGTAATGTGACCAAAGATAGCATTGACCTGGGTGTGTCACTGGCAGTGAGAATGAGGACGACCATTGGTATGAATATACTAGACTCTACAAAAAGGAAAACTTCAGTCAGCTCAGAATCTAAACAGCTAAGACATCGAGAATACAAAATAACGGTTTAGTATGTGCTAGACCTTAATTATTATATAATCCTAGGGGAGGGAAGGATGTAATTAAATTGTTGAAAGCAAAAGATGATTGACACCTCAAGACCTCGGCCCCATGTGGTTGACCAGTAGTTTGCATTAGCATTAGTTCTCACCAACAGAACATGCTTTAAAGATTAAGCATGGAACTATGATTAAGGAAGCACAGACTTGCATTGATGTGTTTATGTATTTTTTATAACCTGATTTACATTATTAAGCATAATAATAGCTACTGGCTTCCCATGCTGTTATAGTGTATAATTATACTTGTGAATGATCTTTCTGTCTGTCTGTCTGTCTGTCTGTCTCTCTCTCTCTCTCTCTCTCTCTCTATATATATATATATATATATATATATATATATATACACATAAATGTATGTATAAAATATAAATATTTGTTGTTGCATGCTATTGGGTTAGCTTTGACTCCTGGCCACCCTACAAATGAGTGATGTCCCCAATGGCCTGTCCTCAGCAGCTCTGATCAGCTCCTGTAGACAGATGCCTGTGGCTTCCTTTATGGAGTCAATCCATCTCATATTTGGTCTTCCTCTTTTTTTACTACTTTTGATTTTTTCTAGCATTGTTATCTCTTCCAAAAAAATCCTGTCTTCTCATGATGTGTCCAAAGTAAGACAGCTTCAGTTTTGTCATTTTGCTTCCAGTGATGTTTCAGGCTTAATTTTCTCCAGGACCCACGTGTTCATCCTTCTAGCAATCCAGAGTACCCATAGAGCTTCCCTCCAACTCCATATTCCAAGTGAATTGATTTTTTTTACTATCAGACTTCTTCACTGTCTGACTTTAGTATCCAAGCATAGCAATAGGAGACCGATGATCTTAACATTAATCTTTAATGACACATCCTTGCTCTTTGTGATCTTTCATATTTAATTCTTTGTTTTTCCCCTACCCACACCTTTTGCAGATAACTTCTTCCATGATCTACCCAGTCTTGTGGCCCAGCCCTCCCCAACACTCTTCTTATGAATCATACCACTTCTATCACAGCACTTATTTTCTTAGATTATTTTTATAGTTTCTTATTTCATTGTTGCCACCCTACTGATGAAGCCCTGGAATGCTGCTACTATTGTTTATTGCTCTCTGTATCTTCAGTGTATGTACATATAAGTTAATTCTAGAATTAATGGATTTTCAAAGTTCTATGATATTTTAATTACAAAGAAATAAATCTTAACTTATATTACATTTATTTCTCAAAAGATATATGACTGTCTTTATTTTAGGCTAAAGATAAAGTTTCAATGCTATAATTCACTAAGATGCCCTTCATCTCTGAGTCATTCTGTCAGCATTCTAATTCAAAGTACAGAATTTACAGTGTCAGGATCTTGGAGAAGGCAAACATAAATTGTCTCAGGAAGAAGATAATATGCATTTTAGGGATCACATTATTTCAATAAAAAGTTTATCACATAATAAAAAATAATCAGAACACAGCAAGATGAGACAGCATGAAGAACAACTAGATGAAACAGTGGACAATAATAATAAGCCCTGGAGTTATCATCTGCAGACTTTGAGATAAATGTGCCTACAACAATTAAAGAGATAACCAACAAGGTTTAGAATTTTGCCTAAACACTGAAAACTATTTTGAAAACAGAGCAGATGATAATATCAAATAGTGGTGTAAAACAGCAAAAATTATTGTTATATTAGTAGTATTATTGATATTATGATCATCATTACCATCTCTGGCAATTCTCAGAGTTCATTGGGTTCTTGCTCATTCATTTCTCTCATGTGTTTGCAAGGCAGATGGAGGCTGGGATGGAACATTTCAGAGACTTCCTTGCTCACATGTCTGGAAGCTGACTTCATTCAGATCTAGATCTCCACTGGGTAGTAAGCTGGACACTTAGACGTAGCCTCCTTAAGGCCTATGCTTCCTAAGGCATGATGATTGACTTCCAAGAGCAAATATCTCAACAAAGATGGAGTCAAGTAGAAGCCAGCTTTTTGAGCTAAAACTGGAGGTCATACATATCACTTGTGTTCCATCCTGTTCACTAGAAGTAAATCACTAAGACAAGCCCAGATTCAATGGAAGTGGAGTAAGACTCCTTTTTTTGATAGAAATAATGTCAAAAAATTGCAGGTTCAAACAACATAAAACACCAAACATTATGAATAAATTAAATTACAGATTGGACATAGCTGAAGAAATAATTGATTAATTGGAAAAAAAGCTCAGGAGGAAATATCCAGGAAAAAAATAATACACAAAAGTCTGAAGGAGAACATGAGAAACACGGAGAGTTCTTATGTATAATTGGAGTGCTAGAAGAGAAGAGTGAAAAATGAACAATGAGCCAATAAGATATAATGGCTGAGAATTTTCAAAAATAATAAAAGACATCATACCATAGAGTGAAGAATTTCTACTAAATATAAGATAGCCAAATAAAAAATGAACTTACAAAGAAACATTTTATTTTCTAAAGCTACAATGTAACATAGCTAATAGCTTTACAGGTTATGAAAGCCAGGAAAAAAATGGAATAAAACCTATGAGATACTAAAGGAAAATAACTGTCTACTAAAAATTCTATTCTTAATAAAAATATCTTCAAGAATAAATGCAAAATAAAAATGTTTTATAATAGAAATGTCTTACAAACCAAAGCAGATAGAAGACCTTCAAGAAAGGAAATATAGGTATACTAAAATATATATTTCATGCAAAAGAAAACTGTTCCCAGAATAAAGATGAAAAGAGTGAATATCTGAAACTTAAAAAGCTGATTCTGACAGTTATATGGAAGTGAATTAGAAAAACTCCTATAATTTAGCCAGTTCATTCTTGAAGAATAAGCTGAGAGGACATCCCCTTCCAGGGTAGATTTAGCACAAGAATAGATCTTTGGCCATTAGAAGAAACATAGAAAGAAACTCTTACATAGCTGTTTGTTTTACAGCTAAGTTGGTACTCTAGAACCTGGGGGAATAGCCAGTTGACTTACACCATTTTTAGAAAATGATGTAAGTCAACTGGATAACCCTAGGGAATACAGAATAACTTGATACAACCCCAAAATTTATTATTTTTAGACATTAAGATGTTCTGAATCCTATTTTAGGATGCTGAAAGGTAGAGCACACTGAAAAGCATGATAATTCTAGTTTGTGTCTGTTAAAATATTTTACTATGATAATATTGGGTCAACTTTCAACTCTTTACCTGTATCTCCTAATTTCCTAACTGAAAGGAAACTTACTAGGTAATAAGATTAGGACAAGTGGTTAAGTCAGAAATGGTTCAATGTTTGCATTTCCCTTTTGGTTCTATGTTAATTCTAATGTTAAATGTGTTTGTTTAGGACAATGAACAAAGAGTCACTAAGCTGAAAATAGAAAATCTGAATACAAAGTTCAGACTCTCTAACCTAAGTTACTATTGGCCTAGAATATCAAAATTGATTTCCTGAAGGATAGTCAAGTGAGAGTTCACACGGTTGAAAGTCTTCCATCTATCTTTCAGCATAATTTACATGGACATAATATTTAACTCATTCATTTATTTCTTCATATAGTCATTTCACAGTTGTTGGATTCTGGCTTTTGAATGATAGTTAGCATGGTGATTATATGATCATGTTCCCTTAAAAGACTATTTCTTAAAATCAGAAGATTTATTGAAAGGCAGTTCATCGACAGTGATTATTTTAATCAAATGAGCATACTTCAAAAATCTAAAGAGGTGGAATAAGTAAATTCCTATATTAAGAACTAAATACAAGCAGAAAGGAGGGATTTTTCTGTAGTTCTTAGAAATGCCCTTACAGCTTGCTCATAAATGTATTTGTAGATTCAACCTTGACTTCCTTATCATTTTTGTCCTTAATGTTGCTGGTGTTCACTAGCATAAAGACTGTACATAAATTCCAAAGCTTGCCTTCATCAGGTCATAAATAAGAAGAGCCTATACTCATGTACTTAGGATATAATACAAATTTCTAGATTAAAATGTTCTCTCCTGTGTTCTTGTCAGATCTCTTCAATAAGTGATAGAGAATATTACCTAAAGTCCTTCTCTGAAAGGTCTTTTCTCTAACAAGCAGATCCACTTCTGGCACATGCAGGCACACAAAACATATCTGCTTAATTATTTCAAGATGTTCATAGCTTAAGCCAATTATTCATTCAGAGAGTGTGATTTATTTTCTGGCTTATCTCCTCTTCTAATGGGAGGACCTTGATGACATACTCACCTGAAGTTCCAAGGTAGCTAACTATACATCGGGCTAGACTGAAAATAAACATAATCATAAAGTTTTTCATAAAAATACGTTTATGACAATATAAATTCTAAGACTATGAAAATAATGCTTTGTTTATCTAAAAGAATAAGTCTAATTTACTTTCTCCAGTCACATTGGGCAGCTGCATGTGGCACACACTCAGGTGTATTCTCCAACTGCAACAAGCATCTTCATCTCTCTACCTTGACACTCGTCATCCATCAAAAAATGCTAATTATATTAGTTCTTTCCCGAGCCAGCTCCCTTGGAAGGAATTTTTAAAATGCAGTGGAAGCATTGTTATGAAATTATTTAAAGTATGTGTTTCATACATTTATTGATGAGAACAAAAACAGAGAATATAACCATTAAAGAATTATTTTTCTTACAGCTACAAAAGACAAACTAAAAATGTATGAATAAATAAAAAGTAAACACCTTTTTCTTAACATGAATGAAGTTAAAGAATCATTATAAGCTTATTCTCTTTAGTGACAGCTATGGATATACTGAGTAAAACCTGTTTGACGTCTTTAAACAAAGAGGCTCAATTATGAGGGAATTTTTAAACTACAAAGGGTCAGTTCAAGGGTGCTTGTGAATTTGGAATATTATGGTAAATTTGGAGGAGTCAAAAGCTCTCTAAAAGATATGGCATTGTTTCATCCCTCTTTTCAATGAAGATCTTAATTCTATGTTATAAAATAAAATTACATGTTATGGTCTGTGTGTCAGTTGAATAACTGAGTTTTGGTATTCTTAGTATGTTCTTCAGGGAAGAAAATTATACTTTATACTATTTACACCTCAGAACTTTTGGTGTATTTTCCAATAAAAGAGGGTATTTTCCAACTAAGTTATTATTTTTATCTCCTAATGAGTGCCTTCCAACAGCCTAGCAACTTCTCATTGATGTAGACATCAGCATGGGACACACACCCGCTGTCTCAGCCTGGACACACTTTTCCTTTGATCTAAAGATAGGAGAATATTAGCAACCAAGCTTTAGAGACAGCCACCATGTTTTCTCCCACAAAAGCCCATCTCCTTGGCACCTCTCTCAGTGATTTAATATGGACTGTACCAGCATGATATCTCAAATGTACCAAACATCCAACTTAAAAAATGCAGCTTTTCAATGTTTCAGCCTAGTCATTATTACAATTTTCTGGAGAAACCCTTAAGGACTACATACTGTAAGCTCATTCTCCCTAGGTAGTCATGGCTCAGGATAGAAAAGTTGAATAACACTTATTGTCATATTCTGTTTGTTTTAGCCATTGGCTAACCTTCCTGTGCCAAATACAAGAGTATATGGCATTAGCTTCCATCAAGATATACTCTTTGACCTAGTTGGGGAGTCTTCTAAGTCAAGGTCTTGATGTGTTTGAATTCTGAGCTATCTCTCTTAAGACTATAACCCATAAAACTTATTTCTTTCAACCTTCTAATTCCTCTTTTTTTGTTCTTATTATGTAATCTTTTCCACTTGTGATTTTAACTAATATGCAACACCCAAATTCATCTGCTGACATATGTGGCCAACATGCCTATGGAAACACACATTTTAAAAAAAAACGTTCCCCTACTTCACTTCCAATGCTCAGGCACTGTGCTCTGAGAAAAATTGCTCTGGCTGCTCTGTACACAACAGAAAGCATGTCTTTCTGAAACCTTCCAGGAGCACCTTTTTCTTCCATCATAGCATATAGATACTAATAATGTGTGATACAATAATGTATAATATTTAAAAATAATTGTTATGTTTTTATATTTGCAAAGAATGGTTCCATCAGGCTATCTCTTGCTGTTTTAACAAGTCACCCAAACTTTATTGGCTCTAGTAACCATTTCTATTCATCTTAGGTCATCAGTTCTGCTCAACTGGGCAAGTTTCCACTAACCTTGGCCAGAGATTGGTGATCTGATAAGGTGTCTCCTACTGGTGCAGTGGCTGGCTCAGTGACAAGTTGAGCATGACTGGGACATGTGTCTTGTCATCCTGCAGACTACCTGGGTTTGCTCACACGGTGGCAGGGAGCCCAAGTGCACAGGCACTTTGTAAATTGCTGATCAAGACTCATTCATTATTTCCCTGTGGCCAAAGCAAGTATCAAGGCTGGCACAGAATCAAAAGATGGAGAAAATTTGCCACCTTTGATTGGAGGAGCACCAAAGGCATGATTACAAGGGCATGAATGCAGGATGAGAAAGAGTTTGTGACCATTTTTGCCTTCCATTAATCCATCATGAATAGAGGGTGAGTTTTGACGTAGGTACATAATTCGTGCCAAGTATTGTTGTCATTATTATACTATTAGCACCATCATACTATTGCTCATCATAGCAACCTTCTGAGATATACTAGACAGATTTTTTTTTTTTATCAATGAGAAAAGTGAGACACAGAGAGATTAAATAACGTTGTAAATTAAGTTTAGGATCAGCAATAAAGAAATGACTTACTCAAAGAACCTGTGGAGAATTCAGTATAAGAACTATTTAAAGATGTGCTGGCATGATTAAGGAAGAATTGTGGGGTGATGAAGTACCCTGAGACTAACAACAGAGAGAAACTTTTACCCACTCCTGGCCTGAGGGAACAAGGAACCAGAACCCAGAGAACATTGGATCCTTGGAAGAAGAAAGACTGCCAATAAATACCAGAATGCTGAGCCCTGAAGGACAGGGTGGGAAAATACCTCCTCTGCTCCCTCCAGCTCCCCTGTCTGCTGTTAGTGGCCCCCTCTGGCCAAACTGGAAGGCAAGCAAGCCTGAGCCTGCAGAAGTCAGCTTCCCAGGCACAATGCCAGACGGACAGAAGCACAATGCCAAACAGACAAGACAGAAAAGGACAGAGAATCACCAGGGTACAGAGAGCAATTGATACATTCAAAGTCCCCATAAGTCATTAGTAACACATCTGGCAAAGGACTTCACTCCATAGAGCCTAAATCCAGGCTCTTTTTTCCCACTAGAAGATTTAAATGGTAAACTATTCAATTATTTTCTTCAACATGGGTTTACATTAACAGCCACATACATCTTAACCTCTAAAGTTCAATTCATTCACATTTATGTCAATTTAAAATATTAATAACCAATATTTCACACCCAAGTCTAAAATGACAACATGGTATTCTGAGGAAATGTTTATCATCACTCTATTTACTAGTAAAACTGATTCAACATGAACCCCACAATTACATAGAAACCCTAAAGATAGAAGAAATTCTCACTAAAAGAAATTTTCTTGCTCTTATGGTCCAAGGTAAATTGCCATGTTTTAAATAGAATCCCCGAGAAAAATACATCAAGTCACCCAAATCCACAATCAGAAAGTAAGCCTTTCCATTTATTCTAATCCTGACCATCCATAAATATGTTTGCATACAGCATTTCTATTAAGTATGCAGAAAGCTGACAATAGCTCTAATGATGGGTTATTTTGCCTGCCATTCTAACTACATTATCTCCGTGCTCGGCTGCTCTAAATGTAATGAAAGTCGGGAAGAGGGAACACAGCCCGGCCCCTGAGAGCATAAACGAATTTCCAAAGAAGCACCAAGACTAGAGCTGTACAATCAAAACCTCCCACTGCAGAAGAAGCAAGTTGGAAATGACCTTTACGTGAGCTGGTGAAATAGCAAAAGTGTGTTCTGCTCCCTTTGCAAATACTCTCTGTGCTGGTGCAGGCAGGGGCAGCTGGCTGTCCCCCATGGAAAGCTGCCACTTTAGCAGGGGACGCAGTTTTTCACAGGCAGATTCTCGAACAGGGACAATTGCGTGTGACAGAGCACATGCCAGGGTGTGACTGGGCCTGCCAGAAACCTTGGGGGTCACAGTTTGAGAACAGGAATTGCCATCTCCAAACTTAGAAAATGCCACATCTTCGGGGGTTGTCACAGAGACCGGTGAGATTCAAAAGTGCAGCCAGAAGACCTTTGCCAAGGAGGATGTTTTAGCTCTGCAGACACAGCAGTAGTGCTCTGGAGAGTAATATCTTGTCACTGTGCTTGACAGTTTTCAAAATGCTTTTACATTGAGCCTCATGGCAACCCTCTCAGGTGTGTACAGCAAATGGGTGTGCAGCTAAGTGGCCGAGACTTGGCGGTCGGGTGACTTTTCCAAGGCATCCAAGCTGAGCCCACACCTTTTGTTCCCCGTCACTATGTTCTCCCAGGATGCTCCGGGCCTTTCCAGGGCATCATCTAAATCCTTCTGCTTTTCCAACTGCAGCCTGTGTCCCACAGATCCGTGCAGTCCCTTCACCTGGTCTCAAAACCTTTACCACTTCCGTCGGCATCGATCCTTTTTTGCAACGAGATCTGCTTTTCAGTTTTCTCTTGTTTTCTATCTTCTTCCCTTCAATCTGTAGGAAAATCTAATGGAAGTAGCAAGAGAAAAAAATCGTGGGGAATTGAAATGAGGATTCATTCCCTGGGTGAAAAAATAGGATGAATTATATAAACATAAGATAACTTTAGAGCTCAAGCATTTAGAATTGTGGACCACAGAGCAATTCAAAACCTTATATAATTGAGATTCTCTAACATCCTTCTGTGCGATAAGAAGAATGACATCATGGAGATATTATTTAGCAGCAAATGATCGTTTATTCCTGGGACGATAACATTTAAAATGAGCACCTCGTGCAGCTTGAACAAGTAACGTGCTGAAAGGAGCGTTTCTCACTGAGATTGCTTCTATCCATGATAGGTATTTACAATATGCAGCCAAGGGCTTTGACCATTAAGAAAAAGAAAATAAAATGTATACCACTTGAATTTCCATTAGGTCTCAAGGGTAAAAGCGTAAATTTCTCTCAACTACTTTCCTTTGGCATTTTTATTTCATTCTTTACAGCAGTTGGTGCTGGGCTGAGAACAGTGGAAAAGTCCCACCTCTTTCTGCACCCACAACATTTCATCTTGAGACCATGAGGGGCTGCCGTACAGCCAGCGCACCTGTGGTCCCCATCTCTGCCTGGCCACTCCGGGAGGAATCTGGGAGCCCAGATGAGTCCAGTTGTTAAATTAGCACTTGAAGCGCCTTAACCAGGCCTTGTCAAAAGTATAAGGGAAGTCAAGTTGGCATCGTCTGTTACTTAGGAGTTTCTGTGTGTGCTCCTTTCCTCCTCCTGACCCACCACAAAACCCGTAGCTTCCGGCAGCCCCCTGACTGCAAACCTAACCAACACTGTAATGATTTTCACATCTAAAAACATGGAATGGTCCTCCCCTGAAAAGCAAAACTCTATTTCTATAAATACTTCTCAGTGACATAAGGCACTAATCCATTCCTACCACCAGCCCCTTCTCTCTCTTGAAGGTGTTTAATTAACTGGAAATATGAAAGAATTTATTTGGGTCCAGGTATAGAGATGTGGTGAATTGAAGGAGGTCGTAGAGAGAGTATAAACCAATCAGGAGAAGCTCTTGAACCTTACTCACTCAGGTAGCTTTTCTGAACCACATCTATCACAGCCACGTACAGGTTGGAAATGTGTGCAGCCATGTACAGGGCAAGCAAAGTGCCTGCCTACAGTGAATGAAAGATAAGTGTTTGTTGAATGAGTAAACAAGCTAATGAAAATCTGGTCCTGTGCAGAGGCTCGCTGTGGTCCTTAATTCTCTCTACATTCAACAGAGAAGGAAACCATCCCAGGCTTGCTCTAAAAGTACTTGTTTCCAACTTAGACATGCAGAAGGGTCACCTAGAATGTTGATTTAACACTAAGGGCCCAGTGCACAAATGTGTGCACCTTGAAAGGAACTGTGGGATGCGAGGCTGCAGTGGGCACAGGGGTGGGTCTTGGCATATCCTCCACGCCCCTGCTCGGCCTCTCACACCCTGTCCCCTGGTCCCCTGTCTGCCAGCAGTCCCCCTCCCACAAGCTGACAACTTGGGGCCAGAGCCAGCAGTGGGTATGAGCGGGGCTGGCACTGTCAGTGGGTGCGAGTGGTGGCTACTGCCCCAATTGCCCCTCAGGAGCAGAGGGAGGTGGAAAAGCCCTCAGGGGTGTTCGGGGCTAGCAGCCATCACTCACACCTGCTGACAAAGCCAATGGATCAGGACCAGCGCTGGTTGCCAACTGTGGGTGCATGCGTGGCTGGAGCTGGCAGCGGGTGCGAGTGGGGCCATTGCCAGCAGCTGGTGCAAGAAGTGGTTGCCGGCCCTGATCGCCCCTGAGGAGCAGGCGGAGGTGGAGAAGCCCTGAGGGTTGATTGGGGCTGGCAACTGCTACTCACAGCTGCTGACAGTGCTGAGCAACTGGGCCAGCACCAGGCACCAGCAGTGGGTGTGAGCGCTGGCAGGACCATGGCATGTGGGAGCAAAGAATTTTCAGTAACCACCAGAGGCTCTCACTGATGACAGCAACCAGCGCCCCACAGTGGTCTGGCACTCCCGCTCACCTGCTCCACCATCCCACTGTGGCCGATGCCCGCCATGTTCCACACTCTGCCGCCTGCTGCCAATGCTCACCATGTTCTGTGTGCACCCCTGGTGGTCAGCATACATCATAGCAACTGGTTGTTTGGTTGTTCGATTATTTGGTTATTCTGCCTATTTGTTCGGTCTATTTGCATATTAGGGTTTTATATAGAGAGATATGGGATCATTCTCCATTATCTGCAAACTTATAGAATCAGACTATATGAAACAAAGTATACCTGGCCTCAGACAAAATGGAACAGAGAGCTAAAAATTCGGGAAGAGGCTACACACACCTGCCAAGATCTGTGCACCTTTCTGCATCTCTCCTTTCACAACTGATGTCTAACACACACACACACACACACACACACACACACACACACACACACTGTGACCATAGCTTCCGTCATTGATCAGGAAGAATTTGATTGTCTCACCGACCAGAAGCCTAAGTTATCAGGGAAATGCTCTCTGTGCACTCAGCCAGGGCTGTGGACAGCATGAGCAAGGAGATAACATCTAGAATATTCTCTGATGATGGAACTCTGAAAACAATTTTTAGTTTCTAAAGTTGATTGTTTCCTCTGCTTGTCTGACCATTGCTCCCTCCTTCTGGCTCCTGGAACTTTTCCTGTCCTCAGGTATAGCCAACTTGTTCACTGAGAGATTCTCCTGTTTGAATAATCATTTTCTCAACTCACTCTGTGTTGATTTTTATCACCATTTGACTCCCTGACCTTTCCCAAGCACCTCTTTTTTAAATTTCTCTTTATTTGCTGCTGCTCTCTCTCACCATGTTTCTCCAGTTTCTTACCAAGCATCAGCCCCATCCGAGCAATCATTCTGAATGTATTGACTCAGACTCTCCTAATCCTCATTGTGAATGGTCACAGCACATAAGACTCTGGTGCTCAAATGTGCCTGCCCTGTGCCCCTGTCTTCAACGGGACGCCTCTGAGATGGCTGGAATCTAGTCATTGGAGCTTGTTCTGGTACCTGCCGTCCTCTCTGCTCAACATCTAAGAATACATTTTTGGTTTTGGCTCTCTCTGTGCTTTCCTGACAATGACAAGAGGCCCTTGAATAATCATACCATTCAAAATAGAATTCATTCAGTTCATTCCTTACCCTTAAGGGACTGTTGAGTCCAGGGATGATATGGTGGAGGAATTGGAAAGATGTGGAGAGGAAGAGTTTAGTTGGTTGGTGAGTTGGTTGATATAATTTGTAGTTGTCATCCGTGACAGAGAAATTCCAGGAGAAACTTAGCCTTCCTGGAAGCAGAATTCCCATAAGAAATATAAATTCAATTCTAAAATGCCTTAAAAACCATCATATATCATTAATGGCCATCTTTGTAGGAGGAGTCATGAAGGAGGGAGGATTAACTACACAACTCCTAGTAAGCAAAGTATCTTAGTGGCTTAGTCTCCCAATTTCCCATACTTATTCTTTTAAGCTTTTCAGTATATAACGCCCCCCAGCTATCTGGTGGTCTACTGTGACTTTTGCAGGATCCTGGATGGAAATCCCCCCTTCAGTCTCAAATAGCAGCATCCCCCTTGGTGGACTGAGCAGTCTAACCTCTACAGGTTATTCTAATTTTTCTTTTCATCCCTACCCACCTCTGCTTTCAGGGGATAAGAGCCTGACTGGGAAGAAGTTATGCAAAAATAAGGTGATGAGATGCTTGAAGTGCTATCATACATGTCTATACCGTATTCACCAGGGGAAACGGAAATGATTGGTTAATTTTAAGTTAGAATACATCAGTATGGACCTTGATGAGCTAAGAATGTCAGATATCAAGGGATGATATAAAATAATTGATACTTTTATTTATGATGGGGAAGTACTGATTCCATTTCTTAGCTTCTACTTTAAGGTGATTCAAAGGGACTGTTTGCCATAGTTTCATTTTATATTATTTTAAAGGATACAATTTAAAATGTTAAATGAAGTTTTAAAATTAAGGTTTAAATTTACTAATCTGGAATGATGACATTTGATGATATTTAAAAAATCTAGGTAATTGAATTTGAGATTCTTTAATTTCTAAAATTTAAGTAGATTTATTTTTTTCATCATAGCACTGTTTTAATTTCTGTTTCAAACAAATGAAGAAGCTATAACTTAAACACATGCTCACATCTTTTCCAATACAAATCAGTATTTGCCCTCAGTATCTTAGACTGATTTGTGTTGTACCATTTTACAGGGTGGCCTGTTTTGACAATGGCAACAAAAGACTAAAAGTTGTATCCTGAGTGACCTATCAACTAAGAACCTCTACAGAAAATTTTAACACAATGAGGGTAACCAATTCAATAGTTCTTAATATCTAAAGTGTAAAATTTTGTTATATATTTTATATAACCATCTACTCATTTAATGAATTTTCATTTATTGATTGATTTTTAGAGAGGGTATTGGGACAACACTCTAACCAACTGAGGTACCCAGCCAGGGCTCATTTAGTGAATTTTAAAATGAGAATCCTATGTAATAAAAGCCTAATATGCTAAGTGTCCGACTTCATTTGACCGTTTGACCAGTCGCTATGACGCACACTGACCATCGGCGCAGTCGCTCCAACTCGTAGGTTAGCTTGCTGCTGGGATCTGGCCAATTGGGACTGGCCGAGACAGGCCAGACACGCCCTCCCAGGCCCCAATCATGCACTGGTGGGGCCCCTCGTCCTGGCTTCTACCCTCTTGCAATCTGGGACCCTCCAGGGGATGTCAGAGAGCTGGTTTTGGCCTGATCCCCACAGGCCAGGCCAAGGGACTCCACCGGTGCACAAGTCTGTGCACCAAGCCTCTAGTATATATATAAAATAAGAGCATATGCAATTCATAAATTAATGTTTATTTCCTATATTTTAAATATTATTATTAAAAAATTTTCTTTAGCCCAGGCCTGTTTGGCTCAGTGGATAGAGTGTCAGCCTACAGACCAAAGGGTTTCAGGTTCGATTTTAGTCAAGGGCATGTACCTCAGTTACAAACTCCTCCCTGGCTCGGGCTCTGGCCCCGGCCCTGGTCGAGGCTCATGCACGAGGCAACCAATCAATGTGTTTTTCTCACATCGATATATCTCTCTGTCTTTCCCTCTCTCTTCCACTCTTTCTAAAAATCAATGGAAAAATATCTTCGGGTGAGGATTTAAAAATAAAAAAGTTCTTTAGAGGCTAATACAGTGCCTGACATGTGGTAGGTGCCCCCAAAAAAGTTAAATAATAAATACAACCTAAGAAGAAAAGGCAAGTCTTAATTAAGGCAAAATCAAGTACAGTCTTAAGTTTCTTTCCTTTTTGGCTATAATTTAAATACTTTCTTCATGGTTACTTAGGCACTGAAAGTATCTTTTACATAATTAAAAATTACCTTAATTAACTATATTGAATGCAAAAAGAGAATGAAAATGTAATTTTTAAACCCTGATTACATGCTCTTTTGCTCTGAGGGAATATAATGATCTCATTTTTAGGTTTTCCTCAAAATGGTGAAGAGAAGCATAACTCTTCTAATTCAGTGACTAAATATCAGTAACATGCATATTAAGCTGTAAAAATTGTCCAACCATACTTGGCAGTCAAATTCACTTTAAAAGCAAAGTCTAATTTCTAAACGATAGAAATTAAATTTTTGCTTGACTTGCTTGTTATTCATTTTCCCCCAGAAAAAGAGGTTTGAGTGCATATTGGCAACTGTTTCATATGACAGACACAGCGTGCCTCTCTCACACAGTTTTAGAATGGAACAAGGGTACATCAGCTGAGAACAAAAGAATGCATCAGTTCTGTTTTCCTTTTGATTGTTTGGTGCACTCTATTTGGAAGCATACATTAACACCATGGGATCATACTTCAAAAAAATGTTTCTCTCTTTTACATTGAATTTTACTTTTTTTTTTTGCTATCAGGAATTACAAAATCAATACCTATCAAGTAGGTATTGATTATATTGATAAATTTCAAGTCATTTCAATGAACAGACATGGAATGCATTGCATGCTTTTTGTGATTGACACTTGGGGGTTAAGGATATTAAACCCCTAATTCTTAAGGAGTAGCTAATATTTTTACAATAAACTACTGGGAGAAATGTATACAAGAGGAATATAAAATTAGCTATAAACCTTTAAAATTTTTTCACTAAACCTTCATAAACATATATTGTAACAGAATAATAATAATAATGGTAATAATTTCTGATCATGTATTGAGGTAATTAAATAGCAACTAAGTATATGACTTAACTTTCATCTTCACATGGTGGATTTTTAAATTTTCAAATTTTGAGGCAGAAAGGAAGATATATAGAGAGCTTCTTATATGTATATCTTTTCAAAGATTCACAAAAGCCAAAACTTCAGACTGTTTCAGGGAGACACAATAGGCTTCTTCATGGAGTTGAAAAAGAAAATTTGAAAGTAAGAAAATGTAAGTGGAATAGAATAAAATAAAAACTTTGAAAATATCTGAAAAGATGGAGCTATTTTAATTAATGTGATTGTGATCTGGCCATCCTTGAGTGCACAGTGGAGGAATTGTAAAAATGTAAAACACATTTCTACCTTACAAATGATTTAGGTCAACTCTTTTGTCAAAAAATTCATTTTCTAGAGGATCAAAAATGGCATTTCACAAGTTAATTTGCATCAGAGCCTGGAATAAAATCAAGATCTCTGGCTTGGCTCAGGTTTCTCGTCTTGTCTGAGGGAAACCATTGTAGCCCTAAGGCACCAACAGTGAAATCAAGCAAGGACAGTCACCATCTGCATTAAATGTTTGGGGCCATACAGTCAGGAGGCAGTGGGTGGCAGATGTTCTACACCTTCCTCCTTACAAAGCGCATAACATGAGTTTGGGAGCACAGAGAGGGTTTGCTTCCAATTCTACAGTTTGATTGATTGATTGATTGATTCGTTGATTGATTAACTTGCTATGCATTTTACTAGTGCATCCATTGATGTATGTCTTAGAAACCTGATTTGCCAGGAAAGAAACCCAGGCAAAGAGGGAGGCAGGCTTCAAAATGTTTTATCCAAAGCCCTGTCCAGAGTGCACTCTCTCTCGCTCTCTCCACTATAAAAAATTTCATAATTAAAGAATAATGCGTGCTTTAGCTTAGTGATAATAACCTTATCCTCCAAAATTTTGTGGGTATGTGGGTAGGTTCAGATCACAGCTCAGCCACTTAAATGTTAATGACCTTGGGCAAATTCCTTAACCTCCTTAAGATGACACTGTTTCTGGAAAATGGGAAGCAGTGAGAGCCTTCCAGGGCACTGAGAGGCTCAGTGAGGTAATTCACATAAACAGGCATTTGCAACAAAGAAAATAAAGATTTATTTTTAGGAAGTGGCCCACACCTGGAAACAGGTGAGGTAATGCTCAAAAACCTGGCTCCCATGGCTTCCAGGGGATGAGTTATAGTGGGGGTGGATGTTGGGGGGGTGAGGAGGAGGATCATTTTCATGGTGACTAAGGGAGTTAGGGTCAAGGTTAGGGACATGTTCTCTGATTGGTTGGCTATAGGAAAGGAAGTAGTCAATCATTGCATCTGGTCCTGATGCCAGCCATGGCCTGGTTTCGTCCGGTTTTGCCGCTTTTCTGGGCCTGAAGCTGAAAAACAGCTGAGGCCTAGGTGTTGTCTCTAGCTTGACCGAAACTGTCTGGGGTCAACAGACCCGAAACTTTGTTCCTAACGTTATCTGATTTGGGTCAGAACCTCATTGTCCTGAGGGCCTAATGATTAAGGTCGTGCAAGGGAGAAGGAAGTGGGTGAGTCAGGGTGCTGGGTGAGGCTAGTTGGAATCAAAAGGAAAGAAGGAGAAAAGGTCAGATTAAAGAAGCGAAGGTTCTTTGCAACTGCACATTTTGCTTTCACTTGGTTGCCATGGATTAGAGTCTGACTCACCAGAGCTCTTCTGGAGAAACTTCAGCCTTTTCATAGCTGCTTTAAAAAATAGTAAACTGCTAGCATCGTTAAATGACGATAAAGATTAAACTGTTAACAGAATAAAAGAGCTAATTGGTTTTAACTGCTCTGCATAAAAACTGTGCTTTTAAGAATTTCATTACTTTCTATAATTAAACATTAAATTTTAAATACTGAATAGCAACACCACTCGGTTTTCAGGAAAGCGCTCCTGTTCCACTCCATTGCTAAGAGTTTAAAATGTCTGTGTGCATGGGGATCAATATTTGGATATATATTTGCCTAACATTCAATGAGAATGAATCTAAACAGCTGTGAAGATGGACAAAATCGCCAAAGATCTTCAAATTCATCTATAGCCAGAGTTTATCTAAAGACCCTCAGAGAATGATTTTAAAGTACCCACATTTACTTTTTAAAATTAAAGTGTTTCTTTAACTTTTGACTTGGTAAATTTCTTCTGTCATTTGGAAGAAAAACTGGAATTCTGAAGCCACACCTTCCTAAAGCGCAAAGTTGGAGTTGAGGCACAGTCCACAGAGGAGGGCAGTAGGGTAGCTGGTACACGGTTGGGGGTCTTGTGCAGTGACATCATCCCCAGGACAACTATGAGAACCGTGTGCAGTTCTTCTTCCTGTGAATACATACATTCACATGAACTCTACTGCTCCTTATTTATTAGAACATAATAGAGACAAGACAGACAATGCTATTATTTCAAGTGATTCTGGAAGTGAGTAGTAGGGAAAAATAAAGAAAGAGAGGTTACCCTCTTACATCCCAAGAGGAATGGAATTTGAAAAAGACCTATTTTGGAGAAAACTAGGACATTTTTTAGACTCATATAAAAAAATATATTGACCATCTACCACATGCTGGCTGTATTAGGTGGTGGGCTCCCCAAGACCACCCTCAGGCTCAATGATTCTCTAGAAAGATTCAGGAAATGTGATTACACTCCCAGTTGTGATTGATGATAGTGAAAGATGGAGAGTAAAATTCGCACAGGGAAAAGGCAAAGGGATATGGACCAGGAAAGACCAGATCAAGTTTCCAGTGTCCCCTCCCAGTGCAGTCAACATGGGCACACTTAATTCTCCCAGCAATGATGTGTGAAAACACATGGAAAAGGTTGTCAATCAAGCCTGGGTGTCCAACGTTCTACTGAGGGTCAGTCTTATAGGCAAGCAGTGTCCTCAAGATGGGCCTCAGCTACTCAGACTCCCCCAGAGCAAAACAGGCCTTCCCTGGAAGTCACATTATTAGGGTAAACTTATTTGGTCACACTGGTGCAGCCTGGGCCAAGGCCTCCAGCACACAAAATGCTCTCATCAGGCCAAATATTCCAGAGGCTCAGAGGTTACAGTCTAGAAGTCAGCCGAGGAACCACCCAAACGTGTGCAGGGTTTGAACAACCTAGGCCTGCTGAACTAGTCCTTCCCATTCCACTGTCACACACATTACACCATAAAAGAACCATCTGTGACAAAGTTCCGTTGCCCCATTTTATAGATAAGAGGTCAATGAGTGACACTGCTGACAAAAGTCATAAATATGAGCCAATTTTACTGAAGAATTTTTTTTAACTTTTTTTAATTTTTAATTTTTTTCAATTATAGTTTATATTCAATATTATTTTCTGGAGGATTTTGACTTCAGCTTGGCTTTAGGTACCTACATTGAAGAGTGAGCACTTCCACCTAAAATGTGTTTGCTTTATAATGCCAGCATGTTTGAGCTCCTTATTCTTGATCAAAGGATGAAGTTTACAGTCATTTTTATTTCAGAGGCTGGAAAAAAAACCCTTCTGTAAGCTTTCAAACTCTCTCACTGGGCAGAATGAAGTCCCCAGAAGTAGATATGTGCTAGACCAGCGGTTCTCAACCTGTGGGTCGCGGCCCCTTTGGGGGTCAAACGACCCTTTCACAGGGGTCGCCTAAGACCATCGGAAAACACATATATAATTACATATTGTTTTTGTGATTAATCACTATGCTTTAATTGTGTTCAATTTGTAACAATGAAATTGGGCGTCACAACATGAGGAACTGTATTAAAGGGTCGAGGCATTAGGAAGGTTAAGAACCACTGTGCTAGACTTTTGCATCTCAATGGCTGAGTATGAAATAATGATTTGTGTCTTCATTCACTCATTTCCGAAAGCTCATAATCAGTGTTTTTCAGATGACAGTGAACGAAACTCAACCTCAAACAAAACGTACTCACTACCTATCACTGGTTTTCCTGCCCTTGCTGTTGGATTGCTTTACTCCCTGAATCAACAAAGAAAGCTCATTAGTCTCACTTTGTGAAAACTCTTCATTTTCCCCCCAGACTTTCCATTTCACGCTGTGTGAATTTTATTAAGATCTCTTTCGCAGAAGGTACGAGCTGGCTCTATGGGGCCGGAAGGGATGGTAGTCACAGCCTCTGGAATGTCTGAAGCCTCTTGAGACCTTTCTTTTCTACTGAAAACTCCTTGGAGAATCATTGCAAAGAACCTGAAATCTTTTGATGCTGGAAGACATAGTTTGGCCTCATGAACATTTTTTGCAAAGTTGTTATAAACTGAAAACCAGCAGCACAGCAATCCAGAATGTCCAACAGCTGAGTGGTAACATCATACTGATAGTTTTTCTCAAGGCCTTCAATTATTTTTAAAAGCTGGCCTAAAATAGCAACAAAATATTTTCCATTTTATAATTACTCTTTGTTAATTATATTTACCTATAGCCCTGTTGCCTAACAAATTGTCACTGTCTTTATTCGAATAAAAATTATGTTTTAAAAAGTTAGTTATAATTTAAAAATAAATTTTATTCTGATTTTCCTCTTAAATTTATGTAATAAGAATTTCTAATGTATTATATGCTCTTAGAACTGACATAGAAATAGCTGCCTAATGGTCTATCAGATAAAAATAGTATAATTAAGCCAACCATTTCTCTATAGTGGATAGTGAGATTAGTCCCATACTTTATGATGAAAATAGTAATAGCTAACATTTTTGAGCACTTAATATTTTGCATATCAAGTCTTTTAACTGTCATAAGAATCTTATGAGATGGGAACTATTGTTTTCCTTATGTTAGATGTGTGGAAAGGATGTACAGGCAAGTCATTCACCTTGCCCAAGGTCACCCTGGTAAGTGGCAGAGCTAAAATTCAAACCAAATATAATAGAGCCTCCTTTAAGCCAACTCGTTTCCTAGGCTATCCCAAGATTTACATAAGGATAACCCCGTCTAAATAAAAGCCTCAGCCTATGTATGCAAATTCATAAACTAAAATTTTATAGTCTTCTCATTGGTTCCACTGCATTGAATATGCAATTGCAGCTTTTTCTTAAGTTCTTTCCATTTCAAGAGCTATCAAGTCATAGGAGGTAGAGTTATGATATCACAAATGTGAAAATACTCTAAAAATAACTATTTGTTTTATTCTTTATGCATTGCAATAACCCAAATCACTTTTATTTGTTCCTTTACACTGTTGTGAACACTTCATCTAAAAATCCAAACATACATGGTTTTTTGCCCAAAACTCTGTTCTGGAAAGATGTGTTGGTGGGTTGGCTGGTTGGTTTGGTTGAGGATGAACCTGCTTCACTGTCTCCTGTGAAAGTCAAGGGAGAACATTAGTAGAATTATTAATATGACTATGGAATTAATATGACACAGGGCAAGGGTGTCTTTCACATGGAGAACTGCTATACACTTGAACAGTTGAAGACCCATCTCTTTCCCTGTCTCTGTTCTCACAGAATGTGTGACACGGGGGAAGGACTATTCACTTTTCAAACAAGGGAAGGAGAAATGATCTATCAGAAGGTGCATTCTGCGACACTGGCCATAGCTGAGCAACATGAAAGATTAATGCTAGAAATGGAGCAGAAGGCCCGGGTAAGCCTCCTTTCTTGGTACCTGAACAGCTTGGAAATGAATGTCACTAAGGTCAGATGCACATCGTGTATATGTGGGTCCATCCATCTCTCCACTCCAGTGTCCACCCCACCCCGGCGCCAAGAGCTCACTCCAGTTGCTGAATCTCATCTAATTCTCTCTCCAGCTTATGAGAAGAGAAGTTATTTGAGGCCACTAACAGGGAGCCCTACATTCTGTATATTTACCTGTGTGTGACCTGTTGCCATGGTTACCCAAAAAAGGGGTGGAGTGTACAGAGAATGACATAAGAAGCAATGTCCTCTGCATATCTCCATATACTACTGGACAATCAGAAATTCAGACATAGGCCCAGGAAAATTAAGTAACTACCAGAAAGGATTCTACTTTTCTTTTTGTCTTTATCTTTGTCCTAGCATTTCTGAAACTTTTCTGTCCTCCATATGTATCTCAGAGTCAATAATAAAATGTTTGCAGAAGGAGCTCCTCTTGTTTACCGAATGAATGATTTGCCTGTTATCTGGCCTGAAACCCTGCTATCTACAGTTTCAGGGTCAAGCTAAGAAATGCTTTAGTCCAAAATCTGAAAGAGTAAATTTTACACATAGCTGGAAAAAAATTTATAAGCTTTATTACTGTCGTTTAAAAGCAAACAATGGAATGATTGTTTGCTACAAGCCTAAGAGGTGAATATTGTCTATGTCTTCAGGATTTATGGGGATGCATGAGATTTTACCTGTGAGAGGACAGGAGGACTTTTGGGACATGGGGGTGGGGGGAGTCTGGCATTAAAAAAACAATGATTCCATGCCAATTTAAGACTACTGACTTCTCTATCTGGTATTACAGTAGGATTTTTCTTGCTTTTTTCATGTTCTTTTTTTAAATTTTTTTTAATCCTCACCTGAGAATATTTTTTTCCGTTGATTTTTAGAGTGGAAAGGAGAGGGAGAGACAGAGAGAAACATGGATGTGAGAGAGACACAGTTGGTTGCCTGACTCATGCCCCCGACCAGGGCTGGGAGCCTGCAACCAAGGTACATGCCCTTGGCCAGAACCCAACCCGGGACCCTTAAGTCCACAGGCCGATGCTCTATCCACTGATCCAAACCGGCAAGGGCTAGTATTACAGTAGTTTTGATTTTAAAATGTCTCAATTACTTAACATTTTAAAGTATAACAAAATTTTCAATATAAAAAATAAAGAAGTCATTTAACAAATAATCTCATGCTATTCTTAATGCATTTTTAATTTTCTCAATACTGCATACATAATTTCATCTCTCTACCTAGAATACGGTGTAAATAGCTTTGCTAACACCCAAGGGTGACAACGGCCAGTCAGGCTTATCCAGACATTTGACCTCCATGGGGAGAATGAGTAGCTTGAACATTAGTAGGATTATTAATATGACTATGGAATTAATTGAATATGCACTAATAGGAGATTAGTATGGCTTAGTCTTCTAGATTTAGGTTAAATTTAAATCATTCTAACAATTTTCTAATTCATATGACATTTTTCTAGTGGCTTAAATATATTATAAATGTAACTGACAATTTTTAAATTATTTCAGAATCTTGCACATTCCTTATCAGCCTATATTTGTAATTCACTGGTGCTTATTGGCAACCAAAATTAGCAATTGTGATGTCACTTTCTATTAGTTAACAGTTATAGTTCTTCTTTACTTACACTTGTTTTGAGCAGGCAAAATGCTCCTAAGTCAAGTCATTTAAATTAAATGTTCATGAAGGAAATTCCAAGAGCTTTTTCATGCCACCATAATTATCTGCCATAAGGAGACCACTTAGTTAGTGTCCTGGGTCCCCAATCCCACCACTTACTGTGTGATCTGGGCAAGCTATTTAACCTCTAAATGTTTCATTTTCCTTTATCTGTAAAATGGGGATATAATGGTCTACTTTTTTGGTTGTTATGAGGTATCTGTGCATATATATCAACATGTATACAGGGTGGGCCAAAAGTAGGTTCCAGTTGTTCGTATGGCAAATAGTACAATAATTAATTAATAAACTCTGTTTCACGTACTCACAAGTGTAAGCCTACTTTTGCCCCACCGTGTGTGTGTGTGTGTGTGTGTGTGTGTGTGTGTGTGTGTGGTGTGTATGAACTTCTAAGAATAGTCTTGGCACATAGAATGTACCATAAAACATTCATTATTATGATGGCAACCCATCTGTAGGAGGAGTGATTTTGAATAATTATAAGATTTGCAATATTGTGTGACACTGAGAGCAAGTCTGCGGAGTGGAGCCAAGCAATTGCTGCTGAGGGGTCAGAGACAGTGGGCCACTCGCTAAGGTCTTGGGCGGTCTAAAGCTGGAGAGAAACGCCATGGATACAGGTGCTTGAAGGTGGAGGGGAAGTGGGGAAGGTGTCAAAATAGCAGCCTTGGTATGAATCAACAAAGAATCCCAATCTTTCTAGAAATCACAAATTCAGAGACTTTATCTTCTTGGTACATACATGGAATTGGAGCATTCAAAAATGATTGCACAAAAGGATGCTTTTCTCTGAAGGTTCATATTAATAAAGTTACTCCAGAGCTGGTCCATTTTTCAGAGTAAGTTGAATTAATGATGCTTTTTGGAGGGCAAGTTATACAACTTGAAAACTACCCCAATTCCCCAAATTCTAGGACCATTAAGCGAAGGTTTCCAGGTCTCCAAGACAGAAGTTTTTCTTTCAAGAAAATTTTTTTACAAGCACAAATCTCTTCTAAAAACAAATTCTAACAAGAATGAAATAGCAGTTAAATACCCTCTTCATATTCATGAAGCAATAACTCATCATTTGCTTATTTAAAATAAAATGAAGGTCTGTGTTATAAATTAGATAAAAGTATAACTCGGGAATTGGAAAAGCACCAAAAAACCTGTCTAGGATATAAAAATGTTGCATTTCATTTATTATGTATCTATTGCAAAATAAGAAAGTGACACTGTTCATTGGCCTTCCAGTTTTTAAAACCAGGACATGGAAGATTAATATTGATCAGATCAAAGATGTTTATATATTTTAATATGATTAAACAGATTTTACAAGACTAAATTACCAATGAGCTATATAAGTAATGAATGCCCCAAACATACTTGTTCAGGCAATTGAATGAAGCATTTATTTGCATCCTTTTTAAAAGTGATTCAGGAGTGTTACTGGCTTTATAAACTTGAATGAGAAATAATGTTTCAATAACCATTTCTTAACTATAAGAGAAAAAATTTAATATAATCTTTTCATATCATATGTAAAACCTTGTTTTCTTTTTGTTTATTACCTCCCTTCTGGAAGGACACATGAATAAACATATTTTGATATATCACTGTAATCTAAATTAGGCGTTATTTCTATTCTTGGTTGAAGAATCTAATATCTAGGAAAGCAGTGTGAATAAACAGTACATTTGCATTGCAGAGTATTGAATAAAAAGAGTCACTGAACCCAGCATGGCTCAGTGGTTGAGCGTCAACCTATGAACCAGGAATTCATGGTTCAATTCCTGGTCAGGGCACATGCCTGCGTTGCAGGCTCAGTCCCCAGTGTGGGCATGCAGAAGGCAGCCACTCAATGATTCTCTCTCATCATTGATATTTCTGTCTCTCTCTCCCTCTTCCTTTCTCTCTGAAATCAATAAAAATATTTTTTTTAAAAGAATCACTTAGTTGGTAAGGCTTTTAAAAGTGTATATTTTGGTTTTCTTCACTGACAAAGATTGAAAGAATTAATTTATATTAACTGACCCAAGAAGATTTTATACTTGACAATAAAACTTACCCAAGTGTTGACAACTACCAGTACATGATATACTTTCTGTCTAAATAGTTGCATGAACGGGGAAATACTATTATATTGCATCAATTCAAAAATGCACATTTTTTCACATTTGAACATCTCTCATGTTAATGTAAGTTACAGTTTAATTAGTCGCACTGTTCTTTCCTGTTGCTACCTCAGATAATGTCTTTCCATTGATGGCATCTTTAACTGCATAATACTTGTTATAAAATGTATTCTGAAGACATGAAATTATTATTCCCAACTATAGCTAAATAATATCTTTCAGTTCCTTTCAGGTATATCTATCATGACCATAAGCACCACATGCCCATTTTTAAATTTTGAGGAAGTGAGATAGCCTTCCAGAACAGACTCTGTCCTGGGAAGTTTGATTTCCCCAACAGTGGAAGCATTCGTCACACCCACATTTTACAGGAATCTCTATCACTTATGGAAAAAAAAAAAAGTGTCCTACACTAACACTGTGAAGAGTCTGGAAGCATAACAGTCCGATGAGAGTGCACGGAAAAATTGTACCACATTATACAATCTCTCCTCTAGGTATTGTTCATAGACATTTAAGAAATTCTAGGAAAAGTTTAAATGTGTGATTTGTGATTGCAAGTGGTATGTAATATCTAACAAGTTGGAATAGCTGCTAATTCATTCTTCAAGATTCTATTCACGAATCTATTACTCAACATTATCAATTATTAATCATAAGACAGGAGCCTTCATTATTATTGACAATGACCAGTTCCCTGCTGGGAAATGCCAATCACATAATTGTGAAATTTCATTTTACTGATCGATAGGCACTGATTATAATAAACCAACACAGGCTCAATTTGAACAAATTATTATAGTCGATAATTAAAGTGTGTCTGTGTTCCTAATGAATCAGTTCACTTACTATTGCTCCCCTTTCAGAACACTAAAAAAATGTATTCCAAACAAATACAAAGAAAAATACCCATTTTTGCATAAATACACAACTGAGAGGGAAATAATCAGAAGGCAGGGTGTAAGTTTTCTAATAGGTGATGCTGCAACATAATATACTAGTAAGGATTTTCTTTATATCATGTTCTTGTTCCTTAAGCTTGGCCAATGCATGGTTTAAAATACACAATGATAACATTCATTTTTTTTCCCAAGTCAGATGAAAATAATAGTGCACAGTCTAGTTTTAAATAACACTTAACAGCTTCCATTAAATTATTGTATAAACTGCATTTCATTTGTTAGTCTGGTGCACACTCAGCAAAGTGTCTTCTAATTCATTTCCATTTATTTCAAATAAAATGAAAGATTAAATGTGAGATGTCCCCTATTGAAAATTAAGTCCAGTCTGTGAGAAACCAATTGCCCATAAACCTTCAAACTTCAGAGGACGGTTTGCATGAATCCAAACAGTGCCAAGCTCGGCTGGCTAAAGGTCTCTGGGGGGTTCTATTCTATACAGTTTTCAGGTTTCATGAGCTTTTTTCCAAGAACAGAGAAAATTACATGTTCTTGACCTGTATTCAGCATTTCCTCACTAAGCAGCTCCACATTTTGTTCTTATACTGACATACATTTAACACGTCACATAGCCTGTTTCCTAACCACTTGTATTTCCGTGGTGTTTCTAATTTACAGCATATACTCCTGCCCAGTCCCTCTTGTCTCAGACATACCAAGGAACATGTGGACACATTCCACCCAAGATAGGGCATTTCTCACTTCATCATACAGAAGAAACTGTGACTGTGATCTCTCTGAGCCTCATTTTCCTTGTCTGTGGAGCTCAGGTGGCATATTTGTTGACAATTTATGTGAGTATTAAATGCAGTGATGGATGACACCAGTTTGCACATTGCTGGGCACAGAGAATGACTCACCAATGCTAATTTATAAATACTGAGTTTTCCCTCTCCCAATAGTACCGATTTGGGTCTCAAGTGGTAATAGGATTTTTCATTTTCGAAGCAATAATTATGGAGATACAGAGAAAACGAAGAATTAATTTGTTAACATTTTTATACAGATGAATTTTATGTGGGTAAACACAAATTAGCATTAATGTTTATCACAGGGGGAGGCAGAATCTCAAAACAGCACAGGGAAATTGCAAAGGCAATAAGCTCTAGTGGATACTGTTTTTGGTGAAAGCAGAAAGAGGTGCTGGTAGGCAGTCCCTTCACAAAAATCACAGCAGTCTTCAGGCCCTGCCTGCTGTTTCTGGACAGTAGGGATCCTCTCAAGTACAAGGCTCTATTGTCGCGTATTATACTATGTTGGGGAGGAAGCTCATTTTTTCCCAATAGCATCAAAGTCTAAAGAGCAATGGGCTCAAGTCAAAAGAACTGTTTTCTACTAGAGGCTCTGCAGTTAGGGTTTTACCTTGAGCAAGTTCCTGAATTTTTCTGGATTTTGATGTTCCATTGAAAAGTTGGGAACTGCTAGATTCTCCAAGAAGGACTGTAACCTGGAATTACATGGCCAGAGCACAAGGTTAGCTTGTGCTTCCTCCAACCATGGCAGCCTCAGGGTAGTCAAACTCACACAATGACTCAGCACAAGAGGAGGGAAGAAACTGCTTTGACCCTCTTAAAGCACATGCCCACAGCAGACAGGATGTCATGGTGACAACATGTTATTGATCAAAGCAATCTCCAGATAGCCCAGATTTGGGAGCTTGGTACCTAGACACTCCGTTCCTGAATTCAGGCTTTTCAAGAATCTGCAGCCATCTTTATTCTTCCATTAAAATAATGCAATATTTAATACTATTTATGATGCAACTTCATTTGAAATACATCACACAGAATCTCTTCATTGTCCAAAAAAAATGACGTTCAGAAGAGAAACATGATTCTATTTGTGGTTGTTCCAGGGGATATATGGCCTTAGAAAAGTTGATTCCTATCTCAAAGCCTCAGCCTCCTCTCATTTTAAAAAGGTATTCTTCATCCCTTTCCCATCTCCCAGGAATTTTATGAGGATTAGACTAGATAATGCAAATGATATCTGAACCAAATGCCAGGTAAAATGACCAAAAGAAGATAAAAACACAGGACATTTGAATTCAGCTGAAAATAAGGAAAATACGTTTTCTATACACATATTGTAAATGCCTCGTAAGGAATTCTACTAAACCAAGTGCAGATGAGACAAAGAAGAGATTAATGGACGATGCGCATCACCATTTCTTGAGAAAGAATCCCAGAGCTTCTAGAAAAGTAGAGGCAAATATTGACCCATGTATTTGGAAGAGTCGGGCTAACAGATGGAGGTGACAATTTCATAAAATGAGCCTTACCTCCATCCCTTATCATAGTGGTATGATGGCTTCTATGTGTTTGATTGTTGTATCTTAACATGCATAGCTCCACGCACAAGTTTGTCCAACTGAGAGGTGTAGGGTAAAAGTAGACATGTGCATGGAAATAACATCCCGAAGGCACTGAAAAGCACTGCCCTGTTGTAACCCAGAAATTTAGCTTCTCCCTCTCACTCCCTACCTACCAAACATGGGATGTGGGTGCCATTAGTACACCTATTTTCATAATAAGGAGGAAAACTTTGAAATACAGCAAATTCTGAAAATATAAAAATTGATTGCAATGTTGATATTTGGAGCCATCTTTAAAAAAAAAAAAAAAGTATCTTCAACAGGGCCAGACTTTTAAATACACTGAGTGGGGCACTTTTGTCGCAAGACATAGCAGCCTGGAAATGTGTCCCACTGCTAAATAAAATAAAATAAAATAAAATAAAATAAAATAAAATAAAATAAAAAGGGTATGTTCATATCCTTGGCCTTCAGAGTCTATTAAAATGGAAGTACCTCGTAGTTTTACATGGCATTAAAGGTCCTGTTATATTCTCTCAGGTACTTTCCTTATAGCATCTTCTACGAAGGGTATAACTAACACCTGATGGAAAGTATGGAAGTACTGGGGGCGAGGAGACCTCAGTAGGAAAGTGCACACACACACAGCCAGCAAACAGGCCTCTAAGGCTGCGCTCCACAGAACTGATCATTACAGCTTCCAGTTTTGCCAAGAGCCAGTTATTTAGTAAGAGGAAATTGGAGATTTTATTAATTAGAGGATTGCCCATTGTCTGTGAAAAATGTGTACTGAGACCAAATAAAATCGTTTCTGGGTGTGTGTTTTAAAACCTGGTGTGAGTCCATAAAAATAAAGTTTCTTCTTGAAAATGCAATGTGAAGTATTGTACTCTTTGAACTATTCATATGCCTGAGCCCCTGATGTGATATGTGGACCTCTCCTGCTCACCTGAATTTTATGTTTCAAATAAGAAAATGTGCCACTGTTTTATCACAGAGCTTCTCAGGAAAAACAATTTTTAAATACACGAAAGCATATCGCAGGACCAAGGGGAAAGATCTATTCGAGGAAAGAGCCATCGAGTAAGGATGGGAGGAGGTGTCAGGAAAGATTGTCAGACAGGGAAGTGGGTAAAACAGAAATGGGATCCTGTGTTGACGGCATCTTGGGTATCTGTTTCAAAAGGGACTTCCATCTCTATTTTTTTAGCTACTTTAAACTTCGGTTAACTGTAGAATGCTGATGGTAATGCAAGCAATTCTTTGTCATAGAAATGCAGTACATTCTCCCTGAGGAATACAGTTGGTTATTTCTGTGACCAGCATTCCTAACTGGGGATATGTCCTTTGGAAACAACTTGGAATCAGTGGTACCATCCTTTTGTTCCCTTCTTAATGAATGACTGGGATTAAATTGCTTACAGATGTTTATTTCATATTGGTCCAGTCATGATTTCACCTTTTAACAAACGTTATCCTTCAACAGCAGATGGTGCAGGAGCCTAGAGCAGATTCTATTCTCTGTCGCCCACATTTCACTCTCGACTTTGAAAAATGCAGATTTCAATTTAATCTTTTAAAGAAAGCCTAAGACCTATTTTCTTTTTCTTTCAGCTTCAGACAAGCTTGACTGAACCAATGACGTTATCCAAATCAATATCTCTTCCTCGTAGCGCCTACTGGCATCACATCACCCGTCAGAACAGCGTTGGTGAGATCTACAGTTTGCAAGGCAAGTAAAGTAACCAGCAGCACCGCCACAGCTTCCCCAGGTGGACCGGGAGTCATGCAAATCCTTGGTATTTGCATTGCTGGCTTTTCCTCCATTTCCATTTATCAGCCCTCACTGGCCACAGAGGAAGCTCTGAGATTGACAGTGGCTCTGTCATTTCAGACTCATGATAAAAGTTATTTCAAAAATCACCCAGGGCTGAGTACCCGAGATGGCACAGAAGCTCCACTCAAACCTTACCCAACACATTATCAGGAACTAAATGTAGATCATAGCAGGGTCTGTTTTATGCTGTCTTTTACAAAGGATTTTTCTCTTAGCATCTATTTTTCCATAACAGGATTGCTTATAAGTTTGGAGGCTGACTTGAGGCTCTATAATAAAATGCTACAGAAACCCACCCACAGCAATGTTAAGGTTTAGCCAAAGCCCTGACATAGAAACTATTTGAGGAGTTGGGGGACAGAAAGAGACAAGTGTAAATGCTTTGCTTGTGTGATTTTCCTACAGCTAAATGGTTAAATAGCATGGGGATGGCTTGATGGATTAATCAAATTAATAAATAGCAGGTATTTCATCAACAGCAGAAACCTCGGCTTTGTTGGTTCATTTCCTCTTCCTTCCCTTTGTCCTTAAATGAATAATCTTAGCGTTTAGAAAAGCACTCAGCTGCAGGCAGTTGACTCACCGCTGACCAACATTGGAGGAAGCAGGAGCTAAGAAAACAGTTGAAAACACTCATCCATCAGACAAGCATTTGTTGAGCACAATAGACGTAAACATAATAGAGACCCAGTAAATATCTGGTGAATGAATGGCCATTATGACTTCTGAAGTAGTTAATGCCTAAGGGTAATGCAATTAGGGTATTTTTTTCCTTTTATACTTCAGCTTTTGCTCGTATTAACAACAATAAGTATTTTGACCAAAAGAAATCTGTTACAAACAAACAAATAGTATATTTTTAAAGCAATATTTTCTTGCCGTGGTTTCAAACCTAGACTAATAGAATTTGATCAATGGGAATTAATGGTTAAAGATATATTCTAGGGAGTGAAGTCAGCATCATGGTGGAGTGATAAGACCCCTTTGTAGCCCCCTTTAAAGTTACAAGTGGGACATCTATCACCCAACAAAGTTTCCTCTGCTCAGCACAGACTGACCTGAGAGATCCACACATCAGTTCAGCAGGTGGACGTATTGGAACTTGGAGGGTGGGCGGGATGGAGGGAAGCACAGGGAAGGGATGGTGTTCTCAGACACAGGTTGGTGCCTGCCTCAACCCCAGGTGGTGGAGGAGTTAGGGTGCTCACCGCCCCCCCCCCCCCCGCCCCACGCTTTTGGCTCAGCAGAAAGTAAAAGAGGCTGAAGTAGCGTGGGTGCACGCCTACCCGCCACCATTGTGGTGGTGTCCCGAGAGTTGGACACAGTGGGTACCCACAACCCTCTCACCCAGTCATCAGTTTTCTGTATGATCACCCCCGCTCCATGACCCAGGAGGCAAAAGGAAAGGTCAGAGAAAACAAAACCTTGCACTGTATCCCTATCTACTGGCAAGCAAGAATTTGGTCTGTAATTCCAGCAATAAAAGACTGATGTTTTCATGGACGGTAAGGGAAACCTCTCTGAAGGGAGAGCTTGGATTTAGACTGACATACAATTGCAGAAATAATTTTATATGCATCCAAAAAAGCCACCAGAATGCATTGCAATTTTTTAAAACATTGCCAGAAACTCATTGGAAGACAATGTTGATTTACACAATAAAATACAGTCTATAACTAATTAGAAAACCCTATGATTTATCTCATTAATATTAATTTCAAGCAAAGTTGAGGGCTTAAACTATCAGTTATGATGAGCAATTTACTTATATGGTCTCAATATCACATTTTGGGTTATTTGTAGTTTTTACATAATAAGAATGCATTGATTACGGTAACTACTATAAATCAGATAAATATAGAATATATTCCATGTAAATTAAATTTCACTGTAAGTTTATTTTTATATTTTATACTTCTTAGAGCAATACATTTTACTATTTTATATACCCTTCATTTTATGGTTATATTATCGAGAGAGAAATATTCATGTAGGTAGATAGATAGGTAATATACAGATAGATATAGATCTAAACATGTTAGTGATTTTTGAGAGTGGTGATTTATTTTTATTCTCTTTTGTTCTATTGAGGCAGTCAAGTTAAGCAGAAGACAAGAGCTTTTGACCATAATTTGGGGGTTTTTTGTTTTGTTTTTTATGGGGGTGTAACCTATTCTGACTACATCCTGGTGGAATCAGGACAGAATAAAACTACTGAAACAAAAAAAGAAATAACAATAAGAACATTGAACCTCAGCACCCCTTCTTTGCACACCTACATTTTCACCAAGTTATACTTAATGCTGTGGTTATTTTGTGTCTCATTTCCTCGGTTGTGCTCCTTGAAGTGACTTCACCTTTCCTTTGCAAAGAGGAGAGCATAGTAGGGCAGCTGTCATCATTGACCTTCCAAAGTTGAAGGAAATTTTTGGCAAAGGCAGGTGTCATATCAAGTAAACCACGGGGAGCATTGAGGAACAAAAATATATCTTTCAAAGTTTTTCATCATATGTTTTATATTCTAACAGTGAAGAGGGGATCAACATGAGTAAGTTCGGCGGGCTTTCATTCAGAAGATGAAGGGGGAAACGTTTTTGTAGTTAAGGTTTAACAGATTGGGATTCATTATTAAACCACACATGAACTAGAACTAGAAAATTCATGGTGTGTCAACAGATACATTGTGTTAAGACTCACTTATCACTCTGATTGCCTGCCACCCTCAAAACTGCATTTTGCTCAGTTTTACTATCTCTATTTCTGTCATTGTTTTGTAACTACAGAAGCAAGATTCACTCTAAAGGACTGGTATAGCAATAGGGCATTTACTTTAATGCTCAGAAAAGAAGGTCTCCATGCTACTCCCAGAAGGGTGCTGGGAAAGTATAGGTTGTTACGGTTTCCCTAGTGTACTCTAGCTCTCTGCAGTCAAAAGACAGAGACAAAGAATAATTAGCTTTAACAAGTAAATGTTTGCTAAGTACCAGGGAGCTATTGTTTCAAATTGCTTCCTCTAAATGGCTTGTGATGGGTTTGTTGCCTCTTCCTGCAAAAGGGGTAAAATAAGGACTTTTCCGTTTTTTCGATTTTGCCAGATACTAAGGATTGATTTGTATTTGAAGGTAATTTTCTATGTTTGTTTCTCCAACTTCTTCTGAATTTTTGAAAAATATTTATGTCACAACACATTCTGGAGATGTTATCTCTAGACTGAAGGGACCTAATAAAAGGGAAGGAAACCAGATTTCAGACTCTTAACCCAAAGTGAATGCTTAAAACATAGCATTTAGTTTTACTATTGTTAGAACTGGGAGAGGATGGGTTGCTGTCTCTCTCCACCTGCAGGTGCTTCTCTGGGATCAGTTCTTCCACCAGCTCCCGTGATGAAAGGGAGCCAAGAGTATGAGCTGAAAATGGTCTCCAGGGGCCCTAGGACCATGTCCTCTCTATACTAAACCATCCCTGGTACATGTAATAAGTAATTTTTACACAAAATTATATGGATTTTATAGTGACTCATTTTTTATTTGATTTTTAAATTTAATTTATTGGGGTAAAATCTATAATAATAAAAGCATAATATGCTAATTAGACCAAACGTCCTTCTGGACAACCTTCTGGATGAAGCCTGGGCTGCAAGGGAAGCCCGGGTCCTGGGTCCCGGGTGCCAGAGGAAAGCTGGTGCTGGCAGCCAGGGGAAGGAAGGCCTACTCTTGCACGAATTTCGTGCATTAGGCCTCTAGTTGGTTAATAAAAGTATATAGCTTTTAAGTGTACAATTCTGTACTCCATCATCTGTATATTGCATTGTGTGTCCATGTCCCAAAGTCAGATATCCTTCTGACACCATATTTCACTTAGCATGATATTCTCAAAATCCACCCAAGGTGGATCAAAGAACCAAATATAAGAACTGAAATAATAAATTACATAGAAGAAAATGTAGGTACTAAACTTATGGACCTAGGTCTTAGAGAAGATTTTTATGAATTTGACCTCAAAGGCAAAAATAAATGAATGGAATTATATCAAACTATGATGACTCATTTGTGAGCAGCCTGAACAACTTCACTCTTTGAGTCAAGGATGACTGAGGTGCCCTTTACAAAGATGGAGTTCCGCTTTCATTAACACTGATTGATATTCAAATGCCGGCTCAGAATTGTCCCCCTCCCTCTGCCTCCTATCATCAGTAATTAAGCTACAGACCCCGGTGTCAGCACAGCGGCAGACCTGATTACACAGAAGGTATTTTATGTTCACAGAAAGGGCATCTGTGGCTCTAAATTCTCAGAGAGCCAGGAAGCGAACAGGCAATTAGAATTAGAGATAACCTTCAGAAACGGTAGAGTTCCAACATGGATTAAGGAGGTAAATCAAGGGATTTACTTCTCTTTGCTCATCTCTGGCTTCCGTGCATTTTTACTGCCCAGTTTCAAGATGGTAGGTAAACAGCTTCCATTGAGATCTTCTGTTTAAATGTTTATTATATGATGTTTTCCAAATTGCAAAGTTAGTAAAAGCAAGTAAAAAGAAGAAGAATTGGTCCAGTAGTAAAAAGGAAATTGTATATGTCCAAACTACCATCTTCCCTGTATTCGATCTATTCATTGTCAGCACAAATCAGCTGTGACCTTGGGCAGCAACCAAGTACATTACATAAACATGCACCATTTTCTAGAATGAACACTTCCTGTCTGTTAAGCATTTTCTGAACATTTATTGCATATCCTTACCTTAGGAAGGATAAGTCAAAGGCAGAAAATGCCTCCCTGGATATCCGTTTTTAAAGATAGATTAATCCATTGCTCCCCAAATGACACCATAAAAATGCTCACACCCTGCAGTCATAATGAACATCCTCTTCAGTGCCCCCAGATGTTTCTGTATAACTTTACTATATGGATGTATTTATTTACAAACCTGCTGCTTCCAGTAGCTTGTGAGGTAGCAACTTGGAATGTTCCCATCCCCCCGCCACCCCCACCCCCGGCTCAGCCCCACTATTGGGAGGAGGCACTATCCCTGGAGGTTAAAATCTTGAACCTTGGAGTTAAACCAACCTGAGCTTGCATATTAACTTTACCATTGCTGATTTGTATAACTTTGGGCAATTTACTTACCTTGCTAAGCCTCACTTTTTTTCATCTCTAAAATGAGGGTGCTTCTGTTGCAGTGGTTCTCAACCTTCTGGCCCTTTAAATATAGCTCCTCATGTTGTGACCCAACCATAAAATTATTTTCGTTGCTACTTCATAACTGTAATGTTGCTACTGTTATGAATCGTAATGTAAATATTTGATATGCAGGATGGTCTTAGGCGACCCCTGTGAAAGGGTCATTCAACCACCAAAGGGGTCGAGCCCACAGGTTGAGAACCGCTGATAGGCAACAGGAATGGCAACAGGTGTCTGACCCATTGGGATCAGACAAAAGCTGGGTTCTGGCTAGGAAATAATTCAGAGCAAGACCCAAAACTCTAAGAGAACATTTATTGGGTAAATTACAGAGGCAGTACACACTGGATCCTCCATCCTAAGGATTTTAAGGGCAGAGATTTTAGGGGAGATCTCAGGGAAAGATCTTAATAGAATATTCAACAGTTTTCAGGTGTGTCCTTTCAGGGTTGTGGTCTCCACTGATTGATTGGCTGGCACCAGGTCAGGGGTCATTATTCCATGCAGCTGACCCTGACGTTAGCAGTGGCTGGGCCTGGAGCTGAAATACAACTGAGGCCTAGATGTTATCTCTAGGGAGGAAAGGTCAGGGATCCAAACTGAATGACCAACAATATGCTAGGGGAGGAAAAGTCACCCTGGGGGTGAGGTCCCACCTTACAATTGATTGTCTGTTGCTGGGCACCTGGGGCTTTCCATCCTGGTGACCTTCTGTATCTGGCCCATCGTTCTTACTCTGTTCATGTCAGTCTAACTGCCTACAGCACTTCAATGAGGTCACCCACATAAGGTAAAAATCTATAATAATAAAAGCATAATATGCTAATTAGACCGGACGTAGCCGGGGCTGCGAAGGAAGCCTGGGTCCCGGGTGCCAGAGGGAAGCCTGTGTTGGCAGCAGGGGGAAGGAAGGCCTACTCTTGCACGAATTTTGTGCATCAGGCCTCTAGTAGTCAATAATTATTAACCACTGTCACCAGATGGAAGTCAATTAAATTTCTACTCATCAGCTTTCTTCTCTGATACAGGAAAGTATTACACCTACTCCAATCTATACTTGTATTTACTATTCTAGTATTTATTTATTTAATTAACTCTTGTAGAGTTTCTACAACATATGAGGAAATTGGTTTTGTTCCAAGAACTTGATACAAATCTAGCCTTAAGAAATGGTCTCTAGCTTCTAAAGTTCCAGAAAACCTAAAGCTAATTCTCAAAAAAAAAAAAAAATATGTCAGGCAAAACATCAGACTTAAATATTCAGTTATTTTTTTCCTCCCACCTGTGAATGTAAACAAGACATTATCTCCTAAACATATGAATTTCCCCAAGCCTTGTACCACTCAGCCAGATAACCCTGTTGAGAGAGGGAAACTAGGCCATTTTTTATGCAGGGGAGTTGGAAAACTCTTGGAAGGACTTTGTCAACTCAGCACAGAGAAGGTGTGGCCAGCTGGGAAGGGACCTTGAAAGGTTGGCTCCAGGCGTGTCTGGCCCCTCTTGCCCAGTCCCGCCTGGCCACCTTCTATTTCTTTTCAATGTTCATGAATCCATGCACTGGGCCACTAGTGCATACATAAACACACACACACACACAAAGAACCATTTAACTCATTGCTATCTTACCATCTATTGTTTCCCTCAAAAAATGTACCTATTAGGCTACATTTCACAAATTATAAACCACATAAAAGAACCTTCAGGGAGGGAAAAAACTGTTCAATTATATTTTCTCCCTGACTTCTGTTTCCTGTTCTGCTTTTTTTAACCTCCTCTCTCTCTCTCTCTCTCTCTCTCTCTCTCTCTCTCTCTCTCTCTCTCCATTCAACTCAATATACCCTATCTCCGGCTAACTGGTTATAGGCTTAAAAATTGTATTTTATACATTTCCCTCTTTATTACCCTTCATCTGCCAAATGGAGATTCAATAATGACCGGAAAATAAAAAAGATAAGAAATGTTAGGAAATAAGCAACATTAAAATTCCACCTGCCAGAGAATATACTGCAGAGTGAGTTTAGCCAGGATGTGACCTTCAGTGGGGTTCTGGCACTTAGGCCATTGTTCTAAAAATAACAGATGCTAATTGCAAGCTCACTGCTTCAAACTTCAAACATCCAGTGTTTTAAAACTCAGGAGCCTGGTAATATAAGTTTGTTTGAGAGAAATCTGGTAAGAATTGATGCAGTGTGCCTATGTTTTAATGCCTGTATTTAGCATAGGAAAAATGGTCCAGTGTGGGCATGGTCTAAGAAATGTTTGGTTGCTATGGCTACATCATACAGGTTTGGAAAGGCACTTATAACCTTTGTTTAATTTTTGTTTTGTTCTCATAATACAAGAAAGAACTTTACTGCCAAACTTAAGTGATGTTGTGTCCTTTATATATATGTTCAAGATAAAGATGTGACATTAGAACAACAGTTTCTTACTGGCAGCACAACTCTAGGACAGACTTAGTACTTCTCAGAAAATGCCATTTCACCACATGAATTTGGGAGGTTGCATCTCTGGTGTACCTTGAGGATGAGCAGTCTGAGGCTGTAGCATATCCATTTTAGCATTCTGTATGTACTCAACAAGTGGAGTGGACTTAGGAACACCCATGTCATCTTCATTTTCTAGTCCAATAAGGAAGTTATGGGACTGCCCTGGGGTGACAGTGTTTAATGCAAAATGGGAAACATAGTCATACTCTCTACCCTCCTGCCCAGGTTCATTCTCCTAAATCACAATCAAGATTTGCAAGAATGGCCCTGGCCGGTGTGGATCAGTGGTTAGAGTATTGATCTGTGCACCGAAAGGTCTTGGGTTTGATTCCCATTCCATGGCATGTACCTTGATTGCGAGTTTGCTCCCAAACACCCCTGGCCAGGCACATGCAGGAGGCAGCCAATTGATGTGTTTCTCTCACATCAGTGTCTCTCTCTCTCTCTCTCTCTCTCTCTCTCTCTCTCTCTCTCTCTCTCTCTCTCTCTCCCTTCCTTCCACTCTCTCTGAAAAGCAATGGAAAAAAAATCCTCCACTGATGAAGATTAAAAATAACAATAAATGAATGAATAAATAAATAAAAAGGATTTGAAAGAATGATTCCTCTGAAAAAAAGCAAGCAGCAGCTCTTCTGAAATGTGCTTTAAATGAGACGATCCAGATGGAAGCCATCTAAGAAATTTGTGGGAAACCCCTAGCATTCAAAGATGAGTTCTCTATGGCTTGGGCACTGCCTTTCAAAATGTCATAGAGCAGTTTTGCTCCTTTTCTGGAACAATTTAAAGCACATTGTATATGTCAATTAGTTGGCTTAACTCTTGAGAGTGGCTATTACTTTTCATTATGACTTTTCAAGCTTTTTAACCAAGTTTTATGGCAAGTTGCAATGTGTCTCCCTCTGTTCCATTTCTTTAGAAGTGTCTTATTTGGGAGATTTCAAAATCACTTTCTGTGGCAGATCCCTTTTGTTTCATGCACTTTCCTCCCTCCTGAATATTTTCTCTTTTTTCTTTACGTGTTAATGCAAACATGCAGGGCTGCCTGCCTGTTTTTCGTCCCCTGGGCTTCCATTACAAAGTGGAAATGCCTTCTAATCCAGCTGTATTACTCTTAAGGAACAATTTTGCTTCTTCCATTGAAAAGTGATTTTTTTAATCTTAAGGTAGTAGTATTTCTGAAAATCTGCCAAAATTCCAAGGAATGAGTACTTGAAATTTAACTGAAATTAATAAAATAAAATAGAAATTTAATTGCAAAACAAATACACCCACATTGAAGAAACTCGAGATATGGAGAGAGAATATGTAGGCAAAAATCACTACTAATTTAACCATATACTATTAACCTTTTAAAAAATGTTCTTATTGATATTTAGAGAGAGAGGAAGAGAGAGGGTAAGAGAGAAACATCAATCCATTGCCTCCTGAATGTTCCCTACTGGAGATCTAGCCCAACCCCCGCATGTGCCCTGACCAGGAATTGAACCAGCAACCTTTCAACCTTTCAGCCTTCCAATGCACAGGACAACACCCAATCATCCAAGCCACACCAGGGTCAGAATCCACAGAAGCATTTTAATTACTATGAAAAAAGTGGAAATATCACATAGAGAATAAATGCACATAGAGACTACAGAAAGAGGGGACATTTTAGAGAAGTGAGCACCTCTTTTTCTGTCATGGCTGGAGAATTTTAAAAATCTAGAGCTGCCAAAACCGGCTTGGCTCAGTGGATAGAGCGTCGGCCTGCGGACTGAAAGGTCCCAGGTTCGATTCCGGTCAAGGGCATGTACCTGGGTTGCGGGCACATCCCCAGTAGGGGATGTGCTGGAGGCAGCTGATTGATGTTTCTCTCTCATCGATGTTTCTGGCTCTCTATCTCTCTCCCTTCCTCTCTGTAAAAAATCAATAAAATATATTTAAAAAAAAAAAAAATCTAGAGCTGTCTGAAATTTCACGTGTTCTGAGATCTTCTAAAGCAGTGGTTCTCAACCTGTGGGTCATGACCCCTTTGGGGGTCGAACGACCCTTTCACAGGGGCCGCCTAAGACCATTGGAAAACACATATATAATTACATATTGTTTCTGCTTTAATTATGTTCAATTTGTAACAATGAAATTGAGGGTCACCACAACATGAGGAACTATATTAAGGGGTCCAGCATTAGGAAGGTTGAGAATCACTGTTCTAAAGCTTCATGCACCACTTTGAAGAAATGATCTTAGGGGTGAGCCGCACAAGCATGAGAACAAGTTGTATTTCATTCAATCATTCCTCTTTTAAAAAATGTCAATGAATCCAATACAAGCTTGCTATTCATTGCCACTGTTTCTTCCTGAGGTTGACCTGTCCTATTTCCCCTTCCTGTGGGTCCCCAGATTTTGGTCACACTAGCCACCCATGTGCCATGCACCCTATGAATGCTGGAAGAAATGGATAGGGCCCCAATTCCAGGAGTGTCCACACTGGGGCTTCACTAATTGGTATATTTTATTTGCTTGCTCTGTCATTGATTTAAGTCATAAATTACCTCAAATACTTTGTAGAAAGAGGCTGGGTATACAGTGATTAATATGAATGTTAATAAAATGTGATTAGAACATTCATTTTGCTCTCTTAGTTAGAGGGGTAATATTCTTTCAGAATTAAACTCTCAAAGTAAGTTGCATACTCAACTAGTCTAAATGCAAATTAAAATATCTTCAGGATAACATAATAGAATTACAAATGTTAATACTTTTTAGGTCCATGATTTCCCTTACGAATGGGAATAGAAAAAAAATAGTAAATGGGATTGTCTCCGACTACTTTAATATTTTTTAAATGTTTTTATATCTGTGATAATTGTAAAAATTTTCCCAGAATGCAAAAGTTTAAGTGCTAGTAGGACATAGGAAACTATGTATCTCTCATTAACACCTCCTCTTCTCCTTCCCCTCAATTCAAATTTTAAGTGTTTGTACTAAAACATAAAATGGCTTTAAATGTGGAGATAAAATCCTCTGAGTGTGAACCATAGTTTTATGGATGTTGGAGACCATCTAATCTAATATGAATATAGAGGAATAATTGGCATAAACTACATTTCATTGTACTTTTCCTTTTTAAAATTAATTTTAATGAGGTATAGTTGACATACAAAAAAACTGTATACACCTTAATGAAAAAGAAAAATATATACCCATGAAACTATCATAACTTAAATGTAATTATCACTTCTCTAGAAGTTTTCTTCCCTTTTTTATTATAAGAATATTTACATAAGACCTCCCCACTTAAATATAAAGTATACAATTTGATATTGTTAACTACATGTACTGGGACTTATTCAATTTACCTAAGTAAAACTATTTACCTCTCATTAACACTTCCTGTTCTCCCTCTCCCCAGCCCTTAGTAATTACCATTCTACCCTGACTTACTATGAATTTGAATAGTTTAGATTCCTGACATAAGTTTGATCCTGTAGTATTTGTTTGCTTGTTTATTTGTTTTTGAATCCTCATCTGGGGATATGTTTTTCATTGATTCTAGAGAGAGAGGAAGGATAGAGAGAAATATTGATGTGAGAAAAAACATATATCTGTTGCCTCCCATATGCTCCCCAACAGGGATAGAACCCACAATGGGTTTCTCACCAGGAATTGAACCTGTAACCCGTCAATGCACAGGATGATGCTCTAACCAACTGAGCCACACCAGCAGGACTAGTACTTGTTTTTTGTGTTTTTTGAAAAATAATTCTTTATTATTGAAAGTATTATATATGTCACCTTTTTTAGAACTAGTATTTATTCTTTTGTGTCTGGCTTATTTTACTTTTCACATAATATCTTCCAAGATCATTCATCTAATTTAAGGATTAAAAGTATTCTATCACATATATACATAGCACATATTCTTTATCTATTGAACATTTAAGTGCTTCCATGTCTGTGTTATTGTGAATAATGCTGCAATGAACATGGGAATGCAGATATATCTTAGAGATACTGATTTCAATTCTTTTGAGTAGATACTCAGAATTGGAATTGCTGGATCATATAGTAGTTCTATTTTTAATATTTTTTAAATATCTTATTGATTTCAGAGAGGAGGGAGAAGAGATAGAAACATCAATGATGAGAGAGAATCATTGATTGGCTGCCTCCTGCACTCCCCCCACTGGGGATCAAGCCCGCCACCTGGGCACGTGCCCTTGACTGGAATTGAATCTGGGACCCTTCAGTCTGCACGCCTATGCTCTATCCACTGAGAAAAACCAGCTAGGGCTATTTTTAATTTTTTGAGGAACCTCTAAACTGTTTTCCATAGTGAGTGTACAAATTTACATTCCCACTAACAGTGTACAAGGGCTTCCTTTCCACATCTTCAAAAACATCTGTTTGTGTTTTTCTGATAATCATCCTTATAACAGGTGAAGCGATATTTGTGGTTTTGCTTTGTATTTCTCTGATGATTATAATAGTGAGCATCTTTTAAAATACCTTGGGCTATTCGAATATCTTTGGAGAAATGTCTGTTCAGGTCTTTTCCCCATTTTTAAATCAGGTTTGTTTGGTTTTTATTGCTATAAAGTTATATGAGTTCCTTTTATTTTTTAACTAGAGGCCAGGTCCATGAATTTGTGCAGGGGTGGGCTCTCTCAGCCTGGCTGGCAATTGGGGCCTAGCAGCGCCATCTCACCCAGTCCCAATCTATCAAAATCGGCTGGCCCAGGGGGAGGGACCATGGAAGGTTGGCCAGCCACGGGAGGTTGGCTGTGGGAGTGCACTAACCACCAGGGGGCAGCTCCTGCATTGAGCGTCTGTCCCCTGGTAGTCAGAGCACATCATAGCGACTTGTCAACTGGTAGTTCAGTCACTTAGGCTTTTACATATATAGAAATTAAATATATATATATAGCAAATATTTTCTCCCATTCTATACTTTGCCTTTTCACTTTGTTGTTTATTTCTTTTGCTGTGCAAAAACATTTTAGTTTGCTATAGTCCCATTTGTCTCTATTTGCTTTTTACCTGTGTTTTGGGTGCATATCCAATGTGTAGAAGGTTTTTTCCTATATTTTCTTCTAGAAGTTTTATGATTTGATATCCTACATTTAATTTTTTAATCCATTTCAAGTTGATCTTTGTGTGTGGTGTAAGAGGAGGGTCTGTCTTCTGTATGTAGATAGCTTTAAAAATTTTAATTAATCTCTGTCCTTCTCCACGTCCCATTGCATGCATTTTAGACTAAAATACATTCAACCTCAATGCTAAACTGACTTCTGAGGGTAGTTGTACTCTTGTTCTAGTTTATTTATTAATGCTTAGCACTCATAAGAGTATTTCTGAAGAAGTTGCTGAGTCACCAGCCAACTGTAAAATATTTTGAAATCCTCCAATGGCACCACAGCCTTCCTGGAGCCACTGAAGAAACATGGCTTAAGCTTGCAACCCTGAAGTCTCAAAAAAATCCATATTTTGTCTGCCACTTCTATTTTTCCACTTCAAAGTGCTAACAAGCTTTTAGAATAAATGGGATAATCTGGGTCTCTCCAGGATTGAACTGAGTGCCCAACATCCTCTCAGGCTAAGCCCCCAACATGGTGGCAGAGCCACACAAGATCAGTGTGTGCCAATATCCGTAGGAATCTAGAAATCTCCTAGACCCCTCCCTCACTCGCCCAAACCATTGGACAGTTCAGAATAGCATAGTAATGACCAATTTTCCGCAACACACATCACAATTTATATGCACAAATGAGCTCCTTGTAATGAGAAGACACTAGAGGGTTCAGTTTCATTTACATTGTGTAGAGGAATAGAGGGGTAAATGGAAGTTTCCACTGTTAGGGAACAAATAAAAATTAAGGAGTAGGTGGAGATTCCATTATTAAAGCCATGCTAAGCATATGATCCATCTAAACTTGGCACAAAACAGTGAGTGGAGCTATCCAAGGGGCCCTAACCAATCATTTGGAGCACTGGCAAAGTGTTTGGCATAAAACAGTGTGTAGCAGAGCAATCAGAATGCCAGCTGTGGTGACGACGCCTCTTAAATGCACCCATGCCACTATCAGCATCACCGCCAGGTAATGAAAGCGGACTACCTGATCAGAAAGCACTCTCATTTACCCTTCGAATATGTCCCAGTTTGTAAATTAGGAAGGCGAAAAATTGGTTTCACTTCCCTGTGTTCTTACTTGTAGCAAGGCTGTCTCATGAAATAATGGGAATGTTTGCCTATGGATAACTGGACTGCAGAAATCATGTAGCTCATTATAACACAATGGAGCACGTCACTTCAACTCATTTTCACTAGGTCAGCACCCCCAGTAAACGTTTCCCTAAAATGGGAAAGTACCACTCTCTACTGCAGTTCTTTAAAGATAATGTTTTGCTATTTATTTTTAAAGTCTGTCAAATAAGCACCAAGATCATATATTTGGTTTGCAAACATGATCATAAAAGTTCAAGTGTATATGAGTTGTGGGAAATGAAGGTATTATAGTTTTCACCCCTCTGTTTCTGAATCTCTTCTTTCACTATTTGATTAGTACTTATCCATAGGTTTTATGTAAATTGTTAAATCTTTGTCAAATACACAGCAGATATATGTGAAATCTGGTTTATCAGTAACCCATGTATCTTATAGGTCCCATCTTTTTTTAAAAAATATATATTTTTTTATTGATTTCAGAGAGGAAGGGAGAGGGAGAGAGAGATGAGAGAGAATCATTGATTGGCTGCCTCCTGCAAGCCCCACACTGGGGATCGAGCCCGCATCCCGGGTATATGCCCTGACCGGAAATCGAACCGGTGACCTCTTGGTTCCTGGGTTGACGCTCAACCGTTGAGGCACACCCGGCTGGGCTCATCTTTTAGTTTTCTTTTGTTTCCTTTTGCTCTTTCCATCCTAAAAAAAAAACAAAACGCTTACATGATGTTGGTACAACTCCCTAAATAGAATCAAAAGCAAAGAAAAACTAAATTATCTCTATTTCTTGTAAGAAACCAACACTAAATAGAAAACCACCCATTTTAACTGTATACCTATTTTCATTATATTTTACTTCTAAAGGTTTATTGAGATACAGCCTTGTGTAACTCTGAGCTGTGTGTGTTGTTTGATACACCTGAATATTGAGAATGATTACCATGTGGCGTTAGCTAACACCGTTATCACTTCACATAATTATTCTTTTTTTGTGTGTGGTGAGAACATTTAAGATCTATTCTCTGAGTAGCTTCCAAGTTATGTAACACGCTATTCTTAACTACAGTTACCATGCTGTACCGTAGGTTTCTAATGATCCCCAAAACGTATTCCTTTATAACTGAATGTTCAATTCTACACCTGTTTTGTATTGTGGTAGTGGGGATAGTAAGCAACTGAATACACAGAATCTCAGAGCCAAAAATAACATAGTAAGACAACTCTACACAAACACACTGTGATATTTCTTTTGACAATTTTTTAAATCAATTTACTAGTCACATTCAACCATATTAAATATATTAAACCCAGTTTTTCCAAATCTAATTATGAGGCACAAGTTGGTATGCAAGAGAATCTCACCCACCAAAGAATGACAACAGGCACTCCTTTGAGCCTTATAATTATAACACATTCCATGTTCTTCCAGGTTTTGTTGTCCTTGATCATTTTGCTAAATAATCCTTTAGGAAATTATTTTTAAAATCATGCAAATTTTAGAAAAACAAGAAATAACAGTCTCTGTTGAAAATTAGTATGGTCTATTAAAACCAAGAAGAGACTTGTCTCATGATCACTTGGATCCTGCCCACTTTTCATAGCATTTGGGTCCCATCTTCATATCTAGCCTACCAACAGTGGCCAGTACTATTGTAAATACTTCTGTCAAATATCCACATGCATTAGAGCCTGGTTTATGCACAAAGTATCTGTTTTCGTGGTGTTCTGAGGTAGGCACTATCTCTCTAGTGTAGGGATGTGTTAATGTCATTAGGCAAAGGAGAAGGTAATCACCTGGAAAATGAACACCTATTTTTAAGTTCACCAAAAGATGGTCTTTTTCCATCATTATGATATTTCAGCCCTAAAATCCAGTGTTATTTCTTTAAATGCAGTGGTATTTTGACTTCAGATTATTGGCAGTGAAAGTAGTGACCACACATCATAATTTACAGACTGAGATTTACACTCTGGGATTTCAGAACAGATATGCCAAATAACCTGAGTACCGTTTCACTCTTCATCACCACATTTATAGAATCCTGTTGACAGATCGGGTGGAAAATACATTACTATGGGTGTTGGGATCCTTGGGTTGTCATCTCAAACCTATCATTAACCTCTTGCACAACCTTGAACAAGTTGCCTCTCTGGACTGTAGATTTCTCCAGAGGACTGCCAACATCACTTAAGCTTATAAATGCTTAGCCCTTCAATTTCCCTAATTTGGGATGTTTTACAGAGGTGGTGGAAATCCTTCAGTCTCTTAAAACATGAAGGGTATGAGGATGTTTCTATACAGCTAAGAATTTATTTATTTCAAACTGTGAGACTGTGCACAAACATCTTGTGAAGTTTAAGAGTGATATAGTCAAAGATAGCATGAAGCGATCACCAGAGAAAGCAGAAATAAAGTCGAAAACTTTGGCACAACTTTGCTTAATGTGAGAACAAGGGTCCCACTCTCTGTTGCTTGCATTGACTTAGCAGATGTTTACCTAATACCTACTGCATGCTAGGCAAAGGGCCAGACCTTCTGCATAACGAAGTGAGTTCATTATCAAACAATTCACTCGCCAACGGCACATTTGGGAATTTAACTATTTGCTACACACGGTAGATAGACTACCTTATGCACCAAGTCAGCTTTCTTATGAAGCTTTATCTGCTCTTAACCACCTCATAAACGGTGTGAAAGAAGAAACAGCCCTGTGTATCCACCCAGGCTTGTTTTTCCTCTGAGAAATGAAACTGTGGACCATGGGGGACGCTGAGAACTGTGTGGCATAATCATCCTCTAACCGAGGGCCTGGAACGCCTTCTAGAATGAGCTTTCTGCCTGAGCGCTTCTTTCAGAGAGAAGAGAAATGAAATGTCACAGCGATGATCTGGGCAGGGGACAATGTGAGGGAGATCGAGTCCCAATTACTGGCTTAGGCAGAGATGGGTCCTGGTGCCCTCTGTCAGTTTGAGGTGAACCTAGTAACACTGTCGCGGGAAGTGTGGCTAGAATCCCAGAGAAAGGTCCTGGAAACACACATGAGTGCGGCTGGTTTTGTAGGCATGTTTGGGACACACATACATGGTTTCTTTCATCCAAATTCTGCTATTGGCAATATGGAAAATGGTTGCTGGGAATTTGTCTGTGATAATATTTTCAGAGAGCCCTCCTTGTCCTTCCCCTCAGTTCAAATTCATTTATTTTAATGTTTGTAAGTCTAACCACATGGATCTGGCAGAAATAACAGCAATTTCTGCTTGTTGGCTTTTTCTCGAATGCCAACCTTCTGAGGACACAAGACTGCCCCATCTTTGAGGGAACTATGTCTGTCAGGAGGGTCTGACAGATATGAATACACAGATCCTTAAAAGTAGAGTGTGCTGTGCACCATACATGGCACCGATCAACTTCAGAAGAGACCAATCTTGCTCCTGAAATGACATTTATAGAAAGATTACAGTCACTGGCAACTTGTTGAAATTCCCTAATGAATGGACTTAAAAGTGTCTGTGTCGAATTAGGGACTAAACACTCTTCCAAGAGAAAGGAGTCACAGTCAGAACTTCTTGCTGTCCAGCCTGTTAGAAAATGCTGGTAGCTATGGCTTGTCATTCTCATAGCCTAGAGCAGTGGTCGGCAAACTGCGGCTCGCGAGCCACATGCAGCTCTTTGGCACCTTGAGTGTGGCTCTTCCACAAAATACCGACTTCTGCACGTGGGCCTGGAAGTGAAGTTTTAATCGCACTGTACCTGGGCGCTCGCATGTGGTATTTTGTGGAAGAGCCACACTCAAGGGGCCAAAGAGCCACATGTGGCTCGCGAGCCGCAGTTTGCCGACCACTGGCCTAGAGTATGGGAGCTGCTGGGTGTTGCATGAATCCTGAGGGTGGTGTCCTGAGCAGAGAGCACAGTTGGAATTAAAAGCATCATAAGTCTTGTGTGAATATTTTTTTGAATAAGATTCTTGAAAATACACTTGTCTGATATCCCAACTCTGCTGGGCTAGGGTGATTACTCTTGCTGGAAATTGCACCTGCTTGTTCTTTAATTTTATAGAGATTAGTCTATTATTTCCAATTCTTCACTTACTTCCTGAAAGACATAATTGCCTGTATTTATCATAAAAGAAGTAGAAACCAGTGATTTAGACTTACACCAATTCTACCCCAAGTGTCCCATCTTCTTACCACTTGAAAGAAAAAAGACAAATGATTTAAAAATTAATGACTTGTTGGCATTGCTCTGGTCTAATTATTCCATGATTCTTTGAGGAAAGAGTGGCGTCCTTTTTATGGGAATGAAATGCCACCATCACTATAGTCAGATGGTACCTACGGGGTGCACATTGATGTTAAAAAAAGAAAAGAGACAACTAAGAAAAGATGTGTCATTCTTTTTGCTTTACTTTCATTTGTTATGCTTTTGTTCCATTTACCTGAAAACTAGATTTACTGAGTTGCCTCTTAAAAGTAGCTTTTTTATTTTCATTTAGGAAATCTATAAAGTTGTCAGAATGTTGCCTCAGGCAATACCCTTATACGGCAAGGCAGAATGTAAAGGAAAAAGAGACCGGAATCTTCTATTTTGTTAGGCTATGGAAAAAAAAATAGTTCAAACTTGTTAATATATCAATTTTGTAAAGAATATAAAAATAAATCTGATATAAGTCATTGCTAATGCAAATTTCTGTAAATTGGCTATCTTCTACTTCCATTAAGGCTTTAACACTTGCTCCCCCAACTATATGTAAAGTCTTCCTTTTGTGATCAGCCATAATATTTATTTCTTTTCTGATATGATACCATTTTCTAGTTTGTGTTACAAATAATATTATGCAGAGTTTATTCTCCCTAGTAATTATGGTAAAGTATCTTTTTACTTATTTATAGTGCCTATCACTATCTGATATTAATTTCTTATTATTATTCATTCTTTCATCAAATATTTCTTAAAGCTGACAATAGAAAATAAATTAGCATTTTTAAGATACTCAAAGTAGTATATTATAAGCCAAGTTTTTATATCCAGCAAAATTGGCATTCAACTATAAATAGCACAGACAGACCACAGACCACGCGGGGGGCGGGAAGGGAAATACTGCTCTTATAAGCCCTTACTAAGGAGCCTACTAGAGGACAAGATTTAGACAACCAAATGACCAGAACAGACATTGAATAATGACTAGTTATGAGTAACAAATGTATACTTATTTGTAAAAAAAAAAAAAAAAAAACAACAACAACAACAAAACTACAAATGAGGGATAGAAAGTAATACTATACATAGTCAAAAGTAATATGTCTTTCAGTGAGTGAATGGAGAAATAAACCCATGGTACATCCAGACAATGGAATATGATTCAATGCTAAAAAGAAATGAGTTATCAAGCCATGAAAATAAATGGAAGAACCTCAAATCCATGTTACTATGTGAAAGAAACCACACTGAAAATGATTCCAACCATATGACATTCTGGAAATGATAAAACTATGGAGACAGTAAAAAGATCATTAGTTGCTAGGGGTGTTTTTCGGGTAGGGATAAATGGGAGAATTTTGAGGCAGTAAAAATACTTGACTCCTACTTTAACAATGGATAGATATCTTTATACTCTTTTCAAAACCCATAGAATGAACAACACCAAGAGTGAACCATAATGTAAACTATGGACTTTGTGACCTAGTAAGTCAATCAATTGTAACAAATGTAAAATTGTGGGTGACATTAATGGTGTGGGGAGATCATGCATGTGTGAGGGCAGGGGATAGATGGCAAATCTCTGTTCATTCTAAAATTTGCTGTAAAACTAAAACTTCTCTAAAAAATTGTCTTAATTTTTAAAAAATTGCTGTATTAATTATATAGCATTTGCACCTTAATATTGTTTTTAAATCTCTGAAAATTCAGGTTATCTAAAATGCCAGGAATTAATCTTAGGAGAGAGGATACTTTTAGTTTTCTGTTTTGTAAACTTTTAGAGTTTCTCAAATAAATTAAAACAATAATATGCTTTATTTTATTAATATTATTATTATAAAAATTTAGGAAAAAATCTGTTTATTGCCATTGCTAAGTGTTTAGGTTATGGAGACAGCATTTTCACTTTATGGTATGTAATTTAGCTTCAGTTCTTTCCTGCTGTTATGCTTCATAGCAGAGGAGACAAGAGCATGGAGGCCAGACCAGCTTTGCTGGGTTGTGTGCAGAAAACTTAACTACCATATTGTCTGCTTCCTAATGTGAAAAATAGGACTAATTATGTTTTTTGGCAAGTCACAGGCTTGTAAACAGAATTTGATGTGACTATAAAAAACAACCTGTATCCTACTACATAGTAAATTACTAGGCTATGAATCATTTTTCTATTATCATTAATAATTATCACTAATATACTGATCTGCAAAGAAGAAATTGAGCTGACACACTTCTTTGCTTGGTATTTTAAACACTTTTGTCTTGGTTTTCCATTAAGATGTCACAAAACTAGAAGTTCTTACATTTTTAAGAAGTTTTTTTTTTCAGCAGCAATATGCTGAAACCTAGCTGAGAAAGATTGGATATTTTAAATAGGGGAATACCTAACCTTGTTTTATAACTAAATTAAGTCGTTAGCTCTCACTTGCCCTTGACCCCAAAGGCAATGCACAGGCTCTGGGGAGTACTTTTCATTCTGAAACCACTAACATTGTCCATTCTGGAAAAAAGGGGGGGAAAGATATGAAGTGTTTCTTCATCAACAGATACATAAAAAGAAAGATGCCTATACTTTAAAAATATTTTTTATTGACTTTTAGAGGGAGACGGGGGAGAAGGAGAGAGAGAAAAAAATCGACGTGAGAAGGAATCATCAATTAGTGCCTCCTGTACGCTGCCCACCAGGATCAAGCCTGAAACGCAGCCATGTGCCCTGACCCATGCACTGGGCAATGCCCAACCAACTAAGCCATACCAGCCAGGGCAGATGCATATACGTTTTAGCATTGCTCGAACACCTCTGATATTTTCCTGCTCAGAAGTGTCCCTAACATGTCAGTAAGCGCTATGAATGAGACCACTGTTAACAACACGATTTTTCCATGAGATTTAAATATCATGGCTGTTCATGCAGAACCAATGTCCTGAGCAGTCAGACTGCTTCAGTCATTTGAGGAAGAAGCAGCATCATAAAGCCGAGGTGTGGCTCAGTCCTGAGAGTCAGACACTTCACTGCCCCTTAACGACCCGGCCTTCTGTTCCAGTTACTCACACGTCAGTGGTTCCAGCCGGATGCCATTGGCTGGGACGCCCTCAAACTTCTCCAAGCCATTGACTTTAATATAAAAGCAAATAAAAGTAATTATAATAGCTGTCTTTCAAGGGGTAGGAGTACACAGCATACACAAATTTGAGGCAACAAACTGAAATCCACAGGAAAGAAACATGCAGTTCAGCTTATTTCTATGGAGTTGTTTTTACTATTTTTAGTTTTTCTTTATTTCTGGATGTGCTATAAAAACATGAAAATGGGAGCCATTCAATTTGGCTTCCTTTTTTATTGCATTGAAACAGTAAATGAAATCTGAGGCCATTAACCGATAAATTTCCCTAATTTCAAAGTATTTTAACATTTTTCTTCTGGTACCCCACTTACCAAATGGCTTCTCATTAAATGGGGTTTTAAAATATTCTATATTACAATTAGTTTCTGCTCTTTCCCATTATATTTTCAAACGGCTTATAACAAAGGAGCTAAATCATATCTACATTCATTTTGCCTCTGTTTAGTTCCTCTTTTCAGAAATCACTTATGCCCAGAAATTGCCCATTATGTTTCTGGGAAAGATATTAAGTGCTCTTATTAAACATGATTCATCCAAATGTGCTTTATCCATATACATGGCTAATAGGCTTGCTTTTACACACAAAAAAAACTTTGTTACTTTATTGTGTCAGAATTGACCATTTTAAGGGGGGAAAGTTTCATGTGAATATTTTCTCTTCTCCAGACTTTTTCTATTTTGGTTTCAGTACGGTTTCAGGATTCTAGACTTTTACAATTTATTTCTGAAAACAGCCTCGGTAAAACACGCAGCACGCTTTTTCTTTTTTCCGGTTACTCATGGTCACGTGTCCAGTATTTAACCTGTCCTCTGGTCCCTTTGCAAGATTAGGTCACCCCAAGTTTGATTGATTGCAAGGAAAACCACATTTTAGGAACCATTATTAGGAAACAGAACCTACTCCAGCCCGCATCATAACAAATACATTACATAAAATTGTATCTCTTTTTAAACACAGTTTCAAAAATGATTTATAAGGTGGGACTCAGAGTATTTTTTAAATGATAGTTACAATCTCACTGTCTAATTTTGCTCATGGACCTCATTGAATTACTAGGATGTTTTTGTCTGCAAGTAAATTAAAAACAAACTGACAGTGTCTACACCAATAGGAATTTGTTTCTTTATCATGTAAAAAAGCCTCATCAATTGGCTGCTGTTGTTGGTTTAGCTTCTCTGTAATGTCATTGGGAATCCCGGGGGGTTCTATGCCTCTGTTCTGTGCTTTGCATGTTTCCTTCCCATCTTCATGCTTGGAACTCATGCTCACAAGATGACTGAATACAGCCATCACATTCAGTCTGGAAACATGAAGCAGTGAATCTTACTTTGCATACTACCTTTTGAAGCTGCCTTTTCCTTAGCAATATGTCACAGCCATTTGCCCACACAATTAATATCCTTGAACAACACCATTTGGAATGGCTGCATAACATTCCAGGCAGTGGGTGTGTAGCATCATTGATATAACCAATTCTCATTGTCAAACATCAGATGTTTCCTCTTTTTTGTTTGTTTGTTTGCTTGCTTGCTTTGCTATTAAACACCAAAAATTTTTTTCTAGTGATGAGAACTTTTAAGCTCTAATCTCTTAGCAACTTTCCAGTACCTTATTCAGTCACCAAGCTGTGCATTACATCCCCAAGACTCATTTACCTTAGAACTAGAAGTGAAACTTCTACTTAAGCTTCCTCGGGAAATCTTAAGCCAAGACTTTTTCATATTCACATATATGCTGGTTCTGTCATCTCAAAGGTTAACACAAACCACCAACTGGTATTGCTGTTCTGTGTGAAGCATACATTAGATTCACACAGAACAGCAAAGTCTCTAAATTGGACTTTGGTGAGAGTATCTACCAAATGGTATCTGCAGAGTTGGATAAAAGTAAAAAATTGGTAATTACCAGAATAGTCAGTAGGATGTAGGTAAAGCATAGGGAATATAGTAACAATATTTTAATAACTATGTGGGGTGCCAATTGGGTTCTGAAAATATCAGGGGGACCACTCTGAAAAGTACATGATTGTCTAACCCAGTGGTCGGCAAACTGCGGCCCCTTGAGTGTAGCTCTTCCACAAAATACCACGTGCGGGTGCACATGTACAGTGCGATTGAAACTTCATGGCCACACTCAAGGGGCCAGAGAGCCTCATGTGGCTCACGAGCCACAGTTTGCCAACCACTGATCTAACCACGATGCTGCACACCTGAAACGAATACAGAATAATTTAAATGTAAACTTTAATTGAAAAATAATATTTTTTAAAAGAATGCAAAAGTTGAGCCCTGGGGAAAGAATAAGGGTCAGAAAAAATGTCTGCTGAGAAACAAAGGTGAGTCCTTGCCCTGTGGGAGCTCCATTTGATGTCCTTTCACGGTGTAAGTGGAGGCTTTGCTGGAGCGAGTTGAAACCCACCTGTTTAACGATTATTAGGATGAAGAGCTATCAATAAGTCAGAACTTGTACAGCACATAAAGAGACACAGTTCCTGCACTTACAGTTTATGACCTAACGGAGGCACACGGACTGGTGAGCCATTAAACTCATCACCGAGAACAGCGTTTTCATCTCAGAGGACGGAAGTTCAGGAGCACTTTTGAGGGTGGTTTTATTGCACCTGCGCTGTCCTTTTATGGAGGATAGAGTTGGGAGGACAGGGACGTGAAGCACTCTTCAAGGTCATGGGGAGCTTTGCATAAAAGAAGTGAGTAATGAGAAGTAATGATCCAAGAGATGAGGATGTTGATGGACTAATCCATGAAAAAATAAAATCGGTGGAGTCCTTTTTTAAATACACATGACCACATGCAAATAGGCCATAGTTTCCCCCAAATAAGCTCTGATCTGATATAAGTCCTGTCTATGATAATGTTCGAGCCTTCTCAATTAAGCAGCACACGTTTTCCGGAAGCTGCAACTAAAGGCTTGCAGGCTTCATGGAAACTTCTTAGTGTGCAAATATGTGAATAAATATTAAGAAAAGTCATTTGAATTGCATCTGTCCTTTCTAACAAGTTTTTGTTTTATTATTGAGAGGAGGGACAGCATAATTAGTTCCCTTCATTATTAATTATTTGATCTTTGAAAATGGATTAATGGGTTGTGTGTGTGTGTGTGTGTGTGTGTGCGCGCGCTAAAAAGAAAAATAATAGGTTCATATGGTTTACTGTTTATTTTTCCTTCAAGATTTCTTGGGTGTGTTTCAAAGTTTTAAAATAAACTGAAATTTGCTTTATACCCATTTAAATGGCTTTTGTATCTGGACTCTTTTTAGTCCTCCAACAAGGTAGAACCCCAGCCAAAGAGAATTACTTGTTCTATTATAATTACTACTAGAGGCCCAATGTACGAAAATTTGTGCAAGAGTAGGCCTTCCTTCCCCCAGCTGCTGGCACTGGCTTCCCTCTGGCACCCGGGACCCAGGCTGCTTCCCTCCAGCATCAGCTTTGTCCAGAAGGACGTCCAGAATGACGGTTGGTCTAATTAACATATAACCCTTTTATTATTATAGATAATAGATGGTATATTTAATGGCACCATTACAAATTTAAAATTTTAATTTTGTTTTTAGATGGTTTTGCTGCCTATAAATTCTTATTGGAAAGCAGCAGAATAAAATATAAAAATTACAGAAGCATGCTAATTCTATTTTTGGGCTTGTGCTATATGTTGTTTTAGCCCATTCCAACTTTTAATGCTGTAAAAGGTCAAATACTTGATGCAATGCAGTTAGTGTCTGCACTAAATGCCACATTACTCTCAGAGTAATTAATGAGCTCACCCTGTATTTATTAAGCTGGAAAATAGGATTATTTCCCTCAGAACCCATGAACCTAACAGAATAATAGATAAGAGACATAAATTTTGCAGCTGCTGCCTTGACTAGAAACAAGCTATGCAGCTCAAATAAATTCCTTTTGGGTTTAATTTTCTGAGATCCAGAATTACAGTATAAATCCCACTTATCAATCACTGTAGTCTCATTATCATCAACCTTAAGAATCAATATTTTACAAGGCAAGCTAGGTAATTGGAGGCTCACATCACTGGGCAGGCTATTATATAACATTATTATGTTAAATGACAAGCTCATTCGGGAATCAGATTGCATGCAAATTGGCTTTTATGTCTCTACAAATGTCTCTGATGTAAACATTAGCCATTCAAGTTCATCATATATTCAAATGGAAAGTAAAACCAATATTGGATTCCCATCAGGCTTTAGGCAGACCTGCTCAGGAGATGCCGGCAGGTATATTGTGAGCATACTTCGTTATTAGTTGCTCATTATCAAAAGTGCCAAGCTACATAGTTTTATTGACAGTGACCCCTATCTGTTTACTCCCACTCACAAATGGTTGAAATTTAAGGGAATTTGAAATTATGTTGACCAGTAGTTCTTAAATTAGCAGCATCAGTATCACCAGGAAAGTTGTTAGAAAAGCAAGTTCTCAGGCCTCACCCCCAGCCTGCTGAATTGGTAGTTCTAGGGATGGAGCCCAGGAATCTGTGTTCAGAAAAACCTTTGGGTGACTAATGAATGCTCAAATTCCACAGAACTACACCTCACATTGTCCAATTGCGTGAGTGGCAAGAAACACAATTACTGGACAGAAAAGGTCAAAAGGAACCTCAGATCTGACTTCCCTAAGAATATCCTATTGCCATGCATCAAGATAAAATAAATATTTCTCTACATTGTGATACACAATGAAGTTTCTGACTTCGTGGAGCATTACTATCTAGAAGAGGAGGCAAACAGGGGAAAATAGGCATGCACTATATAGATTATAGACTGTCAAAGGGTGACAATGCTAATAAGAAAAATCAAGTGGAGTAAAGAGAAAGTTACAGAAAGTACAATTTTAGAGTGGTCCAAGAGACCCACTCTGTGCAGGTAATTTTGTGTTTGTGGTTCCAGAATAATATATTTTTCCTCACAGTTTTTATCTTGGGTAACTCAACTTAACATGTGCCCTTGACCAAGAGGGTGTAACACAGAAGGGAGGGCCTAGGGTAGCAGATGCTGGGGTAGGACACCAGGAGCTAGAGGAGGGTTGGGGGCACCCCCAGGGAGAAAGGAACACAGAGACCATAGCCTACAGCAGTGGTTTTCAACCTTCTGGCCCTTTAAATACAGTTCCTCATGTTGTGACCCAACCATAAAATTATTTTCGTTGCTACTTCATAACTGTAATGTTGCTACTGTTCTGATCATAATGTAAATATCTGATATGCAGGATGGTCTTAGGAAACCCCTGGGAAAGGGTCGTTCAACCGCCAAAGGGGTCGCGACCCACAGGTTGAGAACTGCTGGCTAGCTTGATGACCTTAAGAGGATCAATTACAATATTGGAATTGGAACTCTTTCTGACCACTGAATGCTCAGCTAATAGGACCTGGAGGAGAAGAGGAACAAAGTCCATCAGCAAGAATTGCAGAATGGTATTTTAGCAACACTTCCAGCAGAGTCTACCAATAGGACTTTGACAAAAGAGATTCCTAACCCTGCTGGTCACTCAAGCTTCTAATTGTTACCAATGAAATCTGAGAGATAATCCTCCTCAGGCCTCCCCTCACAAGGCTATTGGAAGCGTTCAGTAAAGCAATGTGTATAAAAAATACACTGAAAACAAAACTTAACACACATAGAATAAAGGCGTTTTTCATTTTTCTACTAGAGGCCCAATGCACGAAATTCATGCAAGAGTAGGTCTTTCTTGGGCTGCCAGCACCAACATCACTCTGGCACCTGGGACCCGGGCTTCCCTCCCAGCCCCAGCTTCATCTGGAAGATTGTCCAGAAGGACATCCAGAAGGATGTCTGGTCTAATATGCATATTATGCTTTTATTATTATAGATTGTTAATGTTTGTATCAGAGAATGTCTGTCTGTTACTCTGTAAGCAAGGAATATTCTAATAGGTACATGGGCATTAGGCAGGTGGTATCATTTCACTAGGAGTAAACTCTTGGATCTTAGCTACTTTTGTTGAGTTCCATGTGTTTCTTGATTTTAATGTGTCACTCAGTTAATCCATGTCATTATCTTAGTCTTAGGATAATAGCCATTGATTTTAGCATGTATTCTTCTCAATGGGTAAAGTGTGAAGGAAATGGAAAAAACAGACTAGACAAAAATATTTCATTGATGCAGATTTTCAAAGCATCTGAAATTCGGCTGCTCATCAAACTAGCAGCAGCTGTGAGAATGTGTGGACTGTCTTCCCCAGGAATCCACTGCAGTTTATCCCAGATCCATTTCAGCACATCTATTCCCAGAGGCTGAATGGGATTTCAGGCAATGATCTTAACCACCATTCCCACACTAGCATCCCAAATCTCCAGGACCTGAATGAACAAAAATTATTGTGCTTTGTAGTTTCTGCTACAAAGAAAAATACATACAAAATTTTTAATATATACATATGGGCAGACTTAATGAAACTTTCTAAAATAGTGATTGTCAGTAGAAAGTAAAAGGCAGAATACCATGCATAATTATGCACATCATTGATGAATTTTTTCCAATGATACACACTTCAGTGCAAGCCAAACAAGAATCAAGCTGCCTTTGTGCATGGATTCGCTCCATAAGGTGCATAGATTAGCATAAAGAATGAACAGAAGGAGGGACATTTAACCTTAAATTTACTTTTGTATATCTCTTTCCACTCAAAGACTTAAAGTGGTACAAACTTGTAAATTTAAATACGTACAGTTACAATATGTAAACACACCAGAACTTATTATTATTAAACTAGGGGCCTGGTGCACGAAATTCGGGCACTGGGTGTGGGTGTGGGGGGGGGGGAGTGTCCCTCAGCCCAGCCTGCCCCCTCTCACATACTGGGAGCCCTCAGGCATTGACCCCCATCACCCTCCGATCGCCTGATCGGCTCCTTGCCCAGGCCTGATGCCTCCGCCAGAGGTGTCAAGCTTGGACAGGGGGCCCCCATCTCCACCCGATCACTGGCTCTGGCCCCCGCCCAGGCCTGAGGCCTCTGGCCCAGGAATCATGCCTGAGCAGGGGACCCCCATCTCCCTCTGATCGCTTGCTCCACCCCCCGCCCAAGCCTGACGCCTCTGACCCAGGCTTCAGGCCTGGGCAAGGGGACCATCATATCCCCCCAATCCCCGGCTCCGCCCCCCACCCAGGCCTGATGCCTCGGCCGGAGGAGTTGACCCTCATCACCCTCCGATCACCAATCACCGGATCGGCCCCTTGACCAGGCCTGAGGCCTCCGGCAGAGGTGTCAGGCCTGGGCAGGGGACCCCCAGCTCCCCGCGGTTGCAGGCTCCGCCCCTGCCCAGGCCTAACGCCTCTGGCCTAGGCGTCCGGCCCGGGCAGCGGGGACCTGCAGTGGCAGCGGGGGGCGCCGCGATCGTGGGCTTCGCTTTAGGCCCAGGCAAGGGACCCCTAGCTCCTGGGACTGCCAGCTTCGACCTTGCCCAGCTCCCATCGCTGGCTCCACCCCTACTTCCTGCTATCACTGGCCAGGGCGGCAAAGGCGCCTGATTCTCTGATCATGGCTGGGGAGCAGGGCAAAGGCGGCCCCAGGGCCCCCCAGCTCTTAGCTCCCCCCTGGGTTTCCGATCACTGTCAGTGGCAGGTGGCTTCTTCCTGCTTTCCCTTTCACCTCCCTGCATTGTGCCTACATATGCAAATTAGCCGCCATCTTGTTGGCAGTTAACTGCCAATCTTAGTTGGCAGTTAACTGCCAATCTTAGTTGGTAGTTAATTTGCATATAGCCCTGATTAGCCAATGAAAACGGTATCGCCGTACGCCAATTACCATTTTTCTCTTTTATTAGTGTAGATTAAAAAGCTAAATAACTTATAAATATTAAAGTAACATAACCCTTGGCCATTCATTTATTGCATTGCCGCATTTTTGTCAGTAGAACCCAGTGTCAATCATCCTGTGAAAATTGCCCATAGTTAAAATGGTCTGGAATCATGAGACAAGTCAGTAATTGAAAGTTATCAATAAAACCGAGAATGCCTGGTTCTCCACTTGCTTTTCAAAACCTCTGCACCACACTTCCTGCGTGGGCCAGTTTCTCTGCTTTCCATCACACGGTCTAACAGCCAGTAACAGGATATTCTAAAACACACGATGACTACAACTTCTCAATTCAGTTCAACTGTCTGCCAGGGGGACCAAAAGAAATGATCTTAACGAAAGAACTCTGATAAGAGATACATTCGCCACTGAATCAACTCCTGAACGTTAACCAGCGCAGCATGCAAGCGATTTAGCCTGTAATCTCTATTTTCTGTCTTTAAAGTACCCCATTGTAGTGAAGCAATCATCTCTTAGAGTAATTTTAAGGGGCAGCAAAGCTTTGAGAACAATTTTCCATATTCAGAATTAAAACATGCTTCACTGTTTTTAACAAAGCCTCTGACAGGATAAAAGCTTCATTCTAAAACCACAGGAATCATTCATTTTCCCTGCTTTGTGTTTGGCCTAAAATAAATGTTTCTTTCTTCCCTGTGAAAATCAAATGAGCTCTGATTTTTTCCTCTCATTTCATCTTTCTGTGGATAGCATGCTACTCTTTTTAAAAATCATCTGAATAAAAGACTTTCCCCATGAAAACAATAACAGCAACAAAATCTGCCTTATAATAAATCATTTCTTCTCAGGTGACTGGACTATCATTACTGGAAATTAATTTTGGTTTTTGATTTATAATTATTTCAGTCTCATGTCTGAGTAGTAAGAGGGCCAGTTACCTATTTTTCTATTCTCTAGTGAAAACATTGTCTACATTCATTCTTTCTTTTTGTATACCAGCTGGCTTTATGAAACTGTCCTGTTGGTCAGTTACCATGTAAATTATCTCATTAAGATGTGATATATATTTCAGATAAGGAAGGATTTCACTGACTCTTACAAAATAATGAGTAAATGTAAAAATCCAATAAAAATTGGAAGGCACTACCCTTAGCATGGGAATAATTAAATGTCATTAGTAACTGTTAAGGATTTAAGATTTCACCCTATGTACAAGCTAGCAAATTAGCTTGCCATACACAGTTTAGTGGATTCTGGCCAAAGAGACATGAGATTTCTGGGTCAGAGACTCACAGCAATAACATTATCCAGAGTACCAACACTTATGCCCCAATAGAGATGCAAAAAGAGTCAGGAAACCAACATAAAGATGCACACGAAGTAGGTTTTGTTATGGGAGAGGAAACACAAGTTTAGGGAATCCCAATATTTTATAGTGGGCATTTGTCCCAGAGGGAGCCATTGTCTTTATTGTTTTGGACACAAACAAATCTTCCCTTATGCTCCAGGGAAGATACCATCTCTATCTTCCAATGCTGTTTGTTCTACAAATATCCTTGAAAAGATAACCCAGAAAAAAGGGCACCAGTGCCACTGCTCACAAAACATGCAGAAATGCAAGAGACTCATGGAGGATTGTCTACAACAAACTTTTCACCACATAGGTCTCTCTTCCTCGTTTTCTCACCAAGCCCACATCTGTTTAGATTTTTAAATTGATACATTCATTGGGGTCAGTGTGTTGTAATGATGCTTAGAAAAAACACATCTCCTTAGTCTCATATTTTTACCTCTGGCGTACATTAGACAATCACATGGAGCCTTGTCTTATTTAAATTTTCGTTTTAAAAAGGATTGTCATTTTCCCATTCACCAAGACCAGGCCACATAATTAAATTACTTTGATTCAACAGGTAATTATTGGCTTTCAAAGACATGCAAGGTAATCTCAAGAGAGATGCATTTTTCTCTATATTTTGCTCTAACTGTGCAGAGGAGTGAGCTGCTGCATGCATTTTCATCATTTTATTCATTAATATTTACTGAGTGCCTGCTGAGAATCTGGCATTTTATAAGGCTCCAAAGATGCAAAAGTAAACAAACTTTCTCTCCTCTAGTTCAGGATAAGGTCCCAGACAAGATGCAAGGTAAAAAGATAAGAGAAAAGACAGTAGCTCCTGACTCAGGCTGGTGGGATAGTGGAGGTTTGGGTAAGGCTTCCTAGATGAAATTTAAAAAAAAAATAGGAATCAGCCTGATAAGAGTTGAAATGCAAATGAACATTTGTGTGGGCATTCCACACAGAGGAAGAGGCCTGTGCCGTGGTTCAGAGAACCTGCCTTCTCTGTTACCTGCACGTGGTGGAGAATGGGAGTCTTAGAGCAGAGGATGTGAGGTAGAAACTGGAAAAGAGAATGGAGAAGTGAGAACAGTTTAAATAACAGCGTCCTTAGAGGAAACTCCAATACACTCTACATCTATAGATAGGAAAGAGTTTACAGGTAGCAGTCTGGTTAGAAGGGAGCTCTGGAGCATTCATCTTGAAACCATATTTGTAAGCAATGTTCTTACATAGATTTTTTTTTATGGGAGAGGAGTACAAGTGATGGATTTTATACATGGGGGTAACTAAAGAATTCCAAACTCACCATTGAGAGCTTGAACTCCTAAGCTAGGGAGTTTACCTATATCCTGGAAAGGTACAACGGGGAGAGGTCACCAGCAGCTCATAATCACTTTGGTAAAGAACATATTACAGGAAAGTGGACACTGTTGTTAGGAAAACTTGTTTGGTGGCTAGAGTCATAAACATGAGAAATTCAAGGTAGAGGTAGTGACCATGAAGAAAATAGAAGGATTCAAAAGGTTTTAAAGAGGTAGATCTACAGGGCTCGATGACTGACAGCTGGAGGGTTGATGATGGAAAAGCCAGGAGACCATATGGAACCAGCACTTTGACCTGGGCTGTTAGGTTGATGGGTGCCATTCAGGAAATTGGGTGGGGAAGGAAGATGAGCTCAGTTTTGAAATACTGCTTCTGGCTGTGTTGGGGTATTTATCTCTCTCAGGTGGGAATCTTAGGGGAGGTCTCCGGGGAGGGTCTCAATAGAATATTTATCAGCTTTCCGGGTGTGCTCTTTCAGGATCCTGGTCTTCACTGGTTGTTTAGGGCCAGGGCAGGGGGTCATTAGTCTATTCAGCTGGTCCTGAAGCAGCCATGGAGTCACTTTGCTTTTTCTGCTCTTCTGGGCCTGGAACTGAAATACAATTGAGGTTTAGATGTTACCTTTAGGGAGGGAAAGGTCAGGAGATCTAAACTCTGTGACCATCGTTACCATCTGTACGCTAGGGGAAGAAAGGTTATCCTGGGGTGAGGTCCTTATTTTCCCAGTTTTTCCCATTGCAAGGCCCCAGGACTTTCTGCCCTGGTGACCTCTACCTGACCCATACCTGACTCATCGCCCTTCCTCTGCTCATGTCTGTCTAACTGCTTATAACGTAAGTGAAACGTCTGACACTTCCTGGTACACTGTAGTGCTCTATAAATTTTAACGAGGAGTATCATCATAAGCAGGCTCTCTGCTACTTTGCAAAAATTGCAATTTGTATTCTAAACAGACCTTTTTTAGCCTTTACCTATAGCATACATTAGACAATCACATGTAGCCTTATTTAAATTTTCATTTTAAAAAGGATTGTCATTTTCCCATTTCATTTTTAAATATGAAAAATAACTGATAAAAACCCAGTTCAATCTCCCATACAGTGAGAGTAAAATAAAAATAATTGATTAAAAAATAAATACTAACAAGGGGTTGGCCCTAGCCAGGTAGTTCAGTTGATTAGTGTATTGTCCTGATATGCAAAGGTTGTAGGTTTGATCTCAGGTCAGGGCACATACAAAAAGCAGCCAATGAATGTATAAATAAGTGGAACAACAAATCTCTATCTATCTATCTGTCTGTCTGTCTCCCTCTCTAAAATCAAGAAATAAAATTTGAGGGAAAAAAAAAGCTAACAAGGGGTTAAGATTATGACTTTTATTGCTGCCTACTGGGTATACTAGTAATCATAATACATTGCCTAATAAGGATATCTCAATCTGCCTAGAAAAGGAATTTGGGATTTTGCAGCAGTTTCTCATAAAATGTAAATGTTAAGAGAATCCCTCCTTTGTCCTATATGCTTTGACTCCATTTTCCTGAACCTCAGATCTCTTATTCTTTGTTTATCGGAATGTTTTCAATACTAATAGAGACATATTGCAATATCTACTCTCCAGGAAGAGGCTTCAAATTTCCAGGTTCTGAAATTACTGCATTGCTTCTTGATTATATAATTCAGAACTTAGAATGTTAAATTTGTTTATACCAAGAAATACCTGTAGATTTTTCTCAATGAGAATGAACTTCTGTCTGGGATTAACAGAATGTTTTCCAGGTCTCTGAAAAATCAACCTAACCTTTGGTCAAAAAACTCTAGGCAAAATTCTACTGAGAATGAGATGAAAATCCAGATCTTTATCAAGGACTAAGCAAATTTTTGACACATATCCTCCAACTTATTTCAGAAATCTTCAAACTAAATGCAGGCTTAACCTTGTGTCTACTGCAGAATAACATTGTGTTGCATTATATGAAAACCAGATAGTAAATTTTAAACAATTTTATTAATGTCCCTCATATTTAGTCTACGTTTGTTGTTTTTTTGGCAAAGTTCCTTCTGTGTAAACTTATGTAACATTAAGTAATTTTTGCTATAATATTTCTGTTATAATTCAAATCTCTAAGTATATGTAAGGTATCCCAAAAAGTATGTACACACTGTAACAGGCCTTTATAGCTGGTAGCTCAATTGCTGTTTCTTTCTTTCAGATTTAACCTATTGGAACTAAGAATTATTCAAAGTGTGTATACATTGAGGGGGAAATACTGTATTATGTAGGGAAATATCATTATCATTACATTATTTTAAATATTTTAGAAAATAACTATGGCAAATAAAACTTCCCATTTTCTCAATGTCTTAAGGACAGTCAGCTTATATGTATTCTTATTGATTTGTAGGAGATTAATGTGACTTTTCAGTAAATTTTTTAAATCACTGCTCAATTATAGTTCTGGCGATATCTATCTGAAATGGGAGTACTCTACTTCATAATCTTAAAATAGTTCCTTGATTGCTAAAACTACAAGTAATGTGTTCAAAAATGGAAACAAAGATATATCAATATATGATTTTTTAATTATATTAACATTGTTTTCAAAATTTTATAACTGAACCCTTGAAAATAGCAATGTACTATTTATAGTTCACAAACTAAGTATCTGAATTTTTCATCATATACTATTTTCCCATAGTATATGATGGTTGATCAGCATTAATGAACTTTTATTTCATGTATTCTCTACTCCTCATATTATATTTCAGCTTAGATTATTTCATTTTATTAGCTGATACAGATTGCTTATGAATGCCACAATTATTCAAATGAATTCTGCTAACAGTGAAGAGTTCCGCCAAGTTTTACAAAGAGATCACAGTTGTAGAAAATTAATATCCCAGTAGTTAATTAGAATACAAGATAAATTAAATGCAAGCAACAGGAATAAATGAATGCTACATCAACCAGAATAATAAATATAAGACTATTTTTATTCTAAAGAATTTATGAAATACGTATTAAAAAGTGTAATTCTGTGTGAATCAAATCGAAGCATCTTTAAAGCAAATTAAAGTATTTTAAACAACATCAGATATTTTTCAGTGTTAGAATGTTATTGCTAACCTACCAGTATCTTTACAACTGTAGTCTGTGTACTACATACAAATTAATAATATGCATTTGTCCATTCAAGACTTACTAATTTTTGAAAATATGAATAAAGAACATTTAGATGTCCACTTATAAAGTAAGGAAAAAGGTTCATAGTTTGGGGAGTGAAAGTGCCAGTATTAATAACAATAAATGTGTGACTATATATTAAGAAAAGGAGAGCAAGGGAGGGCATGGAAAAGACAGAGGAAACGCTTTTGCAAACTAAAATTAGAGTCACAGAAATTTTTTATAATTTAGTAGGCGTGGGAGATAAGGTTAAACAAATCTCAAATCTCCCCACAAAGTAAAGCAGCAAAAAGAGAGTGAAAATAGAAGAGGTGGGAAATTGTAAGAATGGTGCAGCACTAGAACATATAAATCAGGGGTGTGGAACGCCCAGCCCATATAAGGCTCACAAAATCATTTGGTCTGGCCCTGCCAAGGCATTAGGGGTGAGTTAATTAAATATTTGACCAAATATAGCAGGCTAATTTTTAAGTTGATAATTTTGTTTGGCCCTCGAATGATGTTTTAAATATCCAAATGACCCTTGGCAGAAAGAAGGTTCCCCACCCCAATATATAATAAATGCTCTAGAAAAAGAGAAGAGAGATGGGGGGTGGGGGGAGAGAGAGGAGCCTGAGCCTGTGCTTGTACATAAGGAACTGAAGCTTCCCCTGAGGAGAGGAGAGGAGAGGAGAGGAGAGGAGAGGAGAGGAGAGGAGAGGAGAGGAGAGGAGAGGAGAGGAGAGGAGAGGAGAGGAGAGGAGAGGAGGGAGAGAGAGAGAGAGAGAGAGAGAGAGAGAGAGAGAGAGAGAGAAGTGACATGGAAATAATTAACAAAAAATTATAATATTTCCAAGAAATGAGACATCTTAGTTCCTTGATTGAAAAAAAACAACTCGTGTTAGGTGGCTCAGGACGTGGTGTAGGAAATAAAGAGAGTCGATCAGAAAAATAAAGGAAGGAGAGGTTTTATTCTGCGTCCCCGGGCGACCCAGGGACCCCAAAGACAGGGCACATGGATCCGCGCGCCAACAGGGAGGGGAGAGCTTTTTTTATACTGCGGTTGGGTGAGGGGCAGGGACATGAGCTGAGGTATTCAGCTGAGGAAGTTTCTGCTGCAGGGGGTCAGCAGGGGTATTCAGGAAGAAGCCAGTATCTGTGTCTGGCACGTTGATCTATTAGAAATGCCAGGGGGAGTCCATTATCTCTTCATGCATCTGCATGTGTCCGATTCTGGGCTCTCTTCGACCTAACAATAAGGACTTTGAAAATAATACACCAAGACAATTCATCATGCAGCTCATAACCAGGTGACAAGAATCAGTCCCAAGCACTACTGCAAAACTTTTGTCTCTACCTCAGTAGCACTTGTGAAGATTAAGTGAGCTAATAAAGAGTGTGTGTGTGTTACAATGTAGTACCCTTGCTCTTAGTGTTAGTATATGTAATGTAATGTAATGTGTAACATTACATTACTACACTAATGTAATGTATTATTACACTATGCTGCTATGACTAAACTTATTTAATACATGATTCTATTAGTAGAAACTATTATGATTGTCCTTATACACAAGAACCTGAGGGACAGAGCAATTGCATAACTTTCCAGGTGTCAACCAGCTGTAAATGGTGGAGCTGGAACTCAAACCCTAGCAACCTTCCTTCAGAGCTAACACTATTAGCCTTTACCCAGCATAGGGCGCTAACCATTTTTGCATCAACCAGGATAGAGTCCCAGTGACTTGAAGAGCTAAAGATAACCTAGGATATTTATGAAAATATAAAAAGAACTTATAAGAAAGTATTTTATTTTATTTTTTACATCTTTATTGTTGAAAGTATTATATATGTCTGCTTTCCCCCCACCCTCACTTGACTTCTTCTAGCTCGCCCCCCATTCCCACTCTCTGTGTCAATGGGCTATGCATATATGCATACAAGTTCTTTGATTGATCTCTTCCCACCCACCCACCCTCCAAAGGTCTGCCTTCCCTCTGAAATTCAATAGTAATCCATGCTTCTGTGTCTCTGGATCTATTTGTTCATCAGTTTATTTTGTTCATTAGATTCCACATATGAGTTGAGATCATGTGATACTTGTCTTTCTCTGACTGGCTTATTTCACTTAGATAAGAAAGTATTTTAATAATCTTGTGATGAGGCAAGACATTATCAAAACACAAAACCCAGAAAACACAAAGACTTGACTACAAAAAAAATTAAGTACTTTTATGTAGCAAAAGAAAATGAACTAAACTAGATGCAATTTTTCATCCTTCTACTTGGAAAGAAGATTTTAATCTGATAATATCCAGATCTATCTAACATTAGGAAAGAAATTACTTTAAAACCCTGTGGGTGGGAATGTGAATGGGTTCAATGAAAATTGACAGTGTATATCAGAAACTTAGTGGTATAAAACAATCATTAAATTCTTAAATTCTCTTTTGACAATTTGAAGGATTAAAAAATTATGTCATTTAATGATCTTATGTAATCCTAAACCAAATTCCATAATTTCACTACAAGTACCCCTCAGAAAAAAGGTGAAAAAAATAGTCACTATCAAGAGAAAAAGTTTCACATACACTATCTTAACATCTCCTATTCAATTTTATATTTTTAGCTTGCCATGAACTGAATTGTGCCCCGCCCCCTCCCAAATGCGTATGTTGGAGCCCTATGCCCCCATCCCAAGGTGACTATCTTAGGAGACAGGGCCTTTAAGGGGGTCATCAAGGTTAAATGAGGTCATGTTGGGTGGGACCTGGATCCCGTAGGATTAACGTCCTTACAAGAAGAGCTAGAGACCCCAGGCAAGCACACAAAGAAGAGAAGGGCCCACGTGATGTTTGGGAGAAGGCCACTGTTTACAACGAAGGGAAAAGGCAGCCATTTACAAGCCACAGAGCTCTCACCAGAAACGAACTCACCGGCCTTCACCTCAGACTCGCCGCTACTGGAACTCTGAGAAAATCATTGTCTGTTGCCAAAGCCCCCCAGCCTGTGGTGCTTCGTTATGGCACTTGAGCAGACCAAGAGAATGTTTTACCTGCTTGAATGGCTTTTTGTTCTTTGACAATATGGTCACCATCTTACAGGCACTTGAATCTAGCCTTCAGGAACTGGGTTGTGAGAACTGCTATTTCTTCTCAGAAGCTATGTCTATATAAATACACATGTACTTTATGATTCCTAGTAAGACCGGTTTAAAGTGTTCTAAGGGGACACGTGGCAGTATGCAGGGCAATGCTTTTTGAGTTCATTTCCAGCAGACCTAGATCTGACCTGCTCTACCACTTAGGAGCTTGGCTACTCATTAAACACCTGTGGGCTTCAGTTTTGTTTTTGCACAAGTGCAATGAGGGTATGCAACCTCACCTTACAGAACTGATATGAGGATTTTAACAGTGATGTCTTAAGGGACTTAGCATAAGGTCGGCATGAACAGGTGCTTAAGGAACATACATCATGACTTTTCCAAATCACTCCTTTATGAGTTGAAACCCATGGCCTTTATATTCCCCGTTGGTTCAGATGTGCTGAATCTGAGCCTTGGTACCTGAAACAAATCCATTCAAGGGGCATGGAACTATTGGGTCCAGGAACCTCCACAGGAATTTCAGAAGCTTCACCCTAGGAGAGCACAGAGATCAACCCCAAACAGTCTGGCTTGAGCTGTAATTGCAATGAGCTGAGTAAAATCAAACACAGCTTACAGAGGAGATGTTGACAAGGGAACCTTGGCATTTCTCAGCACAACTAACAGGTGGGAGGTTATTGCTAAGACACTAGACATTCCCAGGACACTTCTACCTCATAGAAACCTCTTGCCCCCGAATCACTGCAGTCAGAGTCCTGGGACTTCTGTTTACACCCCAGGTGTTCGTCCACTGTCCTTCAGCATCAGGTCTGATCGCCCTCAGCCATTTCCTTTTCCCCAGTGGCTAGAAAGCCCTTGTCAAGGAAGACAAAGAGTTAAGACGGCATCTCCTCTACTTGCACCTGATCATTGTTGAACCTTCACTGCGGGCTGCACCCTTCCTCATGAAGCAACTATTTTATTTGGTGGTTTTTTCGGCTTTTTTTTTAAGACAGCACCCTTTCCTCTGCCCCAGATCCTTACTGAGACCATTGTTTCTCACCAATTAATAACCACAAGTTTTGGGCGTTGGGATCTTCCTGATTTCCTACAGAAACAAACTCCTTTGCATGCTATTTTATGTAAAGAGCACAGTCAGTATTAGTGTAGAAAACCAGAGGGGTGAGCAGTAGGGACTCCATCCAGGCAGCTACACACTTAATCCCACCCCACCCCCAGAAAGAGAGGGTATTCGGAAGGTACTGTTCTTTGAGGTGTGATATGGGTCTCTGGTCTTGCATTCTGATTTATTTTCTACTGTTTTTGTGTTCCTTCTGGTTTATTATTGGTTTGAAGACTTACCTTTATGGTAGGGTGTTTTCACCTTTCTTATATGTGGATGCTTAAGTTTCTGAAATTGGGAGTGGTCACACTTTTGTTAGAATAATGCAAATGTTTGAAACATCTCTATAGTCAACATATTTACTTCTTTATGGAACAGAACTATATTTCTCAGTCTTGTATATACACCAGGGAAGAAGAGGGTGGAGGATGGTAGGAAATGACATTTCAGAGTATACTTCAAACCGCCAGGTAAATGAGATGTGTTTGTTTTCCCAGATAGCCAGTGTCACCTGAATAGATGGGTACAAAGTATTATTTTCTGTTAAAACAAATATGAATAGGCCATGAAGTAGGAACCAAAATTCACAAGGACTTTTAAGATACACTAATAGCTGTTCACAGCTTTTTAATTATAGCATCCCCCAGGTCCTTAGGGTGCATATTCATTCACCTTATCCGCCCTCCAGTGTGAGCTAAAGGGAAAGTTCAGGAATCATTTAAATAGAGTTTCCCGTTAGTGGAGAAAACAGGTCTGTTCCAGCAAGTTTATTATTTAAGCCACAAAGTTCATTTCCTTTTGTTGTTTTGTTTTCATCAACAGAGGTTAAGGGCATAACTGAAATGAATGTTGAGAAAATGCTTAATTATTTCTCTCCTTTGTTCTCATACTCGTTGTTGCCCAAATCAAATCGCATATGTTCGGCCTTCATAGCAGTACAGTTCTGACCGAGATGTGTTATTTTTGGGATAAGTATTAAGTGGCATCATTTGTGAATAGTCTGTAAAGAAATGGGTGAGGTAAGGAAAATCATCATTTAATTTCCAGTTAGACTAGAAACTGTTCATAGAGGAAATGAAGAAAGCAGTGGTGACCTTGAAGGAGAATGATGTTCAAAACCTGTCGTAGTGAGGGACAGCACACCGAGATGGTGGGTAGCACAGAGTTTGAAAAAAAAAAATATGACAAGAATACAGTTCCATTCCTTGTAGAAAGAAGGGAGAAAAACTGACATATATGGGGAACCTACAGTCCCAGCTAACTTCCTACGTGTTTTATTTAATCCTCAAAACACCTTGGTAAAGATATTCTCTCCATATAGGCAAATGAGGTACTAAAAGGAGTCATGGGGCTGGCAGGACTTGGTTCCGTGTGTGTTTTGGTCCATGGCGGTGATGGTGTGTGCACACCCTGTGGAGTGAAGGGCACGGTGACATGACCTGGCCTGTGTGGTTCTATAGACAGTGCTCAGAAGCTCCGCTGGTGGCCTGCTCTGGTCCTGCAGAGCACAGGCTGTGTTCCCTTCAGCTCACATTCATTGTTGGTTTTGACTCTCCTTGTCTGATGACCATTCCCAAAGCAGCTCATGAACCCTGTAAAGTCAGGTAACATACTTCCCCTTACTTTGTCTCCACTGTGGCATTTTGAATTGTTTTAACAGATGTTTGTCAAATATCAGCTACATGGTTGACCTTTTGCACCCAAGATTCTAGGATAAAAAGCTGCGTGTGCACAGGCAGAGGCTTCTGAATTTGCAACTTAAGCCTTAGCTGGTAGCCCACAGATAACACGCTTTAAAGGTAAGCTCCAGCATTGCTCTCTTTCAGATAGCTCTCCTTTAAAAAACAAAAATAAAAATATATCAGGATAAAACAAAGACCAGGAGAATAGTCTTAATAGAATTTCCTCCTGATTTATGCTTATAAATGCCAATATCTCCACTTAAAGGAGCTATAAATTATCATCTAACACATCAATGCTAAGATAAAGTGGGAAGAGGGCTCATGCCTCTCTTTTCCCCGACCTGCTTGTGGAGTCTTCACAAGAGAATCAGGCCAATGGTGAATCTCAAATGATTTTTATGTAGAAAGCAAGATTTTTCTCTCACAATATTTTCACATTAAGAGGTCCAACCAGTTTAATTACCTTTTGATTACCCAATTCATTTGCATTTCCTCCCTGGATCCCAAGCTCCAGACTCTGCAAAGAAAACACACCTGACCATGAAATGGCTTTAAGTGCATGACCTTGCAAAGGACAGCACCACCTGAGAACCTGGCCAGATGTTCCATGTTTCTGTTAACAGATTGTGTTCCCTGGAGGCCTCACCACGAGACCAGAAACAATGCAAATCAAGTTCAAGCACTCTCCTCCTTTGGATGGAATGCACACTGTGAAGGGCAGAGCACGCTGGGTCTGCCTGTCTGCTCTCCCACTAAGCGCATCCATTAGTTAATTATCATTCTCAACCAGGAAGAATTGTTAATCACTGGTTAACACGAAGGATGGGGAGAACGTTTAGTGAAGCCTTGGAGCAGGCACATTCTCCCTACGTGTTGAACATTCTGACAAGTTTTTCAGTAATCACTTCTGTTTTTTGTGTTAGCCCCGTTCCTCATCGCAGGGGTTATCTGAACTACAAAAGGCATCAGTAGAATTTTCTGGAAATATATCTTCTGTAAGCTTTCGTTTTGGGGCAGCTATTTCAGTAGCCATACAGACTGATCCTTTGGGTTAACTGTATCATGAAATGGGTTCAGTTACTCACAGACCCCACTAGGATAAGCCAGGGCCTCGAACACTCTCACTGTGAAAGCTTTTTCTTGATAGTGGATGATCATTGCTCAGCATAGGCTACTGCCTACTCAGAAAGGTTTTGAAGGAAGTGTGCCATTTGCTTTCATATGCTGGAAGTGATTATAAAAGAAAAGCAAGCAGCTTATAGACTCTCCATCAAAAATGGCGTTGCTTTTGGAAAAGCTTGTCTGCTTTTGTTTCAAAAGTTGAAGGATAGTAGAAGTTTGAGATCCTTAGAAAATTTACCTAGCTCTTTGGCATCCAGAATTGTTGGCAAGACACACTGGAGGGAAATATTGAGCCCTGCAGGTGACATTTTTAGCTCTTTGAGGAACAAAACACCAGGTTATCTCCATTTTTACCTACTTACCTGGAGCTCAATACAGAGGCTAAGAGGGCTCTGATTTGTTTATTTTATCAATATATCTGTGTTTTACTTAACCTGTTTCTTAGTACAGCTCTCCTTTCTTTCTCTCCAGGTCATGGGTTTGGTTCCTCAAAGATGTCACGTGCACAGACCTTTCCCAGCTATGCCCCAGAGCAGAGCGAAGAGACTCAGCAGTCCTTGTCCCGGTCCAGCAGCTATGGATTCAGCTACAGCTCAAGCCTCATCCAATGACACACAGAGAGCCACTGCTGACCAGAGAGACAGTCTGTCCCAGACCTGCTTATGGGGTCATTGTGCCCTCTGACTCCTGGAAGACCAATTGCAGTAGAAATTGAAATGGGTTGGGTCTAGCCCCCATCCCAGAGGAAGGTTCAAAACTGGAGTTCCGCTTCCTTGATTCCGTGGCTAAGTCCTTTATTTATTGAATTTCTTGGGGGGGGGGGGGGGACGGGGGCGGGATATCTGTGTTTAACAAAGATAGAATCCAAATCATATGAACAGTCATTTAAATACAATTCTTTGGGTCTGACAGTAGCAGCAGCCCGGGCACCATGAGCATTGCCCAACAGGGTTGTACCTGGTTGGTGTCCTCATGGCTTAGTCCTCCCGTCTGAAGACAGGGCTGGTCTTTAGACATAAAGGTCACCCACCACAAGCTGTGTGGCTTGGAAGGTTTTGACAGGGACAAATCCAATAAGCTCCACAAATGGCATCATAACTTGCCATATAAATAAGCCCAGTGACAATTGAGGGAACAGGAAATTTAGAACACACGATTAAGCAAGGCCTTGTAGCTCTGCGTGTGTGTGTGTGTGTGTGTGTGTGTGTGTGTGTGTGTGTGTGTGTGTAGACAAATAGAGATATGGATTTTGCTACATCCATCTATATTTAACAAGTATTATCAAATGTGTGCTGAGGGTGACAGGTCATGCTCACTTAAATAGTAGAGAACTGTCATTTGGTGCATTAAAGTTAAAGATTGTTATGTTGAATAGCTATTTTTAAGACAGTGCTGTAAAAAAAAAATGCTTCTTATTAGCAAAAGTATTTATATAGTCAAGTCTGCTCCTATGACAAGTCTGAGAGTGTGAGAAGGAGGAATGCTTTGGAAGCAAAAGAACCAGTCTAGCTGTCCTACGCCTCACGTCACCATGCCGTCTTTCTGGTTAGCATTCCCTTGTTGGTGACAGTGTCTTTCTCCCTTTGGGTATGATCACCAGCCAGCTTCCATCTCATCTCAAGAAAAAGAACTCTAAATGAAAACCTGTTTAAGAAAGTGATTAAAATACCTGTAAAAAGAACTGATCTATTTTGCAGTCAGGAGACCAACAGGCACAGGATGGTAGATGTTTGAAACCTCACACACTCTTCTCAGCAGCCATCAGGGATTCGCCTTTTACTGTATGACCAGGACTTGCTGGGCTTGCCTTTCCTTTTGCTGGGTCAGGGTTGGCTGGGACTATGAGAAAATGGAATAAATATAATTTTGTTCATCCTTCACACTAATGATGAAGGTTTAAAAGGAGCTGGTGATTTCCATGTGGACTGAGGAAATTTGGCTAATTCAGGTCAACATAGATAGTTTTGCTCTCAATTTTGGCATTCAGTTGAATGAAAATAAAGATGAACCTGCCTGATTATCTGATGCCACGTGCTTAAGATGGTCAGCTCACAAATCCCCTAAGAGAAATAGAAATAGCAGGGAGCCCAGGCCATGTAAGATGAACACCAGATTTTTCTTTGTTAATAGCAAAATATTTTAAACTATCAAAGTTAGTCTGTTGAAAGGGTACCTGTTTTGCTGATTAGAGATAAGGTTTATTCTTCATCCCTATCCATTCCTTTCAGAGGATTACTGCAACATTAAATGGTTCTGGGTCCCTCCTTGATCAATTCGCATTTATAGCAACCACCTAGACCCTCCGCAACCCTCAGATAAATGTGAAAACCCCATCAAGATGCTAATCATAAGAGTTAATGTGGCTGTGAAAAAATAATTATCGTAAGCTTTCAGGAATAAAAAGAAAATTGCTCAAATGCTCTGCACTGTGAATTTTGCTGACACATCAGAAGAGCAGGTGACTGGTTCCTGACAATGACAGAGCCTTCCCTGAAGTTCCAGCTTTCAGAGTTAGGCACCCCTAAATTCCTTCAGCACAGGGCATTTGCTTTTGAAATGCCATTAGCTGAACTCACCAGAGCAACTCCCAGCTGAGACCATTTGAGCACAGCTCCTAGTGGGGTCCCACTCGGAGCAAGACTCACTCAGTCGAGCTGTTGCTTAGAGACCACAAGGGACTTAATGGGGAAAAGCCCCCAAGGGTCCTGGTTCATGTCTCAGTTTTATTAATGTGCCTGGAGCACAGACACCGAGTCCAGGGAGGTGGAATCTGCTAATTAGATGAGTTGCTCTCGTGTCTACTGGGTGGGAGACATAATACCTGCATGAAGTTACTCAAAAACACTGTTTTCTTGTGATCATTCCCAGTGAGCATAACTGACAGGGTACCAGAGATCAGGCAAAACCTTGGGCCAGTTCATTCTGAAAATCATGTTATAAAAAGAGTCTGTGAGATAGAAATTTCCTTCCCATGTCTTTATCCAATCTCATCGCAATGAGAATAAGGCCATAAAATATCTCCTGGGACATTTTTGGAGATGTATTCTCTCCTCTAACTATGCTTCCAATTGTAGCTAAGTCAAAACGACTAAATGAACAGATAGGAGAATTGATATTAACCTACCATACTTGACATAAGGCAGTGCGCATTGCAATAAAAATGACAAGCTGATCAATCTTCTACAAAAACCAAAGATGAAGAGTTACTGAACCCGTCTTCTGGAACTTCATGAAATCAATTCCACTGGAGCAACTAGAGTGGTCATAGGCATGTATTCAACTCACTTGAGCTTATAGGTTTTGACTGAAGATGCCTCTACACTTCACAAGTCATTTTTTCTCCCTCCAGAAATTGTATTATATCTTTAACATACATGTGACTTTTTCATTGTGAGGGAGTGACTTGCTATGAACCAAAGACATCTTTTGGCCCCTTCCAAAAGTGACTCCGCTGGGACTTCTCCAGATGGGGAAGGTGAATGAAGAGGGGCACAGTTTCCATATCGGGTGGGAAGAGAGTGATGACAGAACCCAACATAAGTCCTAAAGGTTCGTCTGAGAGCAGAGAAAGCCTGGGGGACATACACATTTCACAGATTATGTGAGGGGATTCATTTTTTATGTCCCCAGTTTTTTCTTCCGATAATATTAATTGTTGTACACGTGACATTATATTTAAAATGCATAAAAGTACAAAATAACTTTAACCCAATAGCTCACTATTCTGATGGGGGCAAAAGAAAACACTATTTTTTTTTTTATTCCTTGAATGAATAGTAGGCTCTCAGAACTGATTTATTTATGCAGGTTGCAAATATTTATAACTCAATAGGTTCTGGCCACTGCCACAATTTGAACTTAATGAAATAAGAAATATATATTTACTTATTTATTAGGGAAGGTACTGTTTGATAGAGCATGTGAAATAAAGTGAAATGTATTTATTAAAAGTAAACCTCCCCCTTTTCACCAAGTAGTAACTAGAGTACTAGTCCTAATATCTTGTACAATTTTTCTCTGTCTTCATTGGGCAATTATGTTTCAAAATTATTTATCACCTATAAAATTGTCAACCAGTTATACTTTCTGTCCAATATAGAAACAGTGAACTGATAAATAACTTCACACTGTTAGCAGTTTCTATGGATCCAATTTATTGCATGTGCTATCTTTGTAGTAAATATTAAAACACATCCTGAAAATTGATGTCTGCCCCTCATTCTTTGGCCAATATCTCAGAAAACTTTGTAAAAGAGCATGAGTAGCCTATTCTCTAGATTATTTGAGCCACTTCCTAAAATGGACCATTAGTGATACAGTGAAAACGAGCTAAGCCAATTATATTCTTATGAAAATATTGTAGGCCAGTTTTGATTATTATAACACAGCCCAATAAATAGGCAATACACATTCAATGGGGCTGAGCCTAAAGACCTTTAACATATCATGTTATAACAAATATTATGCTATAAACTGCTCAAAGTGAAAAGTATGCATTTTTCTCCAATTCTATTAGCATATTATGTCTGTCCATATCTTGCAATTTCAAATTACTATACCAATAATTAACTACTTTATAATCCCCAAACCTTGGTCTTCTCAAAATAGATAAAAATCTGCCTACTGGACATGCATTAATAATTACAATAATAGGTGATATGCCACACAAATAAATTTCTAGCCCGTGAAATTTATGGAGTGCAATTTCCAATGGAGAGAGTTGAAAGGAAAATGGGAATTAGTCAGGGCAACAATTTAGATAGGATTACAAAGACTCCAGTGAACTGTCTAGTCATTAGACTCTAGTGTAACACTCAGATTTACTTTCTTAACATTCTAACCTCGGTGCCATGTCCCAGACATGGCCTTCTTTACTAGTTTCTCTGAGTACTAAGTATGCAAGACATCAGTTTTATCAGTATTGACATTACCACACGAAGACAGCCTATTACCAACAAGTGTGCTTCCTTTAGGAGAGTGAAAATTGTTTAACACCAAAGAACATGTAACAGGATCCCCTTGGTCCAATGTCTCTTCAGTAACTTGAGAGTCATTCCTGTAGAGTCAACCTCATTTGCATTTCAATGTGAAGATACATCATCAGTGAGACAGGCTGGGGGCTGAACAGGTCAGAAAAGATGCACAGCCCGTGTGTGCGTTCTCTATAAATGTACCTGAAAGCTTAACCCACATGTTCTACTACAAATCCTTCCTTTCTTGTTGAAGCATGTGAATCTTTGTGGATCAAGTTCTATAATGTATTACAACTAGATACGGCATTATAGTTTATAGACTCTCATGGAAGTATCATGAGATTTGGGGCACATTTTCTAGATAGGTGGAATGCTAGTTAGCTCTGGAGATGAGCGTGAAAAATAAAACTCCTGTTTTTATGTTCCCCTCAGGAGAAAACCAAAACCCATAAATGTTGTAATTTATTCACAGGCAAGAAATAGTCAGGAATAGGGTCACCTAGCAGGCTCCTAGGAATGTTTCCTTGGCTACATCTCAACTCCCAGGGATGCGCAGTAGGAGCTGAGAAATGCCACATGGCCTATAAGTGAACAGGCCCTTGTACATGCGTTTTCCCAAATTTGTCAGATGTTTCTAACTCTTCCTGGACTCATCACCAACAATATCAATTATGGGGCAATTATTAGACCTGTAGGTCATGGATGATTGGTATAAGTATTACTATTCTTATACTGTCATCCAGTTCTTTGTTGGAAATTTAGACTTACTTTTTCTAAAGTGATGGTCAAACTAAAAAAAAAAAAAAAAAAAAAAAGGAAAAATTGAGTGTCTATGTTTTGTATTCCTACTAATTCATTGCATTGTCGCTGTGATTATTATTTTGGGGATTTTTATTACTCTGTAGCACTTTGATTTAATTATTTATGGCATTTGTCACAACTTTGTTAAAGAATTGATAATATCAGGGCTACATATTTTCATGCGAGTTTCAAAAAGCTTCCATTTTCAATTGAAATTTGGAGAATTGTTTTTTATGGGGTTTTTTTCTTTAAAATACCTTACACATCAAGCTTTTCCTCAAACCCTTACATAGGCAATTGTTTAAATTAATTAAATTTTAGATAAATTAGAAATAAGTTAAAATTACTAAATAATATGAAAGCCACTTTTTATGTGAGATTTTCATACACTTTTCTTAGTTTAAAATTTTAATATCTTGTAAACATTTTAAAGAAGGGAAAAATATACTTATAATAGGAATATGTCAACTTCCTTCTAATAATTCCATTTAATTCATTTTTATTTTGCTTCACTTTCTATGCCTGCTGCCTTAGTCCATATTCCATACTTAGTCCATAAGTTCATTTCTGAACTTATTTTATTAGTTGATACAATTAACTTTCTCAATCTGATCTCTGTTTTTATTTTACAATTTTAAACTTAAAAAGAACATTAAATTAACCCATTAACCCATTTTGTAGACACAGAATTGTGCCCCAAATGAAGCAAGGTCTCCACCCTGACCCTGCAGCTGTGCTCACCTCAGAATCTGATTGCTGTCCTTATTCACCCAAATGACCCACAGCCTCATAAGACTCGCTTATTTTAAGGAATCCAAAATGTAAAGCCCCAAATTCAGGAAAAGAAGGTTGAGATAATGGCTTAATTTTTAAAAGGTTTTCTCTCAAAGAAAACCTTGTGAAAGGTTTTTATGTTGTTTTCAAATATCATTAACTCCTTGACAGAGGGGTTGAAAAGCAGGGAAAGATGGAGAATGAAATGATTGTAGTATCTTGTTATTCAATATAAATCAGAAATGAACATGATATGGGTTCATATGAAATCATTTGATTAATGGAATTCAGATTTACATGTCTATTGCATAATTCAAGGCACAATGCCTATCTTTATCGAAAAATATATGTCAGTGAGTGGAGTGGAGAAAAAGAAGCTCCCAGTTTTTATGAAGACCTGAAATGGAGAATAGAGATTCTTTCAAGTTCTAAGACACCGTGTTATTGTAGTGATAGCCAGCAGTGTATAAATCACAGCAACACATAAGTCTACACCCTCACAACGAATGCGTTGAAAGCCAGTATCATCTTGGCTGCAGACGACAGAATACCTCACCTAGCACCATCTTTACACAAACCCTAGCACACTCATGCACACAGACACATTTTTTACTTTGACCTACTCTGTATATGCCCCTATACTTATCTTTTGGGATCCACACAGAAATATCCCATCTTGCAAAATCCTTATCCATATGAATCTTCAAAATGTATTAAATTATGTGTTGTATGTTTTTTTTTCTGTAAATTCTTTTAAATCATTTTATATATACTTTGTGAAGTCCTATACTGTATTTTATAGAGGGATATCATTTGTCCTTCATTAAATAGAATGTTTATGATCATTTTGATAAAAATAACTGTGGACACTACACCTTTGTCAAGAAGCAAAATACCCATTTCAAATTTGCTTCTTTTCCAAAATATATGATTTGATATACTTCCTTTTCAATAATAATTGATTCCAGATAATAGTTTGGGGACATCTGTACTTAAATACTAGCTGAGCCACCTTTTGCAATGGAATGCAAAGGAATACTGTCCCTGGAAACTAAATGTAAATTTTTTGGCAGGACAGAAAATATTATAATGAGGCAATAATTAAATTATTTTTAAATCTTTCTGTGTGACTTTTCCCCTTGGTAAAAATAGTACATAGTTCAAGAATTACCCTCTTCTAAATTTCTAGTTTCTATATTACAGTCCTCAGTAGACAAACTATTGTTATTAATGTCTTACTCACAACCATAAGAAATTCACAAATGAGATTGCTACCAGGAGAATCAGTTATAGTTGTGCAATATTAAAATTCCCTCCATAACCTAAAAAAAGCTAAAGCAGTCCAAAAATACTGCTTTCCACCACAAGTTTGCATGATTGAGATTTGAACATCAAAATTGCTGGGTTTTACCCAAGAGTTACTATTGTTAGCACTGTAATATTATATGATCTCCTTACATTTTTGTTTTCATGTGATGAACTGTAACTGTAATTAAACAGAATTCTGACAATCATATTCTTCGAACCTTTAAAATGTCACTTATTCCTTTATTTATTGGCTTGCTATTTTCAAAATAAAATAAAAGAGGTCCTTTATTAAATGGAAGATTGCTGAGAATTCATTATGTATTTCTGGTGCTTTCCTAAACCTGTGTTATGATAGGACATCATTTTTACTTGGTTGACTCTGGTTTGGTGGAATTATGGAATGTTAATATAGAAAATGACAATGGCGACCAGCACTTTTATTTCCAGTGAAGTGATATCCAGTTTTATCAAATGGCTTTCACAACAGCACACAACTGGAAAACAGTTTTTCTCCAGCACTAGGCTCACCCTTTAATTACAAAGGAAATTATTGAAGGTGAACATTTGCTAGAAAAACATTTCACATCAAGAGTGAGAAGCTTGCAGTTCTGACCACACTAGCTACCAGTGACTTCCTTGTTACATATTTCCATCCCTTGGCCTTGGTCACTGGCATTTAGATCGCTCAGGAAATACACTTACAGAATCCATTTCTCAAGTTTAATCTTTAAATCTTATCTGGGCTGTTTTTATGGTTTTCTAGATTAATTTATTAGTAGTATTGTTTTTTCTTTCAGAGAGTTATGCCTTTATAGAGAGCTTCCATAATATGAGAGAAATCAAAGTGAACGAGAGAGCTGGCATTAGAGATATTGAACGTCACAAGACACAGCCCAATAGCAGTGATGCTGTTATTTTTGTAATGTACAAACAAAGAAAATGAAACCAAATAATTCCCCAAAATGGCAAAACTTCCATCCTTTTTTCCAAACTAGTCAAGAACTATATTAAACAAAGTTACTGAATTTTTATATTGATATGGTGAATTATTAAAATAAAGGTTTAAGTAAGAACTGGATAAAATAGCTAAACATTCATGGAAATATGAGTTATCCTATTAATCAGGGTGCTTTAGGAAATCAGGCTGCTAAATTATAGGCTCTCAAAGGCCAATCACTAAACACTTATTGAGTGCTGACTACCTACTACACCGAGCAAAAAAAACATGCCACATCTCCCTCCGGCACTTGTTTTCTTGCTGCCTTTTCATCCCTTTTGCTATGCTTCACGGAGAAGAGGGTGGGGACGGGCAGCTGACAGCACATGGGCATGGGGCCTTCCCTAGGAGAGGACATGGAGATGGCTAGACAGCCAGACGTAAGGAGGTAAGGGAAGGCAAGAGAGACCACCTCCCAGCTTCCAGTCCTTTCTCAAAGCTGTTCTGAATTTCTTCCCTTCTCCTCCTCCTTCTCCTCCTCCAATCTTATTCTCTCTCTCTCTCTCTCTCATTAGACACTGCTTTTTTATCATAAGAAATTATTATACAACATAATCTAACATAATTCCAAAATTATCTCTTGCTATTTGTATGATATAATTTTTTAAAACCTCTTTTTAAAAAATTTCCTCTTCCTCTCTTGACACAAACCGCATAAGACAAAATGTGCACTTGAGTCACAGAGTGCAAAATATGCACCTGTTCTACATATCTTATACTCCACTGAGTATTTGCAAACTTTCGTTCTAAGGTAGCCCAGTACTGTGCTGTGGGGGATGTCATTCAGATTGATGGGCACCGGTCCAGCCAGTCAGTCAGAGTTGTAGCTGTGCTTTACCCCCACGTCTCCTTATTTTCCAAGCTGCTTCTATCCCTCACCTGGACTTGCTTCCAAACAACTCACATTGTTCAAATAAATTAACTGCTTATTTCATAACACTGTGTCAGCCTCCAGTGCTTAAAACCATTACTGCCAACTTATACAGCCACAAACCCAAATATAACAGGCTTGTGCTTGTCCGCTCCACCGCTCTGGGCACTGGTTACACGCTTGCAGTCTGGGACTTTGTGTCCTTTTATACCTGGATGTTTTCTAGAATTGATTCCAGGTCTTATGTTTCCCTCTCTTCGTTTTTCTGGATAAAGGGAGACATCAAGATGACAGCTCTGTGGAAAGAACCACAGCTTCTGGGCCCAAGTCAAAGATCTTGAGTAACTTTTCTGGGAAGGTGAGTGTTGGAATATCTGTTGCACCGGAAGCTCCAGAGATCATGTAGACCAAGCATGTCAAACTCAAAGGCTAACACGGGCCAAATAAATGAGGCATGTGGCCTGCGGGCCGCGAGTTTGACATGCTTGATGTAGACCATTGTTGAAGAGTCTGACATAAGCTTATGGTAAATACAAGAATAGTCAGCTGAAAAGAAACAATTAATCACTCTGGGTGGGGAACAAAGTTCTGTAGGAGAGAAGGCGGTTATTTTTACCACGTGATTCAACTGAGAAGAGTATTAACAAAGTCATAAAAAAACAAAAAAACAAATATGGAAACAATCAAACTTTAAGACAAATATTTTTGAAAGATGGTCATATGAGAAAGGTATTCATTCACATGCCATGAGTTTATGGGAATAAGACATCAACAAATCAATAAATACCCTAAAATTGAAAAAAATCTGGTAGTAATATAAGCGTGCTATTCAGAGAAGTAGAGAGAAATTAAACAATCAGAAGAAGTGAGATGTGTCATCTTGATGGAGGGAAATGGGAAGGGCAGGGAACGATTTTTTGTAGAAAACCGCACACATCACTCTGACCCTGAACTGCACCCACTTACAAAATGCACTGAGTGCTGAATCGAGAAGCTACAAAGTGCCAGTGGTTTGCATTGCTCTGCATGTAACACTCCCTGTGGCACTGCAGTTATTCTAGAAATTCCAGGTCTGCCTGTGACTACCTATCACTAGCAATAGAAAAGTGAATTATTGTTTTTAAAAGTCTTATTTTTCAGATAAATGTATGAAAGCATAGATAGAGACTTGGCTTAGAATAATCCAATGAACAAACCAATGAAAAAAATATACTAATTTATGAATGTAAAGGTCAACACTTTCTAGACACTACATTCTAATAATGGCCAAACTAATGATGATAATAAAGTAATGGTGTTACATGTTTATGTCATTTTATATTTTTCAAAGATATTTTCTTATCACTTTCGTGGAAAGAAGCTAAACTTGATGTTCACAATTTAACATCTCCACCTATACTTTATAAGCATCTTAATTCTACAATATCTTGGATCAAGCAGTACAAGAATATAGCACATTGTGCCCAGCCAGTGTGGCTCAATAGTTGAGGGTCAACCTATAAGCCAGGAAGTCATGGTTCGATTCCAAGTCAGCGCACGTGCCCAGGATTGCGAGCTCCATCCTCAGTGTGGGGTGTAAAGGAGGCAGTCAATCAATGATTCTCTCTCATCATTATTGTTTCTAACTCTCTCTCCCTTTCCCTTCCTCTCTAAAATCAATAAAAACATATTTTAAAAAATAAGAACACAGCACATTGTGATAAATCAGGAGACATATGGTGATTACAGGGCTTCCTAATTACAATGTGGACTCTACGCATTTGGAATATTACTGAAATGCAGCTGTAGGTTTTTCTATAATACAGTGCTAGATAAACCAACATAATAACTAAACCTGCTAAAACTATTTTTAGTTTACTCTATCTTGTAAGTTGGCATATTTTAAATGTATATTTTATTTTTTTAGTAATAAACTGAATTACTTAAAACATTCTATGAGCCCTAGCCGGTTTGGCTCAGTGGATAGAGCGTTGGCCTGCGGACTGAAGGGTCCCAGGTTCGATTCTGGCCAAGGGCACCTGCCTGGGTTTCAGGCTCAATCCCCAGTAGGGGGCGTGCAGGAGGCAGCCAACCAATGATTCCCTCTCATCATTGATGTTTCTATCTCTCCTTCTCACTTCCTCTCTGAAATCAATAAAGAAATATATATTTTTAAAAAACATTCTATGAATCTGAATAGTTACTAACTACAAATGAGAGCCCCATACGCTTGTCTCCCACCCATAAGCATGATGACAAGTTAAGGACATTTCTGTGCCATTTGCTCAGCACCCATAGAGGCCTTTCAATGATGTTTCACGGTCACTCTGATGATAATATAATCAACACCTAATCATGGTAGGTTAATTAGATGCATCCCTTCCCTGACAAAACTATGCATTCTATAACGACATTTAATAAACCTCTCATCAAACAGCAATTTTCTTTAATTGGTTACTTTAATGTAAATATTAAAATAGTGGCATTCAAAGGAAATAGATTTTTATTTAATGTATTATATATCAATATAAATTATATATGTAAAGAAGAATCTTAGGAAGCATCTTGCTTCCTAAGTAGCACCTTGCAAAAAAAAGATTTAAAATATAATTTAATTCAATTCTGACCTTTTATTCAGTGGATCTGTTTTTATCTCTTTCCTTATTAACAACCAGAATAGCAAGTACAACAAATTGTGTGTGTGTGTGTGTGTGTGTGTGTGTTTGTACACTCACACAATATATATATGTACATATATGTGTGTGTGTATAACATATGGCAGTATTTTAAAACTCTAGCAAACTATGTATAATATTAACGAAAATACAATGAAAGTGCTTTGTTAAGATGTTCAGAGGAGAAAAAAGGAATGAACAGAATTTCACCAGTTAACAGCTGAGCGTGGAATAGGAATAGTAGGGAGGTCAGAGAAATTTCCACAGGACGGAGGAGGGCTCAAAATCCCTGAAAAAAATCCTGAACTGTATCATATAAGTAAACTCTCTACCAAACAGAAACAAAGATTATGAATTTTCCAAGAGTTGTGGACAGCCATCTTGGAAGCACAAGAGGGAAGTTCGAATGAGTTACACCAGTGGTCGGAAAACTCATTAGTCAACAGAGCCAGATATCAACAGTACAACGATTGAAAATTCTTTTGAGAGCCAAATTTTTTAAACAAACTATATGGGTAGGTACATTGTTATTAACTTAATTAGGGTGCTCCTAAGGCTTAGGAAGAGCCACACTCAAGGGGCCAAAGAGCCGCATGTGGCTCACAAGCCGCAGTTTGCCGACCATGGAGTTAGACCAACACCAGTGAAGTGTATCCAATGCCATGGAAAGGGATCCAGAAGCTGGTTTGTGCCCACACTTGATTTCAGACATGACATTTAAGTCCTGGTCAATAGCCTTTGCCTGAAGCTTGACCTCCCCGGATGGCTCCATTACATGAGTCAGTAAGTTGCCTTTCATGTCTAAGCTAATTAGAGTCGGGTTGACTGAAACATTTCTGTTAAGAATGTTCTCTAGGTGATGTAGGTCACCAACACCAGGGAGAACAAGAGCAGGTGGATCCGGTGGTTTCATGTCCAGGCCAGCAGCAGGGCTTGCACTGTAGCTCAGGGGCAAGACAGACAGGCACCTCTATGCCCTGAGCACAGTCCTGGGATGAGGAAGCAGAAGAGGCTCTGATGTCTTCCAGGCCATCACAGCTGCCCCTTCCAGTCAGAGGTGATGAGACCCATAGACAGGAGATTGTCTTTAACATTGTGTCATATTCTGTTTTGTTAATGTACCCAAAATTGTGTATGTATCTTATAACTGTTTTTAGAAATTGGCACATAGGCTTCTATTACTTATTAGGTGGAGATTTCATATGTAAATGTAGTAGAGAATCTTTTTTCCATCGTTTTGTTGGGGAATTAAATAGGGTGCTGTTTGGATTGAAAAAAAGTAAAATATATTCAGTCTACTGGCATCCAGGGTAGACACTGAATAATGGGAAGAAATTGTGTAAAGATCCATGGATTTAACAATCATAAATTTGCTCAGATCAAGAAAAAAGCTTAGGCTCTAGTCTTCGGTCTCCGGGAGAAGGTTGGGTAGTTGACATAAATGTCCTCTCCTGCACCATCTGATGGTTGACTGATGGAGAAGGAAGTTCTGTAGTTGTTAGATGCCTAGAAAGATAGGCAGAGAAGGTGTCAATAATTCACTAAGGTGTCAATTATTCACTAAGGTGTCAATAAGCAGCTAACAAAGACACTGAAAACAAATATCTTCTCCATTCAACTACATGTCAATAAGCAGCGAACAAAGACACCGAAAACAAATATCTTCTCCATTCAACTACAATAGAGGTCAAATTTCTATTACAATTAATTTCATAAAACATCCTCTTTATTATATTGAACTTCTGTGAGACATCACATTCTTGACTTGCAAGGCCCCGAGTAAGATGTAACAGAGGCCTGGTCTACATCATCTCTTGCTACACTGGGTTTATAAAACACCTGTTTAGATGCAAAACTCCCTTTCCCAATGTCAGGGGTTTTGATTAGAGCAATTCTCATTTTTATATGGAAAGTCTCATATAGTATTTTCCCATTGTGGGCCCCATTAATTAATTTCTGTTGAATAAATGTCATCAGAGGCCATACTTTTTTATTTTATTTTTATTTTTTAAATTTGTCTTTATTGTTGAAAGTATTACAGATGTCCCCTTATTCTCCCTATTGATCTCCTTCACCCTAATCCTGCCCCCACCCAGGCCTTCACCACACTATTGTCTGTGTCTATGGGTTATGCATATACATATGCATATAGGTTCTTTGGGTAATCCTTCCCGTGCCTCCCTACCCCTTTCCCTCAGATTCATCAGTCTGTTCCATGCTTCCATGTTTTAAAGAACAGTACATGGTGTCCTGTATTAAAAATAAGCAACTGAACACAATAAATTAACAAAATAAACTGATAGTGCCTTTCAAGATAATGTTATTAGAGTGGCTTTGGTGTTTTCAAAGAGAAAGAAAGTTCAAGTGTCATTGTTACTTATATAGCCTGTTGATAAAAAAAAAAAAAAAAAAGATCAAGTAAGTCTAACTTCATCTTAATATCAGCTTAAAATCTAACTTTATAATCATCATTCATAATACCATTATTTTATAAAAGCCTGAAAAAAGTTGAATACATAATGTAGGAAGTTGCAAAGCTCCTTCCTGCCTCTGAAGTTCACAGCAACAACTGTGGCTTTGTTTTGGCTTGAGTGGGCAACAGCTAAGGACAAAGAACAAATCCCAAAGTTGTATAAAACAGACCACTGATTAGCTGGTGCAGGAGTGGCAGGACTTCTTGAGTCGTTGTGGTTGGTGCCAAAAAAGTAAGCCATGAATTATTCAGAAAAAAGAAATATTTTTGCAAAGAGTAACTACTTAATAGAAGAAAAATTTAAACTGATAGATTATTGAGAAGTCTGAAGCACACATACTAAATTGTCAGAAACATTTTAGTACTTGGCGTTTTGACTGGGTAGAATTTAATGATAAGTAATTAAGTCGAAGAGAAATGGATGTAATTGTAGATAACACTTGGGGAAATGTTTTATTGTAAAATTCCCTAAACAGAATAATATGTGTTAAAGGGAATATTTGACCCATTGTGGAGACATGAGCATCCCTCTTATCTACAAACACAGATGGAATTTTCTCTTTCCAGTAAACAAAAGTGGGCATGTGCAAATGAGGAGGAAATGGTTACACTTCATGAGACATCTGCAGCCCCTTGGAAGGCTCTTTAGCTTTATAATCTGAACATCCATTAATTAATCAATTAAGCAAAAGGTCAGACCATTTATGTAGTTTAATTTAGTCCTCACAATAACTTTATGGCATAAAAACATAATTATGCCCTGTATTGGGTCAGATAGTGTTCCCCAAATTTATGTTCTTCCAAGACCTTCATGATGTGACCCTATGTGAAAATAGGTTTGTTATAAAAACACACACACACACTCACACAGGGAAGAATGCCATGTGAAGACAGAGGCAGAGTCTGGAGTGATGAGGCCACAAGCCACGGAATGTCAAGGAGTGCCAGAAGCCAGCAGAAACTCGGAGAGAAGCATGGAACAGATTCTCACCCCAAGGAGGAACTGATCCTATTGAGACCTTGATTTTAGACTTCAACCCTCCAGAACTGCAAGAGAATGGATTTCTGTTGTTCTAAATCACCCACTTTGTGGGTATTTGGTGTGGCAGCCTAGGAAACCAGTACAGATTTTGGTATTGTGCAGTGCTGATTATTATGTTGGTATGATTGTTCTTTTCTTTATATTAATGTAAAAACAGTTTTGAAGGGTATTAATAATAGGAGAATAGTTCAGAAAATAACTATTTCATCAAATAGCTGACACTTAAATTACAGGCAATTGCACGGCCAGTTTGTTGAAAGGAGAATAAAAAAGAAGATTGCTAATTGCCAAATGACCTGAGTTTACAAAACTTATGATGTACAAGGAATGACAACTCTGAGAAAACTTACCTTATTCTGTGTGGCCTGGGACTCTTTACCTTGGACACTTTTCTGTCTCCTTCTCTTCCTGGAAATACATATTCAATAGAGGTATTAAAAATTACACTCCAGACTAATGTTATTTCAAATCCTGTATATGCCTCACCTGTGCCCTAGCTCACATGCCCTTACTAAATACGTTGAAGTAGCTACCCACAGTTACTTTATTAGTATACATACTTACCCAAATGTTCTTTATTTTCCCACCTTCTCCAATGTGTTTCCAGATGGTAGAGGCAACTAAATGAATATCCACCCAGTGGACACTAGTCATTAATCCCAGTGAGCTTAGTAAAGAATGGTTCATAGTGGGTTATTACATAAATAGCTTATAGCCCTCTCCAAATTATTTCAGACTTGATTTCCCACAATTAAAACTTCCTTTTAAATGCTATTGGAATAACTTCTTGGGTGCCAATGATAATATAATTAAGCTTTATAAAATCATCTAGGTGTTTACTAAACCACCCGTATAGGTTACATTTTTTAAATTTCATTTTTTTTCAAAAAGAAACCTCTCTTATTTACCAGGTTGGGGGACTGAGGCAAAGAGAAGAGTAACTTGCCCCAGATCACATGGTTGGTTAGTGGTAGCATCAGATTGGAGTCCACAGCCCTCCCTCTTAACTACTATGTTCTCCTGCTCTAGGGCCATGGGTTGCAGTCGACGGGGCAGTCTGGAGCTATGCTTTTGAATAATTTCTCCAGGTTCCAATTAAAACTATAAAAACCTAACTTCAAGAGAAGTCTTTGAAAAGAAAATACAGGAAAAGAAGAAAAGAAGCTACTGTGATTGAATACATTAGCTCAGATAACTACATACAAGTGTGAAGAATGGTTTCACGGGGAGATGGGGACCCTTTTCATCTTCCTAAAGGAGATTCTTATTGAACAACAAAGAAGGGACAAAAGTGTAGAGTTGTTTTTTAAAGATGAGCTTAGAATTCCTTCATGGAAATTGTGAAAATCAGGCAAGATAGTTTCTCTCCCGGGAAAGGTGTTCAGATGGTGGATGTTGACCTTGATGGTATCTTCTAGTTACTATGAAATCCTCCACCATCTCAACCTAAGCACAAACTTACCTATTCTATGTGCTTTTATTTATTTGTTTACATATTATTGAAACAATTTATTTACTTATTTTACATGTAAGTGTACTACATGCAAGCATATTTCTAGGTATTTTATGTAAATTATTTACTGCTCAAAAAAATCTATGCTGTAGGTGTTACTATCTGCTTTTTACAAATGAGGAAACTGAGGCACTGATCTATGACTTTTGATCTTTTGTTAAGTCATGGTTTGCAAGGCTTGTATATCATAATATAGAGTTAAATGTCCCAAATAGGGCCAAATATATATACATTTTTTACATAAAACTAGAATATACAATGTGATGAAGAGAAGACAACATGAAGCTTAGAGTCAGATGATCTGTGTTGACTCGTGCTTTGCAATTTACTAGTTATTTGCATCTCCAAAGTTCAGTCCTCTCATCTGCAAAATAAAGACAGTAAATACATTGTGGTGTATTCTAGGTTGACCAGCCATTCTGGTTTGTGGATTCTAAAGTTTCCCAGAGGTGAGGGATTTTAGCGCTGAAACCTGGAGAATCCCAGGCAGACCAGACACCCTACTTGTAGTGAACATCAACGTTGACAATAAATGTAAAAATAAGTGTCTAACCCTTTGCTCATTAAATATTAAAATTCTTCTTATGAACACCGGTGTCCACATGTAGACTGTCACGCTTGCTTACCGGGGCTAGGCCCTTCTGCCAGCCATGATCGCTTGACAGTGTTACTATTCTGATCTAACTGGGAGCAGAGAAAGTGCTTGGAGAGCCTCTCCACCCCCGTCCCTAGGGGCTGGGTGTGCAGGAAGAACCCAGTTTCCTCCAGGCACACTGTGATTTACTTTGCCTTCTATCCAAGTCAATACATTTGAAGCGACAAGGGTGTTTTAAACAGTCGTGAGGACAGAGTTCAGATGGTCACTGTTTAGCCCTGGTGTCATTTTTCCAAACATGTCCACATGCTGATACAGTGACAAGGTGGGAAAACAAGTGCTTTTCCCTTGCATTTGCCCAATGATGAACCCAGCCCAGGAATCTTTTTATCACTTTGAACCAAGGGCGGACAATATAGTCTACGGTTCAATTTAGCTATTCCTGTAAAAGTGATGCATTTTCATGAAACTCAATCCTTCATGTCCAGCATCTAGGACCCTCCAGAGACCTGCTGTCACTCATTCTGTCTGGGCCCCCGAGTGTTTCTGCGGCCACAGTTCCCCTCGGTGCATTTTTTATCCACCAAGGTGGAGCAGTAGAGAATCCTCAACGTCACTAACACCCCATCCCAGGCTCCTTACCCCAACTGGCTGATTTCTGACCAGAGGAAGCTTTGAGGGCATCCGGGTGACAGAGAGAAAGGAAAAATGACAGTTCGGCGTTTCAATTTAATTAGACAAATGCTTATTGACCATCCATTATTTGGAAAGATTAGCACTAAATGCTATCAAACTAAAACATGAATAAAACATAACCACTGCCATCATGAATAGAAGGAAAGACAAGTGTGAATGTGATTAAATTAGCAAGCAGGCTGCAAGGTATAGCAGATGAGAAGCACGAGGGATTCCGGAGAGTGAGGCCACGTCTCTGGGCAGAGAGGGAGAGAGGCAGGACAGACCTCCAACAGGAACAGGGGTCCCACACCTTGAATGGTCCAGAGGATTAAGGCCAAACATAGAGGAAACAGCACTTTGGTGGCGTGACAATGGAAAGAGAGCCAAGTGTGCTCACAGAAAAGTTGCAGTTTTAACAAAATTTGTCAATACTGAGCGGAATAAGAAAAGGAGAAAATATGAATGGAAATTAGACTGGGGTCAGAACGACAGGGCTCATTGCGTTTTGCCTTTATTCTAGTGACAGGGGATCGGTAACAGGAGGTTTTAAACAGGATGTTGACATGGCCAGCCTTAACTTTCAGGAAAGGAACCAGGAAAACCCAGGGGCATCAGAAAGAGAGGAGATGTTGTGAGTAGATGGCAGAGTGTGAATAAAATCAGGGGAGTGATGATAAGAGCTTTCAAAAAGGTGGGGGCGGGGGGGGGGGAGAGATGGAGATGAGACAGAGAAATCCTCTGGAAATCCAATCAATAAGCCATGCGTGTGTGTGTAATATTACCATGCATCTGTGGCAATATTCTGGGGAGAGAAGAATGGGGAATGGATGGATTCATCCATCCAATAAACATGTATAAAGTGTCTTTCAATGCTGTGCTAGACACGCCAAATGTAGACATCAAATGCTTGGTCTCCTCCTCCCTTAGGAAGGTAACCTTAGTTGGAACACAGTATATCCACCCCTGTGTGATCACAGCTAAGACTGCAACAGACACTTAGGCATGTGAGTGAGTGAATATGGAGAGCTAGGAAGGGAAGAAAGGGTTCACCAAGAATATCCTAGAAATTTCCAAGTGTGCCATGGACATGAAAGGTAGGACACTAAGAGGCCAGTGGCCACCTGCTCTCTCTAAGATCGCCCCTCCCAACCTCTTTCTTCCTTGATAATTTTTAATAAGAACAACTAAATTGTTTGTTTCAGGGAATAGACAGCCATTTAAATAATGTTGTTTGCTTATTAGAATATGTGCTTCATCACATCTCGTTCACCACTGCCAAAAGAAATAGCTGATGAATAAGTGAAGGCTTTATTACTGTTGGATCCAGTCCTCCTCTCTCTCTCTCTCTCTCTCTCTCTCTCTCTCTCTCTCTCTCTCTCTCTCTCCCACACACACACACACACACACACACACACACACACACCACTCCTCACCCAACAGCTTTTTTTTCCTAAAGGAGAAGGAAGATCACTGGAGTAGGAGTCAGAGAGGAGGCAATAGGCATATGAAAGCTTTGTTAATACGGGGCAGACGGCCAGCTCCTACTAATTATTAAGTGAATGACTCTCCCCTTTTCCTCCACTATTACCACAATTCTTTCCTCTCCTTTGTGTAAGAAAAGCACTCAAAAAAACATATGTGAGTGCTAAGACAGCTTGGCCAATGCTGGGTGATTAATTGTAGAGATCCTCGAACATCGGAATCGCTCAGGGTAAACAAGATTCAGAAGGAGGCGCAATGCTCACCTGTTATACAGAATGACAATGACAGCGGCAATTAGGATAACAAACAGCAACGATAAAACTGCCCCTACAACCATCCAGAGGACATACTGCTTGTCGTTTTTACCTAAGAGAAAAAAAATTATAGTAGAAATTAGGAATTCAGCCAAAGCCAGCCAAAAGGAAGACAGAAAAATGAGAAAAGATACATCCATCATCGTAGAGGCACAACTGAAAACAAACAACTAATCCAAGAGAGAAAAAAAAAACACAGGAGGAGATAAGGGAAAACTATAATTTTCCGTTCAGTCTACTAAGTATTTCGGACTCCTGACAGATTTTTGCTGGTTCTTCGATCTCTAAGATTTGATTTGACACCTTAAGAATAAGAATAGAAAGAGTGTTTGCCTGAGACAGATATCCCTTCATTCTAATGAGCTCCTGATTGCAAATGTAAAATCTTTTAAGAAAAAAAAAACCCATCAAAATAGTATACAAGGAGTGAGGGCATAAGTGGGGAGGATGGGGGTAACGTGGGGATAAGGACACATATGTAATAGCTTAATCAATAAAAATTTTTTAAATAGTATACAAATAAAGATTACTTAAATACGATGTATTGCCGTAACCGGTTTGGCTCAGTGGATAGAGCGTCGGCCTGCGGACTGAGGGGTCCCGGGTTCGATTCCGGTCGGGGGCATGTGCCTTGGTTGCGGGCGCATCCCCAGTGGGGGGTGTGCAGGAGGCAGCTGATAGGTGTTTCTCTCTCATCGATGTTTCTGACTCTCTATCTCTCTCCCTTCCTCTCTGTAAAAAATCAATAAAAATATATTTTAAAAAAAAATACTATGTATTAAGTACATTCAACACACAACAGTATGTAACTTTGTTGTTTATAAGTAGAATTTTGTTTAAAAACTATTTTCTACTCAGTTGGGATTAATGGTAAAAAAAATAATCAGCAAAAAAAAATGTGTTATTCCAACTCACTGCTTCCATGGAAAGAACCACAGTCCAGGAATTTGAAATTCCCACCCTGATTCTTTCACTATCTAGTTTAAAATATACAAACAAACTAGAGGGAAGGGGTGGGGGAGAGAGAGAGAGAGAGAGAGAGAGAGAGAGAGAGAGAGAGAGAGAGAGAGAGAAGCATTAATGAGAGAGAATCATTGAGCGGCTGCCTCCTGCATGCCCCGCACTGGGGATTGAGCCTGCAACCCAGGCATGTGCCCTTGACCAGAATTGAACTGTGACCTCCTGGTTCAAAGATTGATGCTTAAACGCTGAGCCACACCAGCCAGGCTCACTATTATGTTTTTTGACCTCCAGCAAAACCTTAACCTTCTCTGCATGCCTTTCTTCATCTGTCCACTGATGACAATGACGACACTTCTGATTGAATCACAGAATTATGGCGACAATATCCAAGAGTAACAAACTACTAGAGAGACATCAATCACCTCTGCAGTATGAGCTCGGTGAGCTCAGAGCGCATTTCATCTGTAAACTGTCCTCCTGCCCACAGCACACCTCACCCACTGCCACCCACAGAGCTCCCTCCCAAAAGAAGAACTCCACCCATTTGTGCCATTGCTGGGAATGGGATGGAACTGGAACCCAGCGCCTGTCTTTATTGCCACCTTTTTTGGGGAGAGCAAACATGCAAGATGGGTATAAGCCAACGCAGAAACAGCACAACTTTCCGGCTCTGGAAATTAGAGCCCCAGTGCTGGTCCTGTGATTCCTGGCTCTCTAGAATCCCACAGTAACTGGAGAAATCACACTTCTCACTGGATTTTTAACAATCTGACAGATTATTTCTCCCTTCCTAATTCACTATTTAGCTACTATTTTGTTCATGCTAAGAGTTCAAAGTCTACACCCACTCATTCTTTTGCAAGTATTACTGCGAAGAGAACCTAAGTTAAATAATGAACAATACTTTTATACTTTAAATTCATTTAAACTATTAGGTGAATAAAAGTATATAAACTTGTCCAAATTTGATGGGAAGAGGAACTTACTCAGAGCAAAAATAAGTTATTCCAACTACAAAAGGAACAATTAAACTTTCTCCCCATTAAATAAGAAATTAATATTTTGAAGCTCTTGGCACATTATGAAAATAAACAAAATTCCTGAAATTATTTTGCATTATAACCCAGGACTATAAAAGGACTTGCTATACTGAAATAATTTGAATATAATATATGCTAAGGTTAAATCAAACAGGCAATCATAGCAAGAAAATAAGAGTTATTATCAATAAGTTCATTGACAGTATTCTGGGAGAATTGTTTAACTACATTTTTAAAATGCTATTTACATCGTTATTACAGTAAAAAATCTCGGTGAAGTAGAGATCTGAATTTTTATGGAAATACTAGAATAAAATATAAATAAAGCTCTGAATGAGAAATGACTTTCCCATTTATAAAAATAAATAAATATACAGGCCTGAGCCAGTCAAAATGAAAAATAACTGTTGGTCAAATTATTACAAATGAGATGTAAAGATAAACATAATATTGGTAGGTTGTTTTATCATATCCTTGCTATTGAGAAAAAGGTACATAAGACAATGAGAGCTATAACTTATTAACGAAAAGCTCTTAAAGAGTAAGTTGCTATAAAAGGAAGCCTGTGGTGAGATTGCCCATCACAAGTTCTTTGAGAAGCAAAAACTGCTGCAACCTGCAACGAAAAAGAAATTGTTCTCTGTGTCACACCCTTTAATGTTTGATTAATTGCTTTATTCCAAAGAAAAATTCAAAACTGTATAACATTTCTAACAACAAAAAGAAAATCCTCATTTCCCAAGAGTAGACAAACCAGCCAGACTCTGCAGCTGGGGTTGTCAAACTTCATTTGCATCTGAATTACCTGGTGGCTGAGCCCCACCCTCAGAGTGTCTGACCCTTTAGGCCTGGGTGGCTCCCAGAATTCACAGCTCTCCTGTGAAGTCTATGATGCTGGTCTAGGGGCCACCCTGCATCTCATGGCTATGGGCAATGGAATGCTGTAAAGAATCCCAAGGAAATGAAAAATGCTGACCATAGATAGAAAGTGAAGTAAAATTTCAAAACCAGAATTCACAATCGCACAGTTCTCAATCAAGTATGGAACTTACTCAGGAAAAAACAGCCTGCAAGGCAACAGCATGCCAACATTTTAAAGTGATGGTCTTCAGGGAATAGAATTAAAAGCAATTGTTTCTTTAGACTTTTTGGTATTTTCCAAACTGTCTAAATGATATATTGCTTTTATTAATCGGGGGGAGGGGGGTAAATAGCTCAAAAATGTAAAGGCCTGCATGCTTAAAACAGAATAATCTGCCAACATTTAATGGTTATATTTAAAGTGCAGGCTGTAGAGAGCTACTTTGTAGAAAGGACCACAGAACCCGTAAGAATTAAGTTGGCATTGTTTTTATTAAACTCTAAATTAGATGCCTGAAGTAGAAACCACTCAAAAGGATGGCCACTTATTTCACAATGTCCAATTATAGATACAAGTTTCCAAAGCATTCTGTATTGTAAAATATGTTACCTCTTTCCACCTCTTCTGGTAATGTTTGAACTGCTAGAGTCAGATCTGTTCACTCATTCATCTTTTAATACATTATATTTCAAGGCATGTGTATTGGTTCATCAGAATTTCAAATCCATGGGTTTATGTCTTAAGTGAAGTTTTTGTTTTGTTTTGTTTTTTGTTATTAGGTCTGAGATATAACTCTCTTATTTATTTATTTACTTACTTTCAGTTTTATTTTGTATTGGTTTCAAGTGTATAGCTTGGTGGTTAGACAATCATATATTTTACATGGTGTTCCCCTGATATTCCCAGTATCCCAACTGGCACCTTGACTGGACAACCAATGGATCTGGGCTGCCTGTCACTACTTGAGACAATTAAGTAGAGACATATATATGAGCATTTATTCCAATAATGCCAGTAGGTCATCCACAAAAAATCTGCTCTAACGCTCCCTCCCCTCCTCACCACCCCCCCCCCCCATAGTTAGAAGGACAACAATTACATGAAATTAAGAATTACAGGCAAGGGAAAGTAGGCAAAGAATAATGGTCACAGGTTAGAAGCGATGCATGCTGAGGGGGTCGCAGAGGGCGGGTGCCTCTGGGCACCTCTGGGACCAGATTACAGATAATAGGGGCTAGGAGTTGCAAAGTGTGGGTGCCTCCAGGACTAGACTGCTTCAGCCACAGGTTGTAAAATCTTTAATGATAGGCAGTTCTCGGGGAAAGGAGGATGGACTGCATTCGGATGGATAGCTCCCATGTCCCAGGGCATACAACTCACAGGCAGGTTAGAATATGCTTTCTGTAATCAGAACAGTCACAATTGATTAAATCATTTGTCATTGGTGATTAGTTCATCCCAGCCCCTCTCCCCTCAGGGGACGGGGCTCAAAGTTCCAAACCTCTAACCAGAGGATCCCTCTTCAGGCAACTAGCCCTATCCTGCAGCTACCTAGGGGCCTTCAGCCACCAGTCCCCCATTAACATAAAAAGTCACTACATTCTCGAGACCAAGGGTCTCCGAAGCCCTTGTGTCAGGAACTGGGGACTAAGACCAACTATTATAGCAAAAGAGGCTCCTTGCAGTGCCCCTCCTCCATTCCACAGAAAATGGCAAGTGTTTAGGCACTCTGTGAAAGAAGCAAGAGACCCAACAGCTATTTCCTTATTGCAGGAGCTCACATTGTTTTGAAAGGTCCTGGCTGATTTAAAAACACCCAAGGAACAAGCCTTTTCCCATAAGAAATAAGGGGAACAGCGTGGGGGGCAGGTAGGATTCAGTAACACTGCAGGAGACTGGGCCATGGAGAGCACCCCAGCCTCCAGCCAGTCCTGCCTTTCCCCATTTCCCGCCCTTCCTCTGCCTTTATGTGAGCCATCAGGACTTAGAACCCCGTGGTGCAACCACGCAGCTCGCTGGGCACGGTATGGCTAAAAACACAAATGTACAAAAGAAAAGCAAACAGCACTGGATGCTTTAGGGAGTTAATTGACAGTCCTAACATTCACTATTTCTTAATTTCCGCTAACAGATCTTTGGTTAAGAAACATCAGCCTGGAAACCTCCCTCTTAAAGAAAGAAGAATGCTTGTCTATTCTCAGCAGCCACTATTTTGCTGACTTCCCTCCCCCCCACCCACATTCTTCCCAATGGTGTGTTGATTCATAGGAGGCCAAAAGTGTCGTGAACCATACGGCCATTATTTTCCCTCCCATCAAAGAGGATAAATACAGTTAAAATAAATTGTCAGTGAGATATATAAATGAACAATTCACTCCAGGGCTGCAGCCCTCATGATAAGTATTTATGGCTGAGTCATAAACCCTTACAAGGCCCATGATAGGAATGCTGCCAGGTCTCCCCTCAGGGCCAGGTGGACAGCAGTGGGCAGTAAAGTGATTGCTTCTCCTGAATTAGAGTTTGGGGTGGGTTAGTGAGTGAGGAAACAGTGGGGTCAGGTTAGTAAGTGAGGTCACTCAGGGCCTAAATATCTGAACTGAGAAGCATGCTGGGAAAAACTCACAGAGCCTAACCCTCTAGGCAGCCTGGGTGGGTCATAGGGGTTATCAGTTAGAGTTATTCTTACATTTTTGCCTCGTTAAAAAAGAAGCAGAAAAACTGGATTTATTTCCGGGTACAGATGGAATATGCAACGTGTGACTTCCCACAGAGTAAGGATGTGTGAGCAGATAGCCTCAGGGTTACCCGGTCTACTGCAAGTTTTTACTTACTACACATATAATGCAAATATCCAACCTCCGGCCACCTTCAACATCAATTTGATGAAAACACAGAGATTGAGGAGAGATGTCCTGGGGCCCAGACCTGTCTTCTAATTCTAATTTTCTTCCCTTGGAATATCCCTTGTCCTCCCAAATGCTTTTTTTTTTTCAGTTGCAAAGTGGTGATTAAGTCAACCCCAAAAGTGGAAATGGGGCTTAGGTAAAACAGATAGAGAAGCTTTATATATTTAAGCAACAACTGATATATAAATTATGAATAAGTCTACTTACATGTTGTATCTATACATTCGAAGTTAGGGGTAAATAACTCATTTCTATTCTTTTTGTGTTGGAATTCCATGTTGAAAACCAGTCATGAGTGACAGAAGAATCTTGCTCCTGAGGGCATGCCCACCTTCATGGGGAAGAGCAGAGGGCGTGTTGGTGAAAACTTGTGAAACAGGTGTAAGTGTGGAGGACCACTGGAAAGAAGAGTAGCCAGAAGCCGGCTGAACTTTCCTGTATGCCTGAACTATTTAGCAAGTGGATATTGGCGTGGTAATATTATTTTAAAGGTCAACTTTCTTTGTACCAGTCGATTTTATACTCTGTATTTCAGAAAATCTTTCCCTGTTGTATAGCAAGAAGGTCCTAGGAGATAAATTATTTTCAGACAATTAAAGGACCATGACATCTACCTGTAATCCTTCTTCTGTGAGAACAGCAACTACCCGCCCTCAAAATAAAAGCATTGTCGGATTTTAGCTGAGAAACATAGGCACTGAGAGTCTGAGTGATTGTCCTGCAGCAAGCCAACGAGGGAAGTGAGCTTCTACCAGGGGTGGGCAAACTTTTTGACTCGAGGGCCACAATGGGTTCTTAAACTGGACCAGAGGGCCGGAACAAAAGCATGGATGGAGTGTTTGTGTGAACTAATATAAATTCAAAGTAAACATCATTACATAAAAGGGTACGGTCTTTTTTTTTCAATAGTTTTATTCATTTCAAACGGGCCGGATCCGGCCCGCGGGCCATAGTTTGCCCACAGCTATAGCCCCATGTACAGATTTTGCTACAGTGGGTTTGCCTCTCCCGATGGTAAATGACTTACGCACTTACAAATGTTATATCATTTGGGAAACATAGTCTAAGATTGGCTGTAATGTTTACCTACTCGATCTAGCTACATTTTCTGGTGTCATTACCTGCGTGATGCCCTACTATGGGCCAAGGTTCTCTACAGTGACTGGTGAGTGGATGGCAAGGGTTACCTAAGTCAGCATATGTGGACGGTGACATTCTTTGACTTGCTACACCTGTCGAGAAAGTTTTCAAGATTGACTCCACCATATTAGACACTTCACCTTTTCCCCCCGAATATTTCTGTCTGGCTGTATTTCTTGAGCATGTACCTCAATTTTTATAAACACCTATTATTTAAAGGAGACTGTATTCATGCATCATAAGTCAGAATGTCAAGACTGCATGCACACTGTTCACCTTCTCAGTGAGAGTGAGTGTGGCAGACCTGAGACCGGCCCTGGACTAGTGGGTGAGAACTGGGATTTGGGGGCATCCCACCTTTCCCTAACTGTTAAGGAAAACACCTGTTTGCTGCCTGGAGATCTATCAGTCCTTCTGACTTGGCCCCATGTGCCTTTCCCCTCTCCTGATTTGCTTTGTTTCTCTGCTGTAACAGATCAAAGCCATCCTTTTGGAATGTCGTCATAGGAAGAGAGGCCCCCTCTCCCAATTCTGCGGAAGGACTGGAGCCTTGCTCCAAGGAGCAAAACCACCTCCTGGAGGAAAGACTAAGCAGCTCATTTTAGGATGACCTCGGTGACAAATGGGGCCATCAAGTCCTTACTTGAGGACCTTGAGAACGTGGGTGTCATGGGTTGTAGCTGCTGGGCTCTACAAAAGGGGAGATTCTTTCTGTCTTTACAGTCTCTTAGCAGATTGCCTGTGATGCACTCCTCAATTCTGGTTGAGTGCTTATTCAATAATGATTTTTTTTTCTTTCTTTTCTACCTCTGTGGAGCTATTTTCTGGGTAGGGAGGAGATTTGGGTTCTAATTATAACTCCCTAGCACATTGTTACCCTTACTGTTGTCTTACCAGGCATGACTCTCCATTACAGTGTCTGCGTTACGTTTATGCACAAGGCTATAATGGGAAATTTTTCAAATGCTCTACTGAAATCAGCATAAACATCTTCCCTATGCAACAAAATACAGTAGGCATACCATGTCATTTAAACATTGTATGTATTTAGTTGCAAAGGCCCAAAAATGTGAGAGAATATAACTGTTCTGAATACTTTAACATGGAAAATAAATTTTTGTTTTCTCTTGTCCCTGTGAGTGGAGGAATGCTTACACATGGCCAATTGACTAATATGCTCCCTGCCCCTCCTAGCAAATGTAACAGACATCTGAATTCACACAACTTAAAAGAGTGAAGCATTTATCTCAGTGCTCTATATAAGACAAAAAACCCAAGCATGTTAACATCAGGACAATAATCATACCCTGCAAACCTATATTTCTATATTTGCAAATGTGTCTCCTTGTGGCCTTGATTTAGGGGTCGTTTGCACATCCATTGTGTCCTTGAGTTTCTTTGAAGACAGACAATATCCCAGCCTTTGTTAGTGCAATCTTCTCATTGCAGTATACATTCTTCATTTGCCCATGTCCATCATTGTGATGATAAGGATTCTCATTTCACTCACTATTCACCCTAGCTAAAGCTGTTCTTCACACCCCACCAGTTGGATCAAGAGCCATCACCATGTCAACCTATATCTGTGAAAGGAGGAATCTCTTCCTGTGGGTTCATCCAATAAAACGCCCACTCTTCTATTCAAACAACTATAAACATCACAGTGACATTGAGTTCCAGCAAAAGTAAAATATATTGAATTAATTCTGGAAATGAACTTTATTGTGGCCAAAGAGGACTGCAAAATATTTATTTTATAAAAGCTACCTAAAAATATTTCTCAGTTTAATTAATGCCCTTTAAGAATCCCTGAATCAATTCAATGTAAATTGCTTTATGATACAATTTACTAGTAGGGTCCAAAGATATATCTTTACAAATGATAAATGTTTACTATTCATTTCCTGTTCTTTTCAAAACAGCCCTCTGCAAATCTACTAGGTCACCCTTGAATATTCTGCAGGAGTCAGGTCAGTACATGATAGAAATACTTCAGTTGAAATTGGAAGTCGTTGACTAATTGAACTGTGATACTGAAAATTAGAATTGCCATGGAGAATGGAACATCATTAATCTTATATGAAGAGCAAAATTTTTTAAATTGTAACTTGTTTCCTACTTGCCTTGGGGAAAATTTCACACCATCCTCTATGCTCAGTTCTTAATAAGACTCTGAGAGACAACCGCAAGCTGTTAACAGTTTCCAGATGCTTTAAAATGAGAAATCCACCCACGACAGTCTAAATGGCTGTTTTGTGGCTGGAGTCATTAGGCAAGTCTCTGAATAAGTCTGGCCATGGATTTTCAGTGGGAAGAAAGTCAGTGCATGGATCTGAATTTGAATGTCTGTCTACCTGTGCTCTAAGCTCCTGAGGAGAAGAAAACTTCATGAAAATTGTTTGAAATTGACGCTGTGGATAAAGACCCACTTAAAGAAAATCCTTTCCCAGGATTAGCTGCTTTGTGATACCACCCACTTAACACTCTATCGTGATGTTCCCTGCGAATCTGCTGTAGGCACCTGACACACCAACACACTCAGCAACGTTCCTTCTGCAACGGCATCGCCCACTCAACATGACCTCTTTCAACATTTCTCTCTCTCTGGCATTAATTTTCTATTACTCAATTCAATATCTCCTTTATATATACAAGCACAGTATGCATAAAGAAATGACTGCGGGAGCAGGAGAGATGAGTAAATCAATATGCAGGGCAGTGTCTCCTGAAAGAACAGATTTGAGCAGAGCCAACGACATAATAGGCCATGATTGAGTAATCAGCTCGCTTGTGATGATGGAAACTGTCTGTTTCATCTGGATACCCAGTTGTTGCCTGGAAACTTAAAAACATAACTACATTGGCAATCGTGGTTGATCTGTTTCATGGGAGACTGTCTGAACTGGTGGGAAGTGCAAGCCCTGCTCGGGGACTCTGGTCTGTGGTTCTGTCATATGAACTAACCGTCATGCACATTATGTTCTATGTGTGTGAAGATAATGAGAGGCCGAGGTCCATCACACTGTGCCAGGGCAACGGGCACATCTGTCAGCCCTATGTGCACCAGCTCAGACAACCCCCATGCCTACAGTGTTCACATCTACTATAAATTCCCAGGAGTGGGACAGAACATTCTGGATTAATGAACTCTAGGCCTCATGGAAGCAATCTATGGGAAGGCTCTCTTGGCTCTGGCCCCATGTTTTTCTACTGAACACTTCTGCCACCTTCCTTTACAAACCTCATCCTCCAAACAGAGGAGACCAGCAATTAAGCACCATTTACAGAAAATATGGTAAAGAAGAAAAATAAAATTTAAAAATGAAATAGACTTTTTTGAAAGATATAAATGTAAACAAAGTTCATGAAAATTTCTTCTCAAGCAATGCAATTAACCTAAGAGTTCAGGTATCTTTGATCAGTAATCACTAAACAGCAAATGTCCAATATTGATGAAGAAAATCTAGACCTAATCTAGCTAGAAAACTTGAACACAAAATGGACACAGTCCCTACTAGAACACATACAAATATTAACATAGAAGGAATCAGCCAAGAACATGCATTAACACAAATTCTGGAAAGATCTGACAGCTTTAAGCAGAGATGCCAAAATCTGATACCTCAAATAATTTCTAGTATAAGAATCTGGACTGCGGCAAATAGATGCAGTGACTCAAGCATATACATTTCCAAGTTACAAGTGTTTGAGACATTCAAGATGTGTAATGGTGCAATGACTGGGGAGCAGTGTGGGCCAGTGTGGAAAATCTTGAAGGTGGTGAGATCTGATGGAAACACTAAAGGAAAGGAGATAAATGTGGCAAAAGTTCATAGGCTGGTGAAGAAAAGGAAAAAATAGAAGAGCGTGAGTGACTGTCCAGGTGGTGGCAAGCACAGCTGACATTTCTATCAGACCAACTTCTCTCTCCCCGCTGTGCCCACCCAAGGTGGGTAGGATGCCCGTGGCACACCAGCAAACCTGGTCAAAGCTTGAGGCTGCATCAGCCCAGAAAGGGGCACCTTTTCTTAACTTGTCTGCCTGGAGGAGGTGTCATTGGAAATTTGTCTACCCGAGTGGGCTCCTTTGTAGCCTAGTTTGAGAGCACCACCATTCATGTGCTATTGAACTCGTAGCTCATTCCTCTACCTTGAAGTTCACTTTTTAAATTCTATACACAGTAACTATTTGACTTACACTCCCTTGAATATTATTTTTGCCATCTTTTGTCAAGAATTGATAGTGGCAAAAAACAAACAAAAAAGAATTGATAGTGGCTTTCGTTGCTCATAAAGAGATCCAGAATTTCAACAAGTTATCACTTAATTGTGCCTACCACCTTCTATGTTAACCCATAACTCAGAATCTCTGGACCCACCTAGCCAGTCACCCACACACAACTTCCTCATCCTCTCATGCTTACTCCCTGCTACTCCCTGTCCCCTGTTTTGTCTCTTTTCTTTGCTCTGATATCAATGCCTCACTTGAAACCCGATGGTTCAGCTGAGTGGCCTTGTTGGTGGAATATTAGAGTAGGACCTGAGAAACTATACTACTCAGCAGTGGCCAACGGAAGTTTATTCAAACTAATCTCCTCCAGAAACTTCCTGAGAGAGCTGATTTCATTTCTTTGATCCTCCTCCTTTTCACAATCAATAAGTGCAGTTAAAGCAATAGTAGTTTGAACATCATTTAGTTAATATTAAAAGACTTCAAAATTTCTTTTGGTGGAAACTAAAATACTTTTCTCATAACTAATGAATTTCCAATGAATACTAAGGACCAAGAATAATTTTGGTCACTGTTGTGTGCACACATTTTCCCCCTGATCCTTGACCCTGTGGTCTAGACAAATTTCAAATGCAGAATAGTCAGTCTGAAACTATTTCCTACTTCTCAGGTCCTAGGAGCCAAGAACAGGAGACAAGTATTTCTTTTAACTTAACAAAGAAAGTCCATAGTAAATTCTGGTATAACTCATGCTTCTGCCACTTTCTCTTTCTTCAAAACAAATCAAGGCCTGGCTATATAACATATAGGTTGACATTGCATCATCTTTTGGGTGACCTATGAGTACCCGGTACTTGTCAGAATATGAACACAGGCAGACAGATGTCAAGGAAGAGCCTCGTGTGTGTGGAATATGAGTCCTGCTATAAAGAAGTGGATGGAGGTAACAAAGGATGCAGAGCAGTTTATTAAAAATTGTGTCACAATCACCTTTCCCTTGACAGTTGAGATAAATTAAATCTGCTCTATATCTTACACCTGTCTCTCTGCTTTTAGCTCTACATTGATTTTTGACTAAACAGCCTCAAGCTTTGAAATAATCAAATTGCACCAGAGAAAATACATGCGCTCTAGTTTTGCTTTCCATCTGATTTTTAATATTCAATACATACTTATGATCATTTTTAAAGAGAATTAGACCAAAGCATACAGTCAACAGCTGTCATCTTCTGTCAATGATAACTGTTGACTAATGGGTCCCATTGACATTCTTTCAACCTGCCCTTGAATCTCAGAAAGCCATTCTGTGGGTTTTCAAAACAAATGGACACTAACAATGCTGCCCATTACATTCAGTTGCTTTAATATTCAACAGTGCTTACAGCTTCTGTACAAAGAAAATAAATCATTTTGTGCAAGAAACTTAGTCATGTTTTGACAAGAGAAAGATGTTTTTTAAAATTAGTAAGCGTTAAATAACTATACCTCCTAAAAATCTATTACCTCCATTTTCTCTATGATTTAAGATGTTTAAAATCACTTTTTCACATATAATGGACAAGATCTTATTTCATAGGTGTTTGAAAATGGTTCTTTATGACATTTTTCTGAATAGACCATTTTCTTGCCTTGGTCCTGAAAAAAGATTAGTGACTATGCTTAGTCTTTCTTCTATGTGGCCAGGTTTAAAAAACAATTCTGTAATGCAAGGTTATTTTTAGGTAAGAAATAGTGTCTATATGTGTTTAAAGGAATGGAGTCAACATTTAAAGTGAAGAATCTCAGTTAATTTTCTCTTCCAAATTGGTTCATCAACCTTGTTTTGCATCAAGTTCTGAAAAGAATGTGCATCCCACAACTCCCCACCCTACCTCCACCCCTGTCATTTAGAGGAGCAAAGGCAGCTTGATGTGATCCAAGGTGACTCTGTAGACCAGGGGTGGGGAACCTTTTTTCTGCCAAGGGCCATTTGGATATTTAAAACATTGCTCACAGACCATACAAAATCATCAACTCAAAAATTAGCCTGCTATATTTGGTCAAACATTTAATTAACTCACCCCTAATGCCTTGGCAGGGCCAGACCAAATGATTTCGCGAGCCTTATACACAGCCCACAGGCCAGACGTTCCCCACCCCTGCTGTAGACAGAGGGCTGTCCTCTGAGAAATGTCCTGCTTGGCACACACAGGCCATTGTGTACACAAAGCCTTTCATCTTCCTTCCCAGGGCAGGAAGAAACAGCGGGTTGCAGCATAAACTGTCCATAAAGGGACAGCCAAATCCTAAGAAACCATGGCTTTAAAAGTCTACACACAAGCAAGGCACATGGGCTCCCTGGAAGCAGATGACAGCAAAGAAGAAAGAAAGATAGTTGGCTGGAAGGAAGAAAGGAAAGAAGGGAGGGAGGGAGGGAGGAAGGGAGGGAGGGAGGGAGGGAGGGAGGGAGGGAGGGAAGGAGGGAGGGAGGGAGGGAAGGAGGGAGGGAGGGAGGGAGGGGGAATTAAAGTAGAATTTCTGTCACCAATAAAAATAAATTACTCTCTCTAACATGTCCCTCTGCAGTGAGAAAATGTGCCCAGAGGATGAATCAGGAAAGCCTGGGATGGCCTCTCTCACACTCAGTTGTAACTCAGGCCTCTACACAGACCTCTAGAGAGGCCAGTCTCTCTGTGTTTGCACTTCAGCAAGCGAAAAATCATTTTTTCTTACTGTTCCATGGCTTTTGTGAGGCCTAAAGCTCACACAGGTAAGGGCATCGTTATGACCCAGGAGACAAATTACTAATACAATGTGAGTACCCAGCCTTGGAAGGAACCTGCTCAGCTAAGAGGCCCTGGAGTTCAGCTTCAACCTTGTCAAGGCCGGTCTGCTTCTGCTCCCAGATCTGAAAGAGCTGAGGGATTCAAAGCTCCAATGTGTCAAAGAAGCAACTCTATTATCAAACATTTATTAAATTTCTACTCAACACAACACTGACTCAGCAAACACTAATCCAGCAGCTTCTTGTTATTGCTGAGGTTGTATGAGGATTATGAAACCTAGTCACCACCCTCAAAAGTTTTAATGTAACTGAAAAATAGGAGGTTATACAGCTGGAACTTACAGGCTGGTGAGACCATGTATTTTTTCAGACTCCCTGAATTTTTTGTTTAATTTCAGGAATATGGGACAGATCAAGAAAACGGGAAAGATTCATTATTATTAAATCTGTGATTGAAGGATTAGCAAGATAAAGACATACTAAAGACTGTCATTCAATAACTGACAACTTACCTAAATCCAATCATTAAAAAATATTTTGACCCTGGCCGGGTAGCTCAGTTGGTTAGAGCATCATCCCAATACACCAAGGTTGTGGATTCAATCCCCGGTCAGGGCACATACAAGAATCAAACAATGAATACATAAATAAGTGGAACAACAAATCCATATTTCTTCCTCTCTCCCTCTCTCTCAAATCAATAAATTTTAAAAAAAATATTTTGAACAATAGAGTTATAGAAGAGACAACAGAAACCAACCCACAGTGGTTGGCTTTTTCCATTTTTGACATGAGAAGGCTTCTGTCATGTACTCACCATCAGTTACGGTCAACCTTACCACGAAGGTTTCATTTTCTCCTGTGCTGGCCTTGAAGCAACAACGGTAAAGTCCGGAGTCAGAGGCCACGACGTGGGGCATGAGGATAAAGCTCCTTCTCATCCCCTGGCTACAGTTGCTCAGGATTTGCCTCCTAAACCTTGAAGGGAAGCTTTTCCCTTGGGATAAGTTGCAGCTGATTAGGAGGTCGATCTGATGGGACTGGACCTTTTCCCATGTGACTTGTTGCATGGGACCCTTCATTTGAGGTTCGTACATGAATGTGATGTTTTCTCCAGGTTCTGAGACCACATGGCTATTCAGTGGCACAGCTATCTCAAAGCTATCTGAAAAGAAGAAGACATTGATTACACTTAGGTCCTCAAACTTGGGGACCTAAATGGGAAGGTAGAAGCTACTCAGAAAATTCCATCAAAAAGATTGGTGATGTCATGTAACATGGTTTCAGGGGTTGCAAACAGCTTTATACCAAATTTTTGTAAGAAGAAGGCTTTTGAAAGAATGTGCTCACACATATTTTCTTAACTTTTACTTGGTTAACCATATAACAAGAAACATCATCAAAACCTCTGGTGGTTTTCTTGGTAGTGATCGTTTCAAGAGGGTGAATGTCACAAGTGATCATATCAAGTGGTTGAATGGGTTGCTGATTCACACACTGACTCTGAGTATCAAATATCCTAAATAAGAAAGGGCTAATACACTAATCAATCAAACAGCAGAACAATCAGTCGCTATGACATGCACTGACCACCAGGGGGAAGATGCTCAATGCAGGAGCTGTCCCCTCGTGGTCAGTGCGCTCCTAGTGGGAGTGCCACTCAGCCAGAAGCCAGGCTATGAGAGGGCACAGGCTGGGCTGAGGGACACCCCCCCCCACCACCAGTGCACAAATTTTGTGCACCAGGCCTCTAGTCTAGATTATAATAATGCCAACTAAGATTTTATTATTCATAAAAGAGATACCAAATCATCTTCATTGAATATATACATAAATTCATTTTCAGACATATGGGTTATGCATAAAGTAAGAACCCTGTGTTTTGTGACTTCCTGGGTAACTACAGAGTCCTCCAATGTTTTCCCACCTTCCTACCACCATAGCTGGAATACCCAGCACACAGCACTTAGTACATAATCACTAGATACCTCGATCAGCAGTTTTTATAGTGTGGCCTGATATCCCAAAGGGTTCCTGTATCACTCTCTGAGAACTGAAAGATCACACCGATTTTAATAGCCATATTAAAATGTAATTTACTTTTTTAACTCTTATTCTATAGGAATATGTATATTATAAATTCACTCTTATCCTGTAAGAATATATAGTAGAGATTTTCAGAGTCTCTGATGGCCACTGGAATGTGTGCTTATATGCTTATAAATTCTGGTCTTTTAAATTTTGTTTGGTTTTCATTTATATTACAATAAATATTTATAGAACAAAACTCTTTGGGGTCTTCAATCATTTCTAAAAGAATAAATGAGGAAAAACAATTCTAAAATTCATATGGAACCACAAAAGGCCACAATAGACAAAACAAGCTTGAAAAAGAACAAAGCTGGAGGTGTCACACTTCCTGATTTCAAACTAAACTACAAAGCCACAATAATTAAAACAACCTGGTACTGGCAAAAAGACAAAAATATAGAAGAGAATGGAAAGCCCAGAAATAAATCCATATATACATAGTCAGCAGATCTTCAACCAGAGTGCCAAGAATGCACAATGGAGAAAGGATAGTCTCTTCAATACATGTTCTTGGAAAAACAGGCATACACATTATAAAAGGACAAAATTGGACCTTTCTCTTATACCATGCACAAAAACCTACTCAAAATGGATAAAGACTTAAATGTAAGTTCTGAAACTGTTTAACACTCCCAGAAGAAAACATAGGAGAAAGTTTCATGACATTGACCTTGGCAATGATTCTTGAATATGACACCAAAAGCATAGGCAACAAAAGGAAAAATAGACAAGTGAGACTACATCAAACTAAAGTATTTCCTCACAGCAAAGGAAACAGTGAACATAGTGAAAAGGCAGCCTACACAATGGGAAAAAACATTTGCAAACCATATACCTGGAAGGATTAATTTCCAAAATATGTAAGGCATTCCTACAACTCAATAGCAAAATTAAAAAAAAAAACCCAATAACTACTTATTTAATTTGAAAAATGGGATAAAGACTTGAATAGACATTTCTCTAAAGAAGATGTACAAATGGCTAACTGATTTATGAAAAGACATTCAATGCCACTAATCATTAGGGAAACACAAATCGAAATCACAATGAGATATCACCTCAGATCTGTTAGGATGACTATTACAAAATAAAAGAAAAAGAGAAAGACAAGGCAAGGATATGAAGAAATTGGAACCCTTTTCCAGATAGAAATGTAAAATGGCACAGCCTCTATTGCAGCACTATTCACAAATGAAAACATGTCCATTGATGGATAAATAGGTTTTTAAAGTGTGGTATATATTACAATGGGATGTTATTCAGCCTTTAAAAAGAAGGAAATCCGGCATTATGAGACAATGCAGATAAACCTGGAAGACAGTATGCCAAATGAAATAAATCAGACACAGAAATAAATCCCATGTATATGGTCAGTTGATTTTTAACAAGAGTGCCAAGAATGCACAATGGAGAGTGCTGCATGATTCCACTTCTGTAAGGAATCTCAAATAGTCAGACTCATAGATGTGAAGAATAAAATGGTGGCTGCCAGGGGCTGGGCAGGGGAGATGTGGGGAGTTGTGTCTCAGTGGGTGTAGAGTTTCAGTTCTACTAGATAAATAGGTTCTAGAGATATGCTTGCTGTACAACATAATGCCTGTAGTTAGCAACATTATTTGTATACTTAAAAATCTGTTAAGACTTTAGACTTCATGTTATATGTTCTTAGCATAATAAAATCTTCTCTCAAAAAGAGTATAAAGGGAAAAGTTCCGAGCTCCGCCCCTCGCGTCGCTGCCCCGCTGTCTGGCCCCAGCGGACCCGAGACCCGCTACCGACCAATCTGCCCGGCACTTACCTGCTCCATGTCTGGTTCCTCCAGCGTCACCGCTATGGAGAAAGTGGTTCAACAGCTCCGGCTGGAGGCCGGGCTCACCCCCGTGAAGGTTTCCCAGGCAGCGGCAGATCTGAAACAATTCTGTCTGCAGAATGCTCAACATGACCCCCTGTTGACTGGAGTATCTTCAAGTACCAATTTCTTCAGACCCCAGAAAGTTTGTTCCTTTTTGTAGTAAAATGAATTTTGAAGGTGTTCTAAAACACTTTTCTTGAACTGGAGAATATTCAAAGAGAGCTAAATCTGAAATCTGTACAAAAAGCTTACCCTATAACGTGCCATATTCTACAAACTTCTGCTTTTGTCAGTCCTTAACACCTACCTCTCTGAATTTTCATGAATTAATATTTCACAAGAATGATTATTTTATATACACTGGCAGCAGCATACAAATAAAATACTTTTTAAAAAAGAGTATAAAGGGATCCTGAGACCAAACAATTGAAGAACCTGATCCAGAGAATAACCTTCAAGAATTAGGTTAGTGGCGGGGAGTAGGGAGGGGGGTAAGTTATGTCAGTCTATTTAATCTGATAGTTATGCTATGGCTGACAAGGAATTTCAACCTACTGTCCAAATAGAAAGGGCAGTCATGGTGTCTCAGAGCCCTGGACAATAATGCGGAACTGAGAGACCATTAATCCCAGCCTCTCTGTGTCACTAACTCACTCAGGCTGGCCAGAGAGCCACTTTCTTGATGTCCAATGAAAAAGAAGAGAGGAGAGAAGAAGATCCCCACTTGAGAGAGAGTGCAAAATAAAGTCTAAAATACAATATGATTCGCTGTCTGTGTTCAACTAGAAGACTGTCTGTGAGAGTTTCGTCCCCACCAAACCAGCTTCTTCTCTTCAGCAAGTGGTTCCATGTGTCAGAAAGTTTTTGGAAAGAGAAAACCACAGCACTCCCGCTTCTCACCCGGTAGCTGTGCAACCATTTACCAAAGCTAACACTCTACCCACATGACAAGCACACAGGAAACATTTCATCTCTGGGTTACCAGCCAGCACAAGAACAGGGGGGAAAAAGAAGGAAAGAGAGAAAATCCATAAGAAATGAAAAAACAAAGAATATAAAAGCTTAAAGGAAATAAGTGAGCAATTAGAATAAGACAGGGAAAGAGGAGGCATGAGAAAATAAGAAGCCAGAGACAATATCAATAAGAGGCTAAATCAGATCACAGCACACTGTGTTGAGA